>NC_136236.1:4772500-5507384 GCF_963402885.1 Antedon bifida | reverse complement strand
CAGGTAAATATAGGTTGACTCAAAACTGCTCTACTTTTTAATAAACAGTACTTTATACCATAAGTGGATGATTTAACAAAACAATAATTTGTGAATACTATGTATAAAGTTTGTGTTCAGCTGGCCATCATACATAGGAAACATTTCTTCTGAGTATTACTCACACTAGATTAATATTTACCTTAATTGTGAGCGTTATATCTGCATAAGCACAAAATCCTCCACCCCTATCTCCTGAACAATGATGAAAACCGCCCCCAACGTTGATTGACCAACCACGCTCCATGGCTAGTTTACCGGCCTATATCAGAAAAGTACTAAGTATCACTTTTTAAAGTTTTTACATAATTTATCAAAGATAATATTTGTAGAATGAAAGATAAAATATTTCTGGGAAGTTTGGAAATAAATAAATGAATTGAAATTTTTTCTTAACAATACATAAATAAATAAAGCGCCACTCTTATTCCCTGTTTTCCTATACGTTCACATTAAAAACAAACTCAAATGCAAATCCAATCACCGAGCTCGGTGAACGATCAAACAGTCAGTGGTTCTAACATGTGCATCTAACATTCAGTACTCAAATGTGTGTATTGTCTAAACTAAATTCGCTTCACGACAATAGCTCAAATAATCAGTCGCCATCTTTATAAACTACTAGGCCCCCTCTATTTCAAAATCCTGGATCCACCTTCGACATTTAGCACCTACAGCTTCAAGATTGTGAACATGTATCACTACCCTGAAAATAATTAAAAGAAGCAAAACTCCTTACCAAAATTGTACCACCGGCCTGTAAGCGGAAAGGTCTTAGCACCTTTCTTTGCACCAGAAAGTTAGGCAACATAGCCACAGGTGGGACTTCAGTTATTGTGGCTACGTTAATACTCCACTAAAGATAAAAAAAAAACATAAAAATAATACAAATTATCTTGCTGAATAATTATTAATTTTACAGACAGATATTCTATAACTGACATCAGCATGCTTTTTTCCCAGATTACATTTTAAAACAATTTTTCATTTGTTCAAGTTGATAATTAATTAAATGATAAATGTTTTCTTATTATTATTATTTCGTGGATGTTGATGTTTTCTAGAATTTTGATGTTGCGCAAAGTAGGCTATGTAGGTTTTGAAATGTCTAGCAAATTCTTTTTAACTTTTCTTTGACAAAAAAGGAAAACTTCACACCATCATGCTGTATATATTGTCATAGGTTTGTAGCTTAGTGGGTAAGCTGCTTGGTTGCCAATCCTAGGGTCATGGGTTCACAACCTGTTGAAGCCTGATTTTTTTAATTCAGCAAAATTCCGCTCCCGCAATTTTTTTTTTAATTGAGAGGTTGTTAAATCTGTAGTTTTGTTTCACTTAGTTGCCTCAATACCTAATGGTCACCGAGCCTTTGCAGTTGCAGCTCCTAAACTTTGGAACAATCTTTTTAATTCACTTCATAATGCACCTTCTATTGAAGTTTTCAAAAGTCTTTTAAAAAACCATCTTTTTTGTTCTTTGTAATTTTAATCAGTTTTTCTTCCATTTTTATTTTAATTAAGCGCTTTGGAACAATCTGTTGATTGTTAAAAGCGCTATATAAATTTGACAACATAAACATTGTTTGATGCCATTGTCATTAAAAAAAAGGATTGTCACCTAGAAATTGAAACAGTTAGAAAACGGTTGGTCTATTGAATGTCATCGATGGAAATTTGTCTAAATAAGTTACAAACAAGAGATCTGGTTGACACACTGTCGTAGGAGTAAAATCTTTGTAAATGTTAGGTTTTAAAATGTTTAATAAGTTCATTTGTCATTATTTTCGTTTGTAAAAAAAGAAACACTTTTCTTGATTAGTAAAATATTACAAGCATGTCATATATTCCATAATCATATTTTGATTTTTCAAAATTCTCGGAAAAGTCAAAATCTAAAAGCAATCTTTTTACCTAATACATCAAATATTGCAATATTTGATGCACTTTAATTATTGTCCCCAAATGACAAGGAGGATTTAAAAGTAAGTCCATCAGGATTAAGTTTAAAGATTAAGCAGAAAGAGATTAATTGTAACATTAGTAGATAATCTTTTTGACACTGTCAAATGATCTATTAACAAATCACACAGATTTTAACTGAAAAGCCGGATTTTTAAAGATTAACTTAAAATGTAGGGTTGTTAAAAGTAAAGGTAACACTAACAATTATTTGTTCTGTTTGACGTAAAAGAAAATTGTTTAAGTTCTGAATAAATTGATTTATCAGTAGAAAGAATCTATACAGTTTTTAATACCGGATGCGTTAATTATTATTACCAATTCCTCTCTATAAAAGAATATATGTAATCTAGGCTCCAACTAATAAACAACTGCAAACTTTTTTTAACTTTCATTTAAATTTTTTCTTTTTTCTCTGAGCCAATATTCCATTTCTAATCAACTTCAACATAGTAATAGGTAATATAGTTAGCGCTTTCTTTATTGTAAGAGAGACCTTTTTGGGTGGGCCTGCAGTAGTTTTATATATTTTGTTTAGGCTAGATAACTGCTCTACATGTATGTCTCTTCGATTTTCTTTTGAACCAAAATTGAAGCAAATTCTGGATTGTTTTAAGTCTTTTTGAGATCGGACATTATAATCCATCGGTAGTAGAAAGGCTGGTTAGGTTCTGGCAGTGTATAAGCTTTGACTCAGACTGTCTTATAATAAATTACTGTAACCCTTTTTTGGCTATTATCTACTCATGTCACAAGAGAGTGTTGAGGTTAGAATTTGAGATCATACATTTTATTTCAAAATGGTCTGGTCATTATCAATTTACGTGTCTCTGTGTCGGTTTGACATTAGAAATCTTGCTGGATTTAATGCCTTTGGGCCCTGTGGCCGTATACCGTTCACACTTAGGCTAAGGGCAGCACTTTTAAGTTAAAACCATTAAAATAAAAAAAAAATCTAAGTAAATACAAGTGAAATACTTAATATTTAAGGGAAATATTTCACTTAAGTGTGATTGGTGAATACAATTACAAGTTCTTCATTCATATAATTATACAAATGTTTTTTCTGTTGTTTTTAACTAATGAAATGTCCATTCTTTTAGATTGTGTTTCTGACATATTCTTTTAAACGCACCTTCATTGAAGTTGAAGACGTGTGCCACTGATAAAAAAGTACAGTGCCAATAAATTAATATTACTTTATACGACTTATAAAAGTCTTCATCCAATATTGTGCAACCAACCATTAAATAATATATGGTTTCAACAATACATTAATCTTATCTGCCATCAAACACAGATGGAATTTGAGACGGCTTTCTATACAATGACAATCACTATGAGTGGGTACAATGTTCACATCTTGGGTTATGTAAACACTACATGTTACTAAAGTACAGTTTACATAATTGCACAAAAAGTCCCTTTTTCTGCTATAGCAATGCCAGCCAAATATTTTCCAAACGCAAACAGATTTTTTTTTTCCTACAGGAAAAAAAAAACAAACTATTAAATGATCGTTTCATAGTGCGTACTATTGCATGCCATGTGACCAACAATTATCCAATCAAATGATAGGAATTTATTTAGGTGTTATATAATAAATACATAATTGCACAAAAAAGTCCCTTATTCTCCTATAGCAAATTAATACAGTTTATGGCATGCCAAGCCATAATTATATCACATACAGTACAGTATGTTTCAGATCTAATACTACTGTACATTTAGCTAACATGCAATTTTTAGTTTCATTCTAGGCGGAATGAAAATGTAATCTTGTATATTGTTAGGAGGGGAAGGGGGTTTGAGGAAGGGGCATTCACAGTGGTGATATATGTTTATGAAAAGGCAACATAGTGTTTTAAATTATGTATTTACTGTTATTATTTTCCCAACAATATTTAGGCATTTGTCAATATTGGGCAGGACATTATTTTTAGTTTGGTTATAGACACTATTATAACTCCATCAGATCGACAATATCATGCTAAAAAAGAAAATCTTTAAAACAGACAATAAAATACTTTCTAAACATTTTGTTATGATTTGATCCATATTAAAACAACATATGTATATACACTGTAAAGCTCTGTCTAAACTATCAAAAAAGTTCCCAAAGATGGTAGTGATATGATGTAATTGTGTCCATATATGGGCACACCACATTTTTTTTGTCACATAAAGTTTCAGTGTAGACAGAGCTTTAAATAATCTCCTTAATACAATTTTCACTGAACAAAATAATGATTAACAAATAAATAGGGAGTTACGTTAATAGTAAAAACTATAGTAATTAGTAATATAAAGATTTACTGATGATTACTGTAAAACCAAATACAGAAATAAGAATTAGTTTTATAAACAATTTTATTTTAAAGTAAAATGACTGTTAAATATTGGTAAAAACCAACTGAATTAAAACAATTTCTTCAAATTAAAAAAGAAACAAAATTGAAAGACTAACTTAGATGGTAAAAAATTACCTCAACAACAGTTTGATTTGTTACGAAAAACCAGATGAACATTTATAATCTTGGAAAAACCTTGAGTAATTCAAGTGTGAACAATGGTCAAAGCACTCATGGCCTTATGGGTAAAGTTACCATTTTTTCAAGTATAGTGTAAACAAGGCCTTAGACTCATCCCTGGCAGTGAATATGCAAATTAAGTAACAAGCAATAAAAACATAAAGTTGATATGATTGAGGCATGCAACATAAAAACATCTACTGTAGAATAGCATTAATCTCAGTATGTCTACACCATCAAACTTTATGTGATGTGCCCATATATGGACATGATGATGTCATATCACTACCATATTTGGGTGTATCACTACTACATTTGGGGCCATCACAATTTTTTTGTCAAACTAGTTTGATAGTGTAGACAGAGCTTTAGTAGTAGAATGGAAGTGTGATGGAATATAATTAAGTTTTAAATAATCTAATACCTCAGGCAGGCCTTCCAATAGATTCTCCTGCAGAAAGAAAAGAGTTGAAAGGTCAAAGCAAAGAAACCCCTCTACTATTTAAAGCACCCAATACCTCATACTGTATGTTAGGGAAGATATACAGTATGATACAGCATCATATGTTTGTCACATACTAACTGTATCATAGGAATATTGTTCATTAGTCTACACAATGTTTAATGTTAATAAATACACAGCATCAACAATCTGTTGGAGTTACTATATTGTCTTTCTTTTTTTCAGAAGAATTCAATATTTGATTGGCCGAGTATTTGCCTAGTAAACTACCAGAAGTGAATATATTTTGCAAAATATGTAAAAAAAAAGAATAAAAAATTAAAAAGCGTGAAATGTAATGGAAATAATTTAAACTTGGTAGTGAGAAACTCACAAACTAATGGTAATATAAAGAGGATCAAATAAGATGTGTATTTATACAGTAGTTTTATATTTTAACCTGTGTACACAACTAATAAAGTAAATTTCAAGTTACTGTATGAACTTTGACCAATCACAAGTAATGGATAATTCAAACAGTCGCCTGTAATTGTATCCTAGTGGGAACGATTTAAGAAACTAGTTTTACTGTACAAAAAAGTGTGATGTGCCCAAATATGGTAGTAATATGACATCATCGTGTCCATATAATTACGGGCACATCACATTTCTTTGTCACATAAAGTTTGATAGTGGTAGACAGAGTTTAAGATGTCTGGCTATCAAAAATGAAATGTGCTTAATAAAATAGATAATCAATAATAATAAAAATGTTGCGAAGCAGTGTTTTCTTAAGCCCTGTCTACACTATCAAACTTTATGTGAAAACAAAATGTGATGTGCCCATACACAGGTATGGACATGATGTCATATCACTACCAATACCATAGTTGGGCATACCACTACCATATTTGGGCACATCACACTTTTTTCACAAACAGTTTGATAGTGTAGACAGAGCTTTAGAAACCAGAGTGAAATAATGACTAAAAATCAAATTTACTACAGTATTGATACCTACTCGTAAACTTTTAAGATATCGTTTTGTGTGAGCAACTTTCAAGTCAGTTTCTGTAGGTTCTTGTGGACGCACTGTAGTTTCGTCACTTAACATCCCTGCATCTATTTATAGATATGTGTATAATTATTATTATTTATAATTTATTTATAATTGAAGATGTATTGTCTCTCCCTTCCCCCACCAAACAAATTTTATAATAAATGGTTTTAAAACATGAAAAATAATAATAAAATCAGACATTTAAATTTGTAAGTTATTCACTTCCACAGAAAAAAAAACCCAACACAAATAATGTTTTTACTTATAAAAAAAATTAACCACAAACCCATTGTTTGACTATTTTTGCCTTAAATTACAGTTTTCAGGTAATACATTTTTTTTCTGATCTGAGTAACTAAAAAAACATATTAAACACTTTTTTTGAGGGGGAGAACATCTTAAAAATTAAGCAAGATCAACTGTGTTTTGCTTTAAAATACAGTTTTAAAAAACTACATTACCTTTTAAAAACCCATAAACTTTTCCCCATTTGCCGGAGTCAAATGGATGCAGTTTTTCTAAACCAAGAAATCCGATGTTATATTCAGGGGAATAGATGATGGGCCACTTCTTGTCACTGATGTCAAAATATAATTTTGTGTCGTGCACCTCTTCCTCACAATCCCTAGATAAAGGAAACAATAAACAATAAAATAAATATTTGAGAAATTTATTGTATACATTATGCTGTATATCTATGCCACTTCAGATTATTAGGTGAAATCTTAAGTAACAGTACGCGCCACTGCAGACTAGAGCGATGCGGTATTACGTTTATTTAGGGGATTTCCCTTTTCGTAGGATAGGCTAGTGCAACAACTAAATTAAAATAAAAAACATACATACACACACTGTGTATAATGTTACGTTTGTGTACTGTTCAGTTTACTAACTAGAAAGAGTATATAATTTTTCAATAGAAATCGCCTAAGCTAGGCCTCTATCAGCCCAATTTAGTGTAGTTTAGCCTAGGCCTAGTTAGCGCGTATAGTCAGTCAGAAAAGACAGCGATTGTGTGCGTTGAGAGAGGCCTGGCTAATGAAGCTTCGCTAGGCCTAACAAAAACACATTACAGATATATCGTTTAGTCTGCTGTTAAACAATCTCTTATACTACCGTTCATCATGTGTACCACCCCCAGTATCTTCCTTAGTGTGTTGATTTTCATCTATTACTACTGAGTTATTTTCATCTTGTTTTGATCCTGCCATATTTTTGATGAACTTTGACCTTAATAAATTATTACATAAATGCAGCAGCTACGGCTGCCGGGTATGTATGGTCTATTTGTCTATATATACTTACACGTAATAATGTACGTAGACTGTACTGTATATGAATATTTATGTATTAAAATGACCATTTTGTTTTGCTATTCTTAGACTTGATTATTCATGTTTATATACATGTTTTTATGTCTGAGTTGATTGCCTTGTTAGCACAGATATAAATGATCAGGAACAAATCATAGCAAAATCCGCGCATAAAATGAAATATTAATAATGATGATTGATTTTGCGAGGACCAATCCAGTGTACACCGAACCCACTCCTTTGATTTGTATACGCCTATTCTACCATTAAACGCAGTCAACCGTATGTTTATACCTATTATAGATAAGACACAATGCAATTGGTGATTATTTATAAACGTGTCGTATGGTTGTATAGTCACATACACCTTCTCTGATACAATCAAACTGGAGAAAATACTTCGCTCGACAAGTTACGTTCCTGATGAGATTAAAATCGCACTTGATTTGAGAAATCAAGCCGGATTGCTATTATACAACCTAACACGCAATGGAATCATATGAATACATTTAGGGTGACACATTTTTATTGTTGATCAACAGAGCAATTACGAGACTTTTGTTAAGTAACACCGTCGAACGAGGTTGTCGAATAAATACCCATTTAATGTATGAATACACATCGTGTTTTTCAGTGTGGTTGTTGGACCGGCAAGTCAAGTTTATAAGGAACCTAGACAAGAACAAATTAATTTAAGAAACATATTTTCTCGTTGAATTTGCGCAAGATTATAAGTTAACATGAATTTGGACTTTACGATTAGGAGTATTCCGGCAATGGGTAAGTCTTTTTTTATTTTAATTTGTTTACTTTAGGCCTAATGGTTTCGATGGATGATATGAATTGGATATCTGCTCGCGATGATTCCGATCAATATTGCCAATTAGCCGCATGTTAACTGGTCTACAAAGGTGTCTGAACCTGTTGATGAAGACTACGAGATGTGTTCTCAGACCCATACAACATCATTGAGCCCACCAGTGGCTTGACTCCCGATTGGTACCCGGTATCCATTGCAAATTTCGGCTAATGATATCGTATAGTACCAACGACTCTCTGTTCTGCAGACCCACCTCATGACAAAACACAGTGATCGTCTAAAGACAGGAACAACTTCGACCTACTATAACTATTTCACAATGTTGTATAATTCTACAATTTTCTTTAAATGCGGTATATTAGTTGCAAATCCTTTTTAATCGCTTTTCTTTGTTGTTATACGTCCTATATAAAAGGAGGTTGGCTTATTTTAAACATATTTTCAATTTGCCTTAATCCATTTTAATAGTATTTTTCATATTATTATTGTTTAATATCATTATTAAGGTGGTGTTATGGTCCTCTAAAGAGGTTTTGCTGTGTTTAGTACTTGAAAATCAATTGGAATTTCAATAAGGTTAAAACCCATTTATAGTTTTCATTTATTGTCCGTATTATAAATATTGGTGGTATATTGTGAGGTGGTGTCACGGCCCTATAAAGGAGGTTTGTTGTTTATTTAGAACTAAATTGCAGTTTCAATTGTTTTGCATTATTTAGATTAGGTATTGTTAATATTAATTATACATTAATTCATTCATCAGTGGAAAATTATTTCCACTTAATGTCATTTGCATATAATTATACATAGACATATGGTGTGGGTTAGGTCCTCTAAAGGAGGTTCTTGTTGTGAAAAACAATATTTTTTTAGATGGTGATGGTCCTCTAACGGAGCTTCTTATTGTGAAAAACAATATTTTTTTAGATGGGGATGGTCCTCTTAAGGAGGTTTTCTTATTTTAAACTTGTTGATATTGCGATATTGTATTAGTTTATACATATTTTTACGTTCATATTGCTATTAATTGAGCACTCATAATAATTGGGGTTTTCCTATTTTTTACGCGTTGATATAGCGATGTTGGTTTATACCTATGTTTACGCTTGTTGCTATTTCGTAAAGTAGCTTAATCGAGAACCCATATAATTTCAGTCATAATTGGGGTTTTCCAATTTTTAACGCGTTGATAGCGATGTTGGTTTATACCCATTTTTACGTTTGTTACTATTTCGTAAAGTAGCTTAATCGAGAACCCATATAATTTCAGTTTGAATAATAATGATATTATTACACCTGTTTAGCCACAGATTTCAAATGCACATTTTATGCATTATACTGTATTACTCAAACGCTAAGCAGTTACACCATGTCATTAAAATCGTGATGTTTGATTTAATTCACGTATTACCACCGTATGCTTAAACAAACACATGTATTCTAGTAATTGAATTCATTAATTCCCAGTTCCAATCAATCGCCGTGGGTACGCAGTACTACGGCCCCGATTCCATTGAAACTATATAGTTGTTTGTGTATACATTTTCGTTGCAAATAATTAGAGTTATCAACTGATAGAAAAAACACTTTAATTAAAAATATCATTAACGCACCTGTACGGATGATTCATTCTTTTGAGTCATTGTTCAACTTTCTAAACAATCTTTTAAAAATCAAAGACCGTGAATATGATCCAATACTAATCCAACTCAAATTATGTGATTCTTTAATTAATTTCATTTGAAGCAATGACTTCCTTTATTATGTATGAGGCAACATCAAACGGTTTATATTTGCTTATAAAAGATACTTTTTTAAAGTGAAATGTCGTGTGACGTGAAATCAATGCGTGTCGTGTCACTAGATGTTATAAAACAACACTATGTCTCGTTATCTATCGCATTTTCCGTAGTTTAATAACATCCGATTGTATTTTTTCACATTGTGAAATGTAGGCCCTAACTATCTCTGAAAATATCACTTTCTTCTACGTTCTAAACTCCTAAATTCGCGGAGAATTATTGTTAGTTCTACATAATAATGCCTCGTAAACACAAATTTAGTTTCTGTAAAATGTCACTTTTTTGTGAATGTCACTTTTTGTGAAAATGTCACTTTTTGTGAAAATGTCACTTTTTTGTGAAAAATGTCATTTTTGTGAAAAATGTCACTTTTAGTGAAAAAACACTTGTTCTTAAAATGTCAGTTATTCTTAAATCCGTTCTAAAATCATAAATCCGAGAAAGAATTATATTGCTTGGTCTACACAGGCTTCATAAAAAAATTGTATGAACCAGGGAGTTGTAGACTCCCTGTATGAACAAAGGACTTTTTATTGATTTGAACCTACGACCTCTGTCTTACAGGAAGAATAAACAACAGTGCCATATACAGTATTATCAGTGGACTGTTGATTCCACTTAGGCCATCTCCTACTTATCGTGAGCCTGATTACACCAGATTACACCAGATATTTCGATTCGTTTTAAAATTATATTCAGATTCAATTTATTTTTCTAATAATTATTGCAACAAATAATTCGATTCGTCGGCTTAACAAAACAGCCATTGATTTGATTGTGTATCGGTCATTAATATTTTTTTGGTTAAAGTACAGCGGCGTGATAAACATCAACAATTTCTTTGTATTTTTCTTTTATGGAGCGCTTAGCAAAACAAACAGTGATCAGAATATAGGCCAGGAATAGAACTCAATTTTCTACGATACGAATCATATTAACAGTAATAACAAACAGTATATCAATTTATGCCATTTTCGTATTAATAACTTACTCACGTGGTATTTCGATATACTTGAAAATTGAATTTGAAGATTTATAAAGCTGTATTATTCTACTTCAAACGACTGTTCAATTTAATTTTTATATCAATCGCTTTCTGGTTATACGCAAAGTCAGTGTTTTGATTAATTTAGTCATAACATTATGGAATAAAAGAATAAACATATATTTGGATATTAGTATTTTTAGGCCTTGTTTGAGATGTGAGAGAACAGTATTATATAATAATCAATAAATCTAAATGCGATATTATTTAACAATTTATCGTCCAAACCTTTATTACCTAAACGGCAAAAAAAAGAAGATGAAAAAGAAAAGTAGAATGGTTCCTTATGTACGCTCAATTTAAAATAAGTACACAATTATTATAAGTAATTTTTAACACATACCAATTGTAATGGTCTAATATTTAAAATCTTAATTTACTGTATAGCTAATCAAATAGCTTTTTCAACATTGAAAATCTTCAGTTCGTCCATTCGCACACACTAAAAGACACAGTAGGCCGCCTACAACCACTCATTTTCTACAATCCTATTCATGGGACTCGTCTTATGAAGGGGACACTTTCCCGTGAAACGAACGATTGACAATAAGTTTTTTTAACATGGCGGAGACACTTAAAAATAGGGGTTGTATTATAAGAAGTACAACGGTATGAACGTGATAGTCTGTTCCTATTCAAATTCAGAAGGATATACCTATTTTTGTAATTCAGTCTCAAGGACTGTTTAGGCCTATGTTTGCGCTTGGTTAGTTGCAGAGATTAGTCCTTTATCATACCAAATGGACATTATTGTATATAGAATAGTTTCGGACCAATGTAAGTGTCAATACGTATGTTCACACGCACATAGTCAAGCTAACAGTGTTCACACTTGTTCCGTTTTATGGAACATAAGCCGACGCCATTCAATTGTGTATGCTAATACGATTATTCCATTATTTAACAACACGGCGTTACGTCTTCCGTACCGTGAACCAGAACAAGTGCGAATGTAGCTTTAAGCGTGTATATACGCGAATTGACCAATCACAAGCAATGTATTATTCCGGCGTACGTCCTTGCGTTGCGTACTAGTGAGAATCAAGCTTAAATGGTCGTATTACTCTTAATCTCACTCCTATAATCCCGTCGTATACAGTACCTCCGATATAACTCCGATAGGTTGTTAATGTCACATAATATCACACGTGTGAACGGAATGTTAAATCGATTACACTATATTTAACTCCGATAGAGATTCTTATAATTACTGAGGTACCTACTGCTAAACAGAGATATTCCAATCAAGATTTTCTACTCTTATGCTAAATTAGTACGTGAAATGTAAATCATAAATGCCTTTAAATTGTTATATTGAAACACAAATATGGTGTATATAACATTATGCATAAATGTAAATATAATAACGCCTGCTGTGTTGTTATCGATCCAGACTTATTTACACAGCTAGATAAATAATGTCCTGGAAATGTTTGAAAAATTGATAATTCTATTCAATAAGATATCATTTATGATAATTTATTCAATAATGTACACCTGTTTAATAGACAATCTGTACGTGCCATTGCACGTAGGGTAAATGCATGTAGCGAACTCATCTCCGCGTGTGAACAAGGCAGTGACGTTACTAACGCCACTCACCTAATCACGTCCTTGACGTTGTGTACACAATGCTAGGCAAGAGTTTGAACATTCGAATGTTTGGTTTGGCCATGCGAAAGAGATTATGTTAGGCGCTGAATTAGTGTACTCATGTTATTCCTAATTAGGTATGAGGGAAATAATGTAATTAGTTAGAACACATTTAATATGACACGCTCACTTGGAAGTGTGACTATGTGCTGGTATAAAGTTCAACTAATCTGATTTAATGACATTCGAAGCACATAATATTTTCTTATAACTCATTTCCAGGATTCGAATGAGTAAATATTTGTCGCAATAAATCATCTAGACACTATTCATCACGATATTAAAATTATTTTGCACTCATATCTTTTCTCACGCTTTCAATGTATGCCGTAGACATGCCACAAGTCTGTATTTATTGTCTTTTGTATGTTAGTTCACCAGTCGGCGTTTCGATTTTTTGTCTGAAAATACAAGCTCATGTATTATACCTATGAAACGCCATATGTGCCAAAATATTTATCTTGTTACTAATTTCGGTCTAGAACATAGACTAGTATGCCAGTAAAATGCGTTCTTCAACATGCAGGTAACATGTGTAATTTTTCGTATGGAAAGTTACATTAATTTTATTTTATTGATACAAACGGGATTCCTCCGATCATCACTCCCGTCTCCAGTTACCATGAGTGTGTCTCCTGTAAGCACCCTTCGCTTGCATTATCTGTCCAGTATGCGTAAATTCGTCAACTAATGGCGTGTTCCGGCCAGTCATTTGGGATACTTTTAATCTAGCCTCTATAAAGGCATAGTAATGCATTGGTTCCAGTTCAATTCTAATTATGGTCTCCGTGTGCTAATAACTTCTTTTTGGATCGTAAAAGCCGATGGTCCCGTGTGTAATAAGAGATTATTTTCTCGATACATTTAAATGCTTTTCCTCGAAAATTATTCGATGTGTCGAACGTAATTAAGAATTGCGGTGATTAAAACGGACGCGTTGAAAACGACATGCGGTACTATAGAACTATAAAATCTTTTACTTAATATCTCGCGTGTCGTCACCGGCAGTCGTGTGAATAGATGAGCAGCTAATACGTTTATGTTACTCCCTCGAATTTTACTCGATATGTTAAATGGTTTTTAAATTATTACCTACATAAAGAAAATAATAGAACTTAGGAATAATAGCTTTATGTTTAGCCAATTGTACGCGCAGTGGTATGTCAGCCGAAACTCGGTAGGTCCTCTGTATCTAAATTTGTCCCGTATCATAGACACATTCCATAATACAGTATCTCATATGTGATTGATTTCCCCAAATATGGTAGTGATATGCCCAAATATGGTAGTGATATGACACAATTATGTCCATTTAATATGATGAGCACGTCACATTTTGTTATCACATAAAGTTTGATAGTGTAGACAGAGCAGTCCCGAGATATTCATTAATTTCCATCTGACGTGAACAGTTGAATATCGTGAGATGTTTCTTCAATATTATAGTGAACAAACATAAGTCGTATTTACTTTCATTACCTAATGGTTCATTTGTATTGTCTGCGTGTTATATTCATATGTATTGTCAGAATTGCTTTAACAATTCAGTTTTAGAAATGCATGGATTAGGCCAATATTTTAAAGATTATTGTAAATATGAATACACGGAAAGTGGTGTTTTTATATTCAATATTGCAGTTGACGGTTAGCCAGAGAAGAGTGAAATTAATTTCGCTCTTTCATGGGATAATATTATTATATCTTGATGACTATTAATGTTGTTTAACGAAGATGGCTAGGCCTATTATTAAAATTGCTTTTACAACAATTTAGTTAAAAACATGCATGGATTCGGCCAATATTTTAAAGATTATTGTAAATAATTATGAATACACGGAAAGTGGTGTTTATTCAATATCACAGGTGGCAGTTGACAGATATCTTCGTGATTGTTGGTGTAAGAAGATGTGTGTCTAGGCCTTTTATCAAAATTGCTTTAACAATTCAGTTAAAAAATATGCATGGATTAGGCCAATATTTCAATATTACTGTAAATATGAATACCCGGAAAGTGGCGGTGTTGTATTCAATTGACGGTTGACAAATATATCGGTGATTGTTAATGTATCTATGCACACAAATGTATATAAGCATGATCAGTTACTTTAATGACAAAATGCATGTTAGGCCAGGAATACTGACTACAGTAGTACACCTCCTTTGGGATATGTACCCCTATTAAGGGGACTCCCTCCCGTCATATTTAAGCGTGGTTCCCACTAGAACGCAACGCAGCGGCGTATTGACGCAAAGTGCTGTATTGCGTAATCACAAGTGGGAACCGACGACGCAATAGTGCTGCAAACATCGCAGGTTTGATTTCACGCAGGCGGGGTCAAACACAATTATTAGAAGGGCCTTTGCTTACGTTGCGTAGATTGCGTTACGTTGCGTCGCTAGTGGGAACCACGCTTTAGGGGAAAGTAAAGGGGCATGTGTTTGATACAGAAAGTGTCTTCTTAACAGAGGTACTGCTGTAATCGAAAAAAAATGTTGTTTTTAGTCGCGTGCAACGCTACTCTACAGCTTACTATATCGGTCGGTCGGTTGGTCGCTTGGTCGGTAAACACTAACTTGAGCACGCGACTGTTTTAATTCGATACCTATAGGTTAAAAAAGAGAAAATCATGCACGCAAAAAGCTACAAGTATGCGCAAACAAATTATTATAAGGTATGGTAGGTAGACTTAGATCATAAAATCTGATTGGGTATAACCTTACTTGGATTATAGAATTTATAATGTACAGAAGAATGCAATTGCTAGCATGGCATGGTAACTAACAATAATACCTTTCCGATAAATTTATATGTCCGGTAATAAAGATCTTATCTTATTTAATAATCGCAGCTCTCCTTTTGTGTATATGTATATTGTTGAGTGGTAATAAAAGTGCTAATCGTGGGTGGACTTTATTTAGTCGTTATTGTTATATAGTTCATTTGTTTAAATTTAGGCCTAGTATCACTGAAGGTAGTAAGCGGGTCATACCGCAAAAAAGTACATTGAATGGCCATGTACCTGGTAACGAATCTATTCAAATATAGACTGAATAACTGTTTCGTGGTGGCCTACCTTTATAACATTTGATGTCAATTATTGGTGGCTTTTATTGGATGTTCGAAGGCGAATGTCATAAACACTGATTATCGTGGGAATTCGCACGTGATAGCCAGTGGACCCCACCCATTCCCCGTCTCGTAATGATAATTTTAAACCTATATTTTCCAATAGGCCTATGATGTTCTAGAACAATATTCTTCAAAATAGATTAAGAAAATGTTGTTTAGTAGGTTTTCATAAGATCAGTTTTTTCACTTAATTACCGTACTTATCTTGACTTGTGAAAACCGGTTGATAACAAACATTTGGTGAGTTTACGTGCGTTACGCGCATAATTGTGTACCAATTTCTTGCGCCTTGTGTACCAATTTCCTGCCCCGTGTACCCCCGCCCTTCGTAACACTATCTATTCTTTAGTAGGCCTAACATGTTTATCTAACCCGTTCTATATTTTTACATTCTGTATTTGTTCAATATTAGGAATCTTCCATTGTATTCTTCCACTGTTTGATTTTTATGAAATCTTCTTTCAAATGTTTAATATTAAGTGTTATCACAATTTTTACAACGAGAGAAATTTATTAGAACACAGTTTGTGTAAACAATATTTGTTTATGATTCTTGACTTGTATACAGTCTGTAAAACATTTGTCAATATTGAAATGAAGGTCATAACAAAATTGTCATGATTCTCTCAAAAGTGTGGCGGGGACGTTTTTTGTTGTTTTTGTAATGCTCCGTTCTCAGTGAGCTTTCGCTTCGGAACGGTAATCAAAATGAGCGTGACCGTGATAGCCTGGGCTACAGGCGCGGGTTTCGTGGACGTGTTGGAAAAGTTCCTACCTTATGGGCTAAAACATCTAATTGAAGCAAAAGAGGCGTACGAGAATTAGTATTTTTAATGAATCTAGAAAAGTCAAAGTGAGTTCATAGTCTACACACAATAGATAAAAATACTGTTTCACACTAAACTACCTGATCTTTTTTTCCTGTTTTGTTTTCTTTTTGCGAATGCCAAAAAGAAAAACTAAATTGACCATAGTCAACACTACTAGATAGCTTTCTAGATTATTTACATTAATTTTTATATCTGATTTTGATATACGCTTGTCATTATACATATAAAACGTTGACTCGTTTCTGCTGGCAATAAAACTACCGTTATTTTAAAAAACGGTATCAAATCCGTATTCTCTTGCTCAGCAGAAACAGTTAAAAATAAAAACTATAATAATCCATTTCAAAAGATAAAAACTGGTTTCACTTCTTAACTCTACAGGTTTTAAAGCAAAACTATTTGCTAAAGTAGACGGCGTTTCATACTTCATATTTTGACATCGTCGGCGTTTCATACTTCATATTTTGACATCAATCGTCATTGCTCGAGCAGTACCAATATCTGAAGACAAACATGTAAACAGATTAGTGTGTACATCACATAATACGTGCATTCTGTAAACTTCAACCCGTAAATAAATGAATGATACAACTAAAGTGACATGTTTAAATTGTATTGACTTAAGTTGAATACTTTTATCATAACGTATAATTGCTTTCTGTTTAGCAGTATCAATGTCTCTGTTTTAAAACAATACACTGTTTTTTAAAATTTAAACGCAGACCAGTCATTTTAACGTTGGTTCACAACTTAAGTGAAATACTTAAGTATTGACTTAAGTGGAATACTTTTATAATAACCTAGGCCTACTGTATAATTGCTTTTTGCTTTCTTAATTTATAAAATCTAAACGCAAATCACTTTCCCACCCAGGAGGACCAGTCATTTTAGCTTTGGTTCCCAACTTAAGTGAAATAGTATTGACTTAAGTGGAATACTTTTATAATAACGTTACTTACTTTCACTGAACCATACCTCTGCTGACTTGGTTCTACTGTATACAATTCTAGGATTGGTGCCATAGCCATCAAATATTCTACAATGAATGCCTTCCAGAACTGCGAACCATCCCTTGTCACCATCACACCCACTGTGGGTGTTACTCATATAAAAAGCTCTAAAAATTTGATTGTAAAAAAATTAATTGATCGATAGATTCAATTCAATTCAATTTTAATTTTATTTCCACAATATAATAAAATACATACATAAATGCAATGAAGTGATAATGTGGGGGGAGAGTCATATAAGTCATAAAGACTTTAAGTTTGACCCACCCCAAGATATAACATTGAATACGAAAAAGAAAAAAAAATATACATAAACTAATAATAAATAAAAGAAAACGAAGCTACAAATTCTATTGAAATCATATTATCCAATCTTAACTGGTCTTATAAAATATATATATTTAACGTTCATCATATCTTGAAAGTAAACAGTTCTTGTATTTTCTTGGTATTTAATAGAGTTCTTGATCAAATTGTTTGTACATTTAGGTAAAAGCTTATCATTTGCATTACGTGTATTATGACTATGTAGTTGACTATGTTTCATAAAGTAGTTATTAAATGATTTTGGGAGTTTATTATTTTCGTATTTGTACATAAAGATTGAATGTTTAGTTTTAACTGAATCGATCGATTTACAAGATGTTTATATTTTGAAATACTAAAGAAAGAATGAGACAGTCTTATATGGTAGTGATATGCCTAAATATGGTATGATATGTCATCATCATGTCCATTTATGGGCACATCACATTTTTTTGTCACATAAAATTTGATAGTGTAGACAGCTGAGCTTTAGTTATTTAATCATGTATCTATGTTGCCAAAAGAGCAATTAGATCTTAAATACAAATGATTTTGATTGTGTTTTTTGTGAAATTTTCACGACGTATTTAGTTTCGTTGTAAAGGTCTGTCTACAATATCACACTTGTTTGAAAAAAAATAATGTGATGTGCCAAAATATGGTAGTAATATGACATCATCATGTCCATATATGGGCACATCACATTTTTTTTATAGTGTAGACAAGGCTTAAGGGATAAGAGAATTTAAAAGTTACTGCGCATGACTCATGAGTCTTAAGCTTGTTTCACGGAAGGCAAGTACGTAGGCGTGTCGCAATTTGACCAATCATAACGTTGCGCCCAAGCGGGAACTAATTGAATTATACATACCGGCCGCCATGTGAGTTCGCTATTGTAAATACATTAGAGGAAGCAGTTTGCATGTCATCCCAGGGTGAACTTTGAACTCTGTCCTTTGAAAACCAAGAAGACGTAGTAGAATCAACACCATCAAAAGTAATGGAAAACAACTCCTCATGAAATGCAGAAAATGCTGTCAATTTTACCTGTATAAAATCATATAAACTTACATTGCTTTATTAAATTCAATTTACTCAGCAGGCAAATTGTGATCGATAAATTAATCGATAATGTATCGATTAGGTTTTAATTTATAATAGTAATTAATATTAGTGACGTATACCTGTTGAATATTTAATGTTGACCAGTTATCAAATATTGCATTGTTTCTGTAAAATGTATCACTGATGAGAAATTGATGAGCATGGTGGCTTGATGTTCCTGTTCCAGTTTGCCAAGCGCTGTAAATGCTAACTCCAGTCATAGATACACCCTTAAACACTCGAACCCATTCATTTCCTGTGCAGAAAAGTAAATTAAATGAGATGAAGCTACATTTGTGTCGAGCTTTTAATGACGTCATTCGATTGGATTTGGGATCATATTATTTTCATCGAAGACAGTATAAATGGTTTTCCTATAATTCTAGGATGAAAACTTTTCTAATAGTTTTGTTTTCTGTAGAATGTAAGATGTAAGATGCCACTTATTTTCTTTCACCGTTCATGAGGCGTGGTTCCCACTAGAACGCAACGCAGCGACGTATCGACGCAAAGTACTGTATTGCGTAATCACAAGTGGGAACCGACGACGCAATAGTGCTGTAAACATCGCAGGTTTGATTTCACGCAGGCGGGGGCAAACACAATTATTAGAAGGGCGTTTGCTTACGTTGAGTAGATTGCGTTACATTGCGTCGCTAGTGGGAACCAAGCTTAAGTGTAATGATGTCTAGTGTATAGTGTCATAATGGAGCTTTCTATTTGCGAAGACCGACATCCAACCTAGGTCGAATCGATGTGTCGTCGGTCGTCGCCTGAGCCTATACCACCAAACCTGTGTCGGGATGAGGAGTGAGGACACGCCCCAAAATATCCGCATGCGTACAATGGATTAACATGACGTAGTTTTTCTCGCAAATCTCTTTCTTCCCCACACAATATCGAACGGATCGGCCTCATAAAGCGTGGTTCCCACTAGCGACGCAACGTAACGCAATCTACGCAACGCAAGCAAATGCCCTTCCAATCATTGTGTTTTCCCCCGCTTGCGTGAAATCAAACCTGCGATTTTTACAGCACTGTTGCGTCGTCGGTTCCCACTTGCGATTACGCAATACATCACTTTGCGTCGATACGTCGCTGCGTTACGTTGCGTTGCGTTCTAGTGGGAACCACGCTTTAAGCGTGGTTCCAACTAGCGACGCAACGTAACGCAAAGCTACGACGTATTGACACAAAGTGCTACATTGCGTAATCACAAGTGGGAATCGACGACGCAACAATGCTGCAAACATCGCAGGTTTAATTTCACGCAGACTGGGGAAAACACAATTATTAGAAGGGCATTTCCATACAGTGCGTAGATTGCGTTACGTTGCGTCGCTAGTGGGAACCAAGCTTTAGATTAGCAGACAAGTTTTTAAAAGGATAATTTGACGTAGTCTAAACCTGCGATGATTGTCATACCAATAAGTGCAGGTAGCATAGTAGACGATCATTCAATACCAGTATACCACATGCAGCTAGAACTTACCAATTCTACAACCTAAAATTTCAGCCCGTAAAGAGCGGTAACTGTGATAACCTTTAGGGTAAATCCTGATAGCCACGCCTTGTATTACTGGATTAAAATAATGTATTCGTATGGTAGATCGGTCCGAATTACCATCAAAAATCTGTATAGAAAACAAAATAAAAAATACCATTAAAGGGTTTAGGTGGTGGAAATGTCAAATCAAGGTTTTTCTCCAATAAGTTAAGTTGACAACAAGTTCATTTATTTATTATTAGTGGTAGATCCCAAAAAGTAATAGTAATAGGGCTACAGTAAGTAGAAAACAAACTTTATACACCCTCCGCCATAATGGTGAGAGGTCATGTGGTCGGTCACGTGTGGTTGTTCCTTTCTTTCTCTATTTGTTAGTTAGCAGGATTACTCAAATAGTTATTTCCCGATTTTCATAAAATTTTAAAGGATAATTTAATTATCATTGCATTTGCCTAATCTAAAATTTGCGCTCTTTGTGTGCCCTTCTACTTTGTCTCTTCAATTAAACATTTTGCTGATTTTTATTACTTTTCAAAATTATTATATCCGCGTTGATACCTTAGGATGTCCATGACCGTCAGAGATGAAATTTTGACCAACTTGGTTCACTTTGATGTAACTTATTGTGTAGGTTTTCACCCATTGGTTTAAAGAACCTCCCCTTCCCTGTGTCTGGATACCAGTAATATTGTGCTCAACCATCAAGTGTATTTGAATCCAAGTGTTAGTATCTGAACTAAGCGCAACCCAACAAGCCATGCAGGAAGACGTTCCTACTGAATTTAATCTGGCACACTTTGCGCCGTGGTCTGGAGAATTCCCGTGCATAGAACTGGCACTTAATTGTCCATCAAAAATGTTTCCAGATTCCATTCCAAGTGGTTCCAGACATTCTATTTAGTTAAAAACGAAATAGATTATTGTATATCATACGATGACCCACAACTACCATGTGAGTGCTCAGTTCTTCATTGTGCACTTTTACTGTATGTATAATAGTCACACAGTACTGCGATGGCGCTAGTTACTCTTCGTTACGCTTGATTAATTCATAGAATGACGTAATGCATAACGCTATAAATACGTAGCAAGCATGGGTATACTCCTTTTTTAATTCAGGGGGACAATATATCTGTTACGTCAACAAGCGAGCAGCGTTTTTGTAAGAAATATTTCTTATTTATTGCTGGTACTGGCGGATCAGCTCAATTGCAATAGGCCATCGTTGTTGTAAATAAAGTATACTTGTAATTTCGCAGATTGAATGGAATTACCAATTAGCATAATCGTTATGGCTTTATTTAAACAGTGTTTTAAATAATAGAATATTAGCACATGTATACTGTGAATAATAATAGTATGGAATTGACTTACCTAGAGACGGACACAGCTCAGCTAGATACCCAGTCGCTGAACACAAACAAAGATGGCGTCTCATAGCACCAGGAACATTAATACAAATGTTGCCAAAGCCACAATCAACAGAAGCGCATATACCTTCCGCCTTCTGTAATTAAAATATAATGATTGATGATGAAAAATCAGGTTTTTGAATAACAATGTAATATGTTATCTGGAAAATTGGTGAAATAATAATATTAGAAAAAGATAGATTGTTGAAGTAAACAATTTATTCAATTATTTGCAATTGTTTAATTCGATTTATAACTAAAAATACTTATGTATGCCTATTAAAATATGTATTATAAAAAACATTTATAAAACCCATGGTTGGTTTTAAAGCGTAACACTAGATTTAACTCGTCACCGTGTCGAGTTATCGGCGTTAAGACACACTGATAGTAATACAAGCTGACATACGCACAGGAAAGTACGTATATGTAAATATGTTTATAGTGCTGAATTGTGTAAAATGTCTATTGTGTGTGTCATATAGTATGCAGTATGCTGATACTATACAATAAGTGAAAACAGCACCTATTTATATTCTAAACTGAACATAAAGATGACAATTTCGGAAGATAATTGTCTGAACAAAAACATCCGAAAATCGGGCACTTGGGAGCTAGATTCGCGATCTCTTGAATGTGATAAACTATGACGATATGAAAATCATACTTTTTGAATTCATCTGACCATATGATTACTGTACATCACAACATCTTATATGCAACTTTTTTTCAATGAATTCATATCTGTAACATAGGCCTACTTATTTATTTAGCTGTTTTCATTTCTTTCTTCTATTTATACCAGAGTACTGTATTATTTCATTTTGTACTATGTTTTTGAATAATAAAAAGTGAGAATCTGTCCTTTGAAGATTATTAATATTTTATTCAGATTACATTTACAGACGTGATGGATGAGTTTATTTAGGTATAGGGCCTATAGTGTAGTATGGTAGCTGACCTCAAAGGTCAAATGTCAGAATTGACCAATTTGAAACTTACTGCAATCTCATGACTCATTTCGATGTATCTTTCTCCTGCGAACTCGGCAAAATTACTCTCGTCTTCGGTACGTGTAGCGCCATTTAGTTTGCATGTATTTTGGTTGTAGTTGACTGATTTACATTGCTGGTTCTTGATACAGTTTGTGACACAAGAAGCCAAAGTACAGTCAGTGATAGTGGCAATTTCATTGTTTTGGAGTTTGTAGTCCTCTACAATTACTGTGGACTCGTATGCATTATCACTATCAGGCTCTGAAAGAAAAAAGTACTTAAATTAAACGCCGTTACAGACATAAATCGGAATTAAAGAAAGAATGTTGGATTGGGGAGGGGGAGGTTGAGGAGAGAAATAAGTCTTCGTATCTAGACTATAGCTTGTAGTTTGCGCGCCTATTCTCATTTACATTACGCCGATTTCCACGTCAGCTATGCATGCTGGAGAGGGAAGATGTAAAGAAAGGAAAGGAAGGAAAGGAAATAAAGAAAAGGAAAGAAAGAAAGAAAAGAACGGGAAGGAAGGGAAAGAAAGAACATTAACATTAAGCCGATTTCCATGTCAGCTTATGCATGCGTGGAGAGGGAAGATGTAGAGAAAGGAAGGAAAGAAAGGAAGAAAAGAAAGAAAGAAAGAAAGAAGGGAGGAAAGAAAGAAAGAAAGGAAAGAAAGAAAGGAAAGAAAGAAAGGAAAGAATGGAAGGAGAGGAAGCAAAGAAGGAAAAGAAGGGAAAGGAAATGAGGAAAGACATTACTTACTGATAATATCAAAAACAGCATCAAACATAAAATGTCTGCTCCTGTGACCAGTGAAGGTAATTTGGGTCCCAATATCATAGACGGCAGGTTGGTTGGTATATTTATACGTCGACTCCAAATTAGAATACGACTGTTGGAAGTAGATACGCCCTGTTGTAAAGGTAAAGCCAATTTTATCTCCAGGTAAAACATCTATTTGATCTGAAATTGCAAGTGGAAATTCGACGACAACGTCAGGCTCTCCTTCTGGAAGTAACGTTTTCCCAATGATTTCATACACGTTGTTTTCTGCGTCTACCGCTCTGTAAACTAAGCCAACGATATTGGTTGTTACTTGTGCCATATACCTCCATCCTGTGATTGTACCTGGACACCTGATCTTGTTCCAATCGTCTATCCAGATTTGCACTGCTGTTGCCGTTTTTGCAGTTAACTTCATTAACGGCCAATTGATAACATTACAGGGTAAATACGAATCTGAAAACAAACAATTGAATCTACTTTTTGACGAAAGATTTAGATACTGGATTATATACAGGCTACACCAATGATCTTCTCATCATTATTGACGTCTCTGATAATTTGACGACAACGCGACAACGTCATCATTAGCGAGCTTTCTGTTGTGGACGACACGGTAGACGATCAGGAAAGTACTTTACATACCGTGACGAAACACACGTTCTAATCGTTACACAGCCTTTTTAAATTACCTTGTCTTTCTACCAAAGAAAGGCATGCCTATATTACCATCAGAAACAGACTACAATGTCGTGTACAAGGAAAACAATTTTTCCATGTACACCTTTTTTATATATGGAACAAATAAAGATTTGATTTGATAATAAATGTCAGTATTACTATTGTGGTTTTGATCGATTACTGGTTTACAAAGTAGCAAGGTGTTTCTCTTATCGTTATTCCAGATGGACGCTTCAGACATTGATCCACTGTCAATTATAACGTCCACCATTGCTTTAAACAACGGATCTTTCACACCTGACGTTCCGGCGGCAGGGTGCTGGTCCGGCGCCGGCAAATCAAATTGGTCGTCAATGTTTCATTTTTACGACGCTCATAGCGACTAGGCGCCAATCAACGCGTATAGCCGCGTGAAAACGAAACATTGATTATTTGATTTGCCGGTGCCGGACCGGAACCGTGCCGGAACAGGTGTGAAGTAAAGAAGTAAACTTAAGCAAGCATCATGATCAAAAGTCAGTCTTTTACGTACCTTTTAAAACAGCTTGGAATGATTGTGTTCTTATATCTGAACCACCATTGATCGTGTGAACTGTGTGGACTAACAGGTCATGCGCACTGATCCCGTGTTGAAAAATAAACATTGTCCCTTCATTATCACGAACCAAAACAACTGTTTCAAATTTGAATCCAATGACATCACCACTTTTTACTGAGATCCAATCTGTTTCTGGTAGCGTAAACTCTCGTGCTTTATTCAATACTTGCTGTTTCGGTATTACGGTTCGTCCAACCACAACGTACTGGTTGCTACCAGCTATGTGTGGACGCATCACCAGTGCTAGAAATTCTGCAGACACAGTTGGATAGAATCTCCAAGCTGTTACGTATCCATCACATGTTATTGGATTCCCAGTATTCAGCATCGTCCATCCAGTACTATCGGATAGAGATCTAGGTATGAGATCTCCTCCATTTACCTTAGGGCAATTACTGCCATAGGCTAAAAAGAAAGAAAGAACTGTCATCAGGAAAGCACTCTACCACTGCTTATCTCTGTTACTTTTTTCTATCTCCCGAGTTTCTTTCATTTGTCTTCATATTACTGTACCTAAAATATGTATAAATGTAGACCCACTAACCTTTTAATACCACGCTAACCAACAGAAGAAATATGAAACGTTGTAGAACAACATCACGCTTAACGGTAGCCATTTTTGAAAATCTATACAATCAAACAACGTAAATTAACTCCAAAGAAGGATCTTGTTTCTTGGTCTCTCAAATGACGATAACTCGTAGATTATACAGGCACTTCTCAAGAAAACCTATACAAATTAAGTTATTTTGAACATGAGTTTAAATCTTGGTTCGTACTAGGACGCAACGCAAGAAAGTAAACGCAACGCAGGCGAGTTGACAAATGACAAGCGACGGTTTGAATAATCCATCGATTGTGATTGGTCAAATTGCTTACGTTTGTCCTTGTGCCTTGCGTTGCGTCCTGATGCAAAATAAGCGTAATGCCTGGTTCCCACTAGAGACGCAACACAAGGACGTAACGCAACGCACGTGAGTTGACCAATCACAAGCGATGGATTATTCGAACTGTCGCTTGTCATTGGTCAACACGCTTCTGTTGCGTTTACCTCATTGACGTTGCGTCCTAGTGGGAATCAAGCGTAAGAAACAAAATATGTTTTTCAACACGACAATCACATTGTAGACCAGTCGGACGATGTAATCGCTACCAAAAATATGTCCAAACTAAAAAAAAAACGATGGTTCGTATGTTATACCACTGTACTTACGCTATAAACATCACTTTAAAACGCGAGTGTAAGAAACAACTTTCAAAACGAGATATACATTACAACTGACATTTCACAACGTATTGTGTTAAATAAAGATCGAGAAGTCTACTAAGCCGACCAATTATTGGGCCATCACTTAATCAATATTGTACCGTTATTTATAGGAATCTAGTATAGATTGCTAAAGAAATTGATTGCTAAGCACGCGAGAAAGATAAATAAGATAAATATTTAATACTTTTGTTACTATATTTTTCAGGTCATAATTTGTCAATCAAATCAATAAGTAATTTATATTTAGTTTTCTCTATCAATAATGATCAATAAAGCTTATTGTAATTGTAATGAAATTAGCAATGCTATTGCTACTAATCGTTACTTTTTATACGACGTAATGTAACAATACATATGGTATTTAATGTGTTTTTGCATCTTGATTGCAACCATCAAACAACACTACATGAACATGTCGTTTTTAGTTATCCACACCTTGGCGGATAACTCCTTGTGATTGTATGAGATCATCTTTTTCTTTCTGTATTCTTCTTTCTCTCCACTCTTTTTTGTCTCGCGTATCTCTAAATAACACATAGTATAATCAGAATATTTCGTCAACTTTCACGTGAAGTTGTGCATCTCCTATTTTTTTAATGACATCAGACTTGCGCAACGTGACATTGATTGATCATAGATTAACAACTAAAAGTAATTTTATATTGACACTTTGTGGGTCAAGGGTCAACTTTCTGTGGAGTAAAAATGGCGTGTTTCACACAAAGTTACGTGCGCACGCGCATTTAACATTGTTTGCAATTAATGTTTGTTCTGTATACCTTTTGTGACTTTGACCAATCACAAACGATGGATTATTCAAACTGTTGCTTGTCATTGGTCAAGTCGCTTGCGTTGTGTCTATCCAAGTGGAAACCTAAGCGATTCGTGTTACTCTTGTACAGTAGGCCTAAGCCCGACTGACCATTTAAAATCCACCAGCTCCCTCTCCCCCGCCTCAACCTCTAAAGTTAAAGCCTAAAACCAACTCCGCCTCTGACTTTCGGCTCTCTTGGGTAGAAATTCTGTAGACCTATGTCAGGGTTATCAAACATTCATCATCTGTAGGCTTCCTTCGCCTACATAGTTCAGGCATACGTTTTTAGTTGATAATCATAATAACAAATGGGAGGAAAATCTGTATCCATCAAACCACTTGCCCAAGTCCAAAGTCAATTACTTTTTTTTAGATATACATGCGTGCCTTGTATTGATAATCATAACGTGTGTATTACCATTTAACATTATCAACCACATCCGTGTAAAATATAAGTTTAATCAGATATCACCCTAAAGTTCTAAACTACCAAGTATACGCCTGTTTACATTTCCAATGGACATGTATTCATTCCAAATAGGACCCAGATAAGAACCTCTTGTTTACAAGTTTGACTTCCTAGGATACAATGCGATATTTGTTCTCAGTGAATGTAATGTGTATTTACACAGCATACAACCAAATACTTGAATAAATGAACCCTTTTATAAATGCATTGTACAAAGGAAATTGATACTGGTACGTACCCATACCGGACTACATTCTTCCCTTTTCCATGTTTGCTTAACACAGATCTATTATTTCTTGTGTGTGTTTGTTACTTCTATTCCACAATAGGCCTATAACTACTATGCGCCTATAACATTGCAACGTTTTCACTCTTCCCTCTGGTTTTGCAAATAACCATAGACAACCCCAAGAAGAAACATCATTTACTGTACATCCCAAGGGAAGAACAATGTTATTCCATGCCCCCAATTAGAAATAAACACACAACCACACGAAGATCATCCATCCATACTTTAAAAAAAAAGAATACATCCACTGTCGACCGCGATTTTTTTCCCCGTACGATAATTCCTCCATCGGTTCGTTTTGGGCTCAATCGCATCTTCGGTGAGTCGAATGAGCCCGAAACGAACCGATGGAGGAACTATAGTACGGAAAAATATCGCCTGCCGGCCATTCCCTGGTTAACCCACGGACGACTACATAGACGAACGAACACGACCCTATTGCCAAAATTACACAACCCAGGGAAAGGAACACCTATCCTACCTCAAGGAAGAAGAAGCAAATAAAAGCCAAGCAGGAAGAAGAACCGAGCATGACCCCTGGGTAAAACAATATAGGCCCACGACCCTAGAAACAGCCTTGATGTTAATAACCCCACTTATTTTTCGTCAGCGGTAATGGTATGCCCTGAGCATCCTTTAGGCCTACATTCAACCACACCCCTAAAACACTGTGTTAACTTGGAATTAAGTAAATACATTAAATTATTATTACTATATATGTGTTATTTTACATAGAATGTCTGATATGTGTGGTTTATAGTACACTTGCTATGCTTTCTATAGCGTTCAATGTATAATTGAATAATGCTAGGTTCGTTGAACAATAATCAAGCTTCGTTAATATAGTTGTTCTGTAAATAGAAGGTCTAGCCTAATTATGCAATTTAGAACAATAATAGTCGGTCCTTGAATATAACCGCAAAAAAGGTAATTGGGAGTTCAATATAGAACAGCTTTGAACTCCATAATAGAGCATACCTACTTCTGTGGTTTTATGATTCTTTTTTATTTGTTCAAGCGAGTTTAAAGTAATAAATAACTGCACTGTATAACAAGATTCAGTATAGCTAGTCACGTTCGTTTGGGTATACGCTAAAAGGTAGTTCCGGGTATAAAGTTACTATTGTTTCTAAAATATTAAATATTTGTAACAACATTGATGATATAAATAACCCCACTTATGTGTTATCCCCCGGAGCTATCCTTTAAAGCATGGGTTGAGTTATGCCTAAAATAATCAATAGGGTTGGTGAAACCTATTATGGACAGATTTCACCAACCCCGCTCAAAATAATGGTTAGATTAATCCATTCCGTAGATTAAAAGCGGGTGAGTATAAGCACTGTAAAAAGTCTCTTTGTGGACAAAATCACACTACGGTCCCTATTATGGAAAGACATCCTCATACGATGGACAGCCCTATTAATAACACCCCCCGACGGCCCCTTTTATAGACTAAATGAAAGCCCCTATCATAAAGGGAAATTTCACCAACCATTATTACCAAGTTCAACCGAAGGGACAAAATTATTTTCGATTTATATTATGGCATACCATTTTTGGTAATAAACACTTTATATTACTAGTTACACGGTACATTAAATACATGTTATTTGTGTAAAAGGCTACTGTTATTTCGACCTTTTGCTATATTGGTTTTGCTCAGTCGGCACTGAACTTAGGAAACACAGGGAAATAAAAAATGTCCACCGCCTCAACATTTTTTTTTCTATAAAAAAACCTCAATGTCCGTTAGTGGTTTTAAAAATTTTGTTACGTCAGTGTTTATTTTTGTTACGTTAGTGGTTGAATAACTCGATATGCGGTTGTCTGAGATAGATTCTAACTGGCTATCGACAGTCAGTTAGCCTGTCTATGACTACCATACAGACAAAGTAAAACGTGCCGTATGGTGTTGAATTTTTACAGTTAGAAGTTATTTACAGTAAGAATCTTTCTTATTATCGTGTTATATCAGTGGGTGATTTTGGTTTGTTAGTTTACGTCAGACGTAGACATAAACGGCTGTGTGTTTTAAAAACCACATTGTTTCCATTGACCAGGTAATACCATATTAAAACACATTTAAAATAGATTTAAATTACTAATGGTTTTTAGTTGCGTGCAAACGCGACTCTACAGCTCACTATGTCGGTCGGTTGGTCGGTAAACACTCATCTCACGCGACTGCAGTCATGTATATGGCCTTGTTGTTTACTACCTGGATTTCGAATTAAAAATGTGAATTGCATTTTAAACGAAAAATAATTTAAAACCTTGATTATTTGGTCGTGGTGGTCTATGTACTCTACCTGCTTTGTGACGTAAGTGGATGACGTCATTCTTGTGATGATGTTTGGAAGTTTATAATGATTATAACCACTAACTGAGATGAGATATACTGCGATTTCACCGGGGACTTCACACCTCGCACAAATACTTTGTGGTGTAAAAAATTATTAAATCTCCAATTAAAACCTTTAATTAATGTTAAATCCTCTTTATTTCAATTCTCCGACTGGCTTAGGTGATTATTTTTAACATAAGTTTGATTAAGAAATAGTATCAGGGGAGCAAACCAAATACATTAATTTATTCAAAGATTGTGAACGGATTAAGGTTTCCTTTTTGATAAAATGAGGTTTTTTCCTCGACGATTGACGCATTTTGCTTGACAATTTGACGGATTTTTTGTTTCTTTTCCATCCATACCTTAGAAAAGATACTAAATGTATGAACTTGCCGCATTTCTACTTCCTGATTATTTAGTGAGATTATATGAGATTAAAAGATCTATGATAAATCTATACATGATGATGTGACATTTTGATATTTTAGGCCTAGACAATTATCACAAAAACAGGGTTCACACTAGAACATTTTTTAAAAGAGGAAAAAAAATAAAGGAAAATCAGAAAGAAAGGTCGAAACTGTAAAAGACAATCTAGTTCATGGATGGACGAATTAAAAACAAACATATATATAATTACACATATAATAAACATACTATAATTATTACAGTATATAGGCCTAGCATTCAGATAATTAGGCCTAGAACGTTGACTCTATCTCTCTATATATCCGATCCACTATATCTCGTTAGATTTTCATTTTTTTCAATACCAGTTCATTATGCACACAGTATACTAGTTTGAATCTCATAGCGACCTGCTTTGATTGAATCAGAAACTTAAGGAGTTCATTCATCAATTACAGTTAATGTCAGGCCCTCGTTCATTCTAATCTGTATATAAATTGGTATCATCATTTGGGTCGCGATTCCATTTCAACAAAGTGATACTATTGCATAAGTAAGCCTTTATAAACCATATAGATGTAATGCTGAAGCTTTCTCAATTAAGACGTGTATTCCTTTTTAAAAAGCCTTCTTAATTTTCCAGGCGTCAAGACATAAATCATAGCAGAAATTCATTCAAAGATGCAGTGATTTTATCGCCGGGTTCACCGGGCAAACACAGTAATAGTTGATTTATTTTAGGCCTAACTATTATCTCGCACACGATGTTAGATCTGCCGCGTTGTAACAACAATCATAATTATTAAACCGCCGCAATTACAAACGTGTGTGAGTAATTTAATAAAGACTGTTGATGTTTATTTTACCATTTGACATGTTAGTGTTATTCCACAGGTTTGAACAGAATCTAAATATAGCCCTAGATAACCAATGGAAAATGTAGTGTTTTGCACTATGATAAACAAACAACAAATACGTAGACACAGACACAATTTGAGATAGTTTGTCGGATAATATAACCAGGGCAGGGAGGGGGCATTATTTTTTTTCCTATGCAATTAAGGCAGAAATCATGAATAATTCATTAGAATAATTATGACATAATATCGGCATGCAGAGAGATTAATTAATGTGTGTAAACAGCGTTTGCCAACCGAAATGTTTTGCCTAGTGGTAAAGGCGCTTTAACCTATACACTGAACCTATAAAGCTTCTTTATAATACTAATTAATTATTCATGATTTCTGCCTTAATTGCATAGGAAAAAAAAATAATGCGGCCGGGGGGATGGCAGAATTTAAAAACAATTAAGTTGCCCTTCATGTAACAAATGTCTACAAATTGGTTGATACCAAAGCATTTTCCCTCCCTTTTTTGTTTACCATAATATGATCATTGATCTTGTATTTTTGTGAGATTGCACGTCGGGATGCAGGCAGTGAAATTCTCAGTGGAACATGATTTTTGTAGTGGTCTCGGGACGTCGGGCAGGTGAGCATGTGAGCCCTGCCCTGCCGGCGATCGCTTCGTGATTCCTGCCTCACCGATGAAGAGTGAGCTTTTCTGGTGACGGTAAAAACGTAAATCTACCCCCCACCCGAATCAGATTTGTGTCTGTTTCTCTTTTGTTTTAGGTCGTCCACACCCTGTGCGCAATTCACCCCAGTAGGCTGCGAGTCACAGGTTATTCCCCCAACATTCACACAATATTTTATTTTGAAATAGCCCCCTCTATCGATATAAATCAGGTAAATCACCTGTATTCGATCTTTTGAAGCTTCCGACCGATGTAAACAATACTATGATTATTCTGTTGACATTCAAATCAATCAGTGAATGGCGAGCTCTTTATTCTTAGATATTTTTCCATTGAAGTCTAATGTTTGTTTTTGTTTTCCACTTAAACGATTTTAGCGGAACTGCTTTTTTCCATCCGTTTTGTTTCTATTTTAAACAATTCAACGACATGCGAATTAATAAATCGAAACGTAAACAAAACATTATTATGTTATAGATGAACTATCACTAGTTAGATTTGGTAAAAAATACTGATACTTATATCTATTATATAACACCTTGAAATTTGACTGGTTCATTTCGTATTTTTAGCAGCGAAATGTGATACTATACTCTACGTAAAATACATCTATCTGCTGTAATTTTTCGTTTCAACATGTAATATTGCGTTTTAGCCTAACTTTATTGCGTTTCAAATGCAATTGCGTTTACACTTGTAATTATTGCGTTTAAACTTTTAGTTATTGCGTTTTAACTTGTAATTGCATTTAAACTTGTTGTTATTGGGTTTCAACTCATGTAATATTGCGTTTAAGCCTAACTTAAAAACTGCATTTAAACTGCAATTGCGTTTAATTGAATTGTATGCTAGTTATTGTAACAGTGCGTTTCCACTGTATTTTAATAAAGCTGTGGTTTATGATTCATGGAACATTAGTTATGCCAGATTTATTGCTTTAGTCGCCGATGTATCTAATTGGTAAACAACAATGCATCTCTCGGATTGTTTTAATAACACCTTCCGATTAATATATGGATGTTCAATATTCTGAATGTATTGCTTTTTTTTGTAGAACTATGCTTTAATCATTAATGATTCAGCAATAACAAATAATACTAAGAAACTGATGGTGCGAAACCAGGACAGTGTTAAATTCAACACATTATTTTATACTACAAATACCAAGTAGTGTATACAGTTAACTAGAGAGTGAACTAGCCGACTTTGAAAGATCCCAAGATGAGGGACTCCTTAAACTGGTTGCCATATACATATGTGTTAGTTTTAACTTAAGCATATTAACAATATTAACTTAAGCAGACATCGAAACGATGCCAAGATGAGGTACTCCTTGAATTGGTTGCCATATACATGTGTGTTAGTTTTTAACTTAAGCATATTAACAATCTTAACTTAAGCATACATCGAAACGATGCCAAGATGAGGTACTCCTTAAATTGGTTGCCATATACATGTGTGTTAGTTTTTAACTTAAGCATATTAACAATCTTAACTTAAGCAAACATCGAAACGATGCCAAGATGAGGTACTCCTTGAATTGGTTGCCATATACATGTTTGTTAGTTTTTACTTAAGCACATGTTAACAATCTTAACTTAAGCAAACATCGAAATGATGAGGGACTTCTTAAATCGGTTGCCATATTTCTGTATGTTAGTTTTAACTTAAGCATGTTAACAATCTTAACTTAAGCAAACATCGAAATGATGCCAAGATGAGGAACTCCTTAAACCGGTTGCCATGTTTCCGTATGTTAGTTTTTAACTTAAGAACATGTTAACAATCTTAACTTAAGCAAACATCGAAATGATGCCAAGATGAAGAACTCCTTAAACTGGTTACCATATTTTTGTATGTTATAAGTTTTTAACTTAAGCACATATTAACAATCTTAAGTTCATATTAACAATCTTAAGTTAAGAAAAACTAGTGATAAATAGGTCTTATCGATCTACTAGGTCTATACTGATTAAATAAAATAATGATTTATTTACAGCATCTTTTAGTGCCATGCCAGTTGTAGTCAACAACGTTTCCTGATGTTTCATTAACAAGTATCTGATCCTCGCGTGACGCACTCGACGAATATCGTTAACAATACGCAGGATACCCTGAACCAGGGATGAGTGAAATTACAAATGTCACTCTTTTATGTTTTAACCAAACTGGCACGATTAATGTAATTAGGAAATATTAACAAAATTAGAACCCATACTAGCATGTGACCATTTTCAAGATATTTAATTAGTTAGTATTTCAATAATTTTATTTAGCCATAACATTCTGGTCAACTTTGGTAGCGCCTTGAGCACTTCTAATGGATATGTACGCTTTATAAATTATTATTATTATTATTAAACCCCTCTGATATGCAATAATGTTCCTGTTGCAGATATATGACCAAATTGGTAACTAATGGTAATAATATATGCATTAGAATAATATTAATACACTTAATATTCTGCGCGGTGTGTTCATTCATTATCGTCTGAAAACCCCTTCTGCAAACACTTCCCGCCAAACGTACTGTGAAATATACATACAACACAGACATCTTGTCTGCTATCCATAACCGAATATTCCACGCATCAACGAATTTGTAAAATGTAGTTGAGAGGACCACCCTTCTGTGTTAATATTATTTCTTATTTCGGTGTATCCATTTGTAAAACTTGTCTATATTTTAGAAACAATTGCTACCAGTGGGTGTGACCCGTAATAACAACCGTTGATATTTTCTTTTCGCGGTGTCTAGCGCGCACCCGTGGCAAAATAAGTTGCTACAAAGTATGTAAATTTGTGATCACTTATTTCGGTCAATCAGTGAGGGCTGTTAAGCCTTATGATCCAGTCAATATTTTCAGAAAATGCAGTAAAAATGTGTCTAATCCGATTTTGACACAATCTTTCCTTTTTTATCTAAAACATTCCGAAGAAATAATATAACACAACAGCTAGTACATTTCATTAAATAAGTTCTTTTTATCTTAACAAACCTCATTTGGAAGATTTAAGAAAAATACGCAAACATCAGGTTATTTTGAAAATTGACTTCAACAAATTCACTTATTTAAAACAAAAATTATGAACGTAGACTTTTCTGCTAAGCACTTTTGATAAATTTGACCCATGAACTCCAAGTTCAACCTCAAAGACAACTAAATTGTAGATGTATTCAAGGTGTTATATTGAGATCATCTTCTTAGTTTGTGTAATCGTCAGCAATACGTTTTTAGATACAATAACAAAACACTTGTTTTTTCCACATGTTGACAAAACAATAGCCTTGGAGCTATGTATAAAAGAGGCCTTCAACGTTTTACAAAGAAAAGTGAAAATAATATCCAGAAAACAATAATATTTATCATAATACTGTATTTATATTGATATTTTATTAGTAGACCAATCGTAATAATAGTTAGTTTGATAATTAGTGTAATAGTTACGGTAGCCCTGTTTTAAACTTGTTGCATTGTTTTTAATGTGTTTACATTTGTTTGCATTGTCTTCCATTTTTCAGTAGGCCTACATAAAAATGTATTATTAAGTGATTGACAGCATAACCCCTCCGTCGGGACAACCATGGAGCTATAAAATTAGCTCCATGGGAGAACCATTAGGGGAACACTCTCCTGTTATACAAACCAGAGAAAGACGTAGGCCTAATAACAATATTAAATTCATGGGGATAGTCTTATTAGGAACGACTCTTCTGAAGAGGTTCTTTTGTATTTCATTATTATTGTGAGTGAGCAAGATTAAGGTCACATAAATCCTATACTTAAAAAGCAAGACATTACTAGCATACAATGACACGCCTATCATGATTCTGGTTGTTAATTAAAAACAAACAAAGGGCCTAGGCCTAGTAAATGCATGGTATGCTACCGGGTTAACCCCATTGTTCATAGTTCAGACTCATAAATGTCAAAGGTTAATTCTCTAGGTCTGCAATACTTTAGTAAGTCTACGTGAAATGTATTTACAGATCCATAAAGGTTAAAGGTTAGGTTTCTATAACATAAAGCAATAATTATCGTACCTCTCGAGATTCTGTTTCACCAAAAAGGATGTATTGTATTGATGTATCACGTGATTGTCACTCAATACTTTTTATGCGATCTCAGCAACCCATACTAATGATTTCGTACTTGCTATCGTTCATTTTAAAAACCATTGATGTTAGATCATTTACAGCATTATCGACTAAAATTACCTATCTTAAAGGAAACTAATATTCTTAATTACTTGACTAAACTTATCCTTGTCGTTCTATAGTTCGCCAGCAGCTTATAGCAGACAATAATCTGTATCAGGTATTACTTTTACGTGGTCTGATTAACAATAAGAAAGACCAAGGAACATTTTCATTAAAATAATTTGATTAGTCATATCATCTGATCAATCAGAATTTGTAGTAGGAAATTGTATTATTACGTTTTTTCTGTAGTTTGGTATTGCGTTTGGCAATAGTTTTGTATTACGTTTTTCAATGTGTTTGTATTGCGTTTAGCTATAGTTTTGTATTTCGTTTTGCTATGTTTTTGTTGTTGTACACTATTGCGTTTTCGTTGCGTTTGGGCTACCATTTATAAGGTGATTGAGTGTATCACATAGCTGCTACACTGGCGAAAATGCTCCTTGAAGAAACATGCATTTTTAGGACTGAATATGTCTGGCGATTTGTTGAATTTAATAGATATTTAAGTTATAAAATCTTAATTTTGTTAATGCAAATATTTATCACAGAGGCTTGTCACCTTCTTGCAGCAGAAAGTACATGATTATTAAACTGCCCATTAAATATTGATAGTTGTTTATATAATAATTTTTAGAAATAAAAAAAGTCCATCTTACAAACAAATTCGGACACGGCAAAAATTTCTTTTCTTAATTGAATTAAATTGGGCTTAATGCTGAAGCCTTATACTGATCTTTGTAAAGGAATTTCTGATCTTTGTAAATATCGCAAAAGATATAATATGCGGACATATGTCTAATGACCGTATGTCCAGCACCTTTCACCGTACCTGCAGGATAATCCAGAAAAGAGATTTTACTGAAGTGGTATATTTCCAAGGGTCCGATTCAGGAAAACACAATGCAACATGGATGAAGTAGTTTTTCTTATTCAAGTAAAGTGCTTCTTGAATTGTTTTTGTTAAGAAACTGACAATAACTGCATTTGATTTGGTGACACTAATTTGGATGTGCAAGACTGGGTTTCAATCCGAATACGGGAATCTAGATCGTCTGTGTAACAATAGAACAATGGCTATTCACCCGACGAGTTATGCTCTATTATCCGCGAGTTAAAATGTGTGTTTGGCTTTTAAAAGCAGATAGGGAAGAATAAATAGAAAAAACAATTGTGAGTCTGTATTTGAACAAACGGATTCATAGTACCAAAATCATAAAGCCAGCTAAAAGGAATTGCGTTCGATAACCCGAGGTTGTGAATTCTACGTCTGTTATTTTTACCGTTAGTGAATAAATTGAGGTGATTTTACAGAGGCGTTTATGTGGATTTGTGCGGCACTTAACGGACCTGAATGCTAGCAATGATTTCCTCAAACAAGTTTACGTTCTGCTAATAATCATAGGAAGACGGTGTTAGTTCAAAATGGTGGGAATTGAACGATTCTGTGACTTGTTTTGATTGGGAAGTATTTACTGTTGAAGAAAATTGAAACACCCCTCGCTTGTTGAGTAGGCCTATCAGAAGTGAAATATGGAAAGTGAAAATATAGAAGAGCGCCGAAAATCGTTCCCAGCAATCCTCTTCAAGAAAGCAAAGGCGGTGAATCGCGACAGCAGACGTTCGTCTGCACCTTCGCCAAAGCAGCGCAGACGATCACTCGGAAGAAGGAAATATTCCACTGCGATTGCGTATCTGAAAGCGCAGACGACGACAAAAAGCAAAGAAGAGGTAAATCATTCAAGTTTGTCATCGTTGGAAGGTATTAATAAAGACATTGACGAGACCAATGAAATATTGCCTGAGCATTACTATGCATCTACTATGATGGCAAAATTAAGTGTTTCCACGAAGGCAGACAAGCCTAAGAGGAAACTGTCGTTATTTTTAAAACGACCGGAGATATTTGATAGAAAAACTGTTGCGGATGAAAATAGCAAGGAAAATAACCAAACTTCATTAACACACGACGTAGAATTGGATGATAATTCTGAAGGTAAGATGCTGTAGATGTTACGCAATACTAATACTAAATTACTAAATTAAGAAAACAATTGCATATACGGTAGATCCCCTCTTTAGGGACCATATATTAAGGGGACATTTCTATTAGGGAACACATTTCTGTGAAATTAAGGAAGGTAAATTTAGTATTTCTTAACACTACAGTCATATTTCGGGGTCTAATTACTCCCCAAAGGTGTACCCGGTGTCCCCCGGGGTCCCCGAAATATGACTGTATTAGTATACAGTACTGTTGAAATATGGTTTTAATTACGTAAGGCTATGCATTTGAATAAAGTTCAGGAGAGCCATGGTGATTTAAACGATAAGGTATATTATTATTAGTATACAGTTCTCTGCTTTATGATATTATTGGTAAACGCATCCGTCCCCGCTTGGTTGGCAATACGTCACGGGTGAGTTATAACCTGGCTAAAAAATATTACAGAGAGCAAGTAAGCAATTAAAGAGAAATAAATAGTAAACAGAATTTACTATCACGCAACCAGCATTCATGGGTATTCGAGGCTTTCTTTCTTTTTAACGTTGGATTAGTATGCATTTCAGCGATTAAACGCTTCGCTTACCCACCATTATGCACGTAAAATATACTTAATAATTATGTCTATACTTAACATTGTGTAATTATTTGCTTTTATAATGCATGTGTCGTCTACCTATAATAGCCGATTCTTGGTATTGTATCAAGGTCTATTATAGTTTCTTCGTATGGGAAGTTAATGTAATGTATATGTGACGCCTGTATCATATCTAACCATGGAGGTATATATACCTCCATGATCTAACCTACCCCTCAAATCAAAATGTTTTTTCATTGTTTAACTACTCTACAAAGGTCTTTAATTACAATAATAATTATAGGCTTATTCAAATAAACAAAAACATAAAGTAGGCCTTTTTTATAAGTCATATGTCGCTTCCATAACAAGTTTAACCTGCTGAAGGCAGGACGAACTAGACGAACGGCTAGACGAACAACCGAACTCATACATAAGGAAATAGTATTGTATTTTATTTTCAAGAAAGGCCCAGAAGGCCTACAAAAGTTCAAAATCGCCCCACCCCCATGGTCACACACTTAACTGTGCATTGGTAACCCGGTATTGATTTCAAATTAATGTCTCTCCTCTGGGTCTAGTTATGTTTTCATACTAGTTACAAAATATCACCAACATGGGCCGTGTAAGGCACTATTCAAAATGTTATTTCTTTATTTGTCTGTTACCTTTCTGGGTCTGTGGTTTACGGTCTATCAACGGTAATACAGTTTGTTCACCAACCGAAGCAGAGGTGAGCTAAGTAGACCTAAATGACCAAAGTAGCTGAATCCATATCGTTTGGGAAATATACCTATGCCTTTTATTATTTTGGTTTAGTGTTTTACGATCAACATCAAAATACAATGCATTCAAAGAAAATGTTAAATATGTGCATTTTACTTTAGGTTCTAAATGTTTGTCCTTTTCACAACTTGAAATGTATTATAATTGTTACAATTTCCATTTATGGTTCGATCAGTTCTGTCATTTATATAAGTGGTTGTCATTTCGTTAGAATCACTATTTAGCCATAGTGAATAGTTTGTAATGCGATGTACCAACTCACCTATAACATGATTATATTTGTTCTTCACTTGTGACGTGAAATGGTATTATATATCTTTTCAATATTATCATAATAATTGTTGAAATATAATATACACGCTCGATTTAACTTAGTTATGGTAGGCCCCTCGAACAACTATAATTTATGTAATACTGGAAAAAAAGTATATAGTGTACAGTGTACATTTGGAACACCGCTAACTATTTAGGAGTCACTCCCAATGAGGAGAAACTTTCCAGTGATTTGAAGCAGGGGTGGTATATGTATATCTTTTAATACTACGACCAAGATCAGTTTAGACTTTAGAGAAATTCCATATAAAGAGAACATCTGTCGGATATTGAAGATGAACTAAGTGTTTCGAATGGTGTGTGTATGTGTATGTGTTTTTTGTTTTTTTTTGTGAATTTGTAATACTAAAGTGTAACTCCATGATATCACGTTTAACTGTGCTTAGTCAAACTAATTGACAAAAGAAGTATGATGTGCCCAAATATGGTAGTTATATGTCCAAATATGGTAGTGATATGACATCATCATTTCCATATATGGGCACATCACATTTATTCGTCACATAAAGTTTGATAGTGTAGACAGAGCTTTAGGCCTATTCAACGTTCATTAACTTACAATGTTGATTTTCGTGACAGTAAAATCAAGTGTGTGGAGAAAGTACAAGTGACCAATAGGTTTGAACTTATAGGATTCTCTAATTATTTAGATTTAGTAAGCTTGTTGGTGAGTACATACTGCATCATCTAAGCTTAGCTTTGTTCTAGGCTGGTAAATAATTAGGCTTATCTATTTATATTCAGCAGTATTATCTCTGGGGCCGTTATGCAATCGCTACGAGCTATTTTCCTGTGCTTGGCTCATATAATTGCTAACTTCTCTTCGATCGTTTCGAATGATTCTTGGTTGCTATTTGAAAAAAAAAAGAAAATCTGATCGCTTCGTATCACGTGGTGTGCTCTTATAATCATACGATCTCATAAAAAAATTCAGCTCTAAATTGCTAAAGTGCTTTTTTGATGGACTAATTATAATAATAGTATATTATTTTATTTCATAAATGATTGTGTGCGGTGTGTGTATATAGATCAAGTAAATATTTTACTTATAAATGTAATTTAATACAAAATAACACTTTGGAATTTAAGATGTGATATTACCATTACATATATATTGTTTAAAAAATAAAGGTTGGACGCAGAAAATAAAAATGGAAACCCACCCAAATTCAAGGTAACCTCTATTAAAGGCGCGCTTTCTTGGTCCTTAAGTTGTCTCTTAATAGGGATTGTTTGTATAGTACATATTTGGTTATATCTGTAGGCCTACACCATTCCTTTGAAAATATTATGTTTAATAATATAATGTAGCCTATACACTTATAAATGTGTAGAGTAAATGCAAATTAGGCCTATGATATTTGACATGCGTATTGTATATCATGATTACGTTAAACTTATTTGACCTATATTACCAGATTTTCTAGTCTTATGCAACTTTATTAATAATTCGTAAACAATTTTTTTTGTGTGTTCATTTGTTGATTTATTTATTTTTTTTGTGCATAATATAATAACCGTTTATAACTAATAACATTTCTCCCGATTTTGGTTACATAATGGCGCGTGCGGTTACAAAATGGCGCGTGCAAAACTAGGTTATCTGAACTATATTTCACCTGTGGCGGAGAGCGCCCCTTATAGTCTCAACTCACTTGTACTTTACGGTTATCGGCATTTAACAATCGGCGTATTAATACAGGCAATGTTATTGGCCTCATTGCCAATCGTTTCATCTCGCAACACAATCGTAATTTCATTTGTTAACGTTTAATCTAGGGAATTTTCTATGTATTCACAATTCCAATTATCGGATGGTCTATTAACCGAGCGTGTACACGTCTTTATATCCAAGCTAAACCAACTTGATTTGATCGCTTCAAGAAGATTGAAAAAATAGATTATATATCTATCAATGTTTATTGGATATTTGAATAATTGCTCATATTTAGACTCGTAATGACAATGTTCAACATGAAACAAAAACAAACTTGTACATTTCGACCTTTTCGAGATAAAACGCATCTATTTAATTGGATCACGTGATGTACGTGTCTGTTTTCAATGCAATGCATCTTTTACATACATACATATACATGTGTTATGTAACCACTATCACACGATCAACGCTAGAAAAAACGTGAGAACAAATGATGGGATAAATAAAAATACTTTCCTGAAACATCGGTTGTCAGTTTTATAATTGCACCTTTTATTTTATTGTTATTATTTTAATTATATATCTCCTTTTAAAATATACCGAAAGTGTAGTCACATATGACTAACTAATACTAACTAATAAAAAAAATATATTTGTTAGCACAAAATAAAAATAAAAACCCACCATATAATTCAATTTGTTTACAAATTCCACTGCATTTATTTATTGATTGATTGAAGAGATCCTTAAATATGTATAATGATAATCTAATTTATGGTTATAAAAATGTATTTAATTTAAATACAGTAATTTAGTTATGATGCAGATATTATGATCTGTTTATCATAATATCAACATATTATATTGTATGTATTTTGTGAGGAAATTTTATTTTCGCCTAAGATAGAAATATCAAACAGATATTATGGTATTACATAATCCATCTTCAAGGGAGTCATTTAGCAAAATAGCTTATACTATCTATGATAATAACTCCACTCCAGTGCCTATCCATTTCTCAAGTGTAATAAACAAATATGTAACAACTCTTACGAAAACTAATGTATAACATAAATATTCTAGTTGTTAAACCTATCCAGATAAAGACCATTTTGAGACTTCATTTTAATGCGCTTGTAGGTAGGCATTCAAGCTATTTATGCCTGTCTCTCTCCATTATATTTCTCAATTCAAGTTTGTTTTGGTGAAAATATAAATTGCTTATTATGCATACTATACATTGCAAAGTGCAAGTGAGTGCTGCGAACAGATCTATGGCCTATGTCTTGCATAACGTAGTTTTGATGACGCAGAGGGCCCCCTAAATACACCAGCCGAATGTCTATATTAGAACGCATCTCATTGGATAACAAAATTACCTCCTACATACTTTGCAGTGTGTACAATCGTCGCCTGCAATAATTGATTTCACCCGCAGAGAGCGAAATCCGTAGACTTAGCCTAGGTCGTCTTAGGCCAATGCTTTGTAGACAAACAATGAACTTTCGGTTCTGACAAGCAATGAAGCGTGACGGGAGGTCAACATTCTGTAAAGAATATACGCAACAACAAAAAACAGCATAAATGTGATTATTTATGTTATTATCTTTACTGTGTAACTTTGATATATAATTGTTGGCTATGTACTCTTTAATATTAGCAATTAAACTTTTATAATGTAGGCCACATTTTGAAAACTCTAAAACGCCAAGCCGTTTTACTGAAATAGATAATACGGCAAATATGTGAAATTCAGCAACAGTAGTGAACATATGTATTATTATAATACATCTTGCTTTACTTTTCGTTTTGTCACGTAAAGTGTACTCGAGGTAAGAATTTGATTTTATGATTTTATGTCGAATAAATTATCACACTCTGAAATTGAGTGTCATTGAAGACGGAAGACTAGAAAATGTGCAATTATTTACATAATTATTGACACAGTAGTTTGATGGTTAAAATAATCACAAATTCATTCAAATTTTACTTTGGTTTATTTACTGTGCTGCTTTTCTCTCAACACAGAGCAGATCATCTCAAACTTAGAACAAAATTAGAAACAGTAAACCTTATGAATAATATACCCGACGATTTTAAATGCTGTATCTCCACATACTGTATGACAATAATTGGCCAGTGTCAAAGGCGAGGTCCGTAATTCAGCATCTCATGTGTATCACATGTGGTGCCTGTATCATGAAAGTTTAGGTCAGGTTTCATGTATCTTCCTAGATGCAGTTCCAGCCTTTTCATCTCTGTCTACAGATTCCTGTTTACAGTTATTGTACTGCTTGTGTTGTTGTTTTTGTTGAAATATCTATATACCAACAAACCGTACCTATTTATTTTCAAATAAAAAAACATTATTGTTAACGATAAAACATCTCAAAATCTCGAGTTTCTGTATCTTTATCATGTACCTAAATATAAAGTAGTGCGCCCTCTGTCATTGTTTATTAGGAAATAATGCCATTTTGTCTGTATTAAACAACATAATCTGTAATTTACTTTTTTTCACACTCTGCCACAATGTAAATAGCACTAACATAAACCTCATCAACAATTCTTTCCACTCTTTTCGATCTGTGTTCACAATAGCTATTGTCTTCTAATGTTTTTCAAAAGACAAATAAAATCAATAGATTAACAACAGTTAACTTGTCGGCCATTATCCTTAACACAATGCTAAAAGACGGTCTTATTTGTTGTCGTAGGCCTAGGCAAACAATACAGTTTTATTGTTATCATGTAAATTGTAACATCAGCCATTAAAGTTGTTTTCGCTGTGGTAATCTCATTTTAGTTCGTAGTTTACAACTTAGGCCTAGGCTGTGGTAGGCCTACAAGTGTTCATCAGTCACAATAATGCGTTTTTACCTGATTGATCAACATAAAAAGGTAAACAGTTAATTTTAATAAATCATAGCGATAAAATATATGTATTAGGCGTATTTGACTGGTCTGTTTTGAGTAATTAACATATTGTTCGCTTTTTAAAAATCTGACGACTCTTGGTTCTGCATGTCTCTCTTAATAATGTTTTGCGGAATATTGTACAATCTTCTTCCACCAATCCTGTGGCTTGCGTCTGTGCAGCCCTTAGGGACCCTGGGATTCAGTCCTGAATACAACTGCAGTTATTACAGTTTTTTACAGTGCAATTACCTTTATAAAAATGATCAATTTTGCATAGTTCGTTCAATCCGCTGCTCGTATTGTATTGTCCATTTGTTTAGTACACGCGTGATGACACGTTTAGTTTGACCATAATATTAAATCAATAAATTAGATTGGTCATTCAGTCAACCTTAAGTTGATTTGTAGTCTCAATTGAGTTTAGACAAATGCACAAGTTACAGCTAGGTATAGACGTTCCAGGAAGGGCGTAGGCTGCGCCTATCTCCTCTGTGGTCAGGTTGACAGTCCTAGACTGTATACATTAGGCTATAAATAAAGGTTGGTTTTCTATTTCATTTTGTAGGATCACTACTCTTATTAAACAGAACAGACAATACTTAGTTTATTTGAGTACATTTCCTTTATTAATCTCCTATTTCTGCTGATGTTTTGAACATTAGCAGAAGTAATACCATAACCATCATGTGGTTATCTAGTCTTCTCCCTGTCCAATTCCGGCTGTAAGGGTACCCTACTATAAGGGTAGTCTAACTCATGTAGTCCGTAGGCCTAATAATCAATCGCCACCTTTGCACTCGCGAATATTTTTGCAGTCTTAGCGATGTATTTAAGTAGTATAACATCTAACCTGTTAGTTGTGAGCGAGAGGTTTTTAATCTAGGCCTATCATGCATAGCCATAATGAACTTGAGCTTATTGACATCTCTAGAATCATATCCAACACAAAATATACTTCTATAGATCTCTATTGCACATGCGCAAACCCTAAACATTAGTAGCATCCGATGGTGCCAACAATTCCTATCATATCGGATGGTTCAATAGTAAGGCAAATACATCCCTTGTTCAAATCTCATAATTGGTTGTTAAACTATTGCAAATACCTCTACCCTTTAGTACCTCCCTGCTTCTGACAGGTTTTGACATTGTTAGGAAGTAGCTTTTCTGTATCTTTAGATTTTGAGTTAATAAATATGACACACATACACTTCTCATGGAATATGTTTTAACATTATGTGTACAGTATGTTGCTTGTTAAATCGATCAGGCATAAAAAAAAATGAATATTCCAATTAAACGGATCCAAACAGTCACGTGACTTGTAAACAGTGTCGTTGACCGACCGGTCATTCTTGATGGAACTGTCTATTTCAATACGTGAATAGTATGAATTAGGCCTACTAGTATTATATACAGCTAGTTATGATTTATCAACTTACTGATCATGTAGGTTTTGTTTCTAAAGTTCTGTCTACACTATCAAACTCTATGTGACAAATGTGATGTGCCCATATATGGACACGATGATGTCATACCACTACCATATTTAAGCATATCATTACCATATTTGGGCACATCATACTTTTTAAGTCAAACTAGTTTGGTAGTGTAGACAGAGCAAGAAAGTAATATTGGGTTTATTTGTATCTCTAGTGATCTCATCTTCTTTCTTGGAAAATCCAAGAAACATTTATTATATTATTTATTATAATAAATCTTTCTTGGATTTTCCGAGAAAGAAGAAGTCTCATCAGTTAGCTTAATTAGTTAATATGACAATTTGAATGTTTCGAAATTTAAAGTTTATAAATTTTATGATGATGTATTATCAATCAAATTAAGGATCTCGTATGCAATGCAATTGATCGATCGATGATAAATCGATGCAATTGTTGTCATTGAATACATATCTCTTCATTGTCAAATTTAAAATGAAAAACAATAATAATAATAATTAGGCCTACATTACTCAACTTATTTGACAAAAAGACCAAATAAATCGATTTGATTGGTTACAATTTCTATTAAAATGTTACCAAATCAAGTAAATGTAAGCTTCCATACATTGCACATTAATGTTTATGTTTACGGGTATGTCAACGACCTGTCGAGGTCATAATTAATATGACGTATGTCGTATGACTAATAAATCGGAGAATTACAAACAACCACGTGATAGTGTAAACCATAGTTGAGACTGTGATTAATGTAGTTCATAATAAAGAATGAAGAATATAGTTACTATATATTCGAAGCCAATATTTTTGTCGGGTTTGAAACATACAGTAAAATGATCACCTTTAATTTGTCAAAGTGACGAAAATTCTAGTTGTATTATTATTTAGTCGAGGTGAGTCGTGTGCACTTTAAAGAACCCATCACATCTTTCGGAAGAGTAGTGGGGTCACCTAGGTGTAGGCGACAAGTCCATTCAGCCCATGGCGTTGTGGACAGACGAGTGAAAACTGTTGGGTGGCTGCACTCGACACAAAGGGACACTTAAAGGGGAATACATTTATTGTGTCTTATTCTCACTGCTTTGGCGTGCAATTAGGACCGTTCGTGCTTAGTCAATGTACTTACTTGCTAACTTGGCTTCTTATACCAATTATCGCTAACTTTGGTGGGTTGGTAACCACCTTACTGGGGTAAAGGGGGTAAATTACTAAGCTTTAACGCGCCCTTAGCCATTCTATGAGAATTATTTCTATGGGATCATACATTTTGAAACTTTGTATTCTAAACACATTGTAGTGAGTTGACTCTTTACTGACGTAGGCTGACAGAATATCTTCCATTCTGCTTTTTATTGGACATTTACGAAATCACAGTTGGTTGACTCCTTACGCTATTATATTACCTTTAACCAGTATTCTTGCAAAATATTTAAAAATAACACTTAAGTGGCATTTTGTAGTTTCATACGGCCTACCTAGCATCATTCACATTACGTCATGGTTCTGAAACGAAACTGCTACCGTCTGTTCAGGGAGGTGAATGGTCTGTTGCACCAGACACCAACTCAGTTTAAAATAATGATTGCAGTGTCATCGAACTTATTGATATTCCAAAACATAACTTGGGGATAATCATATGTTTAATTTTACCCGTCATAAATGTCCACGTTATGGATGACGTAATGACTAAAATGTTACCATAGGTTAGTACTCGACTGATTCATCCTTTCTCATATTGCTGTGGCCATCAGAGACATGATTTATAACGTGACAACTCCGAAACATTTGGTGATATTTTAATCAGGCATTGATTTGTTCTGTCCAGACACGCAACTGGCAATGTTTAATTAGCACATGCGCAGTAATAGGCCATTCCATTGTCATCGCGCGATGGTGTCATTAATTAGTGACATTTCGTATAGTGTTTCACTGTATCTTTATCTCGTCTAAAGTAGTTCGTTATTACATTAAATATTTGTGTTTAATACACCAAGTAGCCAGCTCTGCAGCTTATCCAAGAAATATATCAGTGTTTTCACAGTTCAAGGGATGTTCGCTTTAGGTACGTTGTATTTGAGTATTGTTATTCAGGCCTAGAAATGTTATTATAGTTTATCATGGTGCCACGTATTGCCAATATCGGATCAATCACTCTGCTAATCGGTACCAATGTGATCGATAAGTCATTAGACATAATCTATGGCAAACATTTGAGAGAAGAGTTTTGTGACAGGAGTCAGAGATAAGTTCCAGTAGATTAAAATTTTCAACAAAACGTTATGCATTCGAGAAGGTAAAACGGGTTGGTTCGTTCTTTGTTTGAGAATGCAACAATTGGGTCACACCTGTACCTGATGTATATTTAAAAATGGAATAATTGAGAGATTTGATCATAGATACACCGGTAATATATATGACGAACATTTAAAGCTTTATCAAGGAAATTACCTTGATACAATAGACGACTCCAGATACAGTATAGAAAATCTGCTATAATTAATGGAAAAAATCATTAGGCCTAATTGTTTATGTTTCATGATAATTTGTTTTTTTTGCTGAATCGAATACGTAGGCTTTTTCCTTTTTCAAAATGTATGCCTATTTATTTATTTTTTAAAGAAAGCAATAATGTAGGTCTACAGTAAGTCATCATGTGGAGAATAGTTCGATTAGTAATCAAAACACAATATCTTAGTTTGTTTAATCTTTTAATAATGTTTAATTAATTCGTAAGTGTGTGTGTTTCATTATATTAAGTCTCTTTGCAGAGCCCATGTGTATATTTGTTTGTATTGTTTGTATTTTCATTTTGTGGCTTTATTTATTTATTCATTTATTTATGTTTTGAGAAAGAAATCATAATAATATAGCAATGAAGTCGTCACGGATAGCAGTTCGATTAGTAATCAAAACACATAGTCGTCTTATTAAGACACTCGGAATTCAAATTTAACGACATGATTTACTAAGTTAATCAACTTTCTAATCGATCAATCTCAATTAGAACTTGTACGTGAACTTTTCATTCGAATTACATTGCATTATACGTTTATATCAGCACTCGTTTGACTTGCAATAGTCTGTTAGACTCTATCTTCTGACACGTTTACATCAGTGCTCGTTTCCAATGACTTACAATAGTCAGCTAGACTCTATATATTGACACGTTTACATCAGCGCTCGTTTCCATATGACTTACAATGGTCAGTTAGACTCTATCTACTGACACGTTTACATCAGTGCTCGTTTCCAATGACTTGCAATAGTCAGCTAGACTCTATCTACTGACACGTTTACATCAGCGCTCGTTTCCATATGACTTGCAATGGTCAGTTAGAATCTATCTACTGACACGTTTGCATCAGCGCACGTTTCCATATGACTTGTAATAGTCAGCTAGACTCTATATATTGACACGTTTACATCAGCGCACGTTTCCAATGACTTGCAATAGTCAGCTAGACTCTATATATTGACACGTTTGCATCAGCGCACGTTTCCAATGACTTGCAATAGTCAGTTAGACTCTATCTACTGACACGTTTACATCAGCGCTCGTTTCCATATGACTTACAATGGTCAGCTAGACTCTATATATTGACACGTTTACATCAGCGCACGTTTCCAATGACTTGCAATAGTCAGCTAGACTCTATATATTGACACGTTTACATCAGCGCTCGTTTCCATATGACTTGCAATGGTCAGTTAGACTCTACTTACTGACACGTTTACATCAGCGCTCGTTTCCATATGACTTGCAGTGGTCAGTTAGAATCTATCTACTGACACGTTTACATCAGCGCTCATTTCCAATGACTTGCAGTGGTCAGTTAGACTCTATATATTGACACGTTTATATCAGCACTCGTTTCCAATGACTTGCAGTGGTCAGTTAGAATCTATCTACTGATACGTTTATATCAGCACTCGTTTTCCAGATGACTTGCAATAGTCAGTTAGACTCTATCTACTGATACGTTTATATCAGCACTCGTTTCCAATGACTTGCAGTGGTCAGTTAGAATCTATCTACTGACACGTTTATATCAGCACTCGTTTTCCAGATGACTTGCAATAGTCAGCTAGACTCTATATATTGACACGTTTACATCAGCGCTCGTTTCCATATGACTTGCAATGATCAGTTAGACTCTATCTACTGACACGTTTACATCAGCGCTCATTTCCAATGACTTGCAGTGGTCAGTTAGACTTTATATATTGACACGTTTATATCAGCACTCGTTTCCAATGACTTGCAGTGGTCAGTTAGAATCTATCTACTGATACGTTTATATCAGCACTCGTTTCCAATGACTTGCAGTGGTCAGTTAGAATCTATCTACTGACACGTTTATATCAGCACTCGTTTTCCAGATGACTTGCAATAGTCAGCTAGACTCTATATATTGACACGTTTACATCAGCGCTCATTTCCAATGACTTGCAGTGGTCAGTTAGACTCTATCTACTGACACGTTTACATCAGCACTCGTTTCCAATGACTTGCAATGGTCATTTAGACTCTATCTACTGACACCTTTACATCAGCGCTCGTTTCCATATGACTTGCAATGGTCAGTTAGACTCTATCTACTGACAGTTGTAGAATCGGGTGGCATAGCCAATACATGAATGGTTGGTTTAGAGATACTGTAATAGAGACAATAAACTGCAGAGAAATCTGTGTTTGTCTTGACTATAGCCTAACAGTACCTTACATTGCATTATACGTTTATCAGCACTCGTTACCAGATGACTTGCAATAGTCAGTCAGACTCTATCTATTGACAGTTGTAGAATCGGGTGGCATTATAGCCAATGAATGGTTGTTGGTTTAGAGTTAGGTTTGCACTGGATACTCGCACGGTACTATATCTATAGACAATAAATGGCGGGAATCTGTTTTTGTCTTGACTATAACCTATAAGTACCGTGCGAAAATCTGCTGATGGTGAATGCTCACGTAACACTGTTTTAAATATATATATTTTAAAGAATTATGATCATTTTTCGACAAGCTTCAATTCCGTTGATTGTTTATTGACACCCTTGATACAATGATGATTCGATACATACTGTACACAGGACAGTAAGTCTATTATAGTTATTTTTGTTAAGTGAGCTGAATTGTATTATTGTTCTTTGTCGATTAGTATTAATGGGTACCAGACACCGATCACTCATCGTAATGGAAGAGTTCAGCAGAAAATAGACTAAACTTTCATTGCAAATTATTCAAATTTTGAGAGCGATAGGACAATTTACACAGAGTAAGCGCCGACCAGTAAGCGAAAAACAAACATTATATGACTATAATCTATGTTATTTGATCACTACACAAAACGCGGAGCAGATTCAAACTGTACGTGGGGACAAACACGAGGTTTTCCGCTCGTCTGTGTTTTGGCCTTATAGATCTGAATTCAGAAAATCGCATTATATTAAAAGTAATGGAATGTTGGACTTCGGTGTAATATTTACAAGCTTACTGTATTTAAAGCAGTTTTTTAAAATCATTTACTTTCTTATCCGGGGTATTAAAGGTGGTAAAACTAACACTATTAATTTTAAAAAGAATAGTATTAATGGGATGAGTTATGATTTGGTGATAATAGTATCGGTACGCGATAATTTCCCGGATGTTTCATTAAGTGTGTTATTGTGTTCAACCCGGATTTCAGAGAAGCCCATTTTGTAATAATTAAGAAAATGAATACAAACTTTCATTTTTTATAAAAAAAATAATTGTCATTATAAAATCCAAGATTCGTTTAGATATTTGTCAGTCCATTAGCTATAAAACAGTAAACATTTTCGGAAGCCATACCGTATATTTATAGTTTCAAGTTGTATAATGTTTTACATAATTTGACACAGATTTAATCGTATCGTCTTAAGCTCTGTCTACACTGTCAAACTTTATATGACAAAAAAGTGTGATGTACCCAAATGTGATAGTGATATGCTTAAATGTGATAGTGATATGACATGTCCATATAATTATGGGCACATCATTTTTTTTTAAAGATTAAATAAATTAGAATATTTTTTGCAACATAGTTTAGTTGCTAGACCGTATATATTCGAAATAATAGCAAAATATATCTATTTTTGCACAATGGCGTTTCATACGTATAATATTTTTAAGCTGATTTCCAGACAAAAATCGAAACGCCGACGTTTGGACTAACATAAAAAGCAATAAATACAAACATTGGGCAAGTCTAGTCAATACTGTACTACAGATAAAAATACCATTATCACATCTCATAAGAGGATCACCTGCCTCATATGACCTCATATGACCTCACCTTGTAAATAAATAAAAGAATATTGTATTAAACAACACAGTAATACCATTGTATCCCACCATAAAATGGGAAAATGTGAAAATGTTTTTAATTTTAATAATTTAACATAATAACCGTTTAGGGAATTATGACATCGCTTTGTGAAATGTGTTCAATAACATGATAATAAAAATGTTGTCCTTCTGGACAGACTGTGATATCCTACTGAGAGAATGGTTAACCAATAATTTGGAGAAAGGATACGTGATGTATTCAACCTCCGAAATAATTATCTCTCGTTATCAAACTTAGAGCAAAGTACTGATGATAATTATTATGAGGGTCCCTGTAAATCAACTCCCATGTGAGGGAACTGGAAAAGCCACCCCCTCTGTATAAATATTTTTAAAATGAAAGCAATTATTATAATTCTTCTGTCGATGTGAAATGTGTCTATTTAGAACATTATTGTGCAAATATGTATTGTGCTACATTGACGTATTGTGCAACTATAATCAGTGTAGGCCTACCTTGCGATATCTTCAGGTAATGCTACAATAATGGGTTAAGAATGTTGTTGCAAAGGCCTCGAAATTGTAGTGCCAGCCTCATGTTTTGTTCTATTAAAATAAAAAATAGGATCCATATAGTTAAGCATATGTAGCGTAATTAACACTTTTGATTGCTAGGAGCAACTGATTTTCGTAGGCCTATTACGTTGTAACATTTAATGAGTTTTTTTACGAAGTAAAAACAGCCTAGTTCCCCTGAGAAGAATTAAACAATAACAACCAATTTCCCTTTCTCTTTATTGTAGCACTGTGTAATATTGAATTTCAGAGCATTCCTACACTTAACGAATGCTATTGTTAATAGTTCTCGACAATTATTGTTGTCTTGGGGTTAATTAACAGTTTTGAGTCAACATGAAAAATATGATAATTGGTAAAATACAAGCTTGTGGTGCTTATTAGTAGCCTTCTACCCCAGACATCATCAATTCAATTTAAACGCATCGGATAACTTGTGCATTCATTGTGTGGAATATTGTTAAATAAACGTAAGAGTAATCTAAACATATTTACTGTATTTTTTTTTATTTAAGATAACTTATTATAGGCTTATAGAAATATCAATTAGGCATAATGTATATGTTATTTGCTTTTTCTATTCTGTCAGACATCGCTATTATTTCAATCTATTAAATCAATAATTGTGGGTGGAAAATTCATTATTAAGTAGGCCCTACTAATAATATATAGTTGTTTGTAAGATACTGTCAAAGTATCCGATTTTCAGTACTTATTTGATGATGTCATATCACAACCATATTTGGGTATATCACTACCATTATTTGGATTTTTCACTACGATATTTGGGCACATCACATCAGTTTGATAGTGTGGACAGAGCTTTAGATCGGCTTTGACGCAGCCGCTAAGCGTATGTCGATACCTTAATTGCTTTTGCGAAATGTATTACTTATCAAATTTATAATTTCCTTTTCCATGAAATATTTTCAACGAATTGTATCGGTAATTAATACGTGTAATTTGTACAGTATTGACATTTATAATACAACTTTTGTTCATTCCATTTGTCAAATATTCCGGCAGATGAAATTGCCATGTGGCGTAATTGGATGGATAAGATAAGTTAATTTAGAACAGGACACATTAAATGTTATGTTCAGATGATTAATATAATTTATTTTCTATTTTCTTTGTAGCATTTTATGCGGAGTATAAGCATTCTGGAAAAAGGAGTCGAACTATTACAAGACGAAAAGCAAAGTCAGTGGCAGATGAGACTAGGCAGAGATCGAATACATTAGGTACCAATGATTACCCTTCTCATTTGCAAAGAAATGCTCGCTCCAAATCATTATCCACTGTCGAACACTTGAAACATTCCAAATCTGAATTCACCATGACAACCATAAACAATAATACAATCAACGGTAGCGTGTCTTTGGAAAGTTTGAGTTCTAGAGAGGGCGGTAGTATAGATTCGGATTACGGAGCATTTGACATCGTAGGCGAAACTAATTCTTCGAGATTTCCTTGGCTGCGTGACGTCACAACTCAATGCGGAAAGTCAAGAATGGTTGAGAAAAGTGTTCAGACAGAACCGATTCTGACGTGCGAACAGTGCGACGCGTCTGAAAGCATGTCTGGCTGGCGAAATATGGAGCGAATTCGCAAGAACGGACTTCTTGTCATGCACGAACATAACGGATTTGAGTACGGTGCAGACGTGGATCAGTTTAACGCCGTCAGACCGCAGGCAGTGCGGTCCGGTCGTATGATAAAACGGATGGGTTCGAGCTCTGAGAATGGACTTAATATTTACAGGTCGGATGAAACAGTATCACCACCTTTATCGCCGTGTCCGTCGCCAATAATGGTAAGTAACACTTGTTGCTCATTTCAATTTAATTGTAATTTGTAAATCGCAATTTGGCCTACTATTAAACAACTTAAATGTACACACCTGTCAACATGTATACACACATAATAGTCTGATTCATCGTAATTGTAATTTACAAACTTGTTATGATAACATTTCAAGTGATATTCGAGTGTTCTAATTCCTGAGTATGACACGAGTGTATGACACTTGACTGTCATACAGAGAGATCCGGGTTCAATCCTCGACAACTCCCAGTCTACTCCGCTGTAAATGAGTACCTGGTTGAAAATACTAGGGAGTATAAGGTGTCGTGGAAAGTAACTGGCCACCATACCACCACCCAATGCCGAGGTTCAGAAATGAATACGGGGCTTACATTAATTCCTGAATACACTATCTGGTTTTCCAAATAAAAACCGGTTCTCGAGTGTGTCATACGAATCACACGTGGTATCCATGCGACCAATGACTTACCCAGGATTTTGTATAGATTGGAGGAGGGTGTGGGGGCTTGAAAAGTTATACGCAAGTTGGGCGGGTATGAGTTTGAGCTAAGTAGGCCTACTGAAATTAACTTAAATACTAAATATAATTTATTATGACATGTATGGTATGTATGACGAGGCAATCAACGAAGTACAAACACATGTAGGCCTACTGTATTTCTTTCCGCAAACTTTACTGATTTGTCACGATGCATTTATTAAAGTGAGCAGGTCTACTACTCAATTCGTACAAGCTCCCAGACAAGTGCATATACAGTAAAATCCGTCTGGGACATCCCCCATTTAGAGGACACCCCTTTATACTTTCCATGAAATGACGGAAGGGGGCAAAGTATTTTTAACACACAGTCAACCCCTATTTATGGTACACCTCTATTAAGGGGACAATCTATTTGGTCGCGAAAGTGTTCCTTTGACTGTTCAGCAATTTCACTTTGACACACAGGTCATCTCCCCCCCCCCCTCTTTTGAGACCACCCCTATTAAGACACATTCATGTTATGCTTTAGTACCGAATGGGCAACACTGAGGGACACGTGTTTGGGTCCCGTAGGTACCCCTTGGTAGCTCCACTGTAGGAGGTCCATTTCACTTTGGGTTAATACACATAAAGTACTGATTCCTCAAATAGGCCTACTCGCGTGCGCTTTAAGATTAAATTCGAGGGCAAATATTCTTGATTAAAAGCCAAACGATTATCGCGCAAGATTATGTAGATTATACTAACAGTAATCGAAAGGTATGTACACCGTATGAACCTTGTTACTATAATCTGACAGCACGTTGCGTACCGTTTATTTTAAATGCAAATTTCTGACGTCATCAGTCAACTCAAAATATATAGCTTATGATCAGTCAATGCAATATTGATGTAAAATCAACAATATAACTTATTTTAATTACCTACCTGTTGCATATCATTATTTTACTTTAACTAAATGACGTCATCTGACGTCATATTTTAATTTAAATAATAATATCTTTACCTTAAACTTGATTGATGACATGAAAAATCGATGAAATTTAATTGCAATCGTTGGAAATAATTATTTTCTTTACCTATTATGATTTAATTTATATTTAAATAACCCTCATATTCCAATATAAGATACATGGAACTCTGAAAGTCTGTCGTAAATCCCAACATTTTCGCGCTTTTTGCAATTTGGACAACAATAATCACGAAAATTAAGGGCGCGCAAAAATTACGTAACTCCTGGTGTTATTTTCGATAATAAGTTACAGGTATAGACTTAGTATTTACCTGGTAAAGGGTATTTCAATGTTTCGTTTTCACGACGCTCCACGTGGCTATGCACATGATTTGATTTGCCGGCGCCGGACTAGAAAGACCCTTAAGTTGGTTGATGGGGAATCAATTTACCCGGGTAAATAACTAAACAACTGAATGGGCCAAAGTAAGGAATGCTAACACTACTACAGCGCATGTGCAGATAAACTTGTATGATGCTCCGTGATCATGTAGCCTGCATTCAGTCTGTCACAAATCACTAATGACCACGTGATTATAAGATCACGCCCACTAATGAAGAGGAAAGTGAATGGGCGTAGTCTTGGAAATAGTTTTAATTTTGTTCGCATTTTATTCCGAGTTACTTATCCGTCATCAGTTGGGTTTCTGCGTGTTCGGGTCTACTATTAAAAGGCGTAACTTTTTAGTTTGAACTTGGGTCTCAAACTGTAGACCCATATTGATGTAGTCCAGTAGGTCAAGACGTCGGCCGGTAGTACACAATTTTGAAATAAGAGTTGCCGTAATATCCCCGGCACTTAACTATTATTAACAACATAGTTATGACGTATGTGTCAATTGCAAAAAAAAAATATGTTCATGTGTTTTCAGATTTAGAGGAAGCAACTATAAATTATATTTTATTGTTTTCTTTAAAAATATTGTTTTATTTTGTATTTCCTCGGGGAAATATGATTTATGTTTTCATTTCTCCTCAGACGGGTTAATAGGCCCACGCGTACGACATTATAATTAGTGATCTGTCTAACCCGTCAGGTCAGGTTTACAAGCACATTATTTTAGTAGTTTGGAGGTAACCACAACTTTTGTGGTTGGGGAATTTCCCTTATGTCAGTTACTGTATAAAAGGTGATTTATCTAGGTCTATATATTATATAGGCCTAGTTAAAGAAGATACGTGAATATTAAATATGTCCGTATAAAATTTACATCTGCAAAATATAAGTTAAAACCGAATATATAAACGTAGGCCTGCGTAGTCGGTTGTTATATCTGATCTTAATGTTTCCAGTACCATATGCAAATTCCATGATACAGCATCACATATGTTTCACATATGACGCATCGACACTAACCTTACTAAACTGCGAAACAGGCATCACATGTGATAAACATGTGGTACTGTATTACGGAATCTGCCTATGATACTATACCATTGTCATTGGAGAGAATCGGGTGATATTTTTTATCAGTTATTTTATAAGGGTCACATAATAGTTTATTTTTAGAGGAACACGATTATTATCAATGTATATGTTTAATTTTCTGTTTTCATTAAATTTTGTTTATTAAACTGTATTTTGATATTTCTTACCGGGATTTCCTGGAGCCAAGCCTTGATATTGTGACGTATGACTTCATTCCAGCTAAACCGGTAACGATTAAAATCACTTACAAACTGTAGTATAGGCTAGTTATTGTTGATACAGTCATTATTACTATCGCTTCATGTGACCCAGGCCGTCTACAAGCAGAGCTCTGTAGGCCTACACCCTGATAGATAGCCTTATCTACCTCTTAATTCCAAGTTCGCACCGAGTGTGTACCGTATTTCTTAGCCTATGTGCTCTAAATTAATACATAGGCATAATATGGGGGTAAGTAGTCTGCTTATTACGCATCTGCATAGTTATTTGGCGCGCAATTTACTTTTTTACTTTTGCATACTTTTCTCTCCCTCATTTGAGTAGCTGTTTTTATTGATTTTGATCGGTCAATTTTTTTCAACCTGTAATCTATTTAACGGTGTTATAATCAAGTATCCCCATTCCAATTGCAAAATTTACCAAGCTAGGTACTCCTCTTTGACTTACTAATCTCTGTGTTCGCTTTAAAACACTGAACAGGTGTAGTACGTAGTACTTAAGTTAGGATTAATTTTGCAAAGTTGCAGGTACTTAGATCGACTCAAATCAGACATCCAATACCCATATCATCACCACAGGTTGAGGATAAGATAATGTAGATATTGAAAATTACCTTGCAGTGGATTATACGTATATCAACTGTATGTGAAAAATGGTAATATATTGAGAACTATATGCAAAACATGATACTGTACATATATCGCCTAAAGATCTGTCTACACTATCAAACTTTATGTGACAAAAAATGTGATGTGCCCATAATGAACATGGTAGTGTCATATCACAACCGTATTAGAGCATATCATTACCATATTTGGGTACATAACACTTGTTTGTCAAACTAGTTTGATAGTGTAGACAGTGCTTAAGTGCATTGTTATGCAGTTATTATAATGCAAAAAAACAACAACAAAACAAAAAATCAATGAAGATATATATTATTTGGTATTGATTATTACATTTAGCGCAAATAATTTACTGTGAGTTTCACCCGATTCCGGTACGGTATCATGTCTAGCGATACTAAACAGAACATACAGTTTCTTGTCTACTGACTGCAACCTTTCTTCCATAAGGGGTACCGTTTATTCTTCTGACGGTATACACTGCCCCCCTTTTCACATTGTGTCAATGATATTGTGCTGTAGGAAAGACGTTCGGTTAAGTTGTTAGTGCTTCATCTTTCCGATTGGAGAGCCGGGTTCAAATCCCGTTTTTGTTGATTTCGATGAAGGTTACTTAGTATGTAGTTTACTAGGCTTACTTATTTACTTTGCCCTTACTTTGACGTGTAACACTGGCACATGCTTTGAGTGGACCTGTTACTGTCGCTTGACATGCAATATCTCCGCTGTTAATAATCAATTTTATACTATTTATGCTCTGCACTACAACCAAATAATTATTATCATCACTACCAAACATCGTGTAATTACATCAATATACAAATTGTATTTGCTTTTGACGTGAGATACACAATACGTATACAAGTAGCAACACGTTAATTATTCGTTATGTTATTAAATATAAATTTCACATAAAGGGCTACCAGTAAACTCATTTTCCATTTCCACTTGTAGAGATTAAAAATTGTAATCAAATCTACAATCACTCATTGTGGGGAAACTCTGTATTGATATTAAACCTTCAATTTGTATTGTGAGTCACCGAATGGTATAGATTATACATTATTAATAGTAGCCTGTGAATCAATTCCAGCAACCTCTATTAGTGTACCGCGTCACCGTTGCTTAGCAACGCATGTGTTTTTTAAATGTTTTATTTGAACTGCAACGAATTAGAAATCAAAAATAGTACAGAGAATCATCATATATTATAATCATCTTCGTTGTTGTTGTCGTTGTCTTCTTCCTATTCACCGTCATCAATATCATATCATCATCATCTCATCATCGTCTTCATCGTCATCATCGTCGTTTCAACGTCGTCCTCGTCATCATCATCATTATCACCATCATCATCATCATCGCCATCATCATCATCGACATCATCATCATTATCGTCATCATCATCATCATTATCATCATCATCGTCGTCGTCGTCACCATCATCATCATCGTCATCATCTCCATCATCATCATCTCCATCATCATCATCAACATCATCGTCATCATCATCTACATCGTCATCGCCATCATCATCATCATCTTCATGTCACAATAACAAAACAAACCACCACAATCATCATAATCGTCATTATTATCTATCTAATCATTATCACCAGCATTTTAATCATCACCACCTGCAACATTATTATCACGTTATCATCAGTATCATCATTAAAATCATTATCGTCATCATCTTCGTAATCATAATAATCATCTTCACCATTTTCACCATTAACCATTATACCATCAGCATATTCACAATTTTTTTTAATATCAGTAATAATATTAGCAATGTTATTTATTCAAGATAGAAAGTTCAGGCTATGACGGTGAATCACCACCAACGCACACAGATATACTTCACATTATATTCACATCACTATCAAATCTGATGTGCAAAATATACATTCTCTTTATTGTGGGGTTTTATTGGGATATATAAAAAAAATACATGCCAAATCGGTATAAATCTCCTCATATACATAGTATTTTACGTCTAAGCAATGACGTTCAACGTAGGTGAAAGTTCAAATGAGCCGGGTCATTCCACTCCCGTTCAACTAGTAGATTTCCGATACAGATATATATCTGCCGCCTATTTTTATTCAACGATTAATTCCTAGTAAAAGTTTTGTTCGATAACGGTTAACCACAAAGCATGACAATCAATGGTTTGCTCTATACTGTATAGTAATGTGCCGGGTACACTGAACTCATTGGTTGGGTGGTAATTTCTACTTCCATACCGGAACAAAAGACTGTACTTTATAATTTACATCATACGTCATATGACATCTTTGTTTCATCACTTTTGGGGTCTCTTTCAATACTTACCACCACTATCGTGACCACCCTTTCCACTACTTCCCGACCCACACTCATCACCGCTCTCCCGACCCACACTCATCACCGCTCTCCCGACCCACACTCATCACCGCTCTCCCGACCCACACTCATCACCACTCTCCCAAACCCAAACCCGTATTATAACAATCAGAATAATGATTATTTTAATCAACGTGATATCTAAATTTACTCGTTGGATGTCTCTCATGAATCATTTACGTCTTTGCTTTCAACGTTGTCGAGTCACACCGACATCAGCACTCTCCCTATTACCCACACGTTCCTTTAAGATTGCCCGTATTATAACAATCAGAATAATGATACTGCGTATATAGTTATTTTAATCAACGTGATATCTAAATTTAGTCGTTGGACGTCTCTCATGAATCATTTACGTCTTTGCTTTCACCATTGTCGGTTCGCTTACCTCCCTGTAGGCTAGAACGTCCACGAAACATATACAACAGAATAGATAATTCGCAGAAATCATATTTACTTCAACAGTATGTAAACCCTAGGCGTCTTCACCTTTAAATTTTGCTAATTAATTTCCTACTGTAAAAATGTAATGTACGATACTATTTAAATTGACCTTTTGGATAGAAAATACACTGTTCACACACGTAATATCTAACATTATACATTCTATATATAGAAGCTTGATCATATGAAACGTGTAATGAATTAATGCTACGTTGGTCATCGTCTGAATAGAAGCTAATAAAGATACAAGAAGTATCATCACTAGCATTATCTGTATACTTAATTACTGTGTTTTCTACAAATAACATTTATTATTAGAATCCCTCCTCTGGTACCCTCTAATAAAGAAAACGAAGAAGAGGAAATGCATGATTAACACTACGGTCAACTTCTATTCAAGCGGGACCCCTATTACGGGGACAACGAAGTCCCTCAATAGAGGTTCTTCTTTAGCACTCTGTTACACTATTAATTCGACCACAAAAATCTCAGTTCTAACAATAAGAATGGTAACAGTCACGTTTCTATATAAATGAGCAAATCTGGGTCAACAAACATTAGCTTACTTAGGACACGCCTTTTAAATGTTTTTCCAGTCTTCAATCAATATTTAATCAATACTATTCATTCAATAATATTCAATGAATCAATATCAATCAATAACATTCAATGATATTCAATCAATAATGTTCAATCAATAATGTTCAATCAATAATATTCAATCAATAATGTTTTATCAATGATATTCAATCAATTATGTTTAATCAATAATGTTAATAAATATTAGTATATCAATAATATTCAATCAATAAAATCCAATCAATAATATTCAATCAATAATATTCAATCAGTAATGCTCAATCAATAATATCCAATCAGTAATACTCAATCAATAATATTCAATCAATATTTTTCAATCAATAACGTTCAATCAATACCATTCAATCAATAATATTCAATCAATAATATCCAATCAATAATGTCCAATCATTAATGTCCAATCAATAATATTAAATCGATAATATTGAATCAATAATATTCAATTAATAATATTCTGTCAATAATTTATAATCAATGGTATTCGATTAATGATATTCAGTCAATAGTTTTCAATCAATAATATCCAATCAGTAATGCTCAATCATTAATATTCAATCAATATTTTTCAATCAATAACGTTCAATCAATACCATTCAATCAATAATATTCAATCAATAATATCCAATCAATAATGTCCAATCATTAATGTCCAATCAATAATATTAAATCGATAATATTGAATCAATAATATTCAATTAATAATATTCTGTCAATAATTTATAATCAATGGTATTCGATTAATGATATTCAGTCAATAGTTTTCAATCAATAATATTCAATCTATTATACAATTCTTTCAGTTGTTTTGTAACGTTTCCATTTATTACAGTACAATACAAGTACTGTATGGCTATGTAAAACATGTGTGTGTTATCAGGGCGTTTCAAGTACTGTGCTTGGTAGTTTCCTCTTCCTATTTTTTTGTTATTGTAAACTTATAATTATTTTCTTCTAATTTCCTCTTCCTGTTTTTGTTTGTTATTGGTAATCTTATAATTATTTTCTTTAAATGTTAATTGCTTGTTTGTTTGTTGTGTGTTGTTGCTATGCCAGTCAAAAATCACGGTACATCAGTAATTAAATAATATAATAATTAATTCAAAATCGAATTTGAGTGTTTTGGTAAAGGCAAGTCTTTTATCTAGCAAATGGTATGAGTTTTCCAATGTTTGAAATGTTGCCGGGTCATTTTGTCCACCGTCAGAACACATGACTGTAAGACTATGATTTGATTGGCTGAGTTCATATACCTCAGTGAACTAATCAGAAAGGTGCATGGCTAACGTCTGCACAAAAGCTAGTTTCTACATTTTGCCGAAGTTTGTCAACTGACTACACTTGCAAACTTTGGAACTTGTCTTGCCAAACTCGGGATTTGCTGGACTTGGTATTCTGTGTTTTTTTTCTCGAACATATTATTGTGAAAGTGAACATTTTTAATAATTTTAACCCAAATATTGTAACTATATCCATCATTGCAACGTGGTTAGTTAACGCCTCCACCCCCTTTCACTTCCCACTATTCCCAACAGTTACTTAGGCCAACTGATACATACTCTACTTTTGTGGACGATCAACAGAAGATGGAATAGCGATGAAGCATCTTTTGATGGTATAAAAGTCGCTGAGGTCTATTTTCTAGCAGGAGTTATTATAATTATAGCTCACTATGGCGGTCGGTCGGTCGGTCGGTTGGTCGGTCGGTTGGTCGGTGAGTTGGTAAACACTAACTCAAATCTGCGCACGCGACTGCAGCCATGTATATGGCCTTGTTAGCTTAAAGACATGTTTAGCAATAATGTTTTGTAATAGCCAATTCAGGAAATGAGGTGGGCGACTTTCGATACTATCTAGGTTATTATTCTAATAGTACCAAAACGATCATGCACACAAAATGCCTAGATGATTCACTCTATTTCAATATAGTATACGTAGGCCTATATTTATACGTAGACCTATATTTGTGTTTACTAGTGCTCTCCTTCATGTTATACAGTACGCCATATTATTTCACAGAATCTTTTCCGTATTCCGATTTATTTCTAAGAAATTAGCCCGTTGAATCCTGGAATTATATTCGATCAGTTACTGTCATCACAAATATTCTCCGTTGTAATATCTGCGATGTACATTAATTTCCAATTAGGCCAAGTTTGTATTAAGATACGTTTGTCGATTGTGATATCAAAAGAACTGCTTTTAATTCGAATGTGTTATCTATTGTATAATTTGGTTGATGTCAGGCAATCGATTAAGATAACGATGCAGGTTATCGTCAGGGCTACCGTCACGAGAACGTCCGATTGTTGCTGATGCTCACGTTGTGTGGAGGAGGATGAAGAGGAGCGATACTTTTATTTTGTTTATTTTTGCGACGCTCATTTTTTTTGAGAGGGGGATATTATTTTGGTATTGTGTTTTTATCGTTTTTTTTCTTATTTTGTTTTAACATTTTAAAATACCATTCATTCATATACACATTTATTCAGTTTTGACAGCAACTGGGGCCCGCACTAGAAGCAATAGCTTGTCTCATGAGGGCCCCTACAATACAAATATGCAGAAATACATACAAGAAAACAACTGTATAAAACAATAATATAAGTCAAAAATGAAAGAAAAAAAATATTGAGCACGATGTTACATGTAAGAATATTATATCATTTGTTGTTTGTTTCACCTTAACATATCTATAGTCGCAATAATACGATGGCTTTTGTGGAATCATCTTCACTTGCTTAACAATTCAACATAAACAAAGAGAGAGAAAACAACTAAAGGGCAAATAGTATTTCCATGTTGACCAACCAGTCAATGGTAACCACATCCATCCGTGTATCGTCACAGTTGACTGACCTCGTCTAAATCTATTTTGAAGTCCGAAAAGAAGTTAAATCAGCGAAGCGTTAAGTCTTTTTGAGAAAAAAGAAGAGAAAGATACATTATAGCCAAAATGTTACAATTCCGGAAATTATTTGTTTGATCATGTTGCTTTCTCATAGTCAAATACGGTAATCTAATTCTAATACATTATTTATAGTAAGAGCGCAATGATAAATACGCTAGTTTTTACAAAACCGCAATGTCTTCTTAGTAAATGGCTGGCTTAGGTACGAACGGACACAAACAGATTCTATAGCATTATCGAGCTAAATAAAGACATTTAAAGAAAAGAATTAGCCACGGATCATTATTAGGACTATCTGTTTATTTTTAAACAACAAACGAATATCATTAATTCTTACCTGCTCAGTAGTAATATACTCTGCTGATTTCCACCGACATGTGGTATTAGTCTATGGAAGCTATTCCAAGGTATACGGTTTACAAATAGACTTACGTAACGATATAAAATGAGAAATGTTAGTGAATATGAAAGTACAAATAGGGAAGCATAATTCATTGTTCTGCAGTTTAAACCACTTAAATACTTTGAGAAATTGTCGACGACAGGTTATATTGCACTAGAATGGCATCCTTTTACAGTAGTATTAAAAAGGTAAAGAAAATTGTTTAGTTTGATTTGTCAGTGGTCAGTTCGATCTTTTATTTTCAAACGCGTTTCTTGGACAATTATCATTGGTTTATTTGTTTGGTGTTTCATAAAATGGAAATATATACATGCATGTGAGAAGTTTATTTTAGAACACTAGCATTGGAATAGCAGAAGATTCAACTACTAAAATACTAATGGTATTACTTTTTTATTGGAATATATACTTCTTTAGCATACATGCCATAGGATTAAGAATTATATGGTTTCGATTCGTTATTATTTATATTAAAGTAATTTCTCTTTTTGTTGCAGAATTTTAAGTTTAATCAACATCGGCGAGTTCCTTCAAATCCACGATTAGTTGTCACACTGGATTCAGATTCTGACTACTCTTACCATGAGGACACTCAGAGTAAGTTCATATTATTTGACATATTTTCGTTGCATGAACGATAGCCCACATGAGGACGTGGTTCGGACGATACCACTTTTAAAATGGTATTTTATTATTGTCCTCCCTTCTGAAGATAAATGGCCATTTTTTGCTTATCCATGTAAGCTAGGCACAAAATAGACACATTTATAGTATTTACGTCGTGTAGTTATTACTTATGGGCGCCTACAGTGTCGACGTTGTGCTAACGATGATGACAGAAACATCGCCAATTTCCAGTCGACTGGTGAAATCGGCCTCAAAGTTGTTAATCTCATAACAGGTTTTCGATAAAATATCGATACCAATATCGATCCGGGCGTATCAAAGAGGAGAAAAAAAGACGTTTTTTTACCAAGTGTTTAGATCATGGTAAATTAGTTTTTTAAAAATCAACTGTGTTGCTGTAAAATTATATTACAAACATGACGATACTGATATTGACGGTAATGAAGAGTACGAGAAAATGACATTGATTTGATAAGGAAGGTTGTAAGGTGGTTGTCATTGAACATGTCACTTAAGATTGGTTTAGACGTTGAATCGATATCAAAAAGTTAGGTTGAAAGGAAAACTACTCATTATAGCCTACATATAGACTGCTGTAGCTTGGATTTTGTAATTGTTAAGTTTGTGTCCTTTTAAAATGAGAATGGGAATACTTCGGCAGATGTTATTTCCAATAGCTACGGTTGACATATACTATACATTAGATCCATGGTTCTACGGATACGTTGTTCCCAGTAGGACGCAAGTCATTTTACCCATATTTACTTTCGTTGCGGGTACACCCAAATCCTAAACCAAATTATACTGTTCCGCCTGCGTTAGATAAGGCAATTAATTGACCTAAATAATTATCAAATTAGTTTAATTTAAATACATAAAAACATCGTTGACACGACTTAATGTTTCAGTTACATTATTAAGTTTGATGTTAAATCTTTCATCCAAGTTTTAACATAATTCGAAAAACCACATTAGCGCGTGAACTGGTTCAGTGCGCATGTGCACGCATGGGACATTAATCTTTAAGTCACGGATAAAGTTGAGGTGATATAAATTGAAGAGCAGCAGACTGATGAGAGTTTGAATCGTTCACATCACATAGTGGCGACGTAATGCGAACACGACTGTCGTCCTACAGAAATGAATACATTACTATAACGTATAATGATAGGGGTTCAATCACATTGATGAGTACTACGCGCTCCGTAGTATCGAAGTCAATACTGACTCTACCAGCAGACGAACGATGCTAATCAGACGATTGTGTTGTTATAGCAGACGATAATTAAGCTATTTATTTTATTGTCTGTCGAATGTCGCGCGCTAATGCATACCGTTATTGAACTAATCACTTATCTGGAGTTCTCAACATTCTAGTCATGAAATTTTGCTTAAATATGGAATTATTTTATGGTGTAGGTTCTCAGGAATCGCTGTGCAGTACCAACAGTTCCCTACGACCACCATCGCCCCCACCGTCAGCCCTCAGATGCAAGTCGTCCCGTGACGTCAGCACTACGGTAAGTTATCATTCAACGTTTAAAGATATATTGTCCCCCCCCCACCTAAACATTTTTTTTAATATGCCATTTTAATGTCACGTAATAGTTATTCACTTTGACTAAAAACTGGCTCAAACAAAAACATATTTACCTGAAGTAATTTATTGCAAAACATACTTAAATTGTCTCTCGGACAATGGTTTTTGGTTAAAATTAACCGTGTCTTTTTATAAGTGAAGTAATTATTTTTTTTGGTGTTTTTTACAGAAGTGAATAACTTGATTAAAATGGCCTATTTAAAGTCTGATTTTAGTACTCCTCATTTTCATGTTTTTGGGGGACAATACATCTTTAATTTAAATATTTTAATTGAAATTCTCGGTACCCTCGGGTGCTTTTGTTTTGTCAATAGTGAATCAGTTTTCATCAGTACTATGCAGTGATTCTTTGCTAACGGCATCTTTTATCAGTTTGTCATTTTCATGTTTATTGACGTGACATTGTCTCAACTAATAATCGGCATACATTGCGTTGATGCCTGATTAACGTTGTCGTTTAATCGTTTATTAATATTGTAATTATTGGAAATACACTTTTGTACATATTTGAATTTGTTGAATTGTTGTTGTTGACAGAACTATAATCCATCGTATCCTATTATGTTATGCTATTTGTTTTGTTCAATACTTATAGGCTTATGTAGGCCTACCGCTATCCAGGCAATATACCCGTGTGGTTGACTTTAATGCATTGTTTTAGATTGACTGCTTAATAAGCATACCATCATATTCATTCGACATCAGTTTTATGACGATTCTTTTGTATTACATTAAATTAAGTTCAATATTACAATATAGGGTCATTCATAATCAATATTACTCCGGTTACTATAAGTGCATTATTTGAGTAAATCCAATGTCTGTCTTATGGTTAATAATACTAGATACCAGGTCGTCGCATTACACATTATTATTTATCTGACGTCGTAAATGTATCTTAACATAGAAATCACTGAGCTTTGCGTGACGTCATCCATCATATCCACTCATTCGGAGAAAACGGTTTAAACAGTATCTAGGAATGGTTTTTGTTGGCAGTTTGGAACGATTTTCTATACGGCTCCGTATTTTACTTTCTCTTGAATACTAAATTATGGAACTTAGAAACTAGCACGAACCATGTTATAAAGGATGATATACAGAGTAATATATATTATTTTGAGTTTTGCTTTGTATTTGTCAATATCTATGATCCCGCTTAGGATTTTATGTTTTCACCCCTGTAGGCCAATGTTTGTCTTTAAACAGCCTAGAGGCCACATTTTGTATCCGAATCTCATCCAAAAAACAATCTAATGATCTATGCCCAAAATCGACAAAGTTCAATGATGAAGAGGAAATCACAAATTACAAGCTATCAACCCATAAAAACTATATATATATATTTTTTAATATAAAATAAAAGTATGTACATTCGGATTAATATGTAATTATTTCAATCATAATTAAACATATATTATGTATAAAGTTCTTTCTACACTATCAAACTAATTTGACAAAACAAGTATGATGTTCCCAAATATGGTAGTGATATGATGCCATTGTTTCTATATATGTGCATATCAAATTGTTATTGTCACATAAAGTTTGATAGTGTAGACAGAGCTTAACACGCGGTTATTTTGTTATAATTGTTTATTTCCTAACGTTGCTGTCCATCTGTTTCTACTAGTTAATTATGTTGTTGGGCTTTATAAGAAAATATAATAATGCCATTTTGAAGTCTTTAATTGAAATGGACGGGAAATCACCAAAATCCTTCTACATCCGGCTTTATACTACCATTGAATTAATCTGACCAAACACAGGTTAATTATCCTTTCATGATCCTGCCATGCACTCGAATAAAATCTATTTGATTTTTCAACTTAGAGCTCGGTAAACATCCAATGTGACGTCACTTTGAGAGAAAGCCAATTTCAAAGCATTACTTTACAGTGTAATTTTGAATCGCGAGAGGTTTCTGTTGTCAATTGGCATACTAAGATCCAAAGTTCAAAATCCCCCATTTCTGACAGCATTATTAAGAATGATAACAACCCATCGCAATAAACAACAGTTTAGAAAATTGAACGCTCTTATGTAAATAAACAGCATTCTGTCAACAAGAAGGTAGATTTCGATGGAGTGATGAAAAATTGTTCATAACAATTCTGAGAAAAAACCTCCTACTTTAAAGCACGGTTTTAAAATAGTTTATGCCCTAAAGTACTCCATTCGACGAAGTGTTTACAAACATATATTCTGTTTCTTGGTTTTTGTGTTTCCTTTTAATCTGAAAAACGACCTTTGACACTTCGTGTCTTTCATACCTATCACATGTCGTGCACTATCACGTGTTCAAAAGAAGATTAATCAGATTAATAATTATTGTTTAGATTATTACAAATTATCAATACAGTTATGTTTTTATTTAGCTCTGGTGTGATGTGATGTGTTTTTTCCGAAAGCTTTGCACTTCGTAATGGCTATTTTACTTTACAATGAAAATTCCATATACTTATACACACAGCATGTTTTTTTTTCTTCAATGATTTTGCTTTGGACCATCTACACTTCCTAGTTGGTATATATTTGACCTTGTAAAACAATCTCAGGATGAAAAAAACAAAAAAAAAACATCCAATTTATCTCCGTTGTAATTAACGTATGACATGCATTTACCTAAATCATTAGCGATATCACAGTATTCAACTTAGAACTAACGTTACATCTATTCAGTGGACAGCGATGTCAGTTAAAGAAAAATCTCACAAGAGACAAATTAGATAGAAAAATTGAAAACTGCACTGTTTGTATCACTAATTGCATAATACCGATATTCACGGCTGTTGCACTTGGTTGTACATTTTCTAGGAACCCGTCAGTGAAATTGAAGATCACGAACCACAAAGTATTGCAAGATATCAAAGAAGAAGAGGAGCTGTGACCTCCAAGATGCGACCAGAGAGCTTGTTGGAAGACGAAATACCCACGTGAGTTTTAAGAAAATAGATTTTCTTAAGAATTAAAATGATAAAAGCTGGTCCTTATTTGGCTGGCATGTCCTCTAGTTAACATTCTATAGTCAGCAAATCTGTTAAGTTACCTAAAACCTGGTTCCTAAATGTATGGTCCTTATTTTTTGCGGAAATTATATTTATAACATAACCCCATGGCCTCCAGTTGAAATTAAAGAGCAATCCATTAACACCTACTGCATGTAGAAATCAAATCTGTTAAAAGTACCTAAATATGGTCCTTATTTTGCCGGACATAGGAAATCATATCGTATTTATAACAAAACCGATGTCCTCAAGTGAATATTAAAGAGGAACCCTTTTAACACCCTGTATGTACATATAAAGCAAATTTGTTACGAGTTATGTTAACACGGTCCCAAATGTATACTTAAAAGGTTATAACTACCTATACTTATTTGAATACTCCCAATCAGGGACCATCTGAACTACCATAGACAGTATTACAGTATTTGTAGACTTATAGATACTTATTTGAATACTCCCAATCAGGGGCCATCTGAACTACCATACTCAGTATTAAAGTAGTTGTGCCTATACTTATTTTAATATTCTTCACTTCCAGAGTTGAAAGTAGTGGGAGTGTTGTAGGCGATGTGTTATGCGATACTTTAACACCCAATCAGGGGCCATCTGAACTACCACCTAGACTCAGTATTAAAAGTGATGAAGGAGAAACACTAGGCAGTAAGTATTGTAGATTTTTTGATTAGCAGAAATGTAGCAGAAATGTATCTGATTTATGATTTTTTTAAAATTAAAATACACATACACTTTTTTCCTAAATTTTCCTTACAAAGCTTTACATGACATTATGCTTTTAACTACTGCTCAATATATTGGTCAAACACGAATTTCACATTTTCTTCTTTTGCTCTCATACAGTATTTATGAATTCCTGAGAAGGTTTTAACTTTTATTTTCTCTTCAAAATAATAATTCATTCCGTGTGGATTTTCAATTGTCTAAAACCTGTTCCCAAAAAATTGATATCAATTGGTATATCCCTCAGGTACAATTTGAAAACCACAATCTTATTAACCAATCTGAACCAAATTAAGTTTAGGTTATCCGGGTCATATTTCGGATTGATTGATCAATTGTTTTATGATTTTCTAACTTCCATTATCTGTCTCACAAATTAAAAGTGTAATTTATTGATGACGCGATCACTTTTTCATACCGTTTTCAATCAAGAATGCCATGATCTCAATTAGAGCCTACAGTATTATGAGAAGTACAGGAGAACGACTAGTCTCTCTAACCACAATTTATGATGTTCTTGAATAATTAAAGTACTGGAAATAATATTCATGAGTTGCAGTGGCTGAGTGTTTAGAACACTTGACTGTTGTACAGAAAAACCAGGATCAATTCCTGATAAAAACAACTCCCATTCCACTCGGCTGTAATGAGTACCGTACCTGATTGAGAAGGGGCATAAGGCGGCTTGGGAAAGAAACTAGCCACCTTATACCACACAAAGCCAATTCTTAGTACAGTTGGCTCCTAACAGCACCATTTACTTCTTTCTTTTGCTCTTCTCAACCGTTTTTCCTTTTTCCTCAGGTCATCTTTCCGTCTTATTTTGGGTCTACATCTTTTTATTTTCCCTTTTTTATTAGTCTTGCAAAATGGCCTACCCATTTTCAATTATTTTTAAAAATTGCTTGTAACAAATCTTTTTTTTTATTATTAATACATATACATTTTTTGTCATTTTAGGTTTTGCTGCTGTCCATTTAACAGGTACGTTAATAGTATTAATTAGATTAGATTGATTTAATTTATTACGTACCTTATGTGATAACACTTTTCATTATCAAAGTTCACAGACTGTATGCATACGGTACATGATATTATAGCAAACAAAGTACCAACACATTCCAAATAAAAATAACAATTAAAACGGTTCCAAAATGGCAAAAACATATAATTAAATGGTATTAATTTGGTTTTTAGTTTGAAAAATGTTATTTTTTGCCCTTTCATTTTTTCTATTACACTAGGTAAAGTTAGTCGACTGATTGGGAATGTTGCGTTTAACGTTATAGTTGGTTTCATTTTTTAATTACGTTGACTTAATCCTGTTAGTCGAGAGATCTCCATTTTATAAACTGAATTTATCACAGATACTGTCATACCACTGTACTTTAAAAATTATGATTGACTTTATTATTGTATTGGTATTTGCTTTTTACTGTACTAGTCATTCTATATTCTTTTACAACAACCAACTCAGTCGAGTTTCCTTTTCAAAATGCTCTGTTATTATAAATAACTTTATGACATAATCTCTATTGAAGGGATTTTTTTTTAAGTCATGACTCGGAACCTCTTTGAATAATTCAACAATATCCATAAACAGTTATGAAAAATTGAAAGATAAATGTCAATTAATTAATCTTCAATGAATAACATCTTCCCACACATTGTCAAATGTCTTTTAAATTTGAATCAACAGATTTTTTCTAAACAAACAAACACGTTTTGTTAGCACTAGTACCTAGAGGCGTATAACACTGTAGTAACAGATCTTGTCGCCTACCTCTTATCACCCAATAATAATTTATAAAGCCCGTTATTGATATAATAAGAAGAGATAAGAACTTGCTTCGCCCATGGGAAGAAGAAACATGTATTTTATTGTATTGAGAAATAAATCTGATGCTAGGCTAAATGTTATTATCATACTGACCACGCTAATGACTTATGGATGAACAATAGTTCGCTGATACAATTTAAATGATTGGAAAATACTTATAGATTTGATATCTTCTGCGCGTGCGTATAATGGTGAACTAGTTATACTCTTTCATACCACCTTGAGAGTGCTATTTAATCGTACTTGAACCCATAATAGCCTGAAGTTTGAGAATGTTTCGATCTTTAGGCCTAGCATTAACAAATATTGTTTTTACGATAGATTACCTTGTGAGGCAGGCGACGTTAGGACACGAAGAAGGGGAGTCATCAGAAGGAGCCGAAAGAAGTGGGAATAGCAAAACAAAGAATTTCCTAAAAAAACTGGTAAATATTTTTCTTATTTATCTAATTATCAATGCCATCATCTGCTCTAACAGTCTTGTGAAAGAGCCTAAGAAACTTTCTACAAAAATATAATTTTATTTTTAAACGTCTAAATGTAAAACAGGTCTCGGTACGTTGTATGAACGGTTGCTGACGAAACTGTTGTTAAACGAAATTCAAACTACGTCGAATAATGAAATATTTAGACATAGCCTGTGCGTTCTTTATAAAGCTCTGTGTGCATTATCAAACTTGTTCGACAAAAAAAAGTGTGGTGTGCCAAAATATGGTAGTGATATGACGTCACCATGTCCATATATGGGCACTTTACATGTTTTTGTCACATAAAGTTTGATAGTGTAGACAGAGATTTACGAAAGTTTGAAACAAAGTTTATATTAATTTAACCGCGTTACTAACATTTCTCTCATCATTTCAGAGTGGTAAAGACAAAGATCGAGAATCTAGAATTGCCCTGGCAACTGTTTTAAGCAACCTCCCAACAAAAGAGCAAGAAATCTTTGATTTTGTTGCATTCAAAGTAAGTGTAAAATAAACAAAATAATTTTCATGAATATTGTTAATTTACGAACTTTCCTTTGATACACATATCAAGCAGAAACTTTCTATGATGTAACGAGGTTGTCCCCTTAAATATAGAGCCACTGTACATAGAAATCGTTTGACAATGTTAAGTTCGTTTGTAAAATGCAACATGATATCAATACAGTATTTCTATTGACCTTTGACATTATATAACAGATATTTACTCTTTTCATTTGTGTTGTTTTGACATTCACTTCATATAATTTATCTCCTCTCTGTTGAACAATATTTAAACTTAATTTTCTAATCAAACATGTCGTGCTCTCACGTTTATCTTACTTTATCTAATGTGACTGATGTTCAACAACATTTTAACCTTTTCACAACACCCACTCGTATATCTACTGTGTTTTTTATTTGTCTGTATTCAGCAAACGTAAAGTCATTACGCCCTTGTAAAAATTAATTAACCAAAAAAAAATGATTGTCAAAAATGACATTTTTTCATTTTCGTAACAAATGATGTTGTATTCTTAAGATCTGTTTACATTATCAAACTTTATGTGACAAAAGAAAAATTGATGTGCCCATATATGGACACGGTGATGTCATATCACTACCATATTTGGGCATATCACTATCATATTTAGGCACACCTAACTGTTTTTGTCAAAGTAGTTTGATAGTGTAGGCAGAGCTTTAGGTGGTACCATAGAAAAATTGCTCTACTGCAGTTACTGCAGTAACTAAACTTTGTTTAATACTTTTCTGACCGGTTTCTCCTATTAGTAAGCTTGTCGTGTAAACATACACAGCGTTTATTTCAGTGACAGCAAATGTAAGAAACTTTTGAAATAAACGTCTAACTGAAAGAAACTAAATCATATATCATTGCAATGCAATCCTGTAGTTACTACACAAACTTAACATGATTCATCTGCTGTGTCTTTTCAAAACAAATCAAATAATAATCGACATGGCCGTAGTCAATAGGTCAAATGCTTTGATTACCTGTAGAATACTTTATCGACAAATTCTTGATAAATTTGTGAATTCGTATTGCATTGTATTATGTATATTGTATGTTCTTCGTCTCTGCGATTTTCTAATTTATATACGATGTCTCAGCTAGTAATGGTTATTTCCAATAAAATATGCATCGTGTCTTTGTTGGGTAAATTGCTAAACCGTTACACAATACACGGTAAACGTTATCCGAATTTTAATATTCCATCATAAATATACCGCACAATATGGGTTAAAGTTTGTCTCTTTATATATGGATTAAATTAATCATGATTCTTTTAATTTTTTAATAGGATTCCCACTGGACAGATCTCATTAATAGTGCACATCCCGAGGGCGCTGTGCCCCTTTCACCGACGTCCTCTGAAGCGGAGATTAAGCGGAGGGACCACGTTTGGGAAGTGTTTACGAGCGAATGCAGCTATTTAGTCGACCATCTTCTTGTGTTAAGAGATGTAAGTAATCAAAATATCAATATTAATCTTCTCCAACAATGCACATATTTATAGTAATGTAGTCCTAATGAACTCTCTTTCACCCCAATATCAATCCCTATTTAGACCCTACCCATATCCTACCCCACCCTAACCACACCCTATTCCAAGCGACGGAGCTATTTTACTGCCGAAAGCGTGGTTCCCACTAGAGGCACAACGCAAGGACGTACGCGCAACGCAAGCGAGTTGACCAATGACAAGCCACTGTTCGAATAATCCATCGCTTGTGATTGGTCAAACCACTTACGTTGCGTTACGTCCTTGCGTTGCGTCGCCAGTAGGAACCAAGATTAAGAGATAGACTTACGTAGACTCAATGGTTGTTTGTATTTTAAATTTTTACAGAATATTTTATTGATAACACTTAATTGAATTACCATGATACAACTTTTGAACCTTACGTATCTTAGTGCATGCATTAATGGCGTATTCATACTACACTTGGCAGGTTCATTTTACTTAGATTGATTGCTTACACGTTTGTTTTATTGTATGTAGGTTTTCCAAGAGTCGATTAAAGCAGTCCAATGTGAAAACCACCTAATGTACGTCGAACCGGCTAAATTATTTGCTAACTTAGACGTTTTATGTCAGGTAAATTTCTATATTTTTTTTGGAGATGCCAAATTTTAATATTATACTCTTTTCAATGGTTTCCAAATCCCGTTAACATATTAAATGATATATATACATAGTAGAACCCATTCCTTGGGGACGCCTCTATACATTGGAACTTTCCAATAAAGTGACACTTTGAACAAGAGAAACTGTTGTAACATTACGGACAATACCTATTCAGGGGACACCTCTGCCAATGGGACACTTTCTACTGTAGGTGCTGCATTGTATATGCATTGACAGAGGACATTTTAAACGAGTAGGCCTATAATTGTTTACGGTGAAGACGGTTTTTTTTCGGTGGATTTTCCACATTTATTACACGTAAAGAATTGGTACCATGGAGGTAGAGATTTTTACTTATATGCGTGCTATACCTCCTTGAAAAAATACGTATGTTGTTTTACATTTAAATTGATATTTCGATTAAACTAGCAAAATATGAACATACATTTCAAATCTCTTCATTTTCCAATCAGCTGTTTCGTTAATATTATAAGAAAATGAAACATTAATGGCGAGGTTATACTGTTTATTCATTTGAATTAATTATTCAAGATTTAAAGCTCTGTCTAACCTATCAAACTTTATGTGACAAAAAAATGTGATGTGCCCATATATAGACACGATGATGTCACATTAGGCCTACTACCATATTTGGACACATAACTCTTTTTGTTGTCAACCTAGTATGATAGTGTGGACAGAGAAGGAAGTTACTACGCATAGGCCTACCTGTCGGTTTTTATCCGGTGCGCATCAAATTAAAAATTAAATGCTTACTGTTGTTCAATTAGTTGACGCATTATGAATGTTTAAATATTGATGATATAATACTTAAACTCTTGTGTAGTAGCTACTCACTCAAGGTGTATCCAAATAATGACCCCTTCATATCTAAACACTTACCTTGTGATATCTAAATAATAAATGCTAAAGAACACCACAAGTGACGGGTAACATCTAAATGTGTATTAAACGTGTATATCTAAACACTAATGTGTAATATCTAAACACTATGTGCATAATATCTAAATACTATGTGTGTAATATCTAAACACCATGTGCGTAATAATTAGGCACTATGTGTGCAATATTTAAACACTGTGTGTAATATCTAAACACTTATTTAGAGTGCGTGATATCTGAACACTATGTGTGTAATAAAGTGCACTTTCTAAACACTAATAAACGTATAATATCTAAATAGATGGTGTAATATTTAAACAATAAATGTGTAAAATCTAAACACTAATATTTAAGCACTACAATTGTAAATTTAAAAACTATAACTGTGTTGTCTAAAAACTAAATGTGTAATAAACGCTAATAAACATCACAGGCGTTAGTAATAAGTGTTCATTTTCTTTAATGTACATTCATCTTAATTTGTTCATTTAGGTGAGTGAGTCATTTTGTCAAGATCTGTTTTTGATTTTACGTGGAAAGGTTACATCAACCGAGTTTGGTCAACCGGAATGCGTGGTATCAGCATTTTCAATGGTAAGAACATTTAATTGTTGTGTTGGCTTACTTCCGGAATATTTGATACGATACCATAATAATTTATTAAGCTCTGTCTACACTATTGAACTTTATAGGACACTATTGAGCTTTAGTTGCCCCTGACCATTGTGCTTTGTTTCTGTTCTGTTCTGTATCTTTTTAGTGGTCGAATAAATAAATGAAATGAAAAACAAAGTGATATGCCCATATATAAACACGATGACGTCATATCGCTACCATATTTGGACACATCACATTTGTTTTGTCACATAAAGTTTGATAGTGTAGATAGACCTCAAGAAGAACAAGAGCATTTAAAAACAACGCTATAGTCGGCATGCACGTACAAGGGGTAGCCCTCTTCATCGTCAGGATTGGTGGGCCTACCTTGAAAAATGGCATGACACTACTACAATGTAGGCATACAATAGTTCAGTCAACAATAGAGACATATACAATAAAGCACTGTTTATAACGTTAATAATAATAATGACATAGAGTACGGTACCAATGTTAACGAGGTGAAATATGTTACATAATAACCTTACATAACAATTCTAAAAATATTATTAACTCCTATTCCGCAAAAACACATCGTTAGCATCAAATACAAGTATATTATTTATAGCAGTATAAGTATTATTTTCACAATGAACAACTTACGGAATAGGATCAAAATTCTATAACGGGAGACATTTGAATAATAGTTAACTAAATATACAATTTTTTATAAGTATTTTTAAAGCTATAAAAAGAACGTTTACAATTTGTATTAAAAGATACTTAGTTCTATAGCTTATAGTGACCGTGTTATTCTCGGTATAGAGAATATAAACAAAAGGATTACCAGATGACGTCATCAATGCATTTTAAAGCTAGTTTTCTGATGAACGACATAATTTACCTTTCGAATCATGCCCAACGCCATTAGGCTGTATTTGATGAGCACAATCTGATAATTTTACACCCACACGTCAAGTTGATCAAATGTTGTCTGAGACATTCTATATTTGAAGATGGACTCGTGGAACTATTGATACATTCCAATTCCATCCAACAAGCAGTTTTGCATCAGTATAAAATAATCACAATCATCAAATCAACATTGATTATGATCGTGAGTCATCCTTGACACCCCGTCACCTTCACCCCCGTCACCATCACCCCCGTCACCATCACCTCCGTTACCATCACCTCCGTTACCATCACCCACAACCCCCCCCCCCCCCAATCCAAATGCCCCATTCTCAACTTATCCTCAGAAATTATTGGTCCTTACGAACTTTATATTAGGCTTTTGTCACGCATATTATTATTATACTGTATATAAAGTAAATAAAATATAACAAAAGTTAAAATGCATTATTCATTGATTGGCATTACGTACGAATATATTAAAGCTCTCTGTCTACACTATCAAACTTTATGTGACCAAACAATGTGGTGTGCCCATATATGGACATGATGACGTCACACCACTACCATATTTGGGCACACATAATAATAATAATAGTTTTGTCAAACTAGTTTGATTGTTTAGACACATCTGTAAGGTTGAATGGTATTATACAGACATTAAGACAGCCATAGAATATAATTAATGATGTTCTTATTAATGAATATAGCCTAATTTATCATTAATTGTGAATCATTTGTTTTTTTTTCTACTTAGTTCGACAATCATGTGTGTCCTCCTTATGAGCGATACTGTATGAACTATTCAAACGCATTGCACTACTTAGAATCTCTGAAGAAGCGAGAAGATTTCCAGGAAGTTGTGAGGGTATGTACACAGATTTAACTTATGTAGTTATATGATACAATCTTTCACTGGTTATACTAAATTGATTAATTATAATGTCCAGCAGATGTTATAAAAAATGATGTTAAATATTCTTTCACTGTGCAAATAAGAGTGGTTATAAACAAACGTATATACCGGTTTATTTCATACAGTAGTATGTATTATTTTGAACACCGCTATTCTGTGGACAACCCCAGGGGACACGTTCTATTATTAATTAATTAATTTAATTTCTCGTTGTTTCGGAATTTATATCCATAGAAATAAGTATATTTGACTGATTTAATTTGTTTGTATACAATACATCTTGACTTAAACAGTCATTTCCATCTATTAAGCTTCGACTCTTCGGAGAATTGACAATTACATAACACAATGAGGAGCAATTTATTTTGTATTTCTTTATACTGGGCGACTGCTTAAGGCAAAGACTGGTCTAGCTCCTAAAGGGTCCAGTTATGATGTCATTGGTTATGTATATAGGCCTACTACTAGTAGTCCCGAGGTATCCCTCTTCTCATCTCGAACGATGTACTAGGTTCTTTAAAGTAAACACTGGACAATGTGTTTTACCTTTCTAGTGGACAATCCTATTAATATATTATTTGTTAGATGCCGAAGGTTTCCCCTTAATAGGGGTTTTACTGTAGTGACGATGTTGAATTTGAATCATTTACAATATGTCAAATGTTTTGTTTTACTAGTGGTGTGAGCTGAATCCTAGATGCAAGCGTCTCCAGATGTCTGACTTTCTGGTAGCTCCCATCCAACGTATCACTAAGTATCCAATACTGTTGAATGATATACTCAAGAGAACGACAAGTCCAGCTGATAAGACTGCACTTACAGAAACAATCGACAATGTCAAATTTGCATTAGGTAAGCAAGCCAATGTTTGCAGTTTACTGGTCTGTTTTACCAGGGAAGTTCACTCTTCCCTTGTTTTACCCGGGCTTTACCCACAAAGGAGAACGCGAAAGAAAGCGAGGACTGTAGACTAAAATTGCTTTAGGCATAACCTAGAAGATCACCTGCTGGTTATATAATATTAACCAAAATTGTCATTAGCTAGGCCTGTTTACTCTCACTTTCTCTCTACTTATATGTAATTTTTAAAGGGCAGTTCAGGAAAAGGTGGTTTCTTTCGAACCCTACGAACCCAATGGCCACAGGCCTAGATAAGTACATAACTCACAGAAAGTTGATAAATATCTTCTCTGTTTCATAAACGAAACAGTACTTAGGTATACTAGCCCTGCCACGTAATTGGGACCCACAATTGTAATTGTCCATTTATGATTCAATTAAATGACCATTTTTCTAAGTGGTCAAGTCAAGCTAATCAAATTAAATTAGTGTTTTTTTCTTCTGCCAAATTAGGCCTAATTAATGTATTAGTTTTTTTCAATGTAGACGTTTATAGTTCATAGTTCATAGTTCATGAGGTTGTCACTGCAATAACCAGTGTGTACTCAAAGAATGATTGCTATTGCTAAATATTAAATAATTACATTACCGAAATGTAGTTAGCCTACTATAGTTACTGCAGTAACTGCAGAAGGAGACGAAGAAGAAGAAAGTGGTCTTTTAAAATTGGTACAGACGAATTCAACTAGCCTTAAAGCCCTCTGGGCTTATTTATGTTTCTCCAGCATAAGTGCATTCTAATATAAAACTATCATGTTACTTCACAATGATGTATCTTATAAAAATAAAATTGAATTGAATTGAAAATATATTGTTAATTAAATATTTACTAGATACTTAGTTTATAGTTTATAAGCATGATTGTACTTTATTATTTCTTTCATTTGGTAAGTTAATTGCCGTGTTTGTGTGTGTTGAAAAAAACGTTTAAACTATAAAATTGGAACAGTAACATTTCGAGTTCTCAAATTCTCGAACTTCTGACGTTTGGGAAATCCTAATGTCTTTACTGGTAACTAATTTGATATAAACATTAAAAGTAACATTTACAAATGGCAACCTATTTCTGTGGTCATAATCCAATTTCATTTACCTTAATCTACTTTCTTGGCGTTAGAGCTAAGCTTCGCAAAGTCGGCGAGAGATTCGACAGTTGAAGGAATATATTTTCAGATTAGCAGACTAATTATAGAGTCTATATAAAATGTCATATGAACAAAAAGGCAATTTTAGAAGATGTCAATATAAAAACATGTTTGTTTTTGTCTTTTTTAGGAGAGTTAGAAGGAAAGGTTAGATGGTTAACGAATTTTGAAAGGATGAGAGAATTACAACATATGATCACGTGGACAATAGACGATCAAGACGCAAAAGCCATGCTTCCAGAGGTGAGCTATCAACGACATTACTATTGCGCTTGCGCGACCTCTAATTTGTGAATAATTCATGAGGCAAACACTGTGGTGTGCATTAAACATTCAACGTGTTTTATTAATGATGGTAGTCTTATGTAGCGCCTAATGTTTCTAAGCACTTTACACACAAAAATAAACTACGATAATAAGATAGCCAAAAAGGAGATGGAGATGAAAAGCAACCATTTTTACCGCTAATAGTGTTATGGTGATGACAGTGGCGATGATATTGATACAGATAAAAAGTGTTTAAGAAGGGGTTGGAGACGAAATTAGTGATATGTTCATGCTGATGAAGGGGTTTGTGAAAATATGACATTTAAGGCGATGATGAAGTGATATGGTGATATTTTTTTTTTTTGTTAATTGAAATGAAATAAAAGATAATAGTATATTGATGATGTTAGTGACAATTGGTGATGAAGAATCCTTTATCTATCCTTGTATGTTGAATAATGTTATGTAAATGTTGTATAAATAAAGTTACTACAATTAGTAATTTAAATATAATATTTCACAGTTTATGAAGAACAGTATATTGGAAAAGACACGCAAATCTCTGAGTAGTTTATTTAGTGGTACCAAGAGGGCGCTCATCTACGAAGGCCCATTAATTCTTACGGACAGTGGAAAAAACATCGATATCTATGCATTCATTTTTGACGATATGTTTTTAATGACAAAAATTAAAAAGGTAAGCGATTATTATTATATGAAGTTTTGTAATGTAATTGTTATAATAAAATGTTAATACAATTCCAGGAGCAATGTGCAAACCTTCCCTACATGTACAGGTTCTCCAGGGACGTCGTGCACCGGTTGTTCAGGGCTGAATTCATCCCTTGTTCCATAGCTGCAGTCATCAATTATCTAGGGTTACATGGACAATTTCTCCAGGGGCTATACCTACACATTCTCCCGGGTTAACACACATTATCCAGGGGCTACATACACATTATCCAGGGACTACATACACGTCATTATCCAGAAGCTACATACACATTATCCAGGGGCTACATACTCATTATCTAGGGACTGCATACATATTCTCCAGGGACTACATACATATTCTCCAGGGGCTACATACACATTATCCAGGGACTACATACACATTATCCAGGGGCTACATACACATTATCAAGGGGCTACATACTCATTATCTAGGGACTGCATACATAATATTCTCCAGGGACTACATACATATTCTCCAGGGGCTACATACAAATTATCCAGGGACTACATACATATTCTTCAGTGTCTACATACACATTATCCAGGGACTACATACACATTATCCAGGGACTACATATTACATATTCTCCAGGAACTACATACATATTCTCCCGGGTCAACACACATTATCCAGGGGCTACATACACATTTTCCAGAGACTACATGCATATTCTCCAGGGACTACATACATATTCTGCAGGGGCTACACATATTTTCCAGGGGTTACATAAATATTCTCCAGGGGTTAGATAGATATTCTCCAGGGGTTACATACACATTTCCCAGGGAAAGTGGATGTTTATAAAACTACATTATTTATTTATTTTTTCCTTTGTAGGATGCTAAGAAAAAAGCGAGCCACTTTGAACGTTTATCAGCACAAACCCATACGCCACCAGTACCGAGAAGAAGAGACGGCATGATGTTTCACGTTTATAAACAACCAATTCCTTTGGATCGATTGGATGTTGTAGAAGTAAACTCGAGGCAAGCACAAGGTATGGAAATGGACTACAATTTTAACCTCTTCTTAGTTTAACTCGCATATCATTTGTTTTGTAAATTTCTTGTATATTGGAACTAGGAAAGGCAATTATAATGTTTCAGCAAAGAACGTAAAGCCGTTGGTCCAAATACAACCGATCCTACTGGACTTAACTTATATTTATTGTACCTCTTCTATCGATCCTAAATAAATTACATAAATTATCACTTATAAATTTAACTTAATTTCTCTTTTCAGCGAGTGGAATGAAATATGCTTTTGTCATGATGCACACGAGTAGATACCAACAAATATTAAGTGTATACACAGTTATGACGCCAAATGAACACAGTAAAGTAAGTATGAATAACTATTATGAAGCTCTGTCCACACTATCAAACTAGTGTGATGTGCCCAATTATGGTATTGATATTCCCAAATATGGTAGTGATATGACATCATTATGTCCATATATGGGCACATCACATGTTTTCACATAAACTTTGATGGTGCAAAACGAGCTTAAAACCCCCTTTAAGTGGACACATTCGGGACACAGCAAAGTGTGATTTTAACAGGGTAATTGGTTGTTGAGTTAAAACCTATGTTGCCTCTCGTTTTCTTGACATGAAAAGTGTGGTTTCCCTTGAAATGGGTTTCGCAAAAGAGGTAACAATAAAAACACGTAGGCTGAACGTTAAATGTATTTATTTTGTGTTTCTTTAGCAAACGTGGATTAAGGAATTAAACAAAGCTAGAAAAACAAGATTGGACCAAATGCGAGAAAGTCACCACGAAGAACGACGAACGAAAGATCGCAAGAAAACACTCTAAAATCCAGAATTGTTCATACAAGTTGTTATGCTGCATTGGGGAATCTAACGTTAAACTCTGAAGCCAACTAGAACAAAACTCGCACACGAGACGTTTACCTGAGAAAACTTCATGTACGCGTGTTACATGCGAGTATGTAAGCAGGTGTAAGTTAGGTTTACCAGTTTCAAGTGTGTCACGTGAGAGGAGTTTACGATTTTGGTGATCAAAATAAACTGCTGTGGACGCAACGCCAGGTTTCACTCGAAAAATACACGCAAGTATGCCACGTGAAAGAGGTCTGTGGATGTAACCCCAGTAAGAGTGTACTGGGTTAACCAGTTTTACTCGAGAAATACACGCCACGTTGTCCTTTGAGAGAGATGTACGATGTAATGGATGCACTCGAAAAATACACGCAGGTATGTGGCGTGTTGAAACAATCTTCTATACTTTTGTATTCTCTTTCCTTTCAAATCTATTGTTATAAACAGGTGCAATATTGTATTTAATGAATAAGATAAAAATGAAAATTGTTTCTCAAATTGAGAAAATCAGAAATAGAACAGTGATCAATAAGTGCTATAAAAAGTTTATTTTGGACTTTTTTGACGCGTTAGAATATTTATTATAACTTATCCTATTCTAAATGTAGACGACACATCACAATGTTCTTTCTATATAAGGTATACATAAGCAAGATAAATGTATTCGATTTAACCTGTTTTATATTATTATTAATAGTCAATTCTTAGTTTTAACCGTATAATGAAAACCCTATTTTTGTCAGATTATAAACCCTATTTTTGACTCTCTACGGATTTGTATTGTCTTTAACAATCAACATCTAGAGTTTTTTCATTAGCCGTGTCATCATAGAAGATTAGGAGAGTTGATTTGAATTAATGGTCACGTGCGACGTTGACGGCAGACGAACGCAAACTAACTAATACCCGTATGTTTCAAATCTAACTCGATTTGACACTCGGAGCTGGTCTCTGAGATTCTACTGCGTTGTCTAGTTATTTTCTCATTATGCAAACATCTTTGATAGATATACAGATGCTAGTGTTACTTGGATTTACTGTTTAAAGGCCTACTTTGAATTCGGCTACTAAAATTTTAAGAAGAAAATGCATTAGGAAAAGATCTTTACTGACGTACGTTTTAAAGTCGCATAGCATCATATTCCACATCATATTGCTTTTTATAAGAACAGTTCCTAAAATAAATGTAATTTAATTGTAGTTTTGACGGTCGAAACAAGATAAAACATTTTAATGTTTTTAATTAGCGACTAGTAATTATCATATTCTGTGAATGTTATCACTCATTAATCCGTATACAAATAGTATATGCAAATATTGCATTATAATTATATTATAAGAACTATCTAATATCGAGCTTTTGTTCTCACAAGGACGTAAGCGCGACGCAAGGGAGTTGACAAATGACAAGCGACAGTTCGAAAATCCCTTCGCTTGTGATTGGACAAATTACTTTTGTTACACTCTTCTTTGCGTCCTAGTGGGAACCACGCTTAATACATAAATACACCTGTACTGCACGGACCAATACGGTGACGACAGCGATGAACGGTTAACTATGAACGGCGGCGACGAAAGACGAATTGAATACGACATCAAAGGCCCCCGTACGACTAGGATGATGATAGTGACAAGTGTGAACATTATCATACGGTGACTGAAAACGGTTTACACGACGACATCGACGGACGGGAAACTAATTATGTTGAGAATGAGAATGTTCTCGGTCTGTTTCTACGAGCAGCGGCTACAAAGAGTTGGGTTATGCGCATGCGTATTAATTTGTTATATACCGTACCCAATCACAGTTCAAAAATATTCTATTTGCCCGAATAGATTCGCCTATTGGAAACAGACGTTAAACATAATATGTCTATTTAAGTACAGTAATGGTTCTGCCTTAGTTTCTTTTGAATCAAAAATAAGTTTTTGTAACAACTGCATGCTACTTTACTATGACTATGATCATGACGTGTTGATGATGACGTACTGATGACGTTTTAATTTGTATTGTATGACGCAATGCCACATATTAAGACGTGTACTACATACCTACTCATGTTAACAAACTTATGCGTTCGTCCTACGCCTAAGTTCGTCTGTAGGCATGCGCAGTTGTGGACGCTTTTTGATATTTAGTAGCGCCGTTGTTAGGTTTGACCATTTTAGTTCATTTGTTCAATATTGCTGATTGTACAAAAGAAATCCACATATTATTACTTATTTATAATGTTTAATGATACAAAAGGCATTTGTAGAAAATACGTACATGTTTTGATAGATGGAAATTGCTGGTCAATTATCCATTTTTATTTTTATATAATTCTAAGAAATTTTGACATTTTGATGTAAACAAACTAACGTAATGCTACTGTAATGAATTGATAGAAGCAGTACTGTTAACATGATACTTTACAATTGCCTCGCGTGTAACACGAGAGTGTAAGTGGGTCAACGACCAGTTTTGTCTAAACCAATCGGGTGCTTTTAGTTTGCGACAACCGACGACTAAACTACGTTACGTAATGATAATTTATAATGCGCATATAGAGTTATTGTGACGTGTGTCATCGCTTGTCATATTTGTTATGGTTGCCAGGTGATGACCTATGACACAACGATTGACCTGACCTAGCTCGGTATTCGCAAATCGAAAGCTCCCAAGTATTATACAATAATACAGTACAACTGTAATACTGATGCTACCCATTTGTGTAAAGTATTTTATGTTAACAATACTGCTTGTTATGTATGTTATGTACTACATTGGTTAATGCTATCCTTACATATATGCATTATAAGTACTGATGTTCATACGCACGGATTAAAGGTAGCGTTACGTACGCCGTAAATGTATATTTGTCTGTGTGAACATACAGTCACAACTGATGTATTTAGTGATTAACCAGGCTACGAAAGAAAACATCTTTAATTATACAACAAAAATTGTTTCAAAATTAAATTTACACTTGATACTCTTATTCTATGTTTATTATTTAATTAATTAAAATTACCATATATGGTTATTTAAGCAGCGGTTTAAATGAATGTTACTATTTTTGCCAGGTTTTCGACAAAATCGGTATTTTGGCATAAATGCTACTATAAATGATTACTATAAATGAAAAAGATGATAGTACAGAGACATTTTTGAAAAACGGGCATTTTTCGACCCTTTTATTTTTGGACATAAATGGTTACTATAGCACAGCAAACATGCGCAGAGTCGAATAATGGGTTCTGCGCATGCCAACTATGCTATAGTAACCAGTTTTATCGAAAAATAAAAAGGTCGAAATTTGGCCATTTTTGGAAAAAATCCCTGTACTATAGTACAAGGAAATTTTCGAAAAATGGGTATTTTTCGACAATTTTATTTTTTGACATAAATGGTTACTATAGCACAACAAACATGCGCAGAGTCGAATAATGGGTTCTGCGCATGTCAACTATGCTATAGTAACCAGTTTTATCGAAAAATAAAAAGGTTGAAATTTGGCCATTTTTGGAAAAAATCCCTGTACTATAGTAAAGGGAAATTTTCGAAAAATGGGCATTTTTCGACCCTTTTATTTTTGGATATAAATGGTTACTATAGCACAATAAACATGCGCAGAGTCGAATAATGGGTTATGCGCATGTCAACTATGCTATAGTAACCAGTTTTATCGAAAAATAAAAAGGTCGAAATTTTGCCATTTTTGGAAAAAATCCCTCTAGTAACTATAGTACAGGGAAATTTTCGAAAAATTGGCATTTTTCGACCCTTTTATTTTTGGACATAAATGGTTACTATAGCACAACAAACATGCGCAGAGTCGAATAATGGGTTCTGCGCATGCCAACTATGCTATAGTAACCAGTTCTATCGAAAAATGAAAAGGTCGAAATTTGGCAATTTTTTGAAAAAATCCCTGTACTATAGTACAGGGAAATTTTCGAAAAATGGGCATTTTTTGACCCTTTTATTTTATGACATAAATGGTTACTATAGCACAATAAACATGCGCAGAGTCGAATAATGGGTTCTGCGCATGTCAACTATGCTATAGTAACCAGTTTTATCGAAAAATAAAAAGGTCGAAATTTAGCCATTTTTGGAAAAAATCCCTGTACTATAGTACAGGGAAATTTTCGAAAAATGGGCATTTTTCGACCCTTTTATTTTTGGACATAAATGGTTACTATAGCACAACAAACATGCGCAGAGTCGAATAATGGGTTCTGCGCATGCCAACTATGCTATAGTAACCAGTTTTATCGAAAAATGAAAAGGTCGAAATTTGGCAATTTTTGGAAAAAATCCCTGTACTATAGTACAGGGAAATTTTCGAAAAATGGGCATTTTTCGACCCTTTTATTTTTGGACATAAATGGTTACTATAGCACAACAAACATGCGCAGAGTCGAATAATGGGTTCTGCGCATGCCAACTATGCTATAGTAACCAGTTTTATCGAAAAATAAAAAGGTCGAAATTTGGCAATTTTTTGAAAAAATCCCTGTACTATAGTACAGGGAAATTTTCGAAAAATGTGCATTTTTCGACCCTTTTATTTTATGACATAAATGGTTACTATAGCACAATAAACATGCGCAGAGTCGAATAATGGGTTCTGCGCATGTCAACTATGCTATAGTAACCAATTTTATCGAAAAATAAAAAGGTCGAAATTTAGCCATTTTTGGAAAAAATCCCTGTACTATAGTACAGGGAAATTTTCGAAAAATGGGCATTTTTCGACCCTTTTATTTTTGGACATAAATGGTTACTATAGCACAACAAACATGCGCAGAGTCGAATAATGGGTTATGCGCATGCCAACTATGCTATAGTAACCAGTTTTATCGAAAAATGAAAAGGTCGAAATTTAGCCATTTTTGGAAAAAATCCCTGTACTATAGTACAGGGAAATTTTCGAAAAATGGGCATTTTTCGACTCTTTTATTTTTGGACATAAATGGTTACTATAGCACAACAAACATGCGCAGAGTCGAATAATGGGTTCTGCGCATGCCAACTATGCTATAGTAACCAGTTTTATCGAAAAATGAAAAGGTCGAAATTTGGCAATTTTTGGAAAAAATCCCTGTACTATAGTACAGGGAAATTTTCGAAAAATGGGCATTTTTCGACCCTTTTATTTTTGGACATAAATGGTTACTATAGCACAACAAACATGCGCAGAGTCGAATAATGGGTTCTGCGCATGCCAACTATGCTATAGTAACCAGTTTTATCGAAAAATAAAAAGGTCGAAATTTGGCAATTTTTTGAAAAAATCCCTGTACTATAGTACAGGGAAATTTTCGAAAAATGGGCATTTTTCGACTCTTTTATTTTATGACATAAATGGTTACTATAGCACAATAAACATGCGCAGAGTCGAATAATGGGTTCTGCGCATGCCAACTATGCTATAGTAACCAGTTTTATCGAAAAATAAAAAGGTCGAAATTTGGCAATTTTTGGAAAAAATCCCTGTACTATAGTACAGGGAAATTTTCGAAAAATGGGCATTTTTCGACCCTTTTATTTTTGGACATAAATGGTTACTATAGCACAACAAACATGCGCAGAGTCGAATAATGGGTTCTGCGCATGCCAACTATGCTATAGTAACCAGTTTTATCGAAAAATGAAAAGGTCGAAATTTGGCAATTTTTGGAAAAAATCCCTGTACTATAGTACAGGGAAATTTTCGAAAAATGGGCATTTTTCGACCCTTTTATTTTTGGACATAAATGGTTACTATAGCACAACAAACATGCGCAGAGTCGAATAATGGGTTCTGCGCATGCCAACTATGCTATAGTAACCAGTTTTATCGAAAAATAAAAAGGTCGAAATTTGGCAATTTTTTGAAAAAATCCCTGTACTATAGTACAGGGAAATTTTCGAAAAATGTGCATTTTTCGACCCTTTAATTTTTTGACATAAATGGTTACTATAGCACAACAAACATGCGCAGAGTCGAATAATGGGTTCTGCGCATGCCAACTATGCTATAGTAACCAGTTTTATCGAAAAATAAAAAGGTCGAAATTTGGCAATTTTTTGAAAAAATCCCTGTACTATAGTACAGGGAAATTTTCGAAAAATGGGCATTTTTCGACCCTTTTATTTTATGACATAAATGGTTACTATAGCACAATAAACATGCGCAGAGTCGAATAATGGGTTCTGCGCATGTCAACTATGCTATAGTAACCAGTTTTATCGAAAAATAAAAAGGTCGAAATTTAGCCATTTTTGTAAAAAATCCCTGTACTATAGTACAGGGAAATTTTCGAAAAATGGGCATTTTTCGACCCTTTTATTTTTGGACATAAATGGTTACTATAGCACAACAAACATGCGCAGAGTCGAATAATGGGTTCTGCGCATGCCAACTATGCTATAGTAACCAGTTTTATCGAAAAATAAAAAGGTCGAAATTTGGCCATTTTTGGAAAAAATCCCTGTACTATAGTACAAGGAAATTTTCGAAAAATGGGTATTTTTCGACCCTTTTATTTTTTGACATAAATGGTTACTATAGCACAACAAACATGCGCAGAGTCGAATAATGGGTTCTGTGCATGTCAACTATGCTATAGTAACCAGTTTTATCGAAAAATAAAAAGGTCGAAATTTGGCCATTTTTGGAAAAAATCCCTGTACTATAGTAAAGGGAAATTTTCGAAAAATGGGCATTTTTCGACCCTTTTATTTTTGGATATAAATGGTTACTATAGCACAATAAACATGCGCAGAGTCGAATAATGGGTTATGCGCATGTCAACTATGCTATAGTAACCAGTTTTATCGAAAAATAAAAAGGTCGAAATTTTGCCATTTTTGGAAAAAATCCCTCTAGTAACTATAGTACAGGGAAATTTTCGAAAAATTGGCATTTTTCGACCCTTTTATTTTTGGACATAAATGGTTACTATAGCACAACAAACATGCGCAGAGTCGAATAATGGGTTCTGCGCATGCCAACTATGCTATAGTAACCAGTTCTATCGAAAAATGAAAAGGTCGAAATTTGGCAATTTTTTGAAAAAATCCCTGTACTATAGTACAGGGAAATTTTCGAAAAATGGGCATTTTTCGACCCTTTTATTTTATGACATAAATGGTTACTATAGCACAATAAACATGCGCAGAGTCGAATAATGGGTTCTGCGCATGTCAACTATGCTATAGTAACCAGTTTTATCGAAAAATAAAAAGGTCGAAATTTAGCCATTTTTGGAAAAAATCCCTGTACTATAGTACAGGGAAATTTTCGAAAAATGGGCATTTTTCGACTCTTTTATTTTTGGACATAAATGGTTACTATAGCACAACAAACATGCGCAGAGTCGAATAATGGGTTCTGCGCATGCCAACTATGCTATAGTAACCAGTTTTATCGAAAAATGAAAAGGTCGAAATTTGGCAATTTTTGGAAAAAATCCCTGTACTATAGTACAGGGAAATTTTCGAAAAATGGGCATTTTTCGACCCTTTTATTTTTGGACATAAATGGTTACTATAGCACAACAAACATGCGCAGAGTCGAATAATGGGTTCTGCGCATGCCAACTATGCTATAGTAACCAGTTTTATCGAAAAATAAAAAGGTCGAAATTTGGCAATTTTTTGAAAAAATCCCTGTACTATAGTACAGGGAAATTTTCGAAAAATGGGCATTTTTCGACCCTTTTATTTTATGACATAAATGGTTACTATAGCACAATAAACATGCGCAGAGTCGAATAATGGGTTCTGCGCATGTCAACTATGCTATAGTAACCAATTTTATCGAAAAATAAAAAGGTCGAAATTTAGCCATTTTTGGAAAAAATCCCTGTACTATAGTACAGGGAAATTTTCGAAAAATGGGCATTTTTCGACCCTTTTATTTTTGGACATAAATGGTTACTATAGCACAACAAACATGCGCAGAGTCGAATAATGGGTTCTGCGCATGTCAACTATGCTATAGTAACCAGTTTTATCGAAAAATGAAAAGGTCGAAATTTGGCAATTTTTGGAAAAAATCCCTGTACTATAGTACAGGGAAATTTTCGAAAAATGGGCATTTTTCGACCCTTTTATTTTTGGACATAAATGGTTACTATAGCACAACAAACATGCGCAGAGTCGAATAATGGGTTCTGCGCATGCCAACTATGCTATAGTAACCAGTTTTATCGAAAAATAAAAAGGTCGAAATTTGGCAATTTTTGGAAAAAATCCCTGTACTATAGTACAGGGAAATTTTCGAAAAATGGGCATTTTTCGACCCTTTTATTTTTGGACATAAATGGTTACTATAGCACAACAAACATGCGCAGAGTCGAATAATGGGTTCTGCGCATGCCAACTATGCTATAGTAACCAGTTTTATCGAAAAATGAAAAGGTCGAAATTTGGCAATTTTTGGAAAAAATCCCTGTACTATAGTACAGGGAAATTTTCGAAAACCTTTTATTTTTGGACATAAATGGTTACTATAGCACAACAAACATGCGCAGAGTCGAATAATGGGTTCTGCGCATGCCAACTATGCTATAGTAACCAATTTTATCGAAAAATAAAAAGGTCGAAATTTGGCAATTTTTTGAAAAAATCCCTGTACTATAGTACAGGGAAATTTTCGAAAAATGGGCATTTTTCGACCCTTTTATTTTATGACATAAATGGTTACTATAGCACAATAAACATGCGCAGAGTCGAATAATGGGTTCTGCGCATGTCAACTATGCTATAGTAACCAGTTTTATCGAAAAATAAAAAGTTCGAAATTTGGCCATTTTTGGAAAAAATCCCTGTACTATAGTACAGGGAAATTTTCGAAAAATGGGCATTTTCCGACCCTTTTATTTTTGGACATAAATGGTTACTATAGCATAACAAACATGCGCAGAGTCGAATAATGGGTTCTGCGCATGTCAACTATGCTATAGTAACCAGTTTTATCAAAAAATAAAAAGGTCGAAATTTAGCTATTTTTGGAAAAAATCCCTGTACTATAATAGTACATGGAAATTTTCGAAAAATGGGCATTTTTCGACCCTTTTATTTTTGGACATAAATGGTTACTATAGCACAACAAACATGCGCAGAGTCGAATAATGGGTTCTGCGCATGCCAACTATGCTATAGTAACCACTTTTATCGAAAAATAAAAAGGTCGAAATTTGGCAATACCACCTGGACAATTACCCTTCTAGGAAAACTACCACCCGGACAACTACCCTCTTAGGACAATAACCCCCTAGGACAACTACCCCCTAGTAATGCTACCACTGGGTAGGTAACAGTCAACTTGGTAAACTGTGTTCCTAGATTTCTAGATGGCATCTTGATGTCAAATGTAATGTATTATTAGAAAAAAAAAGCAAAATAAATGAGATTAAGGTGTGGTTGTCAAGAGTGTGTTGTTGCTCTAGAGGGGTAGTTTTCCAAGGGGAATATTCAATTGAATTTATTCCGCATTTTACTAGGGGACTCATCGCTTTCGATGGGACGTTCCATTTAATATAATTATATAGACTAATTAAGACCAAACATTGCTTATTTCAAACTCATATAAGATCATTATAGATACATAACTGAATAATATAAAATAAAAGATAAGCAACACTAACACTAAAGTTTTCTTTCGTAGAACACTGTTCAAGTTTAACAGAAAAAGTTTTAACATCAACTAGGTCTACACATATATCCTGGATGGATCTGAAGGATTAAGTGCCAGATTCAAGGGAATCTAAATAAAATAGAAGTTGTCATAGAGGGTAGTTGTCTGGGTGGTAGTTGTCCTAGGGGGTAGTTGTCCGGGTGGTAGTTTTCCTAGGGGGTAAATGTCCAGGTGGTAGCTGTCCTATGGGGGTTATTGTCTGGGTGGTAATTGTCGAGGGGGTACAGTAGTTGTCCGGATACGAATAACTGCAATGCTCTTTTAAAGTAAATAACTGGAATGCTCCTTTAAAGCAAATAACCGTAATTCTCCTTTAAAGCAAATACCCGGAATGCTCCTTTAAAGCAAATAATCTCAATGCTCCTTTAAAGCAAATAACCGGAATGCTCTTTAAAAGCAAATAAACGGATTGTTATTTTTGATTTTTGATGATGGAGCATTGCGGTTATTTTAAATAAAATAACCGCAATGCTCCTTTAAAGTCAATAACCGGATTGTTCCTTTAAAGCAAACCGCAATGCTCCTTTAAAACCAATAGCTATACTGTATACTAATTTATGCGTGAATATGCATGATCTATTAATCTATTTGAGATTGGTTATTGGTTAGTGGTCATTGACTTTTAAATAATGACTGTGCATACATGAACACCGATGCAAAATCCTACATTACGTCAAATTGTAATTCAATGATTTTGGAAACAGATCACCGTAAAGCCTTGTCTACACTATTAAACGTTATGTGACAAAAAATGTGCCCATGGACATGATGATGTCATATCACTACCATAATTGGGCATATCACTACAATATTTGGGCACCCTATTTAAACAAAGGACCATTGGAAATAAGCTGTTTATTGTGAGTACGGAATAAACAAATAAAATGATAAACATATATCTAAAGCTCTGTCTACACTATCAAATTAGTGTGACAAAAAGTGTGATGTGCCCAAGTATGGTAGTATAATCATGTTCATATATGATTGTAGACAAGGCTTTAGATTATTCCGCTTCAATAAATATTTTAAATCTGTTCATTACTTTTTTAATGATTTATTGAACTTCTCTTATACAGTTGTACTTAAAACATATATACCACATATACTTAATATAATCACTGCTGAATTATTTTGCTTAATTAAACTTCTCATTTCTTTATTTTACCACAAAAGAAATAGAATTTACTTCTAAATGTTCGATGAAAGTGTAGTAAACACCCAGTAATGTCAACAAAAATCAATTCATCTTCGAATACATATTTCTGAATTTAGGATACTGTATACAAACATGATTTTTAGGTGAAACCGACAGAGCGCGAACAAGCTTCTGAGCATGCTCACAACCAATTTGAATTACAGAGATTTTTAAATTTGACGTGCGTCAAAATGGATTTTTTTTCCATTTATAGGAAAAAAACAAAAACAAATTGATTTTTATTAGAAAAACTAAATACATTTACTGATACCCTGAAAAATCTTGCACCATAGAGAAAATGATTTCATAGCCTAGTACACGCACATTTTAACATAGCATATTGAATATTTCAAGCACCATCACACATACACACACTATAAAACTATCTTCTTTTTTTAAGAATTTGGAAATGTGTATGTATGCATAAAAAATACAAATTTTTAGATTAATTATTTTGTTTTCATACAGTTAAAGCCAATTCAGTAAATTACAAGTCCATTTGCAGAAAATATTTTTATTTATTCAACGTTTTTTGTGTGTAATGTTATTTAGGCTTTTCAAGCAGTATATTTTTAAAAACAATTTTTTTTTTCTTTCAATTTTTAATTCAAAAAAATTCAATAAATTCCTGCCTGATTTTTGTTTTATTTATTTAGAAATCCCAGCAATCGAACTTGCGGTTTATATTTTGTATAAATAGCACAGTTTATTTTTTACAAAAATGTCCTTTCATCAATACTATAAAGTACTATAAAGAAGCCAACTTTTTTTTATTGTATTTATTTGTATCTAGGAATGTAACTAGATTTATCAAGTTATATTTTACAAGTAATGTACTGTCTTAAGCTTGGTTCCCAATAGAACGCAACGCAAGGACGTAACGCAACGTAATTGACCAATGACAAGCGATGGATTATTCAACACGCTAGTGGGAACCAAGCTTTAAGGCTAACGCAGCATCATACGACGAGGCCCGACTTGACTCGTCGATGCTGTCTGAGTTGGATCTCGACGTGACGAGTCGTCATTTTAGGTCGTCGGGAGAACTTGAAACCGTGTCGTACAGCGCCATTTGAGTGTTGGCCTTTAGCAGTTATCAGTCCTATATTTACTGTACAATGAAATATATTGTCCTATAAACATGAATCATATATGTATCATGTTCCAACATTTTTGTTTTAAACATTAAAATACAGTATTAAGCATTGTATGATACTATTAGCCAAATATGTGTACAAGATGAGCACATACAGTTAGATGTGTAAGCAGTATATACAGTATATCTCAGCTCTATGAAAGATTTATTTTTCATTTGTAATACACAGGTTACTATATAAAGGATAAAGTTCTTTGTTTAAACCATATAACCAGATGCGTATATTATCTCAATGGATGGTCCAATAAACTATGTCGTAAAATACCTCCGAATCCGAACTTGTGATCTTTTTAAATTAAATTTTAATGCAATCCACCGCAATTATTAAATTAAAATCTTAAAAAAGTTAACGATGCGTGTCGCGCGATGATTGTCACATTCTGATTGTTGGTGTCCTCTGTACCGACTCTTTTACCCTCAATAAAGACGTTTCTCGAAGCTGGAAAAAAAGATGTTTTAATTTATTTTCATCATTTTAATTGCTGCCTTCCCCTTACACAAAGTTGTCTGTGCATACTATATAAGTTTACGAAATGGACGATTGATTATTTTAAATTAAAAAAAAAAAAGAATCTGTTTAGTTTAGTTTTGATGTTGATTTTTTTATTAAGTGTATGGTAAAAATGCAAAAGTTTAATTAAATAAAATTGTTTTTTAAACAAAATATATTAAAGAATCTGTCTGAAATGTAGTTATAGTAGAGCCCTTCCATATTTAGGGGACACCCCAATTAAGATGGACAATTTTCTGTGATACAAACTGGAGTAATACTATGGCCAACCACTATTTAGGGGACACCCTTATTAAGGTGACACCTTGTTGTTGTTGGTGTTGTTAAGGATGTCCCCTTAATAGGGTTTCTTCATTTTTTTCACACTTTTATTTCTTCAAAAAAAGGGTAATGTATAAAAACTAAAGTTTATCATAAAAACATTACATTACAATTTACACCAACAAAATACTTTATTGGATAGTGAATCTTTGATTTTACAATTTTATTGAAAAATGAATTTGAATATTGTGATAAACCAACAAAAAAATAAAAACTTTTTATCAATAAGTCCAGTTCATAGTATGCACAGTAACTGTGGATTAGAGGCCAACAGCCTATTATTACATATATTTGTAAGTTTTTTTAGTAAACAATCAACCCACGCACACGCACACACCCACCACAGCAGCTTTTGTCAGTATGGTTAGAAAAACGATCACAAACTTACGAATGCAAACTATGCACACCACCCTCTACCTGTGCGGAAACTGTGCGTTTCTCGAATCGTAGATCTCCGTTGTACATCATATCTCTGTGGAAACAACGTTTAATAAACATCACCAACAAAAATTGTGGATTCATGCTCAACATAGGATATACAATTTGATGGGCCATTTGTACAATGTTTGTTTCTTTCTTTATACTGGGGACCTTTCGAGTCAAGGACTGTTCTCACAGAAGACCTAGCCTACTTAAGACAGTGGCTTTGTGTGAACTAGTACACTGGGGTAAGCCCCTACGCATATCAAAAGATATGTGCACACAAGCATGTGTGTTCACTGCACCAATGATTTATAGTTTTTAACTGAGTGTAGATTCATTCTAACACCAGAACCATGGAGTGAGTGAGCCTCGGACCCTTGCAGATATTATGGTTCCGATGTCTTAACCACTCGGCCACTTACTCGCTTAAAGCAATCAAAACAATTTCTATACTGTTCTACGCTTTCAATTTTATTTCTAGATATGTGACATGGCAAATTCAGTATTCTTAAAGAAAATAATTTTATCTGTACTTGTTTTCGGAAATAAAGGATGACGAACTTCTGTATCTTACCGAAGAGATTCAGTTGACTTGGCACCGATGTCTTGGCAGCCATGTTGAATTCCGGCGATAAGGTACGGCACAAATTTATGAATGGACCCTTTGTCTACGATTGAACCTGATACTCCTTGTGCTACTTTTAATTTGTCACTTTCACTAAAATATAAATCGAAACAATTATGATTTTGAAATAGTGGAAAAAGTTCAAATGCTTAAAATGACAATGTTCTGTACACTTCAAATGTCCCTTCCATCACCGGCCCACCGGGGGTTTAAGGGGACACTTGGTGATGAACAAACAATGGGGCCATATATATTGTACTGTCACATGGTTAAAATATATATACCTGACGATGGGCTATGTTGTATTAATAAATTTATATTGAGCCAGTTTTAACTTGTTTGATTTTGATTTTTTTCTATCTATCCTGCCTATGCAGCTCTTTAATTTATATGTTAAATTTATATATAAGGGACCAACTCTATATCATACCTAAAATATCTTGAGGCACTGGATTTGTTAGTTTCCATGGCATCTAGCGATCCCATTCCTCTGTATTTTTTTAGCCTTACACCATCGGAAAAGAAGTATTCTCCTGGAGCCTCTGTTGTACCAGCCAACATACTCCCCATCATAACTGAAATAAAATATAATATAAATCAAAACCACACTTTGAAAGCCTTTATGGCACAAAGGTGAGAACCAAGCATTATGATATAATCAAATCCCAAACTTTAGACTTAAATGGAAAAAAGCTTTTCTTCTAGCAGATTAGCAGATAAAATAATATTGTATCTTGTAACCTTTATTGCACAAAGTTGAGAACCAAGCATTATGGTATCTAGGCATAATCCAACTTAACACCAATAGAAAAAGGTACTCTCCAGGGGCTATTTTTCTAGCAGTTAACATAACATTGCATCATGGTAATGTAACAAAATAAAGACAGACCACACTTTTAAGCCTTTATTGCACAAAGTTGAGAACCAACCATTATGGTATAGGCATATTAAACTCAACTCAATACCAATGAAAAAAGTACTTGTCAGGGACTTTTGTTCTAAACAACCAACATACTCCCCATCATAAAATAAATCACAAATAAATAAAGACGACACCTCACAGCCTTTATGGCACAAAGGTGAGAACCAAGCATTATGATAAAATCATAATCCAAAAATTTGTTTCATGTGTTTATTTTGACTGAATAACACAAACAAGAAATTAATAAGGTAATCACTCGTAAATCAACTAATCTGTGACATTCTATGATACCATATCTAGTAAAAGGTTATTGACATTTTGTCTCATTACCAATCAAAACAATATTCACAATAACACATTTAATTATGTTTTTGCAGACTTTACTATTTTTAGTAAAGTCTAACTAATAACAGTTTTTTTAAACATATTAACACAGGGCAGTTATTATAAAAGGTCATTAATATAAAATTCTAATTCTGACCCCTGAATAGGGCTGTCTCAAAGTAGGGGTTCAAATGTATTTCACCCTGTGAAAATTGTCCCCTTCTAGGGCTGTCTCAAACCAGGGGTTCAAATGTATTTCACCCTGCGGAAATTGTCACCTTAATAGTGCTGTCCCCTTAATAGGGCTGTCCCCTGAATAGGGCTTTCCCCTGAATAGGGCTGTCCCAAATGAGGGGTTATATACAGTTCATTATGGTACTATATTAGTATCTATAATTTGTGAAAAAAATTTAAAATTTGTGTACCAAATTACAAAAACATAGCTTACCAGTAGATGCACCCAAAGCTAGAGCTTTTGTAATATGTCCAACCGAGGATATACCGCCATCAGCTATGACTGGAACGCCAGATCCACTCGCAAATGCCGCAACGTTATACACAGCAGTGCCTTGAGGGCGCCCTACAGCCATCACTAGACGAAAATAAAATCAAAAACACACATGTTATTTTCAAAATATAAGAAAAACCTTTCATAAATCCAGGTGACATTTTGGCTAAAGAAGATGAATTAATCGAAAATTATTTTTAACATTTCAAGAACAGATAAGAAATAGATTTAATTAATCCATTAAAAACAATGATAAAACTATGGATTATAATTAATTCATTACAAACAATTTAATGTGATATTTACTCTTTAGATTACTATCATTACAACATGCAAAGGAAAAACGCAAAATGCCATTCGCTTGATACAATAAGTTGCTACGGTTTAGCCGCTTGTGAATGAAATGTCAAAAAATATCAAGTAGGAATAACAAAACAATTTATATCAAAATCATGCCACATGACTAATAGTAGAGAAAATGTTTACATAAACAAACAAATCTTTTCACAGAAGGCAGTACTTTAAAAAGTATTTTTAAACATTTTTTAAAATGTTTAAAAATATCCACTTAAAATTATATCTTAATATTTAAATAATACAGTTTCAAAAATGGTTTTTACTTTAACACATTTGAATTTTTTTTTTATAATTTCATAATTTAACAACTATTTTACAAAAATAAAATTACCTTTCATTCATAACAATTATATAACTTTATGGAAATTAATAAAAAGACTAAAAAAGGCAACAAAGTTTCCAGTTTCTTCAATGCAGAAACCAAAAGTAATTTATGTTCTCATAGAAAATCCATAGTAAATTATTAATTTTCAAAAAATTATTAATAAAAAGATTATTTCAAAATTATTTTATTGCACTATATTATGTTTACTCTTGCCTATCACAGTAAATTATGTTTCAAAATGGTGGCTGCTGCTTCCAGTTTACAATCCACTGGTAATACGAGAGATGAGATAGATGGTACATCAGCTGCTTCCAGTTCACAACCCACTGGTATACGAGAGATGAGATAGATGGTACATCTGCTTCCAGTTTACAACCCACTGGTAATACGAGAGATGAGATAGATGGTACATCTGCTTCCAGTTTACAACCCACTGGTAATACGAGAGATGAGATAGATGGTACATCTGCTTCCAGTTTACAACCCACTAGTAATACGAGAGATGAGATAGATGGTACATCTGCTTCCAGTTTACAACCCACTAGTAATACGAGAGATGAGATAGATGGTACATCTGCTGCTTCCAGTTCACAACCCACTGGTAATACGAGAGATGAGATAGATGGTACATCTGCTTCCAGTTTACAACCCACTAGTAATACGAGAGATGAGATAGATGGTACATCTGCTGCTTCCAGTTCACAACCCACTGGTAATACGAGAGATGAGATAGATGGTACATCTGCTTCCAGTTTACAACCCACTAGTAATACGAGAGATGAGATAGATGGTACATCAGCTGCTTCCAGTTCACAACCCACTGGTATACGAGAGATGAGATAGATGGTACATCTGCTTCCAGTTTACAACCCACTGGTAATACGAGAGATGAGATAGATGGTACATCTGCTTCCAGTTTACAACCCACTGGTAATACGAGAGATGAGATAGATGGTACATCTGCTTCCAGTTTACAACCCACTGGTAATACGAGAGATGAGATAGATGGTACATCTGCTGCTTCCAGTTCACAACCCACTGGTAATACGAGAGATGAGATAGATGGTACATCTGCTGCTTCCAGTTCACAACCCACTGGTAATACGAGAGATGAGATAGATGGTACATCTGCTTCCAGTTTACAACCCACTAGTAATACGAGAGATGAGATAGATGGTACATCTGCTTCCAGTTTACAACCCACTAGTAATACGAGAGATGAGATAGATGGTACATCTGCTGCTTCCAGTTCACAACCCACTGGTAATACGAGAGATGAGATAGATGGTACATCTGCTTCCAGTTTACAACCCACTGGTAATACGAGAGATGAGATAGATGGTACATCTGCTTCCAGTTTACAACCCACTGGTAATACGAGAGATGAGATAGATGGTACATCTGCTGCTTCCAGTTCACAACCCACTGGTAATACGAGAGATGAGATAGATGGTACATCTGCTGCTTCCAGTTCACAACCCACTGGTAATACGAGAGATGAGATAGATGGTACATCTGCTGCTTCCAGTTCACAACCCACTGGAAATACGAGAGATGGTATATCAGCTGCTTTAAATGAAACTCCTACAACTCCACCTTACAAAATCCAACGAGATACTGAAGGTTTAATTTGTATTGAAAAAACTCTTTTTGACTTGTTTGTTAAAAAGTATAGACCTATAGAAATCCAAATTATGACTATCATCATGAAAATTCTATTCATAAGCCTTGTACTTTGGCTTGGATTCTCAACGTTAATGTTCATCGAAGATGTTGGTGAGTTAAAGGAACAAATGAAATTATTTGCAGCTGTTTTTATTGCTGGCATTGTACCCTTTTTTGGAAAAATATTGGAGAATAAAGCAGAAGAGAAGAGTAGGAAGAAGATTCGTGAAAAATATATCCGGTGCGACATTGAATATTATATTGTTCATGGAAAATTTGAAAACATGGATACAGGTATTTAAACAATAACATTGAAAAAAACTGTAGTACATGTAAACTAACATGTTATAGTAGTCATAGAATAAAATAAATATATACAAAATAATAGTACAGTATTAAACTATTATAGTACACTCTATATTTTTTGTGTTTTTGTAATGGGTATTAAAATTAGTTTTTATATTATGTTTGTATTAATTTGCTTATTCCATAAAAATACTATTAATTTTAGTAGACTGCTTTAGTTTATAGTATAGAGGCACATTGTATCTGTTAGTGCAAGTTTTAAGTGAATAACATTTGTTCAAAATTGTTTTTTAAATATAATGTATAATTATAGAAAGTATTGATATGAAAATCTGTAAAAAAAAAACTGGTGATTGTTAGTTATAGTCATAGGGAATAAGAAATGATTGTATAAACTTAAAAGGTGAGTGATAATCAATAAATGCTTGTCTTTTTTAAACTATGATTTTGTTAGGTCTAATTTGATCATAATTAGTTACACTAGGCCTATATGTTGAGTTGAAATTTATGGTTGATATAGTACAGGAATTCCCAACTATTCAGTGGAATATATAGAGGGTGCAAAACATTTTCAATATTGTCTCACAAATTTGTCACTGAAAAAGTGGGCAGGTATAGTGTGGTGATCAGGATAACAAAATTTAATTTACAGTTTATGGACCTTTTGAGTGCAAAAATACAAATAAAAAAAAAGAGCAAAATTGATTATGGGTACAGTCAATAAATTTCCCTTTTTTAAATGTTGTTGAAAAAAATAGTTTAGACATGAACACCCGGGGCCAGCGTTATATATCTAGCTATGTAATCACATTGAGAAAAGGTTATACAGTAGAGCCTCTATTAAGGGGACACCTTCAAAGTCTAATCTAATTAATAGGGGACAGTGTTAAAAATAAATAATTTGTTTCACTAGAATGTGTCCCCTTAATAGGTGTTCCAACAGAGCGGTTCTATTGCAGAAGTATACACTTTTGCACAGTACTTTAAAATTAAACTAAAAGTTAACCTTTGACATAAAAACACTAAAATGATAAAACAGAAAATGCCAGGTGGAATGGAAAGTGCTGAATATAAAGGACATCATGCAACGGTCAGTCATCATATAAGTGACCGACAACACTTTGACGGTCAACTTACTCTTTGGAGTATGCTGTCCCTCGTACAGGACCACTTTTACATCTGGTTCGACAGCTGGAACTAAATTATGATACAAGTCCCTTTAGGAATTTTTTTTTTGTAATTGTAAAAAAGTTTAGTATGTCTTTAATAAAATAATCGGTAGTGGTTTTCAATAGTTTAAATACACACATGTCCCTCTTTCATGAGAAAGTGTCCCCACAATAGGAGTGCCCCCTTAATAGAGGTTTACAATATTGTTTACAAATACTTCCCAGTGTTCTCTTAATAGGAGTATACCCTGAACAGAAGTGTCCTCTTAATACATGTAGGAGTGTTCCCTAAATAGGAGTGTCCCCTGAATAGTATCCCTTTAATAGAAGTAGCCCCTGAATAGTATTGCAATATTGTTTAAAAATACTGTCCAAGTGTTCCATTAATAGGAGTATCCCCTGAATAGTAATGTCCCCTTAATAATGAGTAAGGGTTTGCAATACTGCCTAAGTGTTCCATTAATAGGGGTGTCCCAAAGAACGGCTTCTAGTTCTACATTTATGTTTAAATTTCAGTATAGCCTCTCCTTTAGGACACCCATAGGAGACACTCCAATTAGGGGACACTTTGATGGATCATGAAAGTGTTCTACTGTAATAGATAACATTTCTTCAACCTGATTTTTAATGGTTTAACAATAAAAAAAAAATCTAAATAATTGGGTAAAATAAAATAAGAAAAAATAAGTATTAAAATAATTTAAAGTGAGAAAAAAACCTTTGATATATTTTTCTGCTTTCAGTTATATTCATGCAGCAATTTTCGCTCATTCAGTGAAAATAAGGACGCGTTCGCATACGGAAACAACATAACTCCCTATACAAAATGCCTGTGTAGAAATATGCAATAATTATTAACATTGTTGAATGTCGAGCAACACCCACCTTCTTGTGTTATACAGATTGAACCGCTGCCCATTCCAACACGAAGGGCGTCCACACCAGCTTCGATCAAGGTCTTAGCTTGACTTGTTGTTACAACTATATATGACAAAAATATGTATAATATATTAATAAATCCACAGGCAAATTTCTGAAAAATTACGATGATGTGGGTCAGTGGCTGTATAAAATGGAGGTACAAAATAAAATAAGCAAAAACCTAGTAAGTAAAGTAAGTAAAACAGCTAGAAAAAGTTGCAGTCCTTATTATAGTTTGTTGAGTGGTGTGATTGAGTTGACCTCAACTCTCTCTTTTCAAGAGGTTAATCGAGAGCCAATTATGTTGAAGATAAAATATCACGAAAATGGTTTCTAAAACCGCTATTTAACGATCGAGAAATTACCGTTCTTCTCAGTAGAAACTGGCGCAATGGATGAATCTGAACGCTTCGGTTATTATGCTACAAACATCTTCCGAAACATCAAGACACTCTCAACTTATAATTTATTTCCTTTTGGAAATATATGGTGTACTACAAACTTAGTTATTTATTTTGTTTATGTTTTTTTTTATAGAGATGGAATAATTTACCGTTTCCTCCAACGACTTGAAGATCTGGAAAGTTTTGTTTAATGTGTTTGATCATTCGAATTTGATAAATAGAGTTTCCTTGAGAAGAGTCCTGTATGCAAAGATAAATTGAAATGGAAAAAGAAAAAGGTATTATATTAAAAATGCAACATACACTGATACACAAGTTGTATACTACTTCTTTATCACATCAACTAGCAAAACTCCGGAGACACTTCAGAGTTTTGTCACACCAGGGCGTTAAGTCCGAAGTTGTGGTTGATATGAATGGTAAAATCAAACAACTCAAGAGTTTAAAACACCAGGGGTTGAACAGCTGAATGTTTGCGAACTGCAGAGACACACTAGGACGGTCAATGTGAATGAATGTCTACTGACTTTAAACTCTGGCGTTGTTAGGTCAAAAGGTTATCCTCACACGTAAAATCATTGCTTTAGTTTTATTTTAAAATACTTTTAATAATATTTGTAAATATTTAGGCAGGTCTAAAAAATAATAAATAGTATTTAAGTAAAAAAATTATACGTTTTCAAAGACTTTTGAAAATAATTATTAAACAATAAAAATATTATTCATTTAAAATGATTCTATGATCTTTGCGATGTAAACAAACAGAATAGGAGGCAGTATTTACAATTTAAAAATAAAAACGTTGGATTTCAACTAGGTCGATATGAATAGTCTCCGTGGAGTTTGGTGTCGGTGTGAATGGTCACCGACTCCAGAGTTGCTTCGGGGTTCCTCCAGAGTAATTACTGCAGAGTTTGATTTAAAAGGGGTACAGTATATCATTAAAATTTGTCTATAGATTATCGGGAATATTTATGAAGTAAATTACCAATATTACAACATCAACGCCAGCATTGACCAACATTTCTAAACGTTCCCTGTCATCGTCTCTTGTTCCGATGGCGGCACCAACTAGTAGCTGCTTCCTTTCGTCTTTAGAGGCAAGAGGAAACTCGCGATGTTTCTTTAAATCTGTCCTGGAGATTAGAGACACTAGTTCATCTTTTTCATTGACTATTGGTAGTTTTCCTGTAAAAGAAAAATATATTATATAAATTTGAAACGATAAAGATGAGGAAACCTGTGAGAATGAGAAAAAGTCGCCCAAACCGAGATTCAAAGCCTGTCCTAACCACTAATTATGTAAATTTTTACCCCTTTTATACTACACAATTAACACTGGATAAAACTGAGCATTGAAGATTTTTATTTTCACACGGGTGCCATTGTTGTAGCGTAAAGGTTTTTCTACGCAATCGGACAAAAAAATTTGATGTGCTATACGGTATATTGCACACGATAATGTCATATCACTACCATATTTGGGCACATCACACAAATTTTGTCATGAACTAGTTTGATAGTGTGGACAGAGTTTAAAAGAGCCCATCTGAGTTCATCCCACAGTGTCTTGGCATAGTGTAAATATAGCTCAGTTATTTTCTCTACCCTTATAATGTATTATATAATAATAATATAATAACAGCTGCTTGCTTTTGTATTGTAGAAGATATAAAATCTCATAGACATTTATCATTGATTTGCCATCAATCATTTTAGGTTGAAAGATGTGGCAGTACTCGCACACAATTCACTTTCACTCTTAGTCTTAGAGTTTTGTTTACTTTTTAAACTGAATATGCAATATATTTAGCAAGCTTTTTGGGGGTAAATCATACAGACTGTTTATTACAGTGACTTCCTCATTTAGTTTAGAGTGAAACAAATTTAAATCATACATATTACTGCAGTAAAAGAATGTAGTTACTGCAATGACTGCAGTAGAAAAATGAGCTCTTAGTCAAAAAACTAATTTCTAAAGTAGAACATATATGGAAATATTATTGATTTTACTAGTAAAAGAAAAATGTGTATTTAAGGGAAATATCTCACATAAAGTGCGACTGGTCAATATTCAATCAATAACTATGTGTTGATACAGTATATGTTAATAATAGAAACAATTTTCTCTTTTAATGGCCACATACATTTACTAATACTGGATCATTTATTCCTTCTACTGCAGTAACAATATTCTTTTACAGAAATAACTTGCATGATTAAATGTTTTTTTTTAATTTTAACAATTTGACTAAGGCAGTCACTGTAACAATAAACACTATGTAAAATTACCTACAAAAATAATCTGGTTAAGAGGAAACAAATTGCAGTTACTGCAGTACAATAATTTTGACATCATGGTCCCTAAATAGTATCCCCGTCAGATTCCTTACAACATAGACTAATGTCTACTACCGAGCACGCTCACTACTAAAGTTTATCGCATTTTGTTTTTGCTCATATAATTGCTTTCTATCCTACGTATGATGAATGATCACGTAAAAAACACGACAAGACTATACGAAAACTACTTAGCTATCAACACAGGCACGGTCGTACATCGTTATCCGAAGTGCAATTATTACGCAATATACACAGAAAGGCACTTTAGCTTTCTGATGATTTCCAACTAATTGCCAATTACTCTACATACACTCTGCACTCTAGAAATTGAAAATTATTTCTAACGGACTCGCAGTACCAGCTTTAAATTTTCCTTTTTTAATTAATTGTTTTTCAATATTTTCTATTGGGGTTCTTTTAAATTTATTTTTAAATAATAAGGGTTTTTTTTCTGTATGTATACACCAGTCTAATTTTATTAAATTCTGTTGAAGGACACTCGGTTCCTTTAACCTATAAGTTTTAAATTAATTGTTTTACATTATTTTTCTGTTCTAAAGGGATCTTCAACATTTATCTTTAATAATAAATGTATGTTGTATGTTGTACCAGTGTAATTTTTATTAATTAAATTATATTTAAGGACACTAAGTAACTTTAACCTTCTAAAATAAATTATTCTAATTTGGGAAGGAAATTTATTTTCAGATGGTATCTATTTAATTTTGTTGTATTTTTGTAATATTATATCCACAAAAACTTTTGAAAAATTGTTTGTCTAATTTACATTCAGAAGGTGTAAGATATTTCATTGAATTTAAACAATATTATCAATCCGCTATTCCTTTGAAATAATTGTTTTATTTTGTTTTTCGGCCTGACTGCCGTACACACACAAGTCTAATTTATTTTCAAGAGGGAGTATCTATTCTATTCTTTTTTTCCGTTGTTACTTTCTTTTATTTTACAGTATTTTTACTTGGCAAAATAGAACTTTTTTCACATATAGTAATTGCTTTGTATGTTTGTTAGCACAATAGCGGCTAAAGTTTTCATGTTATCATTTATTTTTCGGTGTGAACAGGTATATATTTACAGAACACGCCTATTGAAATTCAAGAAAATCGGTTCATTACTATTAGTATTACTTCAATTTGAATTTGTATTCTTTTAACATGTGCCAAAGTGCAACCCTCTGTGGCAATATTTTGTCAAGTACTTCACTCAGTTTCTGAGTGCTTTCATTACTATTTTTTTTATTGTTGTTAGAAAACAAATACTGAATGGTTAAGATATTAATTCTATAACTCGCTCAAATTTTGAAATACAGTACTAGTCTCATGTAATTACATTTTGTGAAGTATAATAATATATCAAAATAAGTAATGATTATATTGGTGAAATGGAGGTGCATTATGTTTTTTCTAATTATAATTTCACGATTATGTTTTTTAGCATTATTACTTTTTACTATGCAGTAGTAGAGATGATAATAAAAAGCATTAAAAATCGATAATATATGATTGCCAAAATGAAAGCCAATATCAAATTTGATATTATAAGATAATTATATCGCTGTGATCTCTCAAATCAATAATATTAATATCTGAAACCAGCTTACTTGATACTACTGTACCTAGACCAAGAGATAAACATATGATGGTTTAAAATGGGCAAGTTCTGTTTACTTCAATAAACATAATAGCCTATACTATCATTGAAGAGCATGTTATATAACTCGAAAATACCCCTCTCCATAAATGGTAAAGTCCACAAACCATGAAGTGACAGCATACTCACAACAGTAGGCTATTGTCGGTTTATCCACGGATTTTGAGCTAAGCACAACCAAAATACTTATAAAAAAAGAACTTATAAACAAAAACATGATTGTACTAAGAGAATTTACAAACAAAATAAACCATTGGAACTTGTACCTTTCTTAGACTTCTGCAACATATCGTTGGCTTCTTTTAGTTTTATTCCGGAGGAGGCAACCGTTAATAACTCGCGAGGAGTCATAACTTCGCTTAGTTTCACATTGTACTGGTCACGTGAAAGAAAGTCGATGTCACGTGCTGTAACGATACCAAGAAGTTTGCCTCCCATGTGGCCGTTCTCTGTGATTGGAATGCCTGTCAAGAACAAAGAAAATTAAAAACTGTTTAAACATTATTAAGATATAGATATCAAGGTATATGTACTGAGATGAGGGTTTAATTGTTATGATCAATCAATCAATATTAATAATAATGTGTTTTTATTTTAGTGTTTAGGATATCACTAGAACTAACAATTATACAGGGGAAAAGTCTATACAGGAGATGGTTTTTTGGTACGAATTCTACTGTATTATCTAAATATCAAATGTTTTAAACATCGTCTTAAAACTCATCTGTTTCCATCATTTTTTAACATTTTTATTCTATTCATTTTATATAAGGACTGTGTTTATTGCAAAATGTAACATTATTATTTATATTATTTAGTTTTAATTCTTGTAAGATTTTCAATTTATGTCTTTCATGTATGTACGGTGCTCTGGTCTTCTTTTATTTTTTTGGGAAGGGCGCTTTATAGATACCATTATTATATTTTTGTACCTATTTGAGGTTATATGTTCATTGCTATTTTTATACCTTTTTAAATTTTAATTAAAACTCCAACCTTTGCAGCAGACCTCAAAACCATCTGCTGTCTATCTAACAGTCTACCTGCCTTTTATACTAATTGTTTATAGATGATTATTGATCGCAAACTACAGCACTATTAAAATATGTTCCTTTATCTTTCATACAAACCTCCTGGTTTCCTGAGACCCCATTTCATCATGTTCTTGAAACATTGTACATATAATTATTTTTATTATGATTTGATGAATAAATGTATTTGTATTGTATTGGCCCTGCATTTATACTAGAAATGTTAACTACACTTTTAACCTGCAATTTGGGTTTCTGAAGGAGATTTATTTTGGGTTTTAACTTTAAACTAGCTGTTTAACTAGTTAATAACCTTTTAAACTAAAATTTCTTATTTAACTAACTAGTTATTTGAACTACTGTAGCTACGTTACAGTAGTAACTAAACTAGATTGTACTATTATAGTAGCAACTTAAATAGTTGTCTAGAAATATCACTAGTTGAAATAGCAACTTAACTAGTTTATGTCAGTTAGTTAAATTTAACTAAACTGTACAGACATTACCTACAGTTTAGTTAACTACAGTTTTAGTAACTGCTGTTAAAGCAACTTAACTTTGGAGGTTTGTAGAGATTAGCAATTTTTACCTGAGAATCCGTTTCGAGCCTTTGCCGAGAAAACGTCCGCTACTGTGTTGTCCAGCCCCATCACTACTGGGTCAAGTATGAATCCTTGCTCGTATTTCTAAAAAAAATGACATTTTAAGATGTATTGTCACCCAAAAACATGAAAAATGGAGATTAATATAAAAAAAAGACAATTTCACAGTTTTATTAAAGTTAATCACTTCTGTAGAAAATAATAATTTTTTCATTATAAGACAAAATAAATGGTTAAATTCAACAAAAAATGCACTTCTTTCTAGTCAATTTGACTTTTTGTTTAAACTACAGTTTCTTCAGGTAAATATATATTTTTTTCTACCAAAATTTTTGGTCAAAGTCAAAGTTGAGAGAAAAGAAAATAATGAAAAAACCCAATTAAAATTTTCACTTACCTTAACTTTGCGTACTTCATTAGATTGAAATTCAGGAGTACAATTATGATGTATGATACCAATACCGCCACAAAGCTAAAGGAAAATAATATTTATAAATAATGGTATTGTATTCCTGAAATCTGCGAAGGGAACAGTAAAATTAGAAGAGAATATTACTGGGCTTTAATAGAAGTTAATAGATAATTTAAAAAACTCACGGCCATGACAATAGCCATAGACGACTCTGTGACAGTGTCCATTGGCGATGACACGAGTGGCGCTTTTAAGCTGATATTTCGGGTCAATTTTGAGGTCAAATCCTGTAAAAAGAAAACATTATTTTTAATGTTTCGACAAAGTTAATGAATGATGATGTGACATGTTATATTTAATCATTCAAATTTGTACGCCGATTGCCGAGAAAAGCTAAGTGAGTTTTATAATCACTGTCTTTCTCAGCAGTGGCAATTCTGTTAACCGATAAACATAAACACCATATTCACAAACAAAGACTTTTTACAAGTCTGACGTTTGAATACAATACAATAAACAACTGAATTAAATATGACAGGATTATTAAACAAAGTAAAACCAGGTTTCATTGTGTGTACAACAAAATACAAAGCCAAGTGTGAGGTCAAAAGAAAAAACAAACAATAATAAAACTACAGATCTACCAAATATGGTAGTAATATGACATCATTGTGTCAAATAAGTTAAGCAATATAATTATTATTATTTTACATTTTGACAATAAAGAGATATGTACAGTTAGTGGTATAGGTACATCATTTTTTATTGCATACAGTTTGGACCTCTATATACTGTATGTATTGCTATCATTTGTGCCAAAATAAATAATGCTGCATTTATTAGAACTTGTGAAGTTGTTGATTTCCTTCTAGTTTATCAACTCTTAGATGATCTTAAAAACACAAGTTGTTAAAGCCTGGAGTAGAATTTCTTTCTCGAAAAAAAATGGGGTAAATAAATTACACAAACAGTGGTGTTGGTATTCTATGAATGCTGCTTACCTGGATAAACCAACCATAGCCCTTTCTCCTCAAAGAGCGAGATATAACTCGAAAAGTAGATGGTTTGTGGGGAGGTTCCCACCTGAGGGCATAGTTCATGGACTATACCATTTGTGGAAAGGGGTGTTCAATGAAAATTTGGGAAGAAAGGGCTATTGTTGGTTTATCCAGGTAAGCTAGGCATGACATAGACGAGTGGATTCATTTAGGAACGAGTGGACATAATTCATTTCATACGATTAATAACGATAATTGTACAGCATGTTCAATTTTTTATTTTGGTATTAAATCACCATGTTTATTAATTATCATATATTAAGTCAGGTTAACAGTCAGCAAGAAGACAGATTTCTTACACGTAAAGTCGGGTAACAAAATTGATGTATTTATTTAGGAACAAGTGGAAATATCTATTTCATAAGAACATTAAATTTTTTAGTCTGGTATCAATTCACTATGTCCAGTATTATATTAAGTCGGGTTCACAGTTACAGCAAGAAGATACCTAATGTTTGCTTTGATACTTCATTTTCCATTACCAATTTCTGAGATGGAAGATCAGTGTCTTCATTTCAAGTATGACAGGCTTACAAAAACAATCTGCTGTACATAGAAGCAGGCTAAGTAAGCAACACAGGTATTCCAATTCAATTAACCTATCAACTATTAAAAGCCTCTAAGGCAAGGTACAAATAAAGCTCTGAACAGATCTACTGAACTTTTACACCATAGTTTAATACAGAATGTTCTTTTAAAACTTGGGTTTTTTAAAACAAATTTATTTGCAAGACTTTATGAATTAAAATTAATTAGAATAATTTGGTTTTTAACTTTAAACTAGCTGTTTAACTAGTAAATTTCTTATTTAACTAGTTACTGTAGCTACAGTAAATTTACTACATTAGTATTACTAAACTAGTTATTGTACTATTATATTATAGTAACTTAAATAGTTATCTAGAAATGTAACTACAGTAGTTGCAATATTTTAGCAACTTAACTAGTTTATGTCAGTTAATAGTTAAATTTAACTAAACTTTAGACATTTACTGTACCTACAGTTAGTTAACTACAGTTTTAGTCTAACTAGTTATTTACAGTAGCAACTTTTTGGAGGTTTATACAGATTTATTATTAGTATTTAGTAAACTTACACTTTTACAGATACAGGGACTGTCCCCCTGAGAAAAATATATTTTTCAATTGCAATCAATACATCTTTCTAACTAGACAGTAGTACTAGACTTCAATAACTAGATATAACTTAAACTACAGAGTAACTTAAACTAGTAACATTATAACTTAATTAATTAACTTAGTTTATAAATTACACTTTTTTTTCTTCATTACTAACACTAACAGAAAAGTTTACACACAGGTCAGATATAGACAATAGCTGGTAATTACAATTCAGTGAGTTTGATTAATGATTCATTATTAATTAAAAGGCATATTAAATCTCTTCTTCAGAGTGCTGTATTGTCAATGTCAGGTTTCTAATTTAAATAATAAACAAAATAAATGGTGAATCCATCCATGTATGATAGTTTTATTTATAACATATCAGTCTGACCAAGCTATTGTTTCCGATAGTGTACAGTAGCATAATACATGATACAGAACAGACCTCATAATTAAATTTCCTATATTAATATTAATTAATAATATAATTTTGTCTAAATATTAAAAGACTTTCTTCAACACTGAACAGTATATATTTTGTTTGTAATGTTATTGTATACGTAGATCAGTAATAAACTGCATTTTCTATTACAGTAGTTCAACAACTCATTATATATCATTAAATGAAATGTCAGACTAGTACTGTACTCTATAACTGTAGAACTCAAAACAATGCAAGCAGTGGCGTAACGATTGAGCGCTCACTGGCTAAACCTAGTTCAGGGTTATTTTTAAAAATAATTCTCTGAGAATTAAATTCTACTTAAAGAAAATATCATTCCATCCGATTAAATCTGTCCAGTATCATAGGCAAATAATTGCATCACACGTGACGCATGTATCATGTTAATAACATGATATGTGTCACATGTAATGTGGTGCAATTGTAACATTGTTATGGTTACTGTAGGTTTAGATAAACGCTTTGGTCTTTAATACAGGCAGAATATGCCTAACTGTATGATACTGCATAAATTAATCAGTTCAAATTTCATTCAATTAATCAAACTTGAAAAAAACTAATAAATTAATTAAGTCTCTGCAATTGCACATTTTGCAATTTAAAAAAATCATATTTTAACAAAATTAAAATTAAAGCATCTTCTAGGAACGAATCTATCACTGTACAGTGGTAGGCTACAATGCTGTTAATCAAAATTACAATTCTATCTAAAGTCCTTGAATATAGTAACTGAATTTACTACAATCATTTAATGAATTGGAAGAGGTTTAGAAGTAGAATTAGAATACAACATAAGTAGCAACAAGGCCATTTAAGATTAAAGAAACAAAAATCAATATTTTCAAACTGGCCATACCATTCTGAACGACCTACTTGTTTAAAGCTGTGTCTACACTATCAAACTAGTTTGGAAAAAAAAGTGTGATGAGCCTAAAATAACTATGGTAGTGATATGGCATCATCATGTCCATATTTGGGCGCATCATCATGTCCATATTTGGGCACATCATATTTTTTGTCACATAAATGCACCATCTTGTACTGTACATAGTCTACACTTCTATCAAACTACAGTAGTTTGACAAAAAAAGTATGATGAGCTCAAATATGGTAGTGATGTGCCCAAATATGGTAGTGATATGACATCATCATGTCCATATATGGGCACATCACATTTTTTTTTTCAGTCAATTCTCTTTTGTATTTTCAATACTCCATTTGACTCCGGCGTCATTTTGGTTGATAATAAATCTTCGAACTCGAAATTTAAATGTCAAATAAATTAATGACATTCAATATCCAAGTCTTTATTGTATGATTGGTTTAAACAACAGTGAAAAAAAAAACACATTATCATAGTAGAATAGGTATAAACCATAGGATGTATATTGTGATTGAATGAATTATATATAGATTTCATTAGAAAACCTTCAACTGGTTGGCATGGTTACTGTAGAGCAAGGCAGTAATAATAATACTGCAGTAATTGCACAATTTGGCAGACAACTTTAAATATAGCTTAATAATTGCATTAAAAAAATATCTAGAATTTTTTGTGGGAATTATTTCTAACTAATTGATTTCTTGTTGGATTTGGATCTTAATGGAAAAACAAACATACATCTTAAGCTCTGTCTACACTTATCAAACTTTATGTGATAACAAAACATGATGTACCCATATTGTCTATGGACATGATGATGTCATATCACTATTATATTTGGGCACATCACACTTTTTTATCAAACTAGTTTGATAATGGTAGTGTTAGCTCTCTACTCTAAATGATATCATAATGGAGGTATACAGAATTTCAAGCTAAACCACTACTGTATTTAGAACTCCAATAGACTAATTAACTCCGACAGAGACAGAGTAAAGAGCATAGCAATTAGTGAATAGATTAAAATTAATTATCTTTAATCAATAAGATTATTAAATCAAGACATTGAAAAAACAACTGTTTTCTGATTAATATAAATAAAAGAATCTATCAAGGGAACACTTTCTGGACTCTCAACAAAGTGTCCCTTTAATAAATATAATAATATGTTCACTGAACAGAGGTTGTCTCTAGTGTTTATAAACGATAAAATTGTTAAATCTCTATAATGTTTCGATCTTTGTTTGTTATTGTTGCTTTTATGATTGTATATTGTTATAGTTTATTATGTTTAGATTCAACCTGTTAGTGGCGGTTTCATCGCTGTTGGTTGTCAACTGAATAAAATACAAAATAAACCATATGTTCCATTCAATATCATACAGTAGAGTGGAAGAAAACAAATGTTATAAGGTTGATTAAATCCTATCTGCCAGTGATTTAACGGCAATATAGAAAATATCAAATACGTATTTGTTTCACACAAAATCAACATGAACACATTAACAAATAATAAATGATAGGAGATCATTGTCTCATTCATACTGCCCATGACACTAAATTTAACAATAAAAATAAAATATAAATTTTAGTTCTTACCACTTCTTCGGCAGCGAAACCTATATAACCCGGTAGAATGAGAAAGTCACTGTAAAAAAAAATTACATATGATAATGAAAAAATTATCATTAAGAAGAGACATTATATTTAAATAAATTGAATTATCTTAACTTTTTTAACATTCCTTTAGCTGGCCCGTAGAGATAGGCCAAGGTAGCCTAAATTAACACAACCCGGAAGCCCTTTCCTTATATTGATACTGGCCTACAATAAAAAGGCCTAGCCTAGATCATCTGTAACTAGCTTGGTAGGGCCAGGCCTAGCATATGTCATGTAGGCCAAGCCTAAACCTAGCAAGTGTTTGCTTTGATTTTTGGACCTGTTTAAAACTTGTTTTGTTGGGGGGTTAAAATTAATATCATGATTCACGAGGCATGCATATCAACTAGCCTAGTATTAGTATATGCCTAGGCATATATACAAAGTTAAACTTATTAAACAATATTTACTTACTTGTAAGTTAGCCCTTCATCAAGGAAAAGCTCTGCAGCTGTTACACCGTCTTTTGTAGGTGGTGTTTTGTTGCTGCTCCGGCTTTTAGTTGTTCCATTTGCCAGGCTACATTCTGCCATTTCTGTTCGCTAATATATTGGTCTAGATAAACCGGAATGTTACTTAAAACAAGGAATGTTCTTTCGGCAGCTTATACAACACGAATGCTCTTCGAAAGTTAAACGAAATTCAAGTTATCTGTCTGTAAGAAGAGCAATCTGTACGCATAATAAGTTAACCTCATTAACCATGCGGGATTAATTTTCGACTGAATAACCAGATAAAGAGGTATATTTGGAGTACGTAACGTAACCCCAAACAGGGTTGTAGATTATCATTTTTTAACAGCTTAGAGAGCTTTCAGTTTACGAAGACCCATTGGTGACACATTATGTGCAGGTGGTGTAATAGAGTAGGCTGTTAATAATTTAAGACTTTATTTTCTTTTGTTTTATTATATTGTCCCCCCTAACAAATAATTCTGTTTATTTTTCTGTTGTTGAATATGCCATTTTGATAAAAAATTTGACATAATTTATTACCTAAAAAAACTGTAATTTAAGGCAACAGATAGTCAAATTGGCTGCCAGCAAATGGGTCGAAATTTAATCAAAGTTAAAAAGAAGTCTGAATATATTTGATATATAAAATATAAATTCTAATATAAATTTGTGTTATTAAATCCACGTTGTCATTGAACACTAAAGTAAAACGGTACACAGAATTGAAGTTGGCGTTTCATAGGGTTATGCAGTTAGATTCCATAAGCTGTTAAAAAAAATATCCTTGCAATAATCTGGTATAGTACATATTACGTACTCCAAATGCGCCTCGATATAAAGTGTAATGCAATTGAGGGCGCTAAATAAAAGAAAAATGGAACAGATTTTGTACCTCACTTAATTGTTTTTTTCATGTACTGCTGCTCTCTCGAGTAGACGAGTTAAAGGTACTGTTCCATGAAAAATATTTTGGCTTATTGTTCAACATAGAAACACAACATAATTATAGGCCAATACCAGTAGCAACACTTAATGGAGCAGGATCGGTTACAAATTCGGTTATAAGCTGTGTATATGTCCCGTCTCGTTTCTTGCATTCTTCTATACAAGTGTGACTTTCGTCAAATGCATCGATATTTGTGTAGCCGATTCCATGTATCTGCAAAAACAAACTTGTTTTCACACCCCACAACAACTACCCTCTCCCTTCACACCAACAACAAATCCCCACACTTCACATACCCAACAGCAACTTCCCCATACAGTAGGCCTACTAAAGAAGCTAAATTAGGAAAATTGACGAAAAAATAAGATAATAATAAGTATAAGTATTACTGCGAAATCTTATTTATTTCTTCCTGCACAGAAAATAATTATAATAATATAATACCAGCAGTAAATGAACGACGGGAACAATTCGACACCGGTATAATTACGTCATTTATTTAAATCAATCATGCATAACGCCCCAACACACATACAGTAAGAAGATACATGAAGAAAATTGACGAAAAAAAAATTATTAGGTGATTTTTAAAAGGTCAATTATTGCTATTGCACGAACACAACATGTTGCTATTAGTAGTTAAGATACTCCGGTTAGAGTGAGGCTATTTCAGACTTAGAACTTCGTTGTTACAAGTTCATAGCCAGCAGTAATGTATATATTACGTAATTTATTGAAATCAATCATGCATAACGAATAGTAACTAGCGCTATCACAGAGTAGGCGTGATGACGAACGGAATTGTAATCACCTCCTGGTGTTATGTTTCTATAAGTGTGTAGGAATACTTACTTTTGTACCAAGGAGCCCGGTACAAGCTGCAAAGTCCAATATTTTCGAATTCTTATCTAGAACCAATTCATTCAAAGTAGTTGAAAAGAGTACCTACTGCCTAATAATTACAAACAAAAACAATCATAACGTAACTTTTTATGAATTGGTCATATCAGTTGACAAAGTTTACTCTCGTTTGGTTTTTGTTTATTTTTTAAACAGGGAGCTTACTGTAGGTCTAACGATTCTTGCTGGTAGACACTGTTATTAATTCGTGTGTATATCATACACATACCAGTTATTACGGTTAAGGGTATTCTTAAATTTTAAGGGTAAGTATTCCCCTTAGCCTAATTGAGATTGGTGAATACGGCCACAGACTACTATTGTACGTTCAGGCGCGCAACGGACGATGTTCGACGCCCTCTTTCATGAAATGAAACAAACGTCGTGTATTACCATTACGGTACACGGGCCATCGCAAACAACAGACTATTTATAATGATCTCATTGATGATGCGATCACTTACAATTCTTCTTCAATCAATAAGCCACAGATTGCTCGAGTAATTTATTATTGTGTATTGCTTTAGTAATGGAATATCACTTCTGCATCATCAACGTTGCGAATGCCATTGGTATTATTATTTTGGTCATCATCGAAACAGGATTGTGATTTTCAAGAAAGTCAATAATCCTATATAAGTACATCTTCGTCAAGGACTTTTCTTATAAGAATCAAATTATATGATAACAACCAGGTGAATATTGAATTCGTTATCTTAATTAAATTATGATATAATTTTAAATGACGAGTTTTCTGTTGCTTGTATTGACTCGATATATTGAATAGTAACATAGGCAAATGTCTAAATGCCGCGTAGTCATATGCAAAATTATTTAACCTAGGCCTAACGTTATCATTTATCACGTACATGCTTATCACGGATACAAAAAAAGAAGAAGAAAAGTACAGAAATTGCGCATAATTCATAAGTAAAAACTATCTCAATTAAACCTCGGAATCTAAACATCAAAAACTTGTTGGGAGACTTTTCGAAGCGCGTTCAAATTAGGGGAGCAACTGAGTAGGTTTATACGCGCGCGTTCAAATGCGGATAACAATTAAACGAACAGATAATAATATAGGCCTTTAGCCTATATGCCATAGATAGAAGAAAGCCGGCTTATATTATTATCTCTATGATTTTATACGTATGTTTTAATGCGGATAGCGATTGAACATATTTATATGAGCGCGTTCAAATGCGGATAACAATTGAAATCTGATACGCGCGCGTTCAAATGCGGATAACAATTGAACATCTGATACGCGCGCGTATATCGCTTAGCGACGTCGTTGACGTTTTGAACGTTCTTTACTTTAAGATAAATTAAAAAAAAATCACTGTGACAATGAATGACAATGATATAGGTATCAGTGGCTGGATCAAATACAAATGAAATAAGCAAAGGCTAAATCAAAACGATAAAGTAAAACAGAAAGATTTACAGTAACTTATTGATAAAATATACCAAGGGGTCCTTTAGTTGAATTCACCATCTTGATTTACTAAAATAAAATGTATAGCCTTCTCAGGAAATAGGGTTTCTGGATCAGAAGGTCCTTAGAGGGAAATTCACTTTCTACCACATTTGCAGAGATTATGCGATAATTTTATGTAGGGATTACAGCTTAGATCCGTAATGGAGTTGATTGAATTTAATCATTATGGCGAAGAATGGTAAAGAGTGTTAACCAATCAAGATAGAAACTAGTTGAATATTTAATATTATTTAAAGTTCTTCCTTAAAAATCCATTTTCAAAAAAAGAAGTAGCTTATGAAGATATTGGATTCTACCGAAGTTGTTACTGAATATTAATAGATGCTACAGAATTTGTTTCAGTGTAATAACATGCAGCTTAAAATCTACGTTATAATCAGGGAAAAGTGAAATTACAAATTTCGTTAAAAAAGTTAATTTCTTTATTTCTCTTCCTTTGTTATAAATATTGTCACGTTTAAATAGTGATAAGACGTTATGTTCTGTTAAAATAAAGATGTGTTTATGTATTTGTTGTTACTTGTTTTTATTTGCGTTTATTTTGTAATGTTTTATGTTCTCATTGTAGCTGTAAAACATTTCTTTGTGTTAATGTTTAGAAATGGGGTTTCTGCAGACATTGCATCGATGTGCATATATGTCATATATGTTCAAGTGCAGTATATGGAGAGCCATCTCGATAGTGCTTTGCACTCATGGCAATCCTCAGGGTGCTGCACCGCTGTCTTGTTGTCATGTTTTTTTTGTGCCTGAAAATTGAATAAAATAAAATAAATAAATAAAATACTTTTTTTGGATAGTTTTTTTCAAAACCATATTTTAAAGAGGGTGATCTATCCAGCAATTGCTGATCATTAGGGACTCTCACAAGACAAACATATACACAAGATGCTCTACATAAACAAAGTCTTATTACAAGTCTTTGAGAGTGGAGTTGTAATTTTGTCCTTGGAAAAAATCCTGACATGTGACGGGACTTGAACCCTTGGAGTGATAGCCAAGCATCATAACCACCAAGCAACAACTCCACTCCTCCGTTTCAACTAATCTTTATCAATTTGAATATAATCATCATACAAGAAAATGTTTTCGTTTTGTTTTTATTATATAATTATCTTATGCATATTTTCATTTTCGACATGTTTTGAAATACATAATAATTATAGAAAAATAGAAACAGGTTTATTATTTATGATCGATATGATTTAAAATTGGTTGGTTATAATTAATATTAATATATTTAAAGCCAAAATCAGCAAAACAATAATAGAATTTTGTTTTTCTGTTGTTAGGCCTACTTACGGCATTACACTACGACCATTAAAAGTCAATCTATGTAGAACTAGAAAGTCCTTTGTTGTAAATAGCATTCATATGTATAATTCAAATGTTTGATGAACTCTATACTGTCATGTTTGTATTTAATCGTTTTAACAGTATTTTAACATTAGCCTATTCACTTTATTTTATTATTGGCCTGGCATTTGTGCAATTTGATGTATTTTTCTTGTAGTTTCAATGTCTTAATTATGCCAAGCAAAATTAATTTTAAATTTTAAAGTGGACCAATCCAAATCGTTGAATCTTGAATGCATCTATTTATAAGTTAGTTCAAGTTGATTATCGCGACCTTGCAAGACACTGTGGTGATCACCACTCGAGTGATTTGATTCCTTCCGATTTCATAGTAATCCAAACATTTCCTTCAATCTCGGTTTTATAATATTATTAATAATAGAGGATACGATTAGATAAAACTCTTGCACTTGTGGTGAACATTTAACAGTTTTATATATTTTCGTTATCTAGACAGCTATAGCTATACAATAATCTATAATGTTTTATTTCTATCTCTCTCTCTCATCCTCCCCCTCTTCCCAATTTACATATTTTTCGACTTTTTTTTATTGATGTTCAAATTTGTAAATTTAAAAAAAACAAAAAATGCTAATTTTTACTTTATGATGACATGTTGTGGTGATGAGTTTTGGTATATCTTGTCAAATAAAACAACCGTCGGCATTTTTTTGGTAATTAGTTTCCTATTTGATTGGACGTACAGTATATAGAATAAAATGCACTGTATCATTATAGACTTGGTTCTCACTTGGACGCAAGGCGAGAGAGAGGTAAGCGCACCGAAATAAATTTGACCAATCAGGACGCAACGGATCGCCCGAACTTTTGCTTTTGATTGGTCAATTCATATGCGTCGAGTCCACGTCCTTGTGTTGTGTTGCGTCCCTGTTGGAAGCAAACTTTAGATTATTTGTTTCCTATTTTAATTTGTCTATGATATTAAACAAATTATGCCACTTGCCTATTTTGGCGAATCGGCTATGACATCATTCATAATGTATAAACTTAATGTATTTTTCAGGTGTTTAACACAAATGAATATCTATTGTTGTTGAAAACAAAACTTTGTTTTGATGATGTCATGCGTAAACGTGCTGCAAACTGTACCCGGATTACCAAACCGGTAAATAGCCTTGATTGTAAAAGAAGATAATAAATCAACACAAAAACGGAAGGAACCATTCTTAAAAACGTTCTTGTACGATCCGGTTAAAGATCTCATAATTAGTTATTAAGTAATGAATAACATTTACCAAAATGGTATATACAAGAAAAATTGTAATGTCTTGTTTTGTAAAAATCTTAATTGTGTTACTTACTGTGGATTACACCATGACGCAGAATAATACTATAGTGCTGGGCGGAATGTTTCCAGTTCATACAACCAGCGAGGACGGGCAATCGTGTGGACCACTGCGGGAGAGTGGCATACAGCGCTTGGAGGCGATGTTCTTTGCGGTCGATCAGATCAACGCAAATACGAGCCTCTTGCCAGGGATACATCTTGAGGCTAGGATGTACGACACGTGTCGGCTGGAAACATACGCGCTGGAGCAGACGGTAGAGATGTTCAGTAGTTCGAATCTGTATACCAACGCGGGAAGTACGTATGTGTGCCCGGATGGTAGCAACCCCAAGGTGAATGAAGATCAACAAGCCGTTGGTATTGTTGGAGCTTCCAGTAGCTCTGTTTCTCAAGCAGTGGGAAGCATTCTACGTGTCTTTAAGGTAAATATATTTTATACAATAAAACCCCTATTAAGGAAACACTTTTGGGAAACAACACAAGTATATCATTCTTCTGCAGTAGGCCTAGCTACATTCTTTCTTCCAAACTGCTGCAGTTCAAAGATTTGTACTTCTTCAAAAAGTGTTTTTTTTCTTCATAATCTTTCGATTACCCTATCAGCAAACAGTTTCCTATTCCTGAATTTGTTTTTATTTGGAAATATTTTTTTTTAATCGCTTTCTAATTCTACATAATTAACATTGGTACGGACAAGAATATTGTTTCATCATAAATACATATAAAAATTATATTAATTTCTAATTATCATAGGTTCCACAAATAAGTTACGCTTCAACTAGTCCAGAACTAAGCGACAAGACACGGTATGACTATTTTCTACGAGTAGTCCCACCAGACACGTTCCAAGTTCAAGCCATTGTTGACGTCATCAAACGACTTGGTTGGAGCTATGTATCAACGGTTGCTTCTTCTGGCAACTACGGAAAAAATGGCGTCGACGCTTTTATTAATCAGACACGCAATGAAGGTATATTATTTCTACATGGTAATACCAGTACTGAGTAATGTTGGTACTATATAAGTGTTCAGAGAATACACTTACCAATGTCAGGTCTTGTGAATACTTTAAGTTAATTTTTTTTTTCCTAACGTGTTAAGGCTGACATTATAGAGGGCGCTACATTTTTTAAAATTAGGTACCAAATAATACATTTTATGTTTTGACACGTTTTTGTAGGATTTAGAAAATCATTCTTATATTTTTTGGTAGACATATGTGTTAGCCGTTCTGAAATAATTGAAAGCCAGACAGAAGCCACTTACGAGCGTGTAGTAAAGTACCTAGCAGACGACCCTAAAGCCCGCGTTGTGATGGCCTTTGTCAACGAGGATGACGTTTCAGGCCTTTTACGGGCCGCCTCAAACAACAATTTAAATGATCATTTTATCTGGATTGGAAGCGATGGCTGGGGGACAAAATCGTTTATGTTAGATGGCCTAGAAAAACAAGCGGAGGGAGCGATCACGTTGGTACCTAAAAGATTCAATGTTGAAGGTAAAATGTGGAGTCTATTTTTGTCACAATTAGCAACGCGTCCTTTAAATTTATTTTATAGCAATATAATCCTATATTACGATAGAAATAATATTAAATATTATGAATATAATATATTAGGCCTATTATTTCTTTCGTGTGTCGGTTAATGTCATTTCAAAATAATTACCGGTATACTTTTTATAATTAAGCAATGCGACGCCATTTGTGGTTCTTGTCAAATGATGTAATAAACACTAGTTTACTAATAACATTGCTTTTTCAAACACATATGACTATCTAATCATACCATTATAAATAATTTGTTTTACCGTTGTGGCGTACCATACCGTTACACACATTTCAAGTGATTTTATTCACAACCTTGGTATATTTATTATTAAAAATCGGTATATAATATTGATAATGCAATGTACGCCTTTTATTTAATCATGAACATTAACATAATATTCGATTTTATATTAGGGTTTGACGATTATTTCACCGCACTACATCCAAATAACAACAAGAGGAATATGTGGTTCAACGAATACTGGCAAACAGGTACGAAAAAATGAAATTAAGAAGCAGTAACTTAATAATATTAATATTAAGCAACAATGACGTAATCATATATTTAAGCATGTTTGAAACTCACTGCGTTGTGAAAGTTTCTAAATTTTATGCACGAAACAAGCTTCAATACTTTACTTTAAAAACCGAAATATATGGTTGCTTGCATTGAAAATGAATACATTTAAAAGGTACCATAGATTTGGAAAAAAAATGCATTATTTACAATTGCTTATATTAAACCTATACTGTCACTGAAAACATAAGGGAGAGATAGGCCGTCGTCCTGTAAAAGTTAAAACTTATTCCAGACCCTATCACACTGACCCACCAGTAAAAAAAATATCTGTGCCCAAATAATGGTGCTGATATGCCTAAATATGGTAGTGATGTGACATCACCATGTCCATATAATGGGCACATCACATTTTGTTGTCACATATAAAGTCTGATAGTGTAGACATAGCTTTATACGTAATTATTCCTACAAAATTAATCACGCATAACAGATTGTTGTACAAGCTATAACATACCACAACTTGCTATTATTAGTATAGTTTTTTGTTTTAATATAATACTGTTCGTGTATGTAATTAGGGAACAAGGTCAAAACAGCCTAACTCTTCTTGGTAACTGATTCATCAATGCTATTCTTTTTTATCAGTAAATTCATCAACGGAGTTACGTCACACGCAGGAAGATAAAGTTGCGTTTGTTGTCGACTCGGTTTATGCGTTTGCATATGCGTTACAAGACATGATTGACGCGTTACAACTAAATGAAGAATCTCTGAATGATGTGGCGTCTAATGGAGAACTATTACTACAATTTATCAAGAATGTAACATTTGAAGGTAACGTTTATGTTTTAAGCTCTATCAAACATAAAAATATGCCCATATATGGGCATGATGATCTCATATCCGACTACCATATTTGGGCATATCATATTTTGGGTACATCACACTTTTTTTTTGTAAAACTAGTTTCATAGTGTAGAAAGAGCTTTAAACAAAAATATCAATGTTAGTATTCACTTTGTATTGTCACAGGCTAGAATAGGCTTCGCTTGAACACAAGTCATTGCCACTATTCTTTTTAGTGAAATCCTAAGTATAATTGTATGCCTAGGCTTACATTCTAACAGCCCTGTGCTCTATTATTTGTGAAACATAACAGAGATATAATACCTTCAAATACTTTTTAATATGATACCTTATTAGTAATTTAGTATTATATTTAAAGACCTGGATTTTCATATACAACTAATACAGGTGGTAAAATATACATTCGATCTCAATAGCAAAATTGTCATGTACAATCAAAAATAATAATTTCGAAAGTAAAACGCAATAAAAGGAATTTAAAAAAAACACAATATAGGCCCCTATAGATATATAAAACAATTTATTCTTATGTAATGAATATTTAATTTGGTAGCAGTACGCGCGAGAAAAATCGGATTTCGATTGGTTGAAAAATAAGACAATACAATGTTTATTCCCGTTATCGATTATAACAAGTCAACACAGGCAGTAGTGCAGTTTGTATACTGTAAAGTCCAACATATTCACGGCCCTAAATTTTCGCGATTTTACATTTTTAACTATTTCGCGACCTTTTATTTTCGCGATTTGAGTTTGTTGTATAATTTGTTAAACCAAATTGGCGAATGTATTTCGCCTCCGCGATGTAATGAACATCATTCAAAACAATTGAATAGCGTCGAGTAAAGTTAAAGAATACACGATTGTAAATTTAGGGATATTATCTAGTCTCTATTCCTAACTAAGGTATCTTAGGAACTCCAGAGAATATGGAAACAAATCCATTAGGCCTACTTCAAAACGAAGTAGTACATCTTTGTATACCGTGATTCGTCAACAAGTAAGTAGGCCTAATTAACGAATGGGTGAAACGCCCTAATTTATATCTTAATAATTAAAGTCCATTCTACTATCTGTATCTGTATTATCTGTAACAAGTACGTCGTGTTAATTACAAATCAAAAGGTCATTTTGTGATTGTTAATACCTTCACGATATGATATGATGAGAAAAAAACATTTTTATAACGTTAAAAATGGTTCCATTTCGTATCCATATAACATGCCTACTTTAGCAGGATTATAATTGTATAACTACTACGAAGTACTATAAATTTGATCGTGTTATTGTCTGGCTGTCATCTAATCTATCTAATTCAACATGGAGAGTTTTCCTCAAATTAACAATGCTGTGGTTGTATCGAGCAATGTGACTGCTTTGAAGGCATGAATTTCAGATATAATATTCGATTAACATAAATTAAAAACATAGTATTTTGTTTCATTAAACAATGAATATTTCTTAAAATGGTAAAATACAAAATTGGCAACATTATGCTATAAATATGCCATTATCATCTTTTCTCAAACCCTAAACATTAAAAATTCAATGCAGTAATTGTGGAAAAAAGGTAATTTGAAATTCGACTTGAGTGAAAATTTCCAGCTTAACTAATTAATGAAGCCTATTTGCTGTTACAAGTGTTCTGAAATATTCTTAAAACCTATCAACTTCGGTTAAGCAATCATTTTGGCTCCATTAGTTAATGAGTACCATGATACAGTCAAGTGTTCATATCAAAATATATATCCCATTAATTTCTACAAGCAAATTAAGTGTCTTTAAACAAATTACTGAAGAAAAAACAAAGGCAACGTGGATGGTAACAGAGAGCTGATTTCAGAGAACATGCCAAAATGATTCTACAGCAGTTATTGCATTTGGTTTACTTATTAATGTTCATTCAATTATAAGCTTTTTTGGTAATTACAGTATACACAAAATGCAATTACTGCATCGAAACTGCAGTCATAATAAGAAGACATGTAACATACTAAAGTAATACATTATTGAAGTAAAACATAGTTACTGCAGTAACTGAACACAGAATTGAAATGAAATATATCGTTGTCAATCAACGATGAAAAACTAAACTTAATGATAAATTCTCTGTATTGCAACATTTACCTGAATAAAATGAGGTAATTTGTTGTGGTTTTGGTTTCAACCCTTCCTTCCTAATTCCATTACTTTGCAATCTAATGTTTCAAGTATTTGTCTTACTTCCTGAATGTATGTAAGGGATCATTTGAAAATTATACTACTGCAGTTACTGCAGTATCTACATTGTACTACTCTTACACCTAAATTTCTACCTAAGTTTCTTGAAGAACATCAGATATTTAAGTTCTGTGTTCAGAACTCGACTGTACTTTTATTATTTATTATGTCATATTTCATGGTACAAAAAACAAAACAAAAACAGGACCGACGTAGCTGTAACACACATACACAAACAACATTTCAGATTCTGCAATTAACAATTCAAGTACTGTACCATCTGGGTATTGTGCATTGTTCTTAGAAATTTAAGCATATCTTACGTCTATATGGTAAATAATAGATATATTATATTGTTCATGGGACAAAAAAAAAACCACCATATATACATCATATAACTCGACTGTTCGCATGCGCAATATGTATCGAAATTTATGTATATGTGTAAATTTATATTTGTAGGAAAAGGATCGTCTTTTGTTCAGTTCAATGAAGATGGAGACAGACTTGGAGAGTATCAGATATTTCAATATCTTTACAATACGGCTACGGGAAAGTACGAATACACGGCAATAGGAAATTGGCAATCCGGGCACTTAGAACTCAACGCATTAGCTCTCCATTGGCACAACGGTGTAAAGCCCGAGTCCGTCTGCGCAGAACCATGCGCAAATGGTGAAATTCGTAAAAGTGAGGGCGGTGTTTCGTGTTGCTGGGTGTGCACATCTTGCCCGGAAAATTCGTTTCAAGAAAACGAAACATCGTGTGTTCTGTGTGAATTAGGATTCAAACCAGGGGTCAACAAAAGCAGATGTGTTGAAATTGAAGCGGATTACTTAAAATGGTCTAATCCTTCTGTGATAATCCCAATTATCCTTGCATCCGTTGGAATGGTCCTGACATGTCTAACCACAGCGGTGTTTATACGTTTCAACTCGACACCTGTCGTACGCGCTTCGGGAAGAGAACTCAGTTATATAATTCTAGGCGGTATTTTATATTGTTACATTGTGCCATTTTTCATTCTATCTCGGCCAACAGCGTCGACTTGTGGTCTGCTTCGATTCAGTTTAGCGCTGTGTACTGTAATTTGTTACTCAGCACTGTTGACGAAAACCAACCGTATCTCGAGAATCTTTAATAATAGTGTTCGAAGCGCTAAACGCCCGAGCTACACCAGTCCTCAATCTCAAGTAATGATTTGTACGTTGTTGATATCAATTCAATTTGTTGCCGCAGCGATTTGGTTGGCGGCAGACCCACCTCAGGCCGTACAAACGTTTCCGAATCCTGAAACGGTTGTGTTGCGTTGTAAGGTTTCAGACCACGCTATAACTGTAATGTCTTTGATGTACAACTTTGTATTGATAGTGTTGTGTACCGTCTATGCGTTTAAAACTCGAAAGATTCCGTCAAACTTCAACGAGGCAAAATTCATAGCGTTTGCGATGTACGCAACGTGTCTTCTGTGGATAGCATTTATTACTGTGTATCTTGGTACATCAGACTTGAATTACGAGGTAGGTTAATTAGGTATCGCTGTTCCCTGATCCAATCACTGCGCATGCGCCGTAGACACGATGATACTGTTAAGAATTCCCACGTCTAACACATGTTCATCTAAAGACCTTTCTGATCTGTCCTAGAAAAAATACATCTACAATGGTTCTAATGTGTTTACATTGTAAAGAAAGGCGTTTACAAAATCAATAATTCAAATTTACACTGATGAACTAGGAAGATATTGATTACAGTACTTCCACTATGCTGTTTGTTTCAAATAATCAAACACTCAAATGCATTCTTTGATAACTTGTGAATTGATACACAAGAAATACCATTTGCCTACTTATAATACAGTATTCGAATTTTCAGAAAAACCATAGATCTACTTATTTCTTAAAATATCTGGAAAGGTACAATAGTGTTTTCTATTTAAAAATTATAGGCTAAAATCACTTTCTATTGATATTTCAATTGAAAACTACACCAGAGTGTCCACTGATAAGTTTTATAAGGGAATATATAAAGTGGTATGTTTTTATCAAGGAGAAAACGTGCCGACCCTTCCACTATCAGTATAGTTTATTCCAAAAGTCTTAATAATTAACAACCACTTCTGTTTACTACTAATTTCTCCCTTAATTTAAAAGAGAGGAATATTCAGTATTTGCCCATGCATTCTAAAGAAAAGTGTTTTTTGGGAGAAAAAAATCTGCAAAACTAATGTACTTCTGTGATTGTATTTGTTAAAATGACACGCAAGTATCCTGTCGCGCTGAAGGTTTAAACCGTACTCTACACTACAACACACACCACCCCCACATTGGTCCTTATTTTGGCGAAGATCAAAACCATAGATCACTGTTACGGTAAATAGAAATAAACACTGTAACAATCTCATTAATGAGTCATGACAGTCGTTAAGCCGGGATAATCACTGAACGTCATGTGTTCCTCTCTTCAAATACTCCACTAGCTAATATTTTAAATGTGTTTTATTTTTGCATTCCAATAGATTCAAGACGTAATGATGAGTTTAGTGGTAATGCTAAGTGCATCTTCTCTTCTTTTCTGCCTCTTCTGCCCGAAGGTGTACATAGTGCTACTACAGCCTGATAAAAATGTACGCAGCTTAGGAAATTCCGGCACGCAGAAAACGCCACAGACAGTGCATAGGAATGTTGCAGGGCTACGCGTTGCGGCTAGCGTGGACAGTTTGTCAGCGGTTTCCGATATTCAAGTTATATCGTGCTCTCATCAAACAGCTGATGGTAGGTTTAATTGTTTTTGCACACATTAATTTTTTCAAGTGTCAGATATTAGGGAATAATGTCTTCTACTAATGTTCCCCATAAGACACATTATAGTAAAATCTGTTTTAACTTATCCTACCCTAAGTGACGTTATGGACATCAGCATAAACGTTCACGAATTCTGTTATATGTTGTTGCGATAATTAATACATTATATAATTGTATGGTTGTAATTTTGCTTTATACTGTTTACCATCTCAATGAAGCCTAATACTAAAGTTGTTTTCAATATCTATAGAGGGCGACATTTTCTTCAAAAAACATAATTATTAACAGACCTAAAACTTCGTGTTTCAGTATGATTTCTATCACTAGACCTATAATTCAGTTACTTCTATCACACCTAAGCCTAGAGTACACTTAGAAAAACACTGATTTGGTTTCGTTTTGAATGTTTTTCATCCACTTCCGGTTCAACTTTATTATATAGCGCCCCCACAGGCCTACATCTAAGAATTCTTTCATTCTTTCAAACGCTTGTTACGCCTTATACATTTCTACTCTTTAAGATTTCACTAATGCACGTGTAATTATCTTAATCTAGAGCACAATTATTATTAACATGAATCAATATTATTTTTTATTATGCATTTTAGGAATGGGATTTCGTGGTGAAGAAGTGAGAAATGGCGATTTAACGAGGTTTTAAGAGCGCCACCTATCATTTTAAACACTCGGTGTCTAGGTTTTGCTTTTGATTCAGCCAAATTTGTAGTATATTGTGAATATATGTCACTACAATACTAGTAGAATCTGATATTTTATTATACAGCATAGTAATAGTATTTTATTTAAAATTATAATAAAACGTTTGAATATTAATGTTAAAATAGTTGAAAAATATGAACAAAATAATATATCGTAACTTTATTTTGGTAACTAATATTGAATTAAACATTATCTTGTATATGCAGTTTTGCCGACTTTTATACCAAAAAAATTAAACAAAGAAAAATTATAATTGAACAAATTGAAAAAAAAACAACAGACCAACTATATTCATTTTAGTATTAGTATTTTCAGTACCAACGCAATATAAATTTCCCTTACGTTATAGATGGAAACATCAACCAAGGTAAAGTACAGTACATGCCTTTGAAAAGGGCAGATCACCCCTTGAGAAAAGGGCAATCTAAGTGTTTTCATATTATTATTACCGACTATGTCACAACCACTTGAAATTACCCTTCTAACGAAGTTAATTTATTGTTCTGTGGTAATGTTCTATCTCAACAAAGTGGATTGAAACGGGCTGATTTTCATAAACAATTCTTTGAAATTGTACCGTATTTATTCCGAAATATTTTGTTTTCTTTATCATTCATTTATTTCATTTAATACATTATTTAGGCAGGAGAAATAAAAAGAAATAAGCATTTGTTTATAATACGATTCTGCCAAATAAATCAATAAAATAACTAATTATTTAAATGCAATACTGTATACTAAAACTGTTATCTAATACTGTACTATAAAAAATAAAAGAAAAGAATTATAAATAAAAAATTGTTACATTTTTGTTCTTCATACGATTCTAAAAAAAAAAAAAACAAAAGCGAATTAATAAAATACAATACTAAAAAAATATGAGAAGAAAACAAAAATAAGACTACACGAAAATTTAAAAAATCCAGAATACAAGACGTATTATATTTTTGATTAATTTGTAAGAGTTTATCTTTTTTAATAATTGTATTATTTTAATTAAATCATTGTATAGGTTGTATTTAATATGTAATTAATTGTTATTATAAATATAATGGCTATTATTGGAATCGTTATAAATTTTCTGTATATAATAATATTCTGTAATATATTATAAAATGTAAATTTATGGGCCCTTGGGGGATAAACTGTAGATATATTTTTGATCGCCATTTTAAGCGCAAAGTTCTTACTGTGAGTGTGGTATTGTGAGATAAATACACTTTATTACTGACAGTTGCTTCTCATCAACGTTTAATTGTTATTATAAATATAATGGCTATTATTGGAATCGTTATAAATTTTCTGTATAATTAGGAACATTTTATAGTGTGTATATATTGTAAAATACTTTAATAAATAGAAGAATCAGGTATCTTTTAAATATAATATTTATTTTTATGGATTATTAAAATACTTCTAATTAACTAGAATGAGTGGTAATTTTTGTGTTCGTTTTTTAAATATTGTAAATCGACTAAGAGAGATAACGTCGTCCAATATAGTAGGGAGCATTCCATTTATGACCGACAAATTGATGACATCGCGGTGTAGTTGCCTGGATCTAGAAACTTCCAACTCTGTGTCGAGGAATAGTTACGAAGCAGTCCGAGCTTCGCGCATTAGAATGAATTAGCGAGACCTAACAATAATTGTAAGAAGTGTCTAATAGGCCTACAGATAGACTCTCGATAGTCAGTTAGACTTCATCTAGTGAAAGATGCAGAGTTGGGTACTGGAATGGTAACCAATTTCACAAGAAAAGCATACTACACACAATATGACCCACATAAAAAAGCCTTTGAGAGTGGAGTAAATACTAGCTTCTGGAAGGATTCGAACAAAGAACTCAAGCATGAAAACCACCAACATCGATGCGTTCCATTTCGAATGTAAATGAATTTCAAATAATATATTAACAGAAGCATCTGGATTTCCTCTTAGAACGACGCGTGGATGCATTATTTGGATAAAGCATTTGGGCCAGTCACGTTTTGTGAATATGGCACGCATTCGATGCATTAATATATTTAATGATCTACCTTGACATTTATGATGACAGCTTAAACATGATAAATATAAATATACTGTAAAGTATAAACATGTGATGTTGACATGTGACATGTAAAAGTAGTTCTTCAAAACACGTTTACAAAGCACCCCCTCCCCCGCCAATTTCTCTAGAGGGAGACAAAACAACAAACCATGGAGAAATAAACAAATAGAGGGCGCATTGTGGAAAAGAAAACTACGAAATGATGATAAATAAAATACTATTTTGATAGATTTAATATACGTTTATGCAAACGTATTGCTTAGCGATAAATGGAACATTCCAATCTATCAGTCTTCCAGTATAAATATTTGGTATAACACAAGTAGGTAAATTTATGGGCCCTTGGGGGATAAACTTTAGGTATATTTGAAGCGCTTCTTACTGTGAGTATGTGTGCTGTTAGATAAATACACTTTATTACTAATAGTTGCTTCTCATCAACGTTTGTATTAATTAATAATTACAAAAAAAATTTAACCTCGTAGTGGTGTATCGTTACATGTACTTTACTATTTCAATCGACTATGACAGTGACAGTTTCAGAAAATTATGTATTACTGTGTTTAGTGGTATATTATTTATAAAACATGAAAACAAATATTTCGTTACTGACAGTTGCTTCTCATCAACATTTGTAACAATTAAGAATTACAAACAATATAAACGTCGTAGTGGTGTATCGTTACATGTACTTTACTATTTCAATCGACTATGACAGTGACAATTTCAGAAAATTATGTATTACTGTGTTTAGTGGTATATTATTTATAAAACACGAAAACAAATATTTCGTTACTGAGATGACAAAAGAATATACTATTTAAAAATTGTTCCTCTTTGCACCCATCCTCTTCCCATTCCTTCACAAAACACAGGTTGGGTTTGTTTAAATTTGACTCAAAAAGAAAATCAGAGATGAAAACATATCGTCTTTAGCTTGGGTCAGTGATTTTGTTTACGACTTAAATTTTAACAGTGACGTAACCTTAGATTAATTCTCTAGGTTACTGCAAAATAAACAAAATAATACAATTATATAGTTCAACTTTATCATCCATGGATTGCTTAGACATTAAATAAGCTTTCCTTTATACTAATATTGTTTTCTGAAACCAGAACATTCTGCTTCGAGTGTTGTTTATACACCATGCGCCCTCATCGGTTGATTGTTAAACAGAGTTTTTCTCACACGCAGATGATCATTACTGAGGAGAAATAACAAGACAACTTAAAGCGACATCAGCATGACGTTAGCACGAGTAATCCTCTTTGGAATTATATTTTCTATCAATGTGTTATCCTTGTCAGCCATGGAAAAAATAACACTTGGCGGGCTTTTTCCAGTCAGCAACCGGGGTGAGGGTGAGATTGATTGCGGCAGTATTAACAACGTTGGTTTACAACGCCTCGAAGGAATGCTGTTCGCTTTGGACCTGATCAACGCCGATCCCAACTTGCTCCCTGGGGTGTCCCTCGGAGCGCGGTTGTATGACACGTGTAAGCGGGAAACATACGCACTGGAGCAAACGATTGAAATGATTAGTTATGACCTGCAACAGGATTCGAGCGCGTACGTATGTCCAAATGGGAGTGCTGCTGTCCGTGTAGAAGACCAGGCGGGCCAGTCTGTTACTGGTGTAGTAGGGGCTGCTAGTAGTTCAATATCACAGCCAGTTGCTAGTATACTACGACTTTTCCAGGTAAGGAGTGAGTAGTTTAATATTTGATGGTTAGTGTTCATGGTACCGTACTTACCGTGGCCAGTAAACGCTGGTTTCCCACAGTGTGACGCAACGCAAGGACGTAACGCGCAACGCAATAAAGTTGAAAAAAGCAAGCGTTTGAATAATCCATCGACCGTAATGGTTAAATGACTTGCGTTGCGCTCACGTTCTTACGTTACGTCCTTACGTTGCGTCCCATTGTGGGAGCCAAGCTGTATTTTATATTATTATTTGAACGATGACTATTTGGTTGCAATTGTTACGGAAATATTAAAGTTCAGAATAATCATTTGTTTTGGAAACTAAGATATTATGTCTCCAATTCATAGAAACAATAACACAAATATAATTTCAGTAAACTATTGATATGAAGATGTGGTTATTTCAAATTTGTCATTTATTATTTTTCTTCCTCGATGGGTTTTTAAAAGTTGTATTTGAATTTTCATGTAACGTGATATAGTGTTATTTTGAGGAGAATAAAATATAATTTAAAATATTTATAAAGATTAGATTTCCAAATATGAATGGAATATATTATGAATAATATATAAACCAATACTAATCAAAAATTAATTTTAAAATGTGTTATACCGGCTACCTGAATGATATAGGCCTAACCAGGACAGATACTTTTATTCCCTGGTAAAACAATAACATTTGATTGTTCCAGCGATCTATATTTGTATTATTTATGCTGCACTCCATACACACAATATCGTGTCTATCGACAATAGACATCGAGAAATATCGCCTCTGTTGACGGCAAACATTTGGCACATGGGCTTTTGTATAACGTCATATGCATTGGTTTTTAGTCGCGCGCAAACGCGACTCTACAGCTCACTATGTCGGTCGGTTGGTCGATCGGTAAACACTAACTCAAATTTGCGCACGCGACTGCTGCTGCAGCCATGCATATGGCCTTGTTTTTAGCAGGCGCGTTTTATGTTTTGTTTGTTTGTGAGACGAAAAGGTAAATGATACTACCGCACCACAATCGACTTTATGGCTACTTCATAGCTTCTGTCTATCTGGCGTCTAAATCGTTTTGATATTAGTAATAGAAAACAATTCGGGTGCCTTTTCTTACTTTATTTATTTTAATTGTAATTTTGCTTTTGTTTTTCTTATACATATAAAAGATGTGAAAATAAAAAAGAAAAAGAAAAAAAAGAAGAAATCAATTCGAAAAGTTTACTTTTAGTTATGTGAAAAAGTAGGTCTACTTATGATACAGATACAGATGCCTTTTATTATCCAATATAATGGAAATGACAGTGCTCATATCATGGCTTGTCTTAAATAAATATAAAGGAAATATAAAGTAGTATATACTCATGATGTTGAAAGTTTAACAAAGGGACTTTCCCTATTTTTTTTCCTAATAGTTGAGGAAGTAAACAAACAATATAAAGAATATTCCATGTCTGATAAGAAAATAAAACAATAACAAGGAAGAACATCATTGTGTTTTGGACTGATCATTATTAGGCGGGCAAAAGCTAAAAGAAATTTGTTATCTCCTTCTCAATTAGTGCATACGCTTGAGGGGTTTAGTTTGAGTTTTGTGCGGTTGAAGCTTCTTCTATCCCATGGGTCATATAATTTAATATAACAGCATCTTTGGAGAACAAATATCAGTTAAAATATTGTACTAAAAATGTTAGCACTTGAATTTCACTCGAAAAATATGTTTTGAGTTACATTATTTTTCCATCAGTAAACATCATTAATCTAATACTATATATATGTTACTAAATTAGAAACAATCGAAATATAATACTGTTATAGTACATTATAAAGTAAAATTTATAGTCGATATGGAAGAATTCTCGTGCTAATAAATTTACTGAATAACAAAAGTAACAGTCATCATATTTTGGTAATTCTTTCGTTCTTAGAAACACTCTAGATGACAAACTGTTACACACTTTTTAAAATTTATTATAGCTTTGATAAAAAAAACAACATTCTGTCAATAATATTTATATTGAAAGAGCTTTCACTTTCGTAAGTTGAGAAATAAAAGTGAATTTAAAGAAAAAATCTGTTTCAAATATTATATTGAAAGAGTAATTACTTTTTTCATTCATTCATTCATTCATAATGGTATATTTATTAAAATCATCTTCACAGAAAAACTGAATTGTGAATTTTTTACATTATTAAAAGGTACTTAAAATATTTAAAATGTTTTAAAAAGATATCATAAAATAACATCAAAAATTGAGAACCACCACAATACATCATATAAAAATGACTGGCCAAGTGAATTGAAAAAAATTGAATTCATAAGTTGAAAAATAAAATTAATATATTGAAGCAAAATTTTGGTTTGTAATATTATATTATTTGAAGAGCTTCTATTTTTACCATGTTCTACTTTCATTTTTTATTGAAAAATAAAAGTAATGTACAGTATTTTTCCCTCTTTTTTTCACCACTTCTTTTATTCATATTAACTTCAAAAGATCAATACATTATTTCAATATGTCTAATATCCTGTTCATTGTTATTCTGATTTTTGTTTTCCCCTTATATTTATTTTGTTTTCACCTATTGTGCAATTTTATTCAAGAACAATTTAATCAATATAGTATGTTCGTAGAGTTGGTTCGATTATATTTCTTTCTGTAATATCCACCTTTTTTCATAATTGTTTAATATTCCTTTATATTTCTCTACATCTAAAACTTTAAATACATAATTAGGCTAGTAAGTAGCATATCGAAGAAAAATCTGGTTCCAATATTATATTGGAAGACTTTTACTTTCATAAATTGAAAATTAAAAGTAATATATCGAATGAAAAAAATGGTTCCAAAATTATGTTGAAACAACTTTTGCTTTCGTAAGTTGACTATAAAAGACATATGGTTCCAATAATATAAGTTGAAAATAAAATTAATATATTGAAGAAAAATAAAAGTCTGCTTCCAACATAAATTTAAACCTTGTATGGGAAATAGTTTTAGGCCTAAATATATTTACTAGTACCTGAAGGAAAGGGGAAAAAGCATTGATACTGTTATGATTAATTGTGTAGACGAATACATCAATAAAGTAAATCTAAATTACTCCTATTTGGCTACTTAACTTGATGATAAAGATGTGTGATTGGAATTAAAAAGATTACAACGCCTATAATTAATATCATGATTTAAAATGTACTCCTTAGGTTCCTGGTATAAACCTTCAAACCAAAACTGTAACTTTTTCGTTAAACTTTTCCAAGTTGTTAAGACATTTTGAACTTTTGCCCCAGCCACTAGGGTACACTAAAATAACGTTGATCGCGACAAGCGGATGCTCTGATCTACGTATGCGCGGGGCTCGAATGAATCTCGAAATATGATTTAGTAACCATGTATGTATGAGATAAACATGTATGACTATATTGCGGCAACACTGGAATCTCACAATAATCTCGACCACGTATTACGAGATGAAATGAGTATATCAACCTGTTACTAAACAGTTATGACACTGCGTGCACACACACACTAGTCTTACGTAATCCACTATTAAGATACTCTTTTAAACCTATAAATGAATCGAATTGATAATATACAAGAATGAAGTTATCAATTATTCAAGAAAATCTCATTTCGAGATAATCTTGAATATGATGAGAAAATAAATTAATATGACATTATATCTGTATTATTTTGAACTACTGTAGCTTATATTACGACATAACCTATATAATAATTACGGTTATTAGAAGAAATATCATATCAGTCAGCACGTTGAGAAGGTGGAAAGACGCTTGTTTTTGGTACTACGTTTGGAAGCGTAATTAATAATAAAAACATCTCATTTAAAATCTAAAGTATCAGTTGATTCTCGAACGGTGTTATATCTAGATACAATCATGGAGGAAATATACAGAAGGAGATGCTTCCACGATTGGATCAAACAGACCATGGAGGAAATATACAATCAATTATGAGTGTCTATCAATAACTGAATCGTTGTGCGAGAGCACAATTTTTTGTAATACGGTCAAACAATAATATTGCGAGTTGCAAATTAAACCGCAAATAAAATCGAAACCGATTGTCCTTGTTCTGTTAGATCTTATTATTTTGATTAAAAAAAATATAGATAAAACGATAACTATAACAGAATAAAACAAAAAAAGACCAGTCAAACAGCTGGCTTGCTGGATACATAAACAGTAAACCATGTGGAACAAAGTTTGTAGTCAGCAGGCAAGAAACTACAGGTACTGTTTATTGGTTCTAGACATGCCGTCGAGAATTAGGTAAATTATCGATTACAGCGTTACGTCTCTATATTATCAATATAAAAAAACCAAGTAGCCTCTAAATACGAATTTATTTCCATTTAATTATGAAAATTAGAAATGGAAAAACATTTCTAAAACGATGTGTCTATCAGACATGATAAGTGGTTTTTGCTACAAATGTTGACATCTAATCAAATTATTACTGATGATAGTGAATAAGTGATTGTTACCTCAGGGACGGAATTGATTTTGTACCGGCCACTCTTGAGCAATTTCTTACAACGTTCGATCATGCGGTATATACAAACGATAAATGTTTTTTTTATATTCGTGCAATGGTACAAGATAATACCATGAGGTGAATCAGTTTCAATGAAATTATTGGCCCCATTGCACAAACATATAAACATTTGATTCTATTATAACACCAACGTATATTTATACGATTGCATAACAAGAACGAATGCGCAAACTTGCACTGGCCCAATAAAATATAAAAATTAATATAATACTATGGCAAATGCACTCTTGATGACGCATGGGTTCAATTTTTGGATACCATGTGACCCACAATCCTCCAATCAAATGACAAGGACTTATTAAGGTGTTATATAATCGCAGTTATTGCTATTTATAGTTTGATATCTGTTAAGTTAATTTTGTTGTACGAATGAATTACAATGAATTATTGTGATTAATTGTGTTTGTAATCATAATTTATTAATGCAAAAAAACATTATGGTCAAATTGTATTGATTTTGAGAGAGCAAACTAACCTAATTTACAAAGTGTTCTCTGCATTGACATTCTGATATCAATATAAATAGGATCCACATATATCAGTGTGGTTAATTAAGAATATCGATTACCTAGTTGCATCTTAACAAATATCAAATCGTACAAAAGGTAACGAATTGTTACCGTGGTACGAACGTGTATAGACATTATCTTTCTAACATCTATGTAAATACGCGCGTGTCTTTTAGAAGGCGTTTACATCACACCGTGTGAAAGCGCTATAACGGTCCATCATTTCATTTATTTATTCGACCAATAAACAGATACAGAACAGAACAGTAACAAAGCACAATGTTCAGGAGCAACTAAAGCAAAACAATTACTATAACTCAAAGAGTCAGTTGCCCCTTAAAAAACATCGAAATACGAACAATTTGCACCAAGTAAAACATTTGTACAAGCTTATAACAAGTGTCTTAATACTAAAAATTAGTATAAGGGATCGGTACATAAATATACAAATTTAAACGATTAAGTAAGATTATGTGTATTGTACGTATGAATCAGAGAAGAGGTAGTCGACAACAAAACATAAACAGTTACATACTCTGGAGAAAATAGTGGCAGCGTTTGACAGACACATGACACATTTTATAGGTCTACTTTATTATAGCGTAGTATATTAATACGTTAGTAAAATACTAACAATTTATGACTTGTTACAATATTAAACTTACACACAATTCCAAAATTAGATTCTTGTTTAAATCTGTTTGTTAGACAATGCTTACACTGTCGTGTTTGACGTCACAACATTTTAAACTTAAGTCTATTCTGTTTCCCTGAGGCCTAGTTATAGTAGTTATAATAAACCTCGGCATTTTGTCTTTTATTAAGCACAGTACTTTAAATATGAACTCATATTTTGATCGCACAAGTTCAACTATTACGGTACGGTAAATAAGGAAATGCGATGATAATAACCACAGTTTACATGATAAGATTCTAATGTTGGATGTTTTATAGCGGTATTTTTCGCGTTCACATATATTTTTAAAACTCAAGACACGTAGGCCTGTACTGTTTATAGTTTGAATTGAAAGTTATATAGCGGCGGACGTACACGTGAAGCAAACTATTTTACAAATCACAAGCGATAAGTCAGAAGACCCGTCGCTTGGGATTAGTAGGCCCTATAGTTATTTAGTTGCGCGTACCTCCTAGATGCAATCACGCATAGGTAAAACTAGATCATTGGGCCTAAATGTTATGCTAGGGATAACACGTAAGAATTGTTTAAATGCGCAGGGTTAGAGCAGACACGAGTCTTAGACGATGCGTTATTCACAAGCGTATCGTAATTAGGAAGCGCAATTCCATTAGGCTGCCAAAAACATTAGCGGTTATAATAACAAGGCCAAATACATGGCTGTAGTCGCGATCTCAAATTTGAGTTAGTGTTTACCGACCAACCGACCGACATAATGAGCTGTAGAGTCGCGACTAAAAAAAACAACACTGGATAAATGGGCTAACCTTTTCCATACAGCAATGAAGATAGACTCTTAGTATTGTATATTGTTTTGACTTTTTAAATTGTTTTCGCAGATTCCTCAAATAAGCTATGCATCCACGAGTCCTGAGCTAAGTGACAAGATGCGGTTCGACTACTTCTTACGTGTGGTACCACCAGATACGTTTCAGAGCCAGGCTATGTTCGATATTGTGAAGTTCATGGGCTGGACGTATGTGTCTACCGTCGCAGAAGCCGGAGAATACGGCGAAAACGGTATAGATGCGTTTATCAACTTAACGCGGAATTCGGGTAAGGTTCGAATTATGATGTCGGTCAAGTCTCTGACGAGTAGAAAACAACTACAATAAGCTAAAAATAATTCGCACTTTGACGTGTTACATAGCATGAACTTGTACACATTCTATGACCCATAGGCCTACTCGTAATCAACACCCGAGTACAAATCCTTCTTCCTATACCTGTCTATGCATTACGTCATTCATATGTATTTATTCATGCAAAACGGATTGTTACTAGTGCCATCACAGAATAATAATTACACATTTCACAGTTGCCATAAGTTTATTTTATAAGTATAAAAAGGGTTAGATTATACATCTAGAGTTTTTATAAAAAGACAATGAGGATGAAATTCATAGAGCGCCATTTTTAAAAGTAGGATGAACGGTAACACCCCTAAATCTGTTTTGGCGGATTATGATGATATCAAAGAGTCCGTAAATGTCAGGTGATTCGGGCCTGACCAATCAAAGAATCATAACATTAAAGTGTGGATTTCTAATTCTAAAAATAAAACAACAACCCGGGGACTGTTTGTTTTTTAACGGACAATATCAAAAATGTAATGTTTATGATGAATTACAATTTTGTTATTATGCTGATATTGATTAAATTGATTTTTAAAATAATTAACTGCAACAGCTTTGGTATACATCATCTATTCTGTTTTAACCAACAGTATGAATAGTTAATAAGCACTATTAAACTTAATAATTACTTACGATGTGAATCGGCCTATACTACTAGTGCAAGATTGTTTTTTCAACATTGACCATCAATTCCACTACATCACATTGTTTCTTTGCATTTTTTCAATTATTTCGCCGTTGTAAAAGTACTTGTTCTAAAAATAGCACTAATTTAAAAGCTATACCTTGTCTTATAGCCTATCTTTGGGATTAAGATTAATTTATTATGGCATTCACAGAAAAAATCTGGCTAATTAAGGTTTCTAGAATTCCGAATGAATGAATTGAATAGGAAGGCTGTTCTGTCGGTTGAATCGCATATTCCCCGTAACCATAGTGTTTATTAATTATCTTATTTATCCTAATGATGTTATCCTTCGTGTCATAAGACAACAAGGCTTTTATCATGGTAAATACAAAATTTATTTTAAATATTACGGTATTTTACTCGGTAATCCTTTTACAAGAACAGTCTACACTAATTTTTAAAAAAGTGATGTGCCCAAATATGGTAGTAATATGATATCATCGTGTCCATATACGGGCACATTACATGTGTTCACATAAAGTTTAATAGTGTGGACAGAGCTTTAGGACATTAATGAAATACATGTATTTCCTCCATGTAAATTTCCCTCATGGGTCATTTTCTAATTCCAGGTAGCAAATGTGTACGTATTATGTACAATGATCATTATTATTTTAATTAAATTTAATTCCAGGGTAAACTAATAAAAAAACTGAAATTGTCCCCTTAATGGGGGTTTTCTAAGGGGGAAAAACAAATATACCAAAATTAACAAAATTGATCTGGACTCAAGAAATTGAGAAGAACTGAACATTTAGCAGCTGCCGTTACATCAATGAAAACTGTCAAGCCAGAGAAAGTAGCATAATTTTTATCCATTTTTATATTAATATCGATATAAATAAATATAGTCATCATTTGTTTGTTTTTGTGATGGAATCTAAATATCATTGAAGCAACCATTTGGCATACTCAAAAGTGACCCCTGCTCTTTATATGGTTGTCCCCTGAGTAGAGGTTGGCCGTAGTGTTAAAACAGGTCTTCCCGGCCCCCTCATTTCGCGTGAAAGTGTTCCCTGAATAGGGTGTGTCCTAAATAGGGGTTCTATGGTATTTAAACCCACTGAACATATTGCTATTCTGCGCTTACTTTCTCTGTGTACACTTACACTTCTCAATGATTTATATGAGGATATGAGAAAACAACCGAACACAACAGGCGTGTTCTAGACGTTGACAGATTACAAATTATCTTAATTACGGTATCTCAACAATACACACATTACTTCAATACGTTATAGCTAACGGTTATTCGTTAAATCGCTGCAGGGATCTGGGCTAAATATTGGCAAATGCCAGATTAATTTAACATGATTTTACATTAATGTTATAATGTTCATTCACATTCAAGAAACGCGCAAACATCGCGTTAACGAAAGGGATAGTAAATGTCATAAAAAAACGTCATGAATTCAACGTTTTTAAACAAAAATATGTAGGCCTATATACAGTATTGGGGAAGAGGTAACATTACGTAATACTGATCTCAATCAAATAGGAGTTTTTATGATATATTTTATTCCTAACCACCAAGGATCGTTACTAGCTATAAAGCTAATTGATAATTTCACGGATGCGTTAGGTCTATTGCACCAAAATCATCAGACAAATAGTAGCTTTTAAAGCAAGAATCGAGGACTAACACGTTGTCCAATGTATTTCATTTTCTTTCACCACGTAGGCCTATAAATATTTCACTACAAATCGACTGAAAACATAAAATACCAATTAATTAAATTTTGTGAACACGTGATCTTTGTTCGTCACATTTGAGTAATTCGATATCACCCAGATTGGTTGATGGAAAAAATACGTCTATAAAACTACATGGAAACCATTAAACATTTTAGGCACTACTCCGATAAACAATTACATAGAACCTCAACACAGTAAGTAAACATATGGGGTTACAACGTCAGACGCGTCGTAATAATGGGTGTACTTAAAGGTAGCAATAAAAATCACTGTGATTGTATCTTATACAATGCAAACATGCCAACCTTTTAAAACAAATTTTCCAGCTTGCCAGCTAATGATTTTTTTTCTCTTAATAAATCATAACAGAATGGAGTGTTCTACTACTCGCGTAGTATCAGATATTTGTAAAATCACGTTCCTAATGTAAATGTAGTTCTTTAGTTTCCAATTTCTCTTATTTTATATGAAACAATTAACGTTTAAAACACCATACATTTTTAATTATTGTCGATCGTAGAAATTAATATTTTTGTCATAAGAAGAGGTTCTATTCTTTATACATGCCATTTAAAATTTTATGTTAGGTCACCAGTCAGCGTTTTTTGTCTAAATACTACGAGATCATGGTTATACCTATGAAACGCCATGTGCTAAAATATTAATCATTTTACTGATTTCTGTCTAAACATGTATTAATTGTATAATGATTCTAGTACTTAAAAGATGCTCTACTATTACCTGAATCTAATTCTTAGGCCTACAACTTACAACAGATTCATCATCAACTCAATGAGGGTTGCTTTGCTGCTGCATTCTCTATAATTATTGAACTAATTATAATATTGTGTTTAATCGATAAACATTAGATAATGTAATAACACGATCTCAAAATTAATATTGTACTAAAGCGTAATAAAGGGAGATTCATTTTTTTATGTTGTGGTCTTAAGGATGTACTATCTACAGAATCTCTGTACACATAACCAATAAGTTATTGTATGACGCATAGGTTAACCGCATGAATGAACGTTCGTTTTCTATATAGTAACTGATTTTATTGCCAACAAAAAAACAACATAAACATATCATTGACAAAAGGTGATAAGATTTAGTGAAAAGAAACTAATCAAAGCTTAACACCAACTTGCAAAAGAAGTAGTATAATTAAGAAATATGCCATATGTTGAAATAATTAATTTATCGTATTAAAAATAAAGAAAAATAAGAAAAAAAAGGCCTAAATGTTTAAGTTACGATAACCATAAATAAATAGCAAATAATAAAAATAAAAAATGTGATGAACTGAAACTCTTAATATACAATGAATAGCTTATCCAAAATATACTCAATGTTTATTGTTAACTGGTTTGGAAATCAACTGGTTTTAAGTGGTTTTAAAATCAACTGGTTTTTAAGTGGTTGTAACTGGTTTTTAAAATAACTGGTTTTAAGTGGTTGTAACTGGTTTTAAAATCAACTGGTTTTTTAGTGGTTGTAACTGGTTTTAAAATTAACTGTTTTTTTAGTGGTTGTAACTGGTTTTAAAATCAACTGGTTTTAAGTGGTTGTAACTGGTTTTAAAATCAACTAGTTTTGACTGGTTGTAACTGGTTTTAAACTTAACTTGTTTTAAGTGGTTGAAACTGGTTTTAAAAGTAAATGTTTTTTTAGTGGTTGTAACTGGTTTTAAAATCAACTGGTTTTAAGTGGTTTTCACTGGTTTTAAAATTAACTGATTTTAAATGGTTGTAACTGGTTTTAATGTATTTTTGTTTGTGAGATTCATTCTCAACTTCATGTCATCCTTTCTTACAACATTTCATTTCACATTCTACTTTCACTCAATACATTTTTTTTGCAACATAAATTAATTTCTTGCTTCTTCTTTATGTATTTTTTCTTTTTTTTTTATTTTATTTTTTTATTTTTTCCTTTATTTATATTATTTAATTTGTTATTTTTTATTGTTTTCACCAATACGGATAATGTACACAATGTTTCATTACTTAATACAAAACAATATACAGTAATTGTCTAACGTATGATGGCAATAAAGATAATATTAGATAATAATTATTGTATGTAAAATAATATCAATACATTCAGAAAAGAATTTGTTGTAACGATCAATATTAAATAACGTCCTAAATATAAACATTAAATTATTGTATTGGTTTTGTTGTTGTTAGGAATATGCATTTCTCGATCTGAGGTAATCGAACGTGGAGCCACGGCGGCCGTTTACAGTAGGATAGTATCATACCTTGCCGAAGATAAGAAAGCCAGGGCAGTTGTGATATTCGCCCAGGATGATCAAATACAGGGCCTGCTGGAGGCTAGTGCTAACCTAACCGATCGATTTGTCTGGGTGGCTAGCGACGGCTGGGGAACTAAGGAGTCCATCGTCCAGAGCGGGAAAGAGAAGGTTGCCGCAGACGCTATCACTGTTCGACCAGAACGGTTTGATGTCCAAGGTAAATTTTCTAAAGCTTAGTTTCCACTAAAGCATGGTTACCACTAGAAACGCAGCGGAAGAATGTAGACGTAACGCAAGCGAATTGACCAATGACAAGCGACGGTTTGAATAACTCACTGTAATTGGTGAAGTCAATTGCGTTGAGCTTTCGTCCTTGCGCTGTCTCTAGTGGAAACCAAGTTAAGGACGCAAGCGAGTTGACCAATGACAAGCGACGGTTTGAATAACTCACTGTAATTGGTGAAGTCACTTGCGTTGAGCTTACGTTCTTGCGCTGTCTCTAGTGAACACCAAGTTAAGGACGCAAGGCAAAGACGTAGACGCAAGCGACAGTGTACGAATAATCCATCGCTTATGATTTGTCAAATCGTTGAATTAAGAAAAAGAACTGAAAATAAAAACTGAAACCGAACAAGAAAACATTTGTTATCAACTGTTACAAAAGCGATAAAATCAATGCATCGAAAGACAACAATACATTTTAATCATAGTTTCTATATAATAATAATAATACGTCGGGGTTTTTTTTTTGTTTTTTTTTTTGTACGTTTTTTAATACGGATAAAATTTCCGAAATAAAAGAAATTAAAAATCCGAGCGCCACATTTGCGTGACAGTTGGATGTGAAAGCGATTGAATAATTGTTTGCTCGTGTAAAGGGTCTTTCACACCTGTTCCGGCACGGTTCGGGTCCGACGAATCGAACATCAATGTTTCGTTTTTACGACGCTCCACGCGGCTATGGGCCAGTCGATGTGCGCGTAGCCGCGTGAAAACGAAACATTGACGTTCGATTGGATTTTCCGGCGCCGGGACCGGAACAGGTGTGAAAGACCCTTAAAGGTGTGTTTAAGGCCAATTTACACATACGAGCGGTAACGGTAATACAATTATAAAATATAATATATTCTATAACATTAATATTATGTTTCATTATGATCATTCACACGCAACGCCGAGCGATGGGCGGTTTCCGCTCAGGATAGATACAGATTCTACGTGGGACAAGCTATACCGCTTGTCTGTGTACAATGGCTTTTATAAAGAATTTCATAACGTTTTGTATTTGGAGAACATCTCCATTCAATAGCTAAACTCATCAAAAACATTCATTATATGTGTACTTCATTCGCTATCAACTTTCGGTTTTGGAGGTTAAATTAGTTTAGCCGATGCATTCTAAATAATACAAATAATTCTAAACAGAATTTTAAATAATTTCAATAATTATTGCCAATTATTCCGACTACTTTGTAGGGCGAACTATTGCATTCGATAGCTGTATTATGTTAGCCTTGTGAGAATCAATCATTACATTGCAAATATCATGATAATCTTAATACGTCATTATGAAAGCATTATTGTTCGATGTAATTCTGGAGAGGGTTATTAAAATAGTACGGACAATCATTCCGGCCTTCTCTTCTGGTAATTGCAACAGATAACAAACGTAAATAGCAGGCATAATGAATAGTCTAAACACAAATTAAATTGAATGAATGAAATAACCATAAAGTCACATTCACACACGATGTTTTGAAAGAGCTAATGACAGGCTACCTATACTGTAAAGCTCTGTCTACAAACTTTATGTGACAAACAAAAATGTGATGTGCCCATAATTATATGGACATGATGACGTCATATCACTACCATATTTGGGTAAATCACTATCATATTTGGGTATGTCACCATCATATTTACGCACACTTGAATCAAAGGTGTATTCACACTGAACCCAAATTCTGTGGCCGGGGTAAAAAAAATCGTGAAAATTGCTGTAATTTAAGAAAAGAACTGTTCACTATTCATAACTAATTCAGGATTTCTCAGGAACCATGTCAAAATAATTTTACTGCATTTACTGCGGTAACTAAATCCATTTACTGCGGTAACTAAATCTTTTTAGTGCGATAACCTATGAGTTTCAATGCTTCACCGATGCAATCAGTGTTACAAAAAAACTTGCTAAATAATTCCATAAACAGGTTAAAGTAAATCAAAGTGTAGTTACTGCAGTTACTGCAGTATAATAAAGCTGACATGGTCTCTAATAGTAATTAAAAAAACAAAAATGAGATACAAAAATTGCAGCCAAGGCCAATATACGAATTATACTTTACAATACATTACGAAATGTCATTAAAATGGCTAAAAAAATCGATATTAAAAATTGATTAAAACAGAAAGGCATTATTACAGGGGGAAATCAGGGCCGATATACGCATTATATTTTACAATGCATTACAAAATGTCATTAAACCGGGCTAAAAAATCGATATTAAGAATTGAGGCCATTATTGAAATACTTATCAATGCGTATTACTTCGAGGGGAAGGAGAGAGAATTTTGATAGTTTAATTGGAATTTGGTTTAAAAGCTCTGTCTACAATATCAAACTTTAGGTGACAAAAACATGTGATGTGCTCATATATGGACATGATGATGTCATATAACTACCATGTTTGGGCACACCACCACTGTGTTTGGGCACATCACACTTTTTTGTCACATTTGATGAGTGTAGACAGAGATTAAAACGTTATTTTAATTATATAGTTCAAAAACAAATCAAGGCCTTCCATTCTTTGAACCGGTTTGAAAGTTAAATCAGATTAAAGGTAATCAGCGATATGAAATAACAATGCGTGCTGGTACTATATCTATTACAAGGGATATATAGAGTAAAGCGACGCTACGTAACACGCAACTTAAGAAAATTCCCTTCCAATAATTGAGTTTTCCCCCGCCTGCGTGAAATCAAACCTGCGATGTTTGCAGCACTGTTGCGTCATCGGTTCCCACTTGTGATTACGCAACACAGCACTTTGCGTCAATGCGTCAATAGGTCGCGTTGCGTTGCGTCCTAAACCACGCTTTAGTTCGTTAAATAGGTTTTGCTACTGAACGCACAGCTCATACACACGGGGTATCAACATGACCGGAATTGTACTGGGAACATCTTGGATCCAAAATAGCCTTTACATTCTCCACTTAAATTGAAAGCCACGACTGAGTGCGATGTAAGAGAGTGGGAGTTACATGTTATCACAATGATTGGAATTATGGGCTTACATCTGAAACCCAGGAACCAAGCATTCCGATTTCTTTACGCCCTTGCGTTGTGGAAATCAAGCTTAATGCTTGGTTTCCACTAGAGACACAACACAAGGACGTAACGCAACGTAAGTGAGATTACCAATCACGCGCGATGGAGTATTCGAACTATCGCTTGTCATTGGTCAACACGCTTGCGTTGCGTTTACGTCCTTGCGTCCAACTGGGAACTAAGCTTAATGGGACAACTCCAGGCCCGCACTGCCCCATCAATACTGGTGTCCTCTGAATATGGGTGTCACAAAGAAGGGGTTAGGCATTCTATGTCAGAATTGTTCTTAATAAAAATTAATTAAATGTTTACATTAGATATATCAAAACAATAGCGAACAATTTCAGAATTACCATTCCTTTATAACCCATTAAATTGCATAACTACCAGGTTAATCCCTTATTCTGGAATTGATGGTATTATTTATTGGTCAAGTAAATACTACCATTTTTTCGTTAACTAAAGGTCAAGTTTAATTACGGTTAATTTATGAATATTTATAGTAATTTTTTTGAGGACGAATGCAATTTAGATAAAACATTTGTAATAATTACAATTTTTATAATTATTCAACTCTTTAAGCTTGGTTCCCACTAGAGACGCAAATACTTAGTGTCCGAACACCCCCTTGACAGATCCTGGCTACGGCCCTGGTAGACATATTGGCTTGCTCTAATATTATTTATTTATTGTTCTACTACTACTTAGGGTAATAGGATAGGGAGCAGTGGTGATTCCACGACGTGACGCAAGGTATGTGAATTGACCAATCACAAACGATGAAATATTCAAACAATCGCTTGTGATTGGTTAACTTCCTCACGTTGCGTCTACGTCTCGCTCGAATATTAGGTCTCCGTTATATTTTTTCTAACTACTTCGGGTAATAGGATAGGAAGCAGCGGTGATTCTACGACGGCTTTACGTTCTTAATCATATCAATCCACTTGTGAAGGCTTTTCAGATGAAACCCTTGAGAAAATCTAATGAAATATGTGACGCACAAATACTTGTTTACGTGATTTCATTTAATACGTAATGAATAGCACGCGGCTAAAAATAATAATATTATTACGTCTTATAATATTATTATAATTTTTAATGAAGGAAAAATTACAAATTAATATTATAGTTCATCTATTTATGTCATTATCACTTCCGCCAGGAGGTCATATTTTTGTACGAGATATTTGTGTGTGTTTGTTTAGCAGGATAACGTAACACTTAAATAGCGGATCTTTACCAAATTTAAACAGATAGATATGTAGACAGAGGAGAACTCCATTCAATTGTGGAGGCAATCCGGACCAAGATCATCCCAATTCTGGACCACCATTATTATTTTAATCATTTTTTAGGCCGTACATCAAAACTACAAGACCTATATTTATGACGATCCTGCTCCTTTTTCTCTTTTTACTCCTGACGGAGTTTGCAACTCTCGATTACTCTTGTTATGATGATGTTGATTATCGGGGTTATAACGATAAATATGATAGAATAACTCATTATAAGGTTTGGTTCACACTAGGACGTAAGCGCAACGTCAGCGAGTCGACCAATCACAAGTGGTGGATTATTCGAACTGTCGCTTGTCATTGGTCAATGTCCTTGCGTCTCAGTGGGAACCAGGCTTAAAGAGACGCTTTCGGGAACAGACAAACACATCCCTCCTAGGGTTAGCCATGCTGAAATATAGGCTTCTATATATTTCGTCCATTACAGTGTCACTCGAGCTTAGTTCACACTAGTATAGTAACGCAACGCGATCCACCAAGCTTAAATGGACGATTTCGAAACCTGACGAAAACATCCCTCATAATGGGGGTGTTAGAGGTTGGCCATCCTGCACTTGCGTTGTGTCCCTCTGTGGAAACCAAGCTATAATACAGGGCGTTACCTGATAAAAACAAAAATAAAATAATAGCCTAGATAGATCGGGGCTTTTCATCCATGCTTCTTTGTTCTTTTATTCTATAATAACCTATTAAAACATTAATAATACACGTCTACTTAAAAGTTTGTACTTTATTTGAATGTTATTAATTAATTATCACGCGCCTGCTAAGAGTATCTTACTGTACTTCATTTTAATACTAATTACACAAGAGTGTAATTTTACTCTTCCCTGATACTATCAATTAATAATTACACGGCTGCGAATGGTATCTAATTCTAAAAATTATATTAATTAATCATCACGTGGCATGGCTATTATTTTAACGTTTATTAATTGATCATTGACCCGGTCATATTGTTGTTGTTTTTTAATTCACTTTATGCGTGGGTTCAACCGAGGTAATCTAACAATAGGACACTGCGCTCGCCTTGCCAAGATAGGAACTCGTAACAGCCCCTTGATCCTATGTTTGGCTGCGACAAATACCAATAGTACTATATACCAAAATGTGTAACATATTCTTCGCGGCGCGCGGTGTATCTGTTAAGAGGCGTGGAACTGATCGTGTCGCAACTACAGATAAACCCTTTGATCTCCGGAGCTCAGCATTCTGCCTTGCCTTGGTTCAATGTTACAAAAATTGGTTAATGAATACACACAGTCTATTTATATATTAATTTACATTTTACACACGTATTTAATTTATTCTTATAACAAGCAATCAAAATCTAAATACAGGTCAATAGATCAAGATCATAGACAAGATCCGCTGCGCGACATAACCGAAATTAGTATAAGCTGTACATTACAATAGAACCTCTTCTTTGAGACACATTTATTTAGGGGACACTTCTATTAAGGGGGGATACTTTCCTGTTAAACTAACGAGAGGAAATATATGGTTAGCAATACAGTCAACCTCTATTCATGAAACACCTATTAAGGGACACTTTCTTGTTAAAGATGTATTGTCCCCCTGAAAATATAATTCTTAAAACATTTTTTGTTGAATATTCCATTTTAATGTAACATAATAGGTTATCCACTTTGACCAACAATTGGATAAAAAAAAAATGTATTTACCTGAAAAAATGTAATTTAAAGCAAAAAATTGTCAAATTGGCTGCCAGCCAATGGATTTTTGGTTAAATTTAACCATTAATTTTGTCATTTTACAAAGTGAAAACAATATTTTTTTAAATTTTTTTTTCTATGGAAGTAATTAACTTGATTGAAACTACAAAATAACATATTCAAAGTCTGATTTAGTTAATCTTCATTTTTCATGTTTTTGGGGGACAATACATCTTTAAACTAAGTAGAAGAAATGGTTAGCACTACAGCTAACATCTATTTATGAGACACCAATAATATTACAGGGGACACACCTAATCATGGAACACTTTGCTGTGAAACGAACTAAAGTAAACATCTCTACGGCCAACCATTAATCAGGAGACACCCTATACAGGAGACACTCCTATTATGTAACGAACTACAGAAAATAATGATTAACAACGTTGCCCAAACCCTTTCAGATCGGATACCCCTATTAAGAGGACACTTTCTTTAGTTCCGAAGGAAAGTGTTTCTTTTAGAATTCCGTTTAATATAAACTAATTACATATTGCCCAAGCCGTTAAAAAGACCCAAGGATTTAACAACAAATTCCAACGCAAACATTGGTCTACCACCTTGTGCCTTAAATTAATATTAATTATTATTTATTTTTCGAAAACGTATGTGGCTGTTGAGCATTTGTAAGAGTGTACGTGCACTAGTATCACAATAAAACTCCACAATTTAGGTTAATTTCTTAGCATCTGGGCATGGAATTAGAACATTGTGTTGGAGGATGAAATGCGGCTAATAACTGCATTAAGAAATTCATTGATGGAAATATGTTTTTCAAGAAAAGCAATTGTTAAGATTAGGGATTACGTATTTCCTCGAATTTATAGGCATTCTGTTTTGTATAGTGTCTGTAGTGATGGTGGTGATGTGATTGGCAGTGTTGGTAATAAATAATGCAAAAGACAACTGCGGCGTGTCATACTGGTGTTTGTGTATTAGTGTTATAATAACATTGCCCTTTTAACCATTTCATGCTTTGTACTAAATTGTAAATTATTGTTAATTTGCTCTTCATCGGGAAGCAAATTGTGGCTTGGTGGTTATGATGCTTGGCTACCACTCCAAGGGTCCTGGGATCAAGTCCCGTCACATGTCAGGACAAAATTACAACTCCACTCCCAAAGACGTTGTTTATGTAGCATCTTGTGTATATGTTTGTCTTGTGAACCTCGGAGGGTCCCTAATGATCAGCAATTGCTGGATGGATCACCCTCATTAAATACCAAACACATATGTAGCAATAAACTAAGTAAAAATTAGTGGCTGTGCTTTTTTTTATAACCTCCAACTGGGAGAGGATAATTCGTTGCGCAACGGAAATTAGAACTATAGTTTATTGTGTTTTCGCTTTTAAAATACTAAAACGTCCACTTGACCTTTTCTCTGTGTCTATAAAGACAATTTTGTAGAACAGTTCGGTCATTATTGTGTTTTTATGCCTAAAACCTGTCTGTCTATTTATATATAATTAATGTATAGTATTTCTTTTTGTTGTCGAGATAATACAACACAATTATATACAAGTTCGGATTCGGAAGGTTATAATAATAATAGGTAGATTTATATAGCGCAAATAAACGATGTCTCTATGCGCTCAACAATAAAGAGAAAGAGTGGAAACCAAAAGGCAGAGAACAAAAAGACAAAAACACCAAGCTAGCACCCAAACCGGGGGAATTAGTTTTAATAATTATAATAATAATAATAATAATGATTCGTCAAGTTCGGATTCGGAAGGTTGTGATTCGGCAAGTTTGGATTCGGAATTTTCGGATTTGGAAAGTTGTGATTCGGCAAGTTCTGATTCGGAAAGTTGTGATTCGGAATATTCGAGTTCGACAATGTGTGATTTGGCAAGCAGAAATTATATCACAGATATCGTCAAGATCATTTATTTAGAGTTCAAACAGAGACTATAACAAATTTAAAAATGTCATCTTTGATAAAACAAATAACAGATCCAAAAGTGAACTAAAACTGCCGAGTTGGCCGAAAATATAAGTGAGTCTAGATGGGATAGATAAGATGCATTCGACAAACTTATAAAAGTCACAGACAGAATATATTTATTCCAAAAATATCTAACTAGCCAGGAAGAATTTAAATAATTCAATCCGTAAAATAAAACATAAGACATATGCCTGGAGTTGAATGCAATTAGAGAGAACATGAGACATTTTTAAACCAATTAACGACGAAATATTGTCGGCATTTTAATATAAAATAACAGCCGGCCAAAAACGGTTGGATTATTTTTTTATGGGTTAAGATAATATAAAAAAAACAGATACTGATGTTATAGAATTTGTAGTCTAGTAATGAATGTATCAGAAATGTAGCTGTAAAAATGCAATACTATAAAAATAGGCTTTTGCATGGTTAATTTTTAGTCGCGTGGACGCGACTCTATAGTTCATTATGTCGGTCGGTCGGTCTGTCGGTCTGTCTGTCGGTCCGGTATCACTATGCGTTTTATCGCTTTTCTGTACTTTTTGAACTGTTTTGATGTACAGAAAAGTTTTAAAGTACATCACTTTTTGAATTGTTTTCTGAGAGCACGCGACTTATGGCTGTTGGCCTTGTTAACATAATATAATTGTTTTCCCTTTGTTTGTATTGATTTTGTGGGTTTTTTCATTTTGATTTTTTTATACTTTTTTTTATTTTGTATATTTTTTTTTATAGTTGCTTATTTCTATTTTATTGATTTTTTTTGTTATTATATATTGCTTTTTTAATTGATTTTATTTTGTTGTTTTGTTTAAATTTGATTTTTTTTTAAATTGATCATTTTTGCTATATTTATTTGATTTTGTTGTATGCTTTTTATTTTATTATACATGGATTGTGCTATTCAATTTAATTACAATGTAATGAGTGTCAGAAATTGAATAGCTGCATAATCAATGTAGACTTTATAGGCCTAATGAACAGAATATCACAATTATAGTTACCGTAAACTTCCTATACTATTTGCTTATGATTCGACAGAAAGGTTATACTTTACCGCCCTAGATACACTGTTGACATTTTGTTTTCAATATTTGTGTATAGTAAAAGAAGTAAAAGTCTAAAATAGCAGAATTAAAACTGAATATAAATAATCAATACAAAAGCATAGTAAATAGAAAGTTGAAAAAAATCAAACGGAACTTGTATTCTTTTATATAGGATTTAATGAATACTTTTTGGGACTGAATCCACTAAATAACTCTAGAAACAAATGGTTCAAGACGTTTTGGGAAGAACAACATGGCTGTACTTACGATGTGCCAAGCGGTAACAATATCACGTCATGCAAAGGTAAGTAGAGGGAAATGGTTAACCACGATGACGTCACTAACAATTTACGAGTTTTTGTATGTGGTAGAGTTTAAAAAAAACGTATTTTTGTATTTGTATTTATTTATTTATTTAATCAATAACACTCTTGCTTAAATTACAAGACCAGCCAATTCTGGCTTATGAGTTAACAAATATATTAAAATAACAATTAAAAGAGACACGGATAGAAACATAAAATATAACAGTCTATACAACACCAAACCTCAACATTTGTTATGTATTACAATATGTAAACCATCTAAGACGATTTTTAAAACGTCTTAAAATCTTAAGTATCGGTAAATTTGAACAGTGAAATTGTATTCAAAACTTTAAAATAGAGCGTAAATAAATTATTACCTTTGCATCATAAACGTTTAGTAGTAATAAGACACTATGTAAGCATAATTACACCTCCAAACGATTTGTTATGATTCATAGACCTACCGATTTACTTCGCTATTTCTGCCTATTATTAAAATACACTATTATTACGTTCAACAAAATGAATTGTACCATTATCGGGTAACTCCGTCCTATTAGGACAAAACTAAAATACGCATGCATAGCTGAATGTTTTGAAACAGGACATTCTGCAATATCAAGATGCATGTTAGGAATTAAGGTTTTAATTAATATTACGTCATGATTTTACAGTCCAGTAATCCGAAATATAATGAACAATCTTATAAAATCGTTTACCGTTTCTATTTTTAGTTCAACTTGATCATTTATAATGACCAAATAATACATCTTATAACGTGAGCAACTCGCGAGTATTCATCGAGTACCAAATGTCCAAATATCTTAAAAGATTGTTTATATTTTTAGTTCAAATTTTATTATGACCAAATAGGCTAATACATCTTATAACGTGAGCAGTTCGCGAGTATTTATCGAGTACCAAATGTTAAATATCTTATAAAATTGTTTATATTTTTAGTTCAAATTTTATTATGACCAAATAATACATCTTATAACGTGAGCAACTCGCGAGTATTTATCGAGTACCAGATGTCTGCTTTAATAAAACAAAAAGTGAATGCATGGCATTGCAATCGTGAAGCATGCAAGGCAATAGTGAATCTCATTCATCAGTATCTAGCCCATAGCACTGTTGTTGTCAAGGTTTTAAGACAGTCAAGAAATATTATTATTAATGCACTTATATCAGAAAGCATCAAGAGATGCGTTAACCTATTATATCGGAAATAGATTTAGATTAAGAATTTTAATAAACTCCCTGAACAGTAAGGATCGACAATGAAGATGCGTAAAAATTGGCTTATGTATTATGCCTAGCTTATTGCAGCTGATTGAATGAACTCATTTTAATTAAAATAACGACATGATAATTATTAACTTTAACTATTAATTATATTTTCTCGGAATTATTAATAAATATTATATAAGAAGTCAAAGAGAATCACAATATAAATATTTAGTGCATATTGCGCTTGCATAGCTAGGCCTATAAATATTGTGAACCGCAATCTAGTTGACGCATAATGTCGAACCTGCTTTGGTTCCCGCTCCGGAAAATAAAACAACGTCTCAATTTTTAGTTTTCACGACGCACCACGCGGCTCGCGCCAATCATTTTACTTGATATGCGCGTAGCTAAACCGACGATAACTTGAATCGTATTAATTGTGTAAGACTCTTTAGAGATTTTTTTTTCTTGTATTTCAGATATTCCAAGTATATTTACAAATGATACTTTTGTTCAGGAAGACAAAGTTGCTTTTGTCGTTGACTCGGTGTATGCGTTTGCGTATGCTCTACAGAACATGTCCGAATACGAAGAAGGTTCTCTAGAAAAAATCGCCCTCAACGGTGAAATATTACTTAAGTATATCAAGCAAGTGAAATTTGAAGGTGAGTTCTTAAATATCTCACATTGTTTATAAGCGTAAAATAGTATTTTAATAATAAAATATACTAAATGTGTCCCATAAATTGTACTCTGTTGGCGTTTCATACTCCTATAGAAAATAGCGAAAACTAATTCCTGGCATAGTTTACTGGTAAGGTATTAAAATAAATATTGCATTTCTAAAAACTATTGATAACAGTCGAAAAGTACAGTCTGTAAAACAATCATAGTATCCTCTAAAGTTCTGTTTACACTATCAAACTATAGTTTTATAAAAAAAAGTGTGATGTACCCTAAATAGTAGTCCTATGACGTCATAGTGTCCATGTATGGGCACATCAAATTGTTTTTGTTACAGTTTGGCAGTGTAGATAGAGCTTTAGACATCTGTTCCATTTACAATGGCATTTCTACTGTAGTTCCAAACTACTGTATTTAATTCATGTCGAAGTCGTAACAAAGCAAAATCACTCGGGTAATGCGTTATTTTTGTTGGCACGGTGTTCAGTACAATAAATGTTTTAATGTTTTCTTCTAGGAAAAGGAACTAAAACAGTTAGCTTCAACGAGGATGGCGATAGACTAGGGAGGTATCAGATTTTCCAATATCAACGAGAAGGATCGACTTACAGCTACAAACAGATAGGAGAATGGAAAGACGAACAACTAATCTTGAACAAGAGTGACATGGCTTGGAACGATGGTAGTGAACCAAAATCAGTATGCTCAGAAGCTTGCCTCCATGGACAGGTGAAGCAGATCCAAGGCGGCAGCCAATGCTGCTGGGTCTGCACCGAATGTCAAGAGTACATGGTGAAAGTAAACGATCTTGAATGCTCAGAGTGTCTACTAGGCTTTAGGCCTGACAGCAATCGAACATATTGTGAAGAGATCGCTGCTGAATACGCCACTTGGGGAGAAGCTACCGTCTTGATAGCCATCATTCTTGCTTCTGTAGGCCTAAGTTTCACAGCCATTGTGATTGCAGTATTTATACGGTTTAACGACACACCGATCATCAGGGCTTCTGGTAGAGAATTAAGCTATGTGTTGTTATCCGGTATCGCCTACTGCTATGCATTACCATTCATTATTTTAGCGCCACCAACTAATATAAACTGTGGAGCTCTGAGATGCAGTCTTGGATTGAGTTCTGTCATTTGCTACTCTGCTATTCTAACAAAGACCAATCGCATTTCCAGAATATTCAACAACTGTCTTCACACGGTCAAACGACCCAAGTTTGCTGGTCCAAAGGCACAGATAGTAATCTGCGGATGTTTGATATCTGTCCAGGTTTTTCTGGTGACCATCTGGTTATTATTAGATCCACCAGCAGCAATCAAGAACTACCCGACAAGAGATACTGTTGTCTTACGATGTCAAGTGTCTGATGGATTACTTCTGGCATCCAATTGCTACGGGTTTCTACTGATTGTCTGCTGTACCGTTTACGCTTTTAAAACACGTAAAATACCAGAAAACTTCAACGAGGCTAAATTCATCGCTTTCGCAATGTATGCCTCTTGTATCCTGTGGATGGCATTCATCCCTATCTATATCGGGACGTCTGTTATCGATTACCAGGTAACACTAGCACCATTTTATTTTCCATCTGCTTTAAAATGTTTTAAATTTCTGTTTCGAAAATTAAACAATTACTGTGCTAGCGTTGTTAGCTGTACTTTTCCCGCCGTATGTATTTATTTATTTCATTTCATTTAAACACAACTGAGTGTATCCTTGTCATTCCATAGGTTAATTTTGTATAAAGTTCCTTTCAGTATATTCCACGGTAACAGTTCCATTTATAGTTCTATTACATGGCCGCCTTTTTGACTGAACTAACCTCCCACATAGTTTCTGCCATTGATTAAAATGGAAGCAGCTGAATAATCATGTCGGTGTGTTTAATATAACAAATAATGTCTGTTTTAATCATAATGATCTTTGAGTATATTAAACTCAAAACCTAATAAACTCAACAAACTCTCTTGTAGATACAAGACGTAATGATGAGTTTAGCTGTGATGCTGAGTGCGACCTCGTTGCTTGGCTGTCTGTTTGGCCCCAAAGTGTACATTGTTCTTCTGCAGCCTGAGAAAAATACCCGAACACTCGGTCGTCCTGGTACGACCAAAGCTCGTTCGTACTCTGGAGGTAATTCAATAGACGGACCGACAACTTTCGGGCCCGGACCGACATCGTACGGTCCAACATTAAACAATGGCGTATCGCAGTTGTCAATAATAAGTGGTAAGATACAGTATCTTTCCTAATACCCACCCAATAATAAATCAGCAAATTCCATTCGTATTCTATTTACACATCTCTGGATTGATTGTTACATAGCATGTCTACAGGGCTAATCTATATTCGTAACCAACCCAGTTTCTAAATAATTATGTCTACTTCATTCATAACATCAATCAAGCATAACGGATTGTAACTGCGTCATCATATCTCTCTCTCTCTGCCATTAGTTCGATTGTGATATGTTTCGATTCTTTTTTCTTGCAGTATCAGCAGACACTACGGCGGATCGAAGCCCAGGCCTAAGCCCAGCTAAAGTAGCAGTCAAAATTTAACCAAAACGTAAAATTAAATCGTATGCATTACCATGGCTTTGTATATATTTCCTCTTAAAAAGCGCTACCAGCAAGACCTCAGTCGGGGTGGAGATGGAAACAAATTATTATACCTATTTACCTCTTGCAATAAATGTTGTATTTAAGTTCAGATATACAGTGAATATAGTATATATTACTATGACTCTAAAACAAATACAATGACGTCATAACTAAACCGTAGCTCTACCAATCAATATGTTAATAGTGACTTTTTTAAACATTCGCTTTTATATCGTCATTTGTCGTCATATTTTATTCAGATAATAATTATTTTTGTATAAATTCTTTTTCGAAACATTGTGATCGTTAAATTTAGATAGAGTAAAAGTGAATCTAAACGCATTATTACGACTTAAAAAATACAACTAAACCGTAGCTATATTCTACCAAACAAAACTATGCTGATTTTTTTTAAACATTTGAATTCGCATTTCACTTTTACATCATCTTTTCTTTTATTAAGATTTTATTCAGATTGTAATTATTTTTTGTAAAAATTATTTGTCAAACATTGGGATCGTTAAATTTGGATAGACTTAACATACAATAGTAAGCTTTCCCACAGGAAAACTACTTTACTGCAAGTCGATTGGATAACGCCACCGGGAACCATCGCAATACATCGTAACTGACAACTGCTTAAGATCATAGACACATGCTAAAATCGATATAACTACTGAAAATCCATGAAACATCGATTTAAATCAACTATGACGACACATTGTATTATTTTTAGAATATTTCAGACGATTTAAAATCTCTGTTTGGCTTCCTCAATGTAATGTTTGTGTCTGGTATAGATGTCCGTAAATCAGTTCCCTCATTCTGACAATCCTCAATCAATTACTGTATAACAAATATTCCCAATCGGATTGTTTCTATCTGAACATTTCTGATTAGAAAATTAGCAAAGCACCATGTGTTTCACAAAATGAAAAGTAATCAACTATAACGTTGACCACGCTTAAAACCTAACATTTTAAAGAACAAGATAGTGTACTAAATTAAAGTCAATCTAAAGATACTAATACAGTACAAAAAAGCAGATATTTTCCAATAATGGTAAAGATAAACTTAGTCTGAAGAATTCTGACAAAACAATACAGATTCCAAATTCTTTGACAAAATAACAAGTGATACCTATAATAATTGAAAACAACATTAATTTGTATATTGTGCTTGTATAAGCTCCATAAAGAATAAGTTACATAGAGTTCTGACAGAACAAGGCAAGACATACAGTGAAACCAGATATTTTCACTAAACGGCACAGCTACCAACACACATGTACAGTACATGGTTCAAGCAGCATCATAACGAATACGTTGATGTTGTCCTATCTAACTAAAATCCAAGTCCAACCAAATAGATTCTTTTTACAAAATGGCAATAGGCCAGCTACAAATACTAAACTTTACGATTTTCGCCACCAAGTAAGAATTACTAGGAAAGGGCTAAAGAACAAGACACATAATATATTCAAAAGAGAAAATGTCGCCACAATCGAGACTAAAACGGGTAATTTGCTTATCCTAACTTACTTAAAGAAAAGTACAATGGCAAAACATCAACATTAACCACAATCAATTAGTGTAGACTTATGGCTTTATGAAGGTTTAAACGTTGTTCGAAAAAAGCGTTTATACTGTATATAATTAAATTTATATTATTATTATTCAGAATTATAGTCTTTATAGTATTCAACATTACAACTGATAATTTCCTGGTGAAATTTGTTCTAATTTTGTTTTGTAGATTTTGTATATGGATGTACAGTGGCGTAACGCAGGTGCCCCAGGTTTAGGAACCCTAAGTGGCCTTCTTTCTATTTTAATGCCTGCTTTTTTTTTCTGGTTACTGCTCAGGGGCCCCTGGGTGTATTTAGTGTGGATGTACTATCCGAAATAAAGGAAAAGAATGAATGAATTTATAAGAGAAATAATCGGACATTGGCCAGATGTTAGTGACCAAAACTAAACCAAGCTAGAAGATGGAGAAATTAGTTTACTAACTATCTTACTAAATATTTAAAGTAATTTATTGCTTATAGAATAAGTGTTACTAAATGACTGACTGCAACGTGCGTTGATCGTAAATATTTGAAAATATAGCAAATAAAAAGAAAATACCTACAACGGCACTGATAACATGCTATAATAAAAAGAAGAATATGTGTTTTTGTTACAATTATTGCGCACACGTTAAGCTCTGTCTACACTATCAAACATTATTTAACAAAAATATGTGATGTGCCAATATATGGAAATGATGATGTCATATCACTACCATATTTGGGTATATCACTATCATATTTGGGCACATCACACTTTTTTTGTCAAACTAGTTTGATAGTGTAGACAGAGCTTTATATTCTGTATTATGCTATGTTCACTATGTTTTTCAAAATAGTGGTTGAAAAAACAGTGTGGTAAGAATCTTCATATATTTTTATTAAAACTTGTTCAATGAAAAAGTCGCTTTCACATAAAACATAATAGAACGCGGAGATTGAAACATAATCAGTAATAAATCATGTTATGGCGATAGGACAGGATTAGATTATAACTGTTAAGAGAACAAATAACTACGACCATTTCCAGGTCCTATCCACGTGCGAACGCATTTGACTATAGAGCGTTTGTTGTTGCCAGAGTTTCAATCAATTATAGTTCTAATTTGTCAAATAAAAGCCATAAATGTGAGATTTCTGTCGAGTGTGTTTCCAATCATTACAGTTTCATGTTATGTTGGATGTGAAAAAACATGTCGAGTGCATGCACCAGCAATTACCAACTAAAATCCAAGAAACAAACAAATGGTGTGATGTAAAATTACCCCACTTTGCCGAGTGCCAAAGTAGTCCTAAGATAGTGTGGTACTAAACATCGTTATGTTATTAGGTAGCTTTTGATCTAGGAACAAGCTAGGTCAAGTCAATCGATGAGTCGATCGTCTGGACCTAGAAACCGCCAAAACTGTGTCGAGGTGGGGAGCGAGATCTGAGGTACATCACAGCTTCCCCACATGCGCACAATAAATTGACATGACCTAGCATGACCTAGTAGTATAGGTCATTGGAAATGCTAAGAACATCTACCAATTTCTACAATAATGGTTGTTAGGATATATTGTTAATCGGTGGTTTACGTTTTGTTTGTTTCTGATAACTGAGCTATACTATGAACCCACTGTACTGTAGTTATTTACCCGGGTAGCCAGGTATAAGCTGGTTTCTACTAAACGAAGCGATAACTGTGCCAACAAAGACCCGTGTAATAACTAAGCCTAAACGGGTCCTACAATAATTATTTGCATTAAAACGATGCCAACGAATACTATTGATTTTTTTGTTATACAAAAAAACACAGACATATAATAAGACAATATGAGTCCTATCATTTTTACAAGGGATAAAATAAACATAAAATAAGCTTAAACGGGTCCTACAATAATAATTTAACACTCGATACTATTTGATTTCGTTGTTATACAAACATATGCCTATATAATAAGCCACTATAATAATAATAAGTATTATCTTGTACACTATTAAACTATTCCGTTTTTTATCATCAGTTTTACAAGGGATAAAATAAACCTAAAATAAATAAACATGCAAAGCTACATAATATTACAAATTCTAAGAGTGATAAAAACGCATGGTAATGTATTCACATCTTCACTTTACACAATACAATACAGGCCTACAAAATATATGTTCGTACTTGACATTCTGTAGAAAATAAATTAATAGGCAGGTTTTAAAAAGTATTGAGAAGCAAATGTTTCAAGGAAAATATATTATTTGTATGATCTGTTATCCGTGCGACCCACTTCTTACCTAAGCGATTCTTAGGCCTAACACAACACGTCACATATTTGATTTTTTTTTTTGGCCTGTGTTTTGGATTCGTTCGATACGACGCTGTAACCTTTGCGGCAAAATGTTAAAGCGCGTATACAGGTACTGGTCATTTGTTATATAGAAGTAGGGGGAGGGGGGTTGGGGGAGAAGTATGGATTCGTCTTCGCATTCGTAAAATGTAATCCAAAGAAAACTGCGGAATTTACGATCAGGTCCTCTCAACAAGCAGTGCAGCGCATAACCAGATGAACTACACTGGCTGCGCACAAGTACACTGGCTGCCACAAGTACACCAGGGTAACCCCCTACTCATCCGAAAAGCACATTGAGTTATTTAAGGACGAGCCACTACGTACACTACTGGACCTCTAGTTTGAAGTCCTCACCCGAGAAGACTTGTTCAGAGTATGTGGCGACGTGCACATTGTAACTACAGTAGTTGTGTGATGTTCCCCTCAGAACGTAGACTGAAAACAGGAATTGAAATATATAAGAGATGTGTTTATTTGCGCTTTGGCGAGAGCAATATATACTTAATATACACTTAAGTACACTTACTTGCTCTTAAAGGTAAACACCGTGTAAAGTTGTCCTCTTTTGAACATAACCGATTCTTGTTAATTCCACATGGATTAAAATTTAAATTCACGGTAAGTTAAAATCACCTATCTATCAAAATGATAGATTACATCCGAATTTCTTCACAATGCGATCAACAAAAACACATATACATGACACCCTATGACCTTTCTAATTTGCATATTACCAGCTGGCATGTTTTAGTTGAGTTGTTCTCACCTGCCCTCCACTAATCTTACATGATTTTCTTCACAATGGAATCAACAAAAACACATAAATGACAGCATATGACCCGGTATGACCACTCACCGATTCTAATTTGCATATCACCAGCTGGCATGTTTTGGTCGAGTTGTTCTCACCCTCCCTCAACTAATCTTTCATGATTTTCTACACAATGCGATATACAAAAACACATACGCGACACCCTATGACCTTTCTAATTTGCATATTACCAGCTGGCATGTTTTGGTTGTGTTGTTCTCACCCGCCCTCAACTAATCTTTCATGATTTTTTTCGCAATGGGATATACAAAAACACATAAATGACAACATGACTCGGTATGACTACTCACAGATTCTAATTTGCATATTTCCACCTGGCATGTTTCGGTTTAGTTGTTCTCATCCGCCTTCAACTAATCTTTCATGAATTTCTTCACAATGTGATCAACAAAGTGAGTTGTTTTTAGTTACATATATTGCGGAACTTGTCACTGCTGGTGTTGTTCTGTTTCTTACGAAAATACAGTTTTAGATGCGATTCCACTGCATACATTTAATATACAGTCGTTGAAGACAAAACAATGAAGGCCTATCACGTGCGTTTTGTTCCAAAGATTAGAACACAATAACATTGTATTGTATGTTGTTAATGTATACTTTTGTATTTCTAAGAAAACTTCGAATCAATCAATCAACACAATTTCATTATTTATTAAGGCATTTCTTTTTAATATAAATATCCTAAAACACAAGTCTACATAAAAGAAAAATAAATAAGATCAATTCAGTATTATAATTATCATTGTCTGGCCGCACGGAATTCCTACAAATAGCCTAATAATCTTATCATGACGGATTTGTGACCATACACACACCGTGACCATATACAGTATCAAACACATGCAAAGCTCTGTCTACACTATCAAACTAGTTTGATGTGCTCAAATTTGGTAATAATGGGGGAAACACATATGTTGTCACATGAAGGTAGTGTAGACAGAGCTTAATGGCTAGAAGTGTACAACGTGACGCGTCCACAGCAGCAATGCGTTTTAAAGGTTTTCTCAACGCAGGCGTTTAAAACGCGTCTGTAGCAACGCATTTTAAACGTTTTCTCAACGCAGGCGTTTAAAACACGTCTATAGCAATGCGTTTTAAACGTTTTCTCAACGCAGGCGTTTTAAACGAGTTTCCGCTGCGGAAGTTATGCGGCGCATAACTATTATAGAATAAAAGTTTACATCATGTTTACTTTTTCTTTATAATATTATATCTCAAAGTTGTAAAGTGGATTTTTAAAAAGTTTTCGAGCAAATACTTGATGCAAACAAGAAATATATTTATCGACAATAGAATGAAAAATTTGGCACATACAAATAAACGAATTATTATAAGTCATAACATTAAGTTAACCTGACCGGTGCGGTGTTTTTATGCAGATGATTTGCTATGACAAACAATTAACAGCATACGCAAATTACAGAAGCAAATGAGGCTGCATGCAAATGAGGCTGCGCTCAAAAGAAGATGAATAATATGCTAACGATGAGATATTATGACTAATTAAATATTTTAACATAAGGATGAAGATTGTATTGTCAAGATACTGCAATGTAAAGCTCTGTGTACACTATTAAACTAGTGATATGACGTCATCGTGTCCATATATGGGCACATCATATTTTTTTGTCACGCACAGTTTGATAATGCATGGGCGACAATGATATTGAAGATTCAATAATTATAACTATTTTTAATCTGTACATTAAATGTAAAAATCCAGTTTTAAAAGCCTCATATTGATTTCAAATTTGAGTAGTTTACTAAAACATGAGATAGCGCCCTCTATCGGATGGTTGGTTGCTTAAATTAAATTTTACATCGCCCTCTGTTGTTAGGACATGAACGATATATTTTTGACTTTCTTTTTTTTTTAGTATGTTTTTTTTTAAATAAAATTATAAACTGGACTTAGTTTTTTTAACAGAAAAAAGGATATTTATCAGTATGTTTTAGTACAATTACAATGATTATACAGTATTGATTCAGGAATTAAATTAAAGAGAGCATATTTTTGGAATATTAACATGGGTTTAAAAAAATACAACAAAAAATGTAATTACATTAAAAATACCTATTTTTCATCATGATGGAATTTACACTAATTTCTAAATACAATATTTACAAAGTATATGAATCTTTAAAAATCAGTAAAGTAAACTTGTAACAACTTCATGACAAAAATTGTATAAATATTATAAATAGTACATATTAATAATAATTATTCTCAGCAAATTCATATCATCATTAAATAATTATTTTGAGAATTGCTACAATAACTCAATTTTTCTTTCATTAAATAGTAAAGTATTATAAATAAAGAGAAATAGCTTTAAAAAACTTATTTCTATTAGCTACTTTGTTTGTAGTAAACTATACCTGACTGCTCTTACAGCTCTAGTTTTATGAAAGTTCTACTATAAGAAAATGCATGTTAATCTCTAACAAACCAAGATCTTACGATAACATCATTTAAATAATATAATTTCTTCCGAAAGTACAGTACTATATAAAATATGTACGATCCAATTAAAACACTCCATTTAAAATGTTAAATAGTGATGCGTCTCTCCCTTCCCCCTTCCAAAACGGGTGACTGCTCTGTAATAACAGTCACTTCTTATAATAATAATAATATCCACTCTCTTTCTCACCTATTATCAAGTTGAGGGGGACATTCTTTTTTATGTACTGTACTGCATTTAGGGGAAAATTAAAGCTTATATTAAATAAATAAACCAAATATTTGGGTACACAATTAACTATAGTTATATCAATTAATTTTAATTAATTTATTGTGTTTCTCTTTGGATGTCGCAGTGTTTAAATGAGAAATTTATTTTCAATTTCTGGTTTATAACTTTCTAAACTACTCTTTTTTTGGTGGTGCAACAGAAAAACTGCATTTTATAATATTTAAAGAACTATATATTTTTCCATTGGAAATCAAACACATCAACACAATAGTGAATATAAGCAATTCATTTTTTAATTTTATAACAGAAAATTTAGATTTATTTGTGAGCATGCACAGAGGCTTGATATGGTCCAGTGGTTTCATCGTTTAATTCAAAGTTGACTAAATCATGGAAAATATTATTATTTAAAAAATGGCAATTTTTAACAGATAAAAAAGTTGTTATTTTGGTATCTTAAATTTGACTTTTTTTCTTCCTTTTTTTCAATTTCAGGGAAAATTTACATTTCAACTTTTGGAATGGTAAAAAAATAAATAAAATTACATAAATTACATTACTTCATCTTTTGTGTTTTCTAATTCTTCACTTGGTTCCGCTTGACTGCACGTCATTTCAACATCCCCATTTTCTTGAGTGTTTCCATTTGTTTCCTCCACTTCTTCGTTTGGTTTCGTCGTCACCTCAAGTTCTGGATGGTATTGTTTTAAACGGACATGCCACGCTACGCTGATGCACGCCGCCACAGTCTTGAACTGATGTATAACGTTGCGGGGAATGAAGTATATATCGTTGGCTCGTAAGCGTATTTTGGCATACCGAATACCCTCCCTTCTCATCTGGTTCAATTTGGCATCCTCAACCCACTGAACACACTGTCAATATAAAATTATAAAATAAGTAATTTTTAATTTAATAAAATATAGTTTATATTGTATATGTTTAATTATCATTTGAGAGAATAATTAATATAACCTAATAATATAAAATGTTGAGATAAAAATCTATATGTTAATACAGCTAGTGTGACATTCCAGTTACAGAATTCATTAAAAAATGCGATACATCATAAAAAACATTTAAACAGACTTTACAATTACATCTTATTAGATCTTGTGTTGGAAATTGTCTTTTGATTTGTTTGAATGTTTACTTCTGACCTGGGTGACCTTTTCAGAACAAGACCCTGATATGAGGGACTACGCCAGTGAAATGTACAGCATGTACACAGGGACCAACAGCTTTATGACTTATCCAAAGGACAAGGTAATGAAAGTAAAGTACCTCCCTAAGGATACAAGCAATACTGTATATAATAATATATACAGTATAATTGCACTGAAAGCTCTGCTAAATTTTCTGGCTGTTATTTTATATCTCCATTGACATCCAGCCACTGATACTCACAGAATTGTTATTTTTCAGTAATTTGCCTTTGGATATGTAGACACACCCATACCTCTCACATGCTAGTCTAATATCCCTTACCATTACACCATACCAACACTTACCTGAGAGACTGGAGGTTCGTGCAGATCAAGTTGCAGGGTTTCCGTGACATTTAAGAAGTCTGCAGAGTGAAAACAAACAACATCTTTCACATCAAGGTCATCAACCGTATCCATGTCTTTGCCATGGACTGCCTGCAGAACTCCAACGGCAGCTGTTGTCTGTCGGTCAAAGCCTTGACCAATGTGATCAGCGTGGCATCGCGTCCGGTCAGGAACGAGTAACTCTCTTGGTTCCGAAGCTCGGGGACGGTACATCAGATTTTTTAATTCGTTCACACCAGTTCTAGTGTTGGGGAAATAAATATTTGTGTTAAATTTTGATTTGAGGAATAAAAAAATGTATATATAAATTATCCTATCCCCAGGTTATTATCAACATTATCTTGATGTAATAATAATAATAATAATCTAAATTTGTTTAAATCAAAATTAATGCATTCTAGTGAGATCCAAGAATTAATTTTTATATATAAAATAAAATTTGTCTTTACCTTCTCTTGGCTTTTGAGGGCGACTTGGGCAAATCAGCTGTTGGTATCATTTGTTCTCCTGGACGAACCCATACGATTGGACCATCGTTACTATGGCAGCGCTTTTCCATCTTCACTGAAGATAGTGGACCCCACGGCATGACACGGTGGAGAAATGAATTTTCCTCTAACATGTCTAAAATATCTTCGAAATAATCTCCCGTCTCCTCGTTTACTGTTCCTACGAGGCTCATCTGCAGCATGGGTCCGGATTTATACGTACCATTACAGTACGAACGGTGAACATCGTTACGGAAATCATTGACAGTTTTTGTTATCAAATCATGTTTAGTACCCAACAGTTCGGTTTTGACGACCGTGGATGGGTGTCTACAGGCTAGATAGTCAATAAGGTTTGGAATGTTATTTACGGCATCATGAACAATACCCATTACATGATCACAAATGCCATCGGACGATTCACCATACACAATTTTAAAATACTCTTCAACAAATTTATCCAACTCATCTCCTTTCAAATGCTGGATCTCTTTACCGTACACATGTACGACACTAGCGCCCCCATTAGATTGTTTTTCGATGTGGATATATTTGCTAAATGGTGAGTTTGCCTCTTCACGGCTGTCCAATATCATTTTAACGTTGTCTGTGGTAGTTTTATCCGAGACCTCCATCTTTATTGGTTTCTGAACAGCAACTACTGGAGAAGGAGGTGATATACTAGTTTTAACAGTATCCTGAGATGTACACGTTGTAGCATCGACCATGACTGGCCTATGTCTGTGATGATGGTGGTGATGATGCTTGTGTTTCTTGGCTCTTCTCATCATCGTTAAACATTCTTTCTTAATGTGCAACTTAAGCTCAGGTGACCCATCTTTTTTCACGATCCTTGAAGTGGCATACTTTACAAGTGGCCATGAATCACCTGTTCGGTAAACAGAAAAATATATAATGAAAACAAATAAAATATAATATTAATTTATTGCACAACTGTGCATTTATATTAATATTATTAATATTATGAAAATAAATCATTTATTATAGAGCAACATTGAACTACACAACAGGCCTGACGGTAAAGCAAGAAAATGTAACTTTACTGTACTGACACTAGGTCTATCTATTAACAGGCGTAGCTAAAACTGACAAGACTAGAGTGTAAATGTTAATGTATGAAATTCACACACAATTAAATATACAGTTACTGTAGGCCTACTAGACTATAATCATTAACAATACAAAGATAAAACAAAGAAGATAAATTAAAAATGTGTCAAGTCAAAAAATGTCTACACTAAAAACTACTGTACTACTACTGGCTGACTGATCATAATTATTAATTAATATAGACTTGGTAGCTAGGCTAGCTAGGCCTAGACCTACTACTAGGCCTAGCCTAGTCTTACTTACCATTATGAACCTGCTTAGGCTGATCTTGTTGCTGTAGCACTTGCGTCCCTGTTGCTGGTGGTGAGCTTTCATTTCGTAGGCTAGCAGCAGGAGCTGCAGCTGGTGGTGGTGTTTGATTTTGAGATTGCTCTTCACTTCGACGTGCTGGCGATTGCCTTCTTATTTTTGCAGCAGATGGAGGAGGAGAGATATCGGACTCGCTTGTACTTGAATACCGTTGTTTATAATCGGTATACATATCCTCCGTGTAGCCCGAGCTCGATAACCTTCGATAGTTATGCTGTACCCGCCTTCTCTTGCCTGTCTCCATCACCATCGCAGGTCCCAATTTGCTAGGCGAAACGGTGGTGGGAGTAGGCGGGCTAGCTTCATAAACAACCAGCGTATCTGATTGTCGAGTGTCTCCATTAATTTTAAATCGACTACTTACGGCAAGCAAATTATTTGGAGTGCTAACTTTGTCATCTTCGTCACACTTTGGACTTGATAAATCATTTTCAGACATCATATCTTCGTTTACATCACGTTTTCTTTCTCGTTCAGACGCCATCATGGTTCATCGCTTACCCGGATGTCGTGTACCAGACGTTTTGCAGGAATTTTGATTAATTAATAAATACGTGTTTTTCGTAACATTGAGTTGCCAGCTATCAATTTTAAATGCTAATAATGATTATGATTGTTACAAAATGAATATGCATACTACTCTTTTTGTTTTTTTTCACATTATAATACAGTAACTGAATGTAAAATTGATAATGTCTGGCCCCACAAGACTACGAATAATTATGAATTTTTTCTACATACCGCCCTCAACAATTTATCCAGACGCAGACTTTTTAAACTTCTTTTGGCAAACAAATTGTATACAAAAATAGTATTGAGAATCGACCTGAGGTGATGTATATTTTTCGATATGGTCCAAGGTGTCCAATCACCATCTATGCTGATAACGATGTGTACCATAAGTGTAATAATAATAATGTAATAGTCAAATATTAAGTCTTCCCAGAGTGTACCTACATTAATGTATAGCATATACACGCTTCACAAAAAGTATAATATAACTGCTGAGTTTGATGAAATATTACTATGGCTATATGTATGTAAACATTTTAAAATTATTTTCTATGTAGCCTACAGTATAACAACATTACGGATAATTGCATCACAAAATAGGCTTAACATCGCGAAGTAAACCCATGTGTTGATTACACATTGAATAAACCAAATACTCTACTTCAAAATATATTATTTAATGTTATAAAAAAAAATCATTTTTAATTATTTTTTTAAGCATTTTCATGTCACCTAGTTTTTCACGCTTGGTCTAACATGACGTATTGATTGTGCACACAAACAAACACGCTGTGCGTCGGCGCAATAGAGTTTTTAGAATGTTACGCGCTGTTCTTATTCTGCGTGAATAGAGTGTATCTTTCTAAAAATATATATAATTACGCCTATGCGTAACACAGTAATAATAATATGAACTAACAACAATGTCTAAGAGTATTGACATAAATTATTGTACAGCTAGAGGTCTTTGTAAAATACCAGGCGTTGACCCAGTATTGGCGAAGAGAATAATAACTTACCGACGAAAACTATGCGGTTTCGACAGCATTGATCAACTTTTGCAAGTTAGTGGCCTAACACGTGGAAAATATAAAAAGATTGCAGATAACGCGTTTGTTGGAAAAAAGCAAACTCCATCTAAAGTAGGCCTACACAATTCTAAGCCTAAGCAATATTCGAAGAATAAAACAGTAGAATGGAATTTGGAAGACAATTTAATAATACCTATAGGCCCAAGGACTCCCAGTCCCAGGCCCAACAGAAAATCTTCACGAAATAGTAGCAAGAAGGTTTCGATTACTCAACCGACTAATTCAATAGTGCAGGATGTTGGAACTCACTATACAAATGGTATGTAGCCTAGGCCTAATGCCTGTTCATAATGATGTTGTTTAAGCAAAATATATCTAGGCCTAGGGGCCTAGCCTATACCTATGTTATCAATGATTCCATTCCTTACAGTTAATACTATAAGATTATGATGATTATCTGCAGGGGATGATGTTGTACTAGGCCTAGCTAGAGTCCAATAGTTATCGTCATAGTTTCGTGGAATGTTCCAAACCAGTCTGAATACTAAACATCAGTGATAGGCCTATACCTACTGTATACTCTGGGCCTGAGACGAGACCAAGGTAATGAAATCATACTTTTTCGTTTCAGGTACAACACAGGATGCTACGGGAACAAAGAAACACAACAAACAAACTGTTGCTAAACAACGTTGGTCTAATAGATTAGCTGATGAAACTTTACAGACACCTATCATGAACTTCTACATATCGCCAGGACTGTCAGGACAAATGCCACAACCAATATCTGGTCAACCGATGACCGGCCAAGCACAAACAGGACAACCATTACCAGGAAATTTTCCGTCGGGACAACAGTCAAGTTTCTTAAATACATCGACTTTTCCTTATAGTCCTACACCTCTTCAATTTGGAAATAACCCAAACGACTTCAAACATGTTTATAGTTTAGACAAAGAAGACTATTATACTCTTCAGCCATCTTCGACATATGATACAGAAAATATAAAAGAACATACAATTCCTAAAACGCCTAGAACAACTCAAGCACAGACAGAGCGAAGTCGTGAAGAGAATTTTGACTTTTCAAACAATCGTATGTTCACAAATCCATTGACGTCATCAACTCCTAAGAAACTCCGAAAGAGACAAAATAAAAGAAGAAATCAAGATATCTCTGCAAATTCTAACGATTATCCAGATACAAATTCAGATAATAACCAAAACGTCAGTAACGATCTCCAAAACATCACTGAGGCCGACAGGAAAGCGCACGGACTTTATAAGGAAAATTGTAATGCTATAAAACAGTGGTTGAGAGGCGTAGCACCCTACGTTTTCAGTGACTATGAAACAACAGCAACAACAGATAGTGAGGTTGATGACTTAAAACAACAAGAAAAAGTTGCAAATTCTACATCAACAAGAGTTAAACACAGACGAAAAACCCGTTCAAAATCAAAACCATCAGAACGCCATACTACGCAGTGCACATGCGCAAATGAGAGAAAGGAAAAACAGGACATGAAGCAACATAAGGAAAAAAGAAACAGTGAAGATGAAGATAATAATAACAATCAGTATGATAATTCTTGGCCATGCGTTCTGATGTGAGTGGTAAAGGTCAAACAATGTCAATTCATTGTATTACTATAAAATAAAGTTAGATTAATCTAGTATTAATAATATAATTGTGTCAATTGAAGCATTTCATTTGTTTTTAGTCGATAGTTAGCACTTTAGCGACGGTATCTGTTAGCTTATTGCATTTGTCATTTTTTGTTTACAAAAACACTTGTGTATATTCAGCTTGGGTATTATACTATTATACTATATACGCTTTTCTACATTAATTTTTAATAATGTTTTAATAACATTATATGTAAAGTATTGTATTCAGTTAAAAAAACAAAACTGGACTAGACTGACATAACAGTTTGACAAAAAATGTACACTCTAATGTAAGTACGTTAGTATGATGCGAAATTAAATTGTTGACAGGCCTATTAACTACGAAACTAGCCTCGGGGATGTACGACTGTTTGATAGGGCCTAGGAAAGTGAGTAAGTTGGCACGTTCCTGTGATTGCTACGTTCCCCGTCTCTCCGGGGGCTTTTTCGAATCTATAATTCTGAATTAACCACGAAAAGATGAGGAAGATCTCGGCCTTAGCTAATGCTTCTCCAACACACACTCTTCGACCGGTGGAAAACGGCAGAAAACTCTGAAGACGTTGCTTAATAGTTCTTGTCGAATCCAAGAATCGCTCTAAGAAAAAGAATATATATTAGCAATACACAATATTCAAATGAATGTCGATTTGAATGGAAACAATATTTTAAACGATTCCATTCAATTAGATTTCATTCGAGTCGAGATTATTTTCATATGACTTCCTCATTAACAAATTGTACTCGATAGATCAGTGATAGTTTGATGGATTCTTAAGCTCTTTCTACACTATCATACTTTATGTGACCAAAAAATGTGATGTGCCGAAATAGGGTAGTGATATGATATCAGCGTGTATGAAAAAATCAATTTTTTCCCACATAAAGTTAAGTTTGATATTTTAGACAAAGCTTTTAAGCTCTGTCTACACTATCACACTTTATATTTGGGGAAAAATTTGTTGTTAAACTTGTTTGATAGTCTAAACAAGGCTTTAGAGAGGCCGTGTCATATTTATTCTACTGCAGTTACTGCAGTATACTACAATATAATTACTATTTAAGTTGTTTACTAATTAACAATCTTTCATCATACATTATATGATCTAACAATTGCTAATATTTTGTTCAGTTTTGAATATTATAAATTACATTTGTACGTAACAGACCTAAAGCAAAAAAAAATAATAATAACAATAATAATAACATCATTTGTATTATTACAATGATGTCATTTCATTACCACACTTGGGCATATCACTACCGTATTTAGGCACATCACACTTTTTTGTCACATAAAGTTTGATAGTGTAGACAGAGCTATAGAATAAGACAAGGTCTTCCGCAGCTATTTGATTTGCACAATCGATATCAATATACCTATTACCTGGTTTGAACTTTTCAGGAGAATCCCAGTATTTTGAGTCATTGTGAAGAGCCCAATGATTTATGAATAATATCGTGCCTACAGGTACATTGTAATTGCCTGAAAGAAAAAGGTACGCATTAAGCCGAATTCATACTAGGTGGGAAATCTGTTTTAAGGGTCTTTGAAACATGTTACACGTCACGGTTCCGGTTCGGCGCCAGCAACAAACCAAAAACGTTCCACGTGTAGGCTAAATGCCCTCTTATTCAGTATAAGATAACTATACAAAAGCCCAATCCTGCTACATTATGAAAATGAATAACTAAAAATACGGGACGATGACGAGAGCTTGTTTAGTTCTTACCAATTGTGGAGTCTTCAATAGCACGATGAGGTACGCCTAAAGGTGAAGCCGTGCCGTATCTCATAATCTCCATGATCGTAGCCTCCGTATACGGTAACTTTCCACGGTCACTTAGTCGTGGCGGCCTGTCTCCAATGACGTCATCAAGTTCCTTCTTTATTTTCTCCTGTACATCCGGGTTGTCCATCATGCATGCCACAGCCCAGAGTAACGATGCTGTCGATGTGTCTGTACCAGCTACAAGAAATGTGATTACAATAAAATAATTAATTTTAATCAGGGAAGAATAAAAATTACGTAATTTGAATCTTGAACCTAATTGTTATCTATATATAATTTTTCTAAACTGTAAATATCGGTAAACCATGCACGCCCAAAAAAACTGCAGTCAAAATACTCCCATTTTGAAAACCCATGTTTATAAACCCATGTAAAACACTTTGTAAATTTTAGAGATCATATGCAGTTAATAAATGTGTATTATGATGTGTTCACGGAAAAAACAAATGTTTATGGGCGTTTATTCAAATCAGAGCGTTTAACATATTTATTTATATACAAAAATAATGGAACATACCAAAGAAGAGATCTGATAGAATATGTTTGATATGCACGTCGGTTAATTTGCTGGCAGAACTATCTGTCTCTAGTTCATCTTTCTGAGCTTTTAATAGAAGCTCAATCACGTCATTAGCAGGTTCATCTAGAAATGAATCATTAACATAATTGTATTTAGAAGTATTGGTAGATGTGAAAATAATTGGGTTTCCTTAAAGATCTAATCTTAAATGCAAAAAGATAGACGCTATCGATCGCATGGTAACTATTTATAAATAAAATTAAAAACGAAAATAGACTAATGGTCGTCCAACTGTCGGGGCTAATAAAAGCTCATGTCATTGTGGTTTGTAAGGCCTTGTCTACACTATCAAACTTTTTGTGACAAAACAATTCCAATGTGTCCATTATGGACATGCTGATGTCATACCACTACCGTATTTGAGAATATCACTACAATATTTGTATTTTTTTGTCAAACTAGTTTGATAGTGTAGACAGAGCTTATTATGGTGGTCTAGATAATATCAATACCTGGGGTGTATGTTCTCAAATGCTGATTCACTTCTGTCAAAATTATAGCAAAATATTCCAGTGTTAATTTTCGAAATAGGCCTAAGTTCTTTGATGTACTTGGTAAAAATCGAGCGGCTGGAATAAAGTCTAATATAGAACAGTTACCAATTGCGTCATTGATTTCGTCTATTAGCTTCATTAATTGATGAAGCTGGGGATCCTTAAAGTTGTATCTAAAATTTTAAAAACACACAAATAGAAAAAGAAGACATACAGTCAGGTTAAATACGTCTTCGAACACCCGAAGTATTCTGGTCATAATGTTATCAAAATATGTAATATAGTGCATACTATTGCACGCGTGTGACCCACAATCGTCCAATCAAATGACAGGAATTTATTTAGGTGTTATATAAACACAATTATAGACTTATAGATACAGAAAATGTAAAACTTGTTATTGTTAAAGGTAAGGATATTTATTCAGGTCCTCAAGCTTGACTGGAAAGTGAGAACATTTGGATTAGGCCGCGGTGCAGCGCCTACAAGATCATCAAACCGAGAAACAATTCCTACACTTTACTTGTATCTATCAATAACATCATTAAGATAGATATAATTTGAAGATGTGTGCACACAGATAGATATTAGATATATTTCGTGTAAATCTTCATTTTGATGTGTTTTATTGTACATTTTGTATATGTTTCTTGAGAGGGGAGCAAATTTAAATTTGACTTATCTTTACTTACTCATGTCCAAAGCACATAGATGCGATAATGTTGTAGACTGCCAATTTGATCACTTCTTTTGGATCAAATGGTGTGCCGGCTTTTTCTGAAAGAACATCTCCGACCTTCGGTATTACGTTTTCTACCAAAGTCTCCAAACCTTCCGTACAATATTTTCTGTAAGCAAAAGAAAACAGAGCTTTAGTAACAGAGAAAAACGTGATCAAGGAACCAAAACTGGGCTATATCTAAATAATTAACCACTAAAATTAACATTATCTTATCTTATTTTTGTCCGATAAATAAGTATATTACGTACTAACCTGATAGCTAAATGTGCTAACTTTCGGTGGAATTTCCATGTTGGTGTAGGCTGAGCAAAAACGATGTCCTTTCCGTGATCAGAAGACAAGTCAACTGTAATGAAGATACTGTTGGTCAGATGTTGGCCCTAAACTGAAGCAATATTGTACTTTATACTAAGCAAATGTTCGTATTGTAGTCAAATGTACACATTTTGTCAGTTACTAGGGCAAACATATGACAATTATGCGACTACTTGACGCAAAGCTATTCAACTTTAGCTAAATAAAATGATCTTCTGAACGTAAATGATATTAGGTTACTTAAATTAAGTGTAGGCATATCTTTATAATAATGTGCAAGTTCCACATTTTCAGCCTTCGGGCTGCTTGTTGTCCATATTTTATATACAGAATAAATATAAAATCAATAAACGATTTTAACACATCTAAGACATCACGAGAATTGATTCGCTTTAGTATATATTAAAAGTAAAAAGTCCTTTTTATAATTAGGCTTAAGATAAATATCCATAAAACACAACTAATTTACAGCAGGTTATTAAAAAAACAAATCAGCGTAAAATTGGAAACAACTTACAAGTATATGAAGGATGTCGCCCACTAAAATCATTAAATTTGGTCAGTAAAGCTTCTTGCGTAAGTTCGTGGTTGTTGATAACGACTCCCCAATAACTTCCAAATTTTACTGAAAAAATTGGTCCGTACTTGAAAGTCATGTCCTTAAAGGTATTCCATAGATTGTTATCTTCTAACAATACTGTATAACAAAAAAATATTTCTGCAAGATTATACAGTAGCCTACATCAACATAACCAGATAATATACAATTTTTAAACGGAAAAATAGGGAAAAAAGTATATTTCTTAATAATAACGACCGGGCTTGAAAAACTTTTAAAATAAAAATCGTTATCACATAAAGTTTGATAGTGTAGGCTTGATATTTAAGGCTTACTTGGAATATTCCCTATGATAGGATAAGGCGTTGGACCAGGTGGCATTCCAGATGGACGGCGAATGTTGAAATACATCCATGTAAGCAACAGGACGACCAGCACAACGGCTAGAGACAACGTGCTTGTACATTCCAACATCTTAGAAGAAAAATAAATTACAAACAATTATTTACAATTACTTTGCGACTGCATTAAGGTCGCAGAGACCTTAGGAAAAGCATGCACGGTTGAAAAAGTGTTTTTTGTTTATACATTCTTTTCAAGCAGACGAAAAATGTGTGCTGTATAACAAAACCGCTGATTGTTGGTAATTATCATTGTTTAATTTAAAAAGGGGGAAATACAATGGTACAATTTCAACGATGATAGTATAACTAATGAAGACATCAATTTAATAACAATGCACAATCACGTTCTGATATTATTATTATTATTATTAGAATTTCATTGCATTGCTTCATAAATTGAACTATATATACTTTAATATAGTGTAGTAGGCCTACAATAGTAGTTGGCTACAGAACCCTTGCAATCTGCGTAAAGTCCTCGCCTGATCCGAGCATATGCATCCATTTTAATACAAACAACAGTTAGTGACTCATGTGCACTTATACATACTCTGCCTTTTATCGTTAAGATAAATCTATAAAGTATTGGATCTATAATGTTATGGTTTGCACATACTGTACTACATGATAAGTTAATGGTTACCTTGCAACATCAAAGTAGACGTCACTGTACTAGTTAAGCATTCAGCACCCCTGAGCTCGTTCCCAGTTTTAATTGCTATGTATGCATGTTGACGTTGAATATGGCAATGTTCCAAATAATAACCCATACAAACACAATAATGTCGTTGCCATGTAGTTGGCTGACCTAGTTAAGGGTTAGGCTATTGTCTACGATACTGGGCGTTAAATGTCAAAAACACATTGCTGTTTTAGAATTCGAAATATATAGCTATAATAATCAAAAACAATAATAATATATAATAACAATATAATATAATAATATTTTTGATCTTGCGATCTCGTATGTCCTACATAAGAAACCTAGGCCTAATCTATGGCCTATTTTATCTCAACCATAGTGGGGTTGTCATGGTCCTGGAAACATACAGTTAGGCTATACATATTTTATTTCATATTTCAAATATTGTAGGTGCCATTTCCGGGCATCTAGCAGCTGATTAAGTTAGTTGCAGTAGGCTACATTAGGTTACATAAAATGTTATAATAAACACAGTATTCCAAGATTTATTTATAAATGTTATATTTTATTTTTCAGCTTCAATACAATAAAAGTCATTTATGATCTGAGAACACGGAGTTTTTATTATGTTTTTATACGGTTATAATGAGAGAAAGGAAAAACAGAACATGAAGCAACATACGGAAAAAAGTGAAGATGAAGAGTACTAACAATCAGTATGTTAATTCTTGGCCGCGCGTTCTGATGTGAGTGGTAAAGGTTAAACAATGTCAATTCATTTTATTGCAATAAAATAAAGTTAGATTAATCTAGTATTAATATAATTGCGTCAACAACTGTCGCGCATTTCATTTTTTAATCGATAGCGGTTTGCACTTTATGGACGGTATACGTTTATAGCTTATTGCCTTTGTCATTGTTTACAAAACATTGTATATTCAGCTTGGATATTATACTATATAAGCTTTTCTACATTGATTATTAATAATGTATTAATAACATTATAAGTATTTTATTCAGTTCAACAAAACAAAACTAGACTAGACTGACATAACAGTTTAACAAAAAATATATACTCTTATTTAAGGACGCTAGTATGATCCGACATTAAATTGTTGACCTATAACTACAAAACTATATTAGCCTCGGGGATAATACAAAATTGTGGTTTATTGGGTTTTTAGTCGCGTGCGTGCAACGCGACTCTACAGCTCACTCGGTCGGTGGTCGGTTGGTTGGTAAACACTTAAATATATTGTTTAATCAGATGTTATGTTAATAATGTACAACTCGTTAATTTTACCTCACCTAATATATGCAATAACTATTTGGGGAGTTGTGGGGCAACGAAGCTACAGAGAATACACATACTTAAAAAACGAACGATCAGAAATATATGTAAAGTGCATTATCAGCATTCATCAGCAATCTATCTATTGAATATTTTTGACTTGTATGAGAAGTACACTGCTGTATTTATGTTTCAATTCCGTATGGGCAATTTACCAGTTCCATTTAACTCTTTTTTTTTACAAAAATGGAATCTGTACATGAGTATGGTACGCGGAAGAAAGAGTGATTTCCGTATTGCTCTAAAAAGAACAAATATAAGTATTGCCTATAGAGGGGCAAATATTTGGAACCGTTTACCTGAAAACATAAAGTGTGAAACTAAAATCGGAAAATTTTAAAAAGTAAATACAACTACTATTAATAAATAAATACTCATGTAGAGTTCACTTTTCTTACTTTTACTTTTTATCTCTATTTGTACTGTTATTGTTTTATTTGCTAATTAGATACGGTATTATAGGGTAATGAGTTTAAGAGCGTCGGCTCATTGCATACCCGTTTTGTATCAAATACGTTTTCCGTCCATTATGATTTAGAATAAACTTATAGAAATATTCTTGTAAAAGAAATACAGTATATATATATTCTGTTAAAAAATATAAAAAATGTTGCTTCGCTGAAAGTTGAAAAAAAAGTTTATAAAAATAATATAGTCCTTATCTAAGAAGATTCGTTCTACCATCAGAACCATGGAGCGAGTGAGCCTTGAACCATGACCGATGTTATGGCTACGTAATTACGGTTTTGTAGATCGATAGACACGCCCCTTGGCGATAGCTGTGCTCTCTTTTTATGTATCACTAAAATGAATAAATAAAATAAAACTAGAGTCCGAAAACTAGAATCTGCGAATTTGTAGGCCTAGTTGGGACTTTCATACAATTTGTGGTGATAGATTTGAATTAGCATTTAATTATATGCTAGTTACAATTAAAATACAGTTCTTAGGTGTCATTCTTGATGAGTTTGTAACCTTCCATGATCATATAGATACCATTACTATGAAAATTTGTAGGCCTAGTTGGGACTTTCATACAATTTGTGGTGATAGATTTGAATTAGCATTTAATTATATGCTAGTTACAATTAAAATACAGAATTCATGGATTGGTACATGAATGCAAAAATAATTTTAAATAACTAAGTGTTTAATTGGCCATCTTCCATGGACCACATGTAGGCATATCGCCAGGCGGTTGAGGGATTTCGTCCATGTCACCGACTTGGAAAATCATAGCTTGTCCAGTCTGAAATAGAAAAGAAAAGTATGAGAAAAAATATTACAAGACCAAACTTCTTGTATAATACAATTTGCTTTTTTTTTTAAAGAAACAATAAAATATGAAATTAATAACAGAAAAACTTGTCACTAAATTCTGACTTCAAATAGGAACTAAACTTTACCCTGCTTACACTTTGAATACAGTGCAATTAAAACGCAGTCATAAAGCCAGGCAAGGTCTTTCTAAACATGAAGATTAGGCTACTGCTGTAGAATACGAAATGAATCACACACAAGCCATACTTGGAGCAAGGCAATCTATCAACAGGACACTGCGCTCGCCTTGTCAAGATAGGAACTCGTAACAGTCATTTTATCTATTAATAGGCGTAGAACTGATCGTGTCGGAGCCATATATAAACCCTCTGATCTCCGGAGCTCAGCATCCTGTTGTTAGATTGCCGTGCTTGGAGATTACTTCCTTCTTCCATTACTTACTTCTAAATGACTGTTTGTTACAGCATTAAAAAACCAATAACCAGGATTATCCGCCTTCCATCTTAAGATTACGTAACCATATGCAGGTATATTTACAGTGTCTTTAATTACAGCTTGGTCGGGTGAAATTCTTGTAAGTAATCCTTTGTAATAAGTAATAATAAATTCGATTTTATACCAAAACATTTGAGTAATAATACAAACCTGCGCTTTTAACTTCCAAGTGTCATGAATTCAATTTATCACAGCGGTTAGTCTAACACAAGCTATCAGACATCCTATCAGACAATCTATCAGACAATCTATCAGACATTCTATCGGACATTCTATCAGACATTCTATCAGACAATCTATCGGACATTCTATCAGACAATCAGACAGTCTATCAGACAGTTTATCAGACAGTTTATCAGACAATCAATCAGACAGTCTATCAGACAGTTTATCAGACATTCTATCAGACAATCTATCAGACATTCTATCAGACATTCTATCAGACATTCTATCAGACAATCTATCAGACAATCTATCAGACAATCTATCAGACAATCTATCAGACAATCTATCAGACAATCTATCAGACATTCTATCAGACAGTTTATCAGACAGTCTATCAGACAGTTTATCAGACAGTTTATCAGACAATCAATCAGACAGTCTATCAGACAGTTTATCAGACATTCTATCAGACAATCTATCAGACATTCTATCAGACATTCTATCAGACATTCTATCAGACATTCTATCAGACAATCTATCAAACAATCTATCAGACAATCTATCAGACAATCTATCAGACAATCTATCAGACATTCTATCAGACAGTTTATCAGACATTCTATCAGACAATCTATCAGAAATTCTATCAGACATTCTATCAGACATTCTATCAGACATTCTATCAGACAATCTATCAGACAATCTATCAGACAATCTATCAGACAATCTATCAGACAATCTATCAGACATTCTATCAGACAGTATATCAGACAATCTATCAGACATTCTATCAGACAAATATCAGACAATCTATCAGACATGCTATCAGACAATCAGACAGGCTATCAGACAATCTATCAGAAATGCGTTGCGCGCGTTTGTGAAATTGTTTCTATTGTTGTTGGAAGGCATCTACAAGATTCGTCTTGGAAAGTTTCTAGTGAAACCGCCTTGAAAAGTGAAGAGAACAACGGGATTAATTAGTATAATTATTATTATTATTATAATTATATTATTTATATAACGTTCTATATTTGCTTTATTTTACCTTGTTCGTCTAATTCTTTGAGTTCATCTTTTGTAAACAAACTACCAATTCCACCCATGCCTACAACTCGAGCGGAATCTCCGTGCATGTGTACTGAGTAATCAGCCTTATTTTGATTTGCAATAACGAGTTCAACGACCTAAATAGAATAAATACATAGATTGTGATTTTTTAACAGTATTTAAATTTCTTTTTGAAGTTTATACGAGTTCTTCTCTCTGGATAACCTTCGGTCATGAGCTGTTTGATGTTGAACACAGCTAGCTACAATGCATGTTTCATAAGATCGTGGTGATTCTGGGGTTTATGAGGCCGATTATCGGCATTCTCTTGTGGTAATTTTTTATGTTCATCTGAGGTAGCGCAAACTATCGTCCTGTTTCTGCTACGGTATATTTTTGGCGGCAGAAATGGTGCTCGCAAAAATACACCGTATAAAATATACCGTATTTTGGCCCACCAAATGTGTGGATAAAACAAGGTATTTATAAATTTATACCGTATTTTGTGTACCCTTTTCTGCTGCAAATAAAAATATCATATGTTTTGAACTTTTGTAAGCTTTTTACACACAAATAGTCTATAGTCAACGAAAGTAAGGAACAACATCCCAGCATTTGCAATCTGCTAGGTAAACAAAGATTTCGGGAAAATTAAAATGGAACAAACAGGACAGCCACATTTACAAAGGTAAATGTATCTATATTTTGTTCTAAAGCAAACATTTAAGGAGAGTACGGGGTGCGGACTTGTCAATAATAAAAATAACAACAAAAAGAGACTGTGAAAGCAGAGGCTACAACATCGTCAAAGATAACAAATTCTAATTTATGCAAGGAAGGAATAACTTGTACTCATTTTGGGGATCGAAAGGCAGGCTGGGTAAAAAAAGACACGACCACCCAATGTAGTAAGTTTAGCAGAAACCAGGTACTCAAAACACGGTAAAAAATATATCGTATTTTATATACCGTATTCTTATAACATTTTTTAGGATATGCTTCAGAAACAGACTTCATGGGACTACTCCTTCCCACCCAAAGCATGACAACCTAACTTGTGAAATCTATTGATTAGCATGGCGTATTTAATGAGTTCATATTAATATTCATTTATTTTCCAGATAAGAAATATAATAATACAAAAAAGAAAAAGAGTTTACCTTTCCAAGATGTATCTTTAAAATACTAGTACATCTGCATAACACGGTGATACTGTCACAACTCTGATACAATTCATCATCTGTCGTGGGTTCGCAGGTTTCAACTATTTCTCGATTAGACAAAATCGGAGTTTCCGGATACAAGAAGGCGACATTGTCGACTTCAAAATTATTGATCATTCCACCATCCGTTAAACGTCCATCAGGAGCGGATACTATTTCTGCGTAATAGTTTAATGCTATATAATACTTGACGTCTACGGTGTACAATTCTTTATCGAAGTCTCTTTCTAAAACAAAATTACGTCATAAGATGAAGTAAAGTTGGAATTATTGACTTTTCGTTTTCACACCACGTGGCTCGTGACTATCAAGTAAAAATATCATTCTGCACATTCCCATATACGTGCACAGAAAGGTCGATATTGTGTCAGTAAGAAGTACTAGGCTTTATTTTATTTGCCTTTCCATTGCCTTATTGTTTTAAACATTGTTGATGAATTTTAAAGCGCAGTTTATTAATTTTTAATTTTATATACATTAGACCAATAATAGATGAATTGAATGTATAGTGCATAATCAATGTACTGGGCCTATAATAATGTTAAATTATGGTGGAGATGTGATGATAAGAGTGAGGGATATTCATTAAAAAAAAAGTAAAAGTAATTGTCTTACCGAGAGGCAATGCATCAAGTACTGAAAATTGAGTTGTGGTTGTAAGAGTCTCTGGAGTTTTGATTACAGGATAACAAGAAGGCTCAACATTGGATCCAGTAGTGTACTTTAAAATGGCAACTCCATCATCAACGCATTCAGTCTCTTTTGATCCAGCGTAGTATATACAATACGATGCAGGTTTAGCAGTAGCCTTCAACAAGAAATCGTATCTAAAGTATATTAGAAAGAACAATTATAAAAACAGCATGTTGTAATAAAGTTGAAAATTATTTCTTCCTGCCATCCTCATTATTTGAAAATAAACGCAACTAGAGTTTATAGATTACAACTTATACCTTTCGCCCGGAGCTATAAGAATGGAATCAACTTCCTTGGGTACTACTTCAGATCCGTCTACTGCGACTACCGTCAGAGGATGTGATTGGATTGATACTACAAGGTTACAAAGGGCAAAGGCAGCACTGATCATCCGGAAACGATACGTCATTCCTTCTTCGACTTCAAATGTTGACAGAGGTGTATAAAAAACCTCACCATGATCGTTGTAGAAGGGTTCTTGTTGTGCTCTCCCGTTTATAAGTATGGAAAACTTCTGGGCTTCAGAATCTACGTATTTTGTCGGACTGTCAGACATCAAATATGTACTGAGAGTTGGTCTTTCTTTCCAGTCAGCTATCATCATCACATGCTCCGGAAGATCAAAGTCATATAAATGACTATTATATTCGTATTGCATCGCCTGTTTTACAATCAGCGCTCCATACATACCATCATTTCTCATGTAACCAGAATGTCCGTGCCACCAGTGAGTTCCGGCTGGACTTGCTGTGAATTCATAAACAAACGAAGATGAAGATGCGACTGGACATTGCGTAATCATGGATACACCGTCCATCCAGTTGGTCCCTTCTTGGTGCATTCCATACCAATGTATCGTCAATGCTCCTCTGTCTTGTAGATTGTTAAGTAACTTTACTTGAACCGTATCCCCTTCACATACCTTAAATATATAAAAAGATCCTTTGTTCCTTACTCGATCTGGTTATATAATGCTGAATAATCTAAATGTTTCAATTAGGCCTAAGCATAGTAAAGTCAGCATTTTTATTTTTTTAGCCAGTTTTTATTGCATATTTTAACAAATTATTGGAACCAGTATAAAGTAATGTTTATAGTATTTTTGATGTTCTTATTATTATGTTGCTTTAAAATGTTGTATCCTTGTATTCATGTCTTTTTTAAATATATTGATTGTTTTAAATAATATAAATATTGTATATGGCAATAATAATAATTATATTCATATAAACCCCTGGTATAAATTGAAAACCCCGTTATGGTACAATATGCCAAATTCAACTTCATTGGTTGATTAAAAGATAGGTCTATGACGTAATTCTTACCTCAATGGTTGGTCCGGGTAAAGTGTAATTAGTAGTGACAGAAGGTCTTGAGACACCGTCAAGTGCCAGACATCTATCTAAAGAACAGTCACCAGTGCGAATAGGACAATCAAAGCAGTAGGTGGACATAGAGTAAAACCAGCGGACATCGAATACATATTCACAAACTTTTGGCCTGCTTGGATATTCACACGTACGAGCACACTCGTGAGTCTCAGTAGCCACAATTCTTGTCTTTTCTTGACATCCCAAACTTTGGATAAAACCTATAAAGTTATTAGAACATCATTTTAATATAAAAGAAAAGAGTTGCATATAAAATTACATGGTTTAGGAATTGTTGTAAGTAGACAACATTGTGTAGACATTAGGCCTAAAAAGTATTTTTAATAAGTTTTGTCCAAGTTAGTTTAACATGTATTATTGATATAAGCGCATTAACGTTGGCATTTAGAATGTATTATAATTGTCGGTGCAAACTTTACGCACAGGAGGTCCTGAAGCATTAGTTTAATAATAAAATTAATATAAAAAGAACGCATAAAACCACGCATGAAACCACGCATGAAAACACGTATGAACACACGTATGAACACAGTACGTAATACACGTATAAACACAAGTATGAAAACATACTCCCATAATGCAGTTTAGAAATCAGCGCAAAAATTATAATGAATGAAAAAAGAACAACACTTACTGTAATTTAATGAAAAATAGAAAACTTTGAGTAATAATGACGTCAGATCCATTTGGAACCTTCTACTTGCAGACTGTCGAAATGAAATGTTTAGGCATACAGCCTTCTATTTATATATTAGTAATATATAAATAGAAGGGTACCCGTACCCTATTGTCAATAGGGGCCTATTGTATGGTCGATCGATTTTGATAGCGAGGAAACGGCTGAGGAACTAAAGGTCAAAGAAAAATTCGTAAACATTTGCCGTTCAAATATAGACTAATGCTTACCAGTAGGCATATGCGTGCTTACATTTGTGTACAGCCACATCAAAACCAGGCACTTGGTGAAATATATATTTTTTTAGTTGATACTATAATGGTATTCCTCACAATATATCCTTCAAAATGGTGTTTGGATCATTTAAATCAAGCAAATATTCCCAGAGTTATGGCAATAAATGTATATAGCATTTATACAACAATTTACTTGTAATTACTGAGTAATTAACAGTCAAAGTTTAATGACAAATCAGACAGGAAGTTGCCCCATGCTGTTACAGATTGAACAATTAACACCTTAGCAACACTACCTTCTAGATAAACAATCATTCTGTGGCACACTTATTCAATATAGTGTTTTCTGATATTCATGAAAATTTCATCAAAATCCGAGGTGGTTATCATAGTTAATTATGACGATTACAAAGTACCACTAATTTACGTAAAATCTGTCAAATTCATTTATAATAGTGTAGTGTAAGAATAATACAGTAGGCCTACTAGTAGGTATTCAGGAAGATTGCCTTAGCTTATTATTAGTTCTAAACAAATTTTAAAAAAAAAGCAAACATTTTATTAATGAACTTTATTCAATTTTATTTCTCTTTTTACTTTATTTTATCTGCTTTTTGTTCAAAATGGCGCAGGGTACACAATGTCCCTCGTTTCTGGTCGGCAAAATTCAATTACCAGTATTTTATTTGTGAGTGATTTGTATTGTACTGGTTTTTAGTGTTAATGTTATGTATGTAAGAGAAACACAACAGTTCTTTTCAGACTTAATATACGTGGTGTACCGCAAACTTTATATCAACATTTGATTTCGCCATGCAAACCTTCAAACAATGTTCTGTATTCTATTGTTGAACCAGCACCATCACAGATAGCCACACCCGTTAGCTTGAACAATGTTTTTAAGCATGATGAATAACGTGAAATTTAGCCAAGGTACCAGTATTTTATTTGTGAGGGATTTGTATTGTACTGGATTTTACTGTTGTTAATGTTACGTAATACGTCTATTGTTGAACCAGCACCTGGCCTGATCATGACAGATAGACACACCCGTTAGCTTGAACAATGTTTTTAAGCATGATGAATAACGTGAAATTTAGCCAAGGTACCAGTATTTTATTTGTGAGGGATTTGTATTGTACTGGTTTTTACGGTTTATGTTTTGCACACACTCCCCACACACCCAACCCATCATTGGCAATTTTTAAGCATAATGAAATTTAACCAAATTGAAATAAATAAAATAGCCCAGCAGTAGGCCTAGTAAGTAAAGTAAAGCCTTCCAGGAGGCTTATTATACTATAGAGAGGAAAACTCCATCTTATTTTAATTGGGCTAGGCCTTGTTGTTGTTATTACTATTATTATTACTAGCTAGCTAGGCCTACTATGCCATGCAGCCTATCTAGGCTAGTAGCCCAGCGTAGTAGTAGGCCTAGGCGGATCTCCGCCTAGTCTAGGCTTATAGTACTAGGCCTAGTAGAGCCAGGTCTAGCCTACTGTACCTAGCTAGGCCTAGTGCCAGTGGATTGAGAGTTACATTGCTAATATCAACTCTTACGATAAATAACTTAGCTAGGCCCTTTACTTTAGTATGTTATAACTTATTGTTATCAAGTCTGAGTCAGTACACGTCACTTTAGTATTACTGTGTACAGTACTTAGATGAACTATAAAAAATATATTTTTCTCGACAAGCGTGTACTAGCGATAAGATTTTGTTGACCTGGAATTTTCCATGCTGGATGGGTCATGTGACAAAATTAAACCAATCACATCGCTTCTTTCAGCGTGTTCGTAGCAAACAAGGCCGTTTTTGTTAACACTAAAGGGTTCTATAAAATCGGTTTTTATTGGTCTATATCGTACAATCTGTGACATCACTCATTTATTTTTAGATTCATGAACAAAATACCTATCGAATGATACCAAGCTTTCTACTATTCCTGGTCAACCAGACTAAGTTGAATCCTGCATTTAATGAAGTTAGTTTGGTATAAACAGTTGTGTGCGATTGTTGAATAAAAAATAAATTAGGAAATACAATTATATAATTAGAGATACACCGTGACAAATGTTACTATTTATATTTTTTTCTTAAGATATGTTCTAAATTGCCAAAAGCGAAAAGAAAGAATGGCTGCGAAAACAAATTTGCAAAAAATCGTCTAAACTTTGCCTTAAATCCATGATTTTGCTTAAGTCAGATTTATTATATCTATATATACTTGTGTAAAACTAATTTATTCATTGAGGAAAACTACATATTATACAATATGATCAGGAAGGAGTGTTCGCTCTTCCCTGATTATTTCATTATTGTTGAACAAAATAAACTTTACAGAATATCTTTAAAATATATATATTATATATTTATTGGGAATTGGGACTTGGAAACTTGAGTATAATTTGCGAGTAAAGATTTGCTGCATAATACTTCTACCTCGCTCGAGTATTATACAATTGTAATTTTGAAAAAGGTACACTAGTTTTACTATGCTCTTTGATAACGAGACAGGCTATCCTTATATAGTATAGTTTTCTCTGAGGCCTATGGTTTAAATCTTTCTTAGACAGTAAAGTGATACTGTGTCATTTAAAATCGTGTACTGTAGTTTTAATATCGTGAAAGTGCAACTGTCTGATAAGGTCTAGTAAAGGTCACTATCATTGGCGTTCCTTCGATTGCTACGTCACCCGTCACTCCCGGAGCTTTCTCAAATGTATAGTTCTGAATTAACCACGTAAAGATAAGAAAGATCTGAGCTTTAGCTAATGCTTGTCCAACACACACTCTACGACCGGCTGAAAAGGGCAGATAGCTCGGAAGATGTTGTTTGATATTTCCTGTTGAATCCAAGAATCTCTCTAAGGAAAACACAGTACAGTAAGTAAAAGTAAGTATAAAAAATAATTAATTATTATTACCAGCAAGTTAAATGTAATAACCAGTCTTAACAATGAAAGCAGTTCTTCCATTCAACGAATAATAGGCCTATTTTCCCCGTCCAGATTGGTTGGCTAGGTCCATGGAAAGATAGTATTTTGATCTGTGAAGCAGGTCAATTACAGACGTAGAAATGTATTTCTGTGTTACAATATGGCTATATTACTATTTATACCAATATTACAGACAAGAGCTGACGTTTGTATTAAAATACCTGGTTTAAACTTTTCAGGAGAATCCCAGTATTTCGAATCATTGTGAAGAGCCCAAGCATTTATGATTACTCCTGTGCCTGTAGGTACATTGTAATTGCCTGAAAGAAAATACGATAGCCTACAAATTCATAAACGTAGGACGTACTCTAACCATCTGGTGTATCTATATACCTTTGATCCTGATCCCAGCTAGAAGGCAATTCATGTGGTAGTGGCATATATGCCTATCCGTGGGCCTAGTAGCAGAGAGCAAGCAGAATTCAAGATAGTCATCGTTCTTACCAATTGTGGAGTTTTTAATAGCACAGTGAGCCAAGCTTAATGGGACAACTGTCCCGTATCTCATAGTCTCCATGATCACAGCATCCGTGTATGGCAGCTTCTCACGATCACTTAATTGTGGCGGCCTGTCTCCAATGACATCATCAAGTTCTTTCTTTATCTTTTCCTGTACATCCGGGTTATCAATCATGCATGCAACAGCCCACAGTAATGTTGATGTCGATGTTTCTGTACCAGCTATAATTAGAATAAAATGAGTACTCATCAATTTATAGGCGGATACAGGAGTGGTTCCATCCGACCAGTCTTCATCCTAGTAGGCCTGAATTTTGAGGTGACAAAATAGCAGTACATGCTAAAGTGAAAACATACCTATGAACAGATCTGATACAATCTGTTTGATATGCACATCTGTTAATTTACTGTCCGAGTTATCAGTCTCCATTTCATCATTTTGAGTTTTCAAGAGTAGCTCAATTAGGTCATTTGCAGGTTCATCTAAAATAAATAATAAGTCTTATGTGTAGTAGAATGCTAAATAAATATAAAAAACAATAGTTCAGCTTCGATCAACTGAGAATGTGTAAAACCACGTGGTAAAAAAACAAGGCCAACAGCCATAAGTCGCGTGCTAAAACGCATAGTGATACCGGACCAACAGACAGACCGACAGACCGACAGACCGACATAGTGAACTATAGAGTCGCGTCCACGCGACTAAAAACAGTCATCGGAAGGTAGTGCGCATGAGGTTGTGTTCCACTTTGATACCTCACCGAAAATAATAGTAATAGTTTCAATACCTGGAGAGTATGCTTTCAAATGCCGATTCACTTCTTTCAAAATTATAGCAAATAATTCCAGCGATACTTTTCTAAATGTATTCACCGAAGTACTTGGTAGAAATCTAGCTGCTGGAATAAAGTCCGCTAGAGTACCGTTACCAAGTGCATTGTTTCTTTCATCTGATATCTTTATAAACTCAAGAAGTTCAGGATCATTAAATTCATAACTAAAAAAGAGAAAAATATATAAATATACCACATAAAACATAAATATCACTAAGCATAAGTAGGTCTATTCTAAATAATATCAAAATATATACTTCACGAAATGTATATATTATGTTGATATCAACTTGCGGCATGCACACCACGTACATTATGTTTTAAAAAAGAATTGTTGAGTTCTCGACGTTCTTAATATACTGTGATCGTCCTCATGAGTGAGAATGCAGAAAATCCAGGAAACTTGGACATTCACAGGCTATATAAACACAGGTACCTACAATGTGTGTTTTAATTAATCGTATTCAATAGTTATTAGCGAGAGAACGAAGACTATTTACAGGATCCAGAGTGATAGAGAGCAACGCGTTATAGTAGGGACGATGTTTGCGATAAATATATTTTAGGCCTACCTTTTTCCAAAGCACATGGAAGCAATAACGTTGTAAACTGCCAAAGTAATCACTTCTTTTGGATCAAATGGATTCCCAGCTTTTTCTGAAAGAACACCTCTAATTTTCCGTATTACCTCTCCTATCAAAGTCTCCAAATTCTCCGTAGTATATTGCCTTAAAGGTAAACAAGGAACAAATTGCATCTAAGTCGGTGGAACCTGTACAAAAACTGGTTTGCTCATCCCTGTCAAAAGGTATTTTGACGGATATTTATATGTAATGATGGTAGTGATATGCCCAAACATGGTAGTGATGTGACATCAACTTGTCCATATATGCGCACATCACATTTTTGTCACATAGTTTGATAGTGCAGACAAGGTTCTAAAACAAGTAAATTTACAATAAGTGTTATTGTGAGCGATGTGATAGTCTACATATTACGTAGGCTACTAACCTGATAGCTAAATGCGCTAACTTTCGGTGGAATTTCCATGTTGGTGAAGGCTGACCAAAAGCAATGTCCTTTCCATTTTCAGAATACCAGTTAACTATTGAAAGCGTACAATCGACATGTTTATAATGAATTTATACTAATTTACACTTACGTTACGTCATAACTTTTATAAATTAATCATGTATAGCGCAATCACATTAGAGAGCTGCATATGACTTACAATTATACGAATAAGGACGTCCACTGAAATCATTAAGTTTGGTCAGTAAAGCCTCGTGCGCATGTTCGTGATCGTTGATGACGACTGTCCAAAAACTTCCAAACTTCACTGAAAAAACTTGCCCATACTTTAAGATCATATTCTTAAAAATCTTCCAAGGTGATACCTCTCCTATTAATACTATAACGAAATTATTGAAGGATTAGACACTGAAAGTATCGAATTATGTTAAGAATATATGCAGAGAAAGATGAAAATGCATAAGTAGGTTTACAGTACTTTCATCCCCATAAAGAAATTTTCTATCATGAAACTGATAGTTTAGACTAGTAGGTAGGCCTACAAATAATCGTCTTACTTGGAACGTTTCCTATGATAGGATAAGGCGTTGGACCAGGTGGCAATCCAGATGGACGTCGAATGTTGAAACACATCCACGTAAGCAACAGGGCGACCAGCACTACGACTAGAGACATCGTACTTGTACACTCAAACATCCTATAAATAAAACCAAAAAAATGCATACAGTACCAACAATCAATGCTGTCGATAATATTGTGTCATATGTAGGTCATAAACTATTCCACATTGTTTGTTCAACTTGTTTCTTTCTATAACGACCAAGTGGGGGATAGGGAGATGGGAGTGTCAGTCGACATTTTTTGATGAGAACTTAGAGGAGCATCTTGTATCTTGTGGACCAACAGGGACGTCTTGTGTTAGGCCTTCCAATGGATTCAAAAGGTGTTCCTTTACTGTGGAAATACGTCATATATTATTGAGACTATTGAGTCATAATGACTGCGCATGATCAACTAGTTCCGCATAACAATGTACACACCCAATCAGACCCAATTTCATACAGAATCGATTTTTTACTGTGTTAACAACATCATTACATTCGATATCTTCACTTGCAGAACAAATAGTGATCGTTGCACTAAACCCATTACTTGTTATCATAACAATACAAAAATCAGTAAAGTAGGTTAACAACAATTTTTTTTAAATACATTGACGAATTACCTTGTACTAATAGATCAGAAACTGTACAAAGCATTCAACAGCTGTAGAACCGATCCTATGGCTTGTTACCAGGAGATGTGTGTTGTTGAAAAATTTGACAATTGTCTTCATAGACTTAGGGCTAGCCCTATAAACACAGGCCTCGTCAGTCGGCTAGTTAAACAGTGTAGCTACTAGTTAGTAATACCATTCAGCTACCCTAGTTTGGTACTCATTGTGTAAATCCATTTAAAGAAAGATTTGCATGATTAGACCAGGCCACACCATTGTTTGTTATTCAGCTGTTTTGTATTGTTAGCAAATTAAGTCCGTTCGGCCAGAACAGTGGTGTATTATAGGACAATAGTGAACCGTGATGACGTCATTAAAAATAGGTACAGATTGTAAACAAGACAGATTTCGTTATGTTTTGTAAAGAGTCCTTGGTTGCGCATGAGGTATAGTTAAAAATGTATGCACGTACAAATGTGCAAAAACATGTACAAAATTGCAAAAAAGACAATCTTCACAATGTACTTTACAGGATATGATAGGTATATCTGAATACTTTATTTATATCTGTATTATATAAAAGGGTAAATACATACTAGAGAGCGTCCTTTTTTACATTATTATAAGCGATATTTTACGTATCCTCTAACAACATCACTTGGTTCAACCAGTGAAGAGTGAAATTGCACTGAATGTAATTTCAATCTCTTCTGGTTTAACTCATGTTGATGGTGGCGCTGCACTGTGTCTTTTTTTTTCAATCAAATCAATAGATTGCCAGAGAAGTTATCAGTTGGAAAATTAATATTGAGAAAGCACGGTGTACCACCAGCAAATCAAAAGTGAGGCTGCAAAACGATGCTGCTTAAAGATGTATTGTCCCCCTGTAAAATTATTTACAGAAGTGATTCACTTTATTAAAACTACAAAATAACCTATTCAAAGTCTGATTTAATTAATCTTCATTTTTCATGTTTTTGGGGGACAATACATCTTTAAGCCTGGTTTTTCATCAAATTAAATAGCAAACATTTCTTATTTCATACACGCTCTTCTACAATAATGAGGTTCAAAAAAATTGTTTACCATCGCGATTTTTTTAAACTTATCTAATCTAAGCTTTTAAAATAATGAAGGTCACCTACAAAATTTCGAGTGTTATTGGTCAGCAGAAAATACGTAGGCCTATTATTTTTTAATATAGTAAACCAAAAGGGTTTTAGAGACTTCAGCTGCTTTCGATTTGCAACGACTACCGTCAAGTCAATATATTTGTCGTCGGTCGTCTCTTGGACCTAGAAGCCATCAAAACATTTTTGAGGTTAGGAGCGAAAAACACGTCATAATCTCTCCCCATGCGCACAATGAATTAATATGACGTAGTTTGGTTGTCGTTCATCGGTCATCGCAAACCAAAATCTTCCAAATATCATGGATTATATAACTAATATCGAGGATGTGCAACTGTCTGATAAGGTCTAGTAAAGTTCACTATCATAGGCTTTCCTGCGATTGCTACGTCACCCGTCACTCCCGGAGCTTTCTCAAAAGTATAGTTCTGAATTAACCACGTAAAGACAAGGAAGATCTGAGCCTTAGCTAATGCTTGTCCAACACACACTCTACGACCAGTGGAAAATGGCAGAAAACTCATAAGACGTTGTTTGATAGTGCCTGTCGAATCCAAGAATCTCTCTAAGAAAATCATATAATCATGAGTACAGTATACAAATAGTGCATTTTTATGAGTTGAATGGATATAATTTGATCTGAAATATGTCATTCAACAAGGTGGACAATGTAACAATAAATCTTAATCATTTTAAGTATTCTCTATTCAACGAATACGTACTATTCATTCTTGTTAGATGTCAGCCTATGAGCTAGAGAAAAATATTTTTCCAAAGCATGTCTATTACAATGTTTAGATTTATATCAACATTACAGATAACGAGCTGACTATTACCTGGTTTAAACTTTTCCGGAGAATCCCAGTATTTCGAGTCATTGTGAAGAGCCCAAGTATTTATGATTACTCCTGTGCCTGTTGGTACATTGTAATTGCCTGAAAGAAAATAAGATACACATTTATGAAAACGTATACATATCCTAACCTAACTAACATGATCCCATCTATAAATAATTTATCAGACGAAGACATATAATTCTAACGATACTACTGTAGCATTTATATAAATATTTTAAAATTCTTAAAGTTTGCAGTAGACAATGACCAAGGGTTGCTACATACTCCCGATGTAGGTTCTTACCAATTGTAGAATCTTTAATAGCACAGTGAGCCAATCCTAATGGGGCAGTTGTCCCGAATCTCATAGTCTCCATGATCACAGCCTCCGTGTATGGCAGCTTCCCACGATCACTTAGTCGTGGTGGCCTGTCCCCAATGACGTCATCAAGTTCTTTTTTTATTTTCTCCTGCGCATCTGGGTTATCAATCATGCATGCTACAGCCCAAAGTAAGGATGATGTCGATGTGTCTGTACCAGCTATTTAATAGAAATGATTAATTTTATATTAGCTACGTTGAAGGAGATGTTTAGTCTTCGTATGCATATCTGGAGATATCTCTGATGATGTTGGTTTTTATTTGAGGCGTCACATTTTTACTAACTGTGCCCTATGACTCAATCCTGTTCAGGTGGTATAGTATTATAGCCTATCAGTATGTGGAATTCGAAAAAAGTGAATTCGATATAAATATAATATAAAGTAGTAAGTCAATGAAAACATACCCACGAAAAGATCTGCTATAATCTGTTTAATATGCACATCGGTTAATTTACTTTCTGAGCTATCTGTCTCCATTTCGTCATTCTGAGCTTTTAAAAGTAGCTCAATTACGTCTTTTGCCGGTTCATCTACAATGAGCAATGACACGATTAGGTCTATTTGTTAACTATAGTGAAGTAAATACATTTTTTCATATCGATCACCTGAGAATAATTACATACAAATCACGTGGTGTTATTACTGTAGGCTTCTGCGAAAATTCCGAAAAGATTGAAGATCACTAGTTGTCTAAACTAAAGCTCTGTCTACTCTTATCAAACTAGTTTAACAAAAAAAAGTGTGATGTGCCAATGGTAGTGATATACCCAAATATGGTATTTGATCGCGTCAGCCACTCTAAGCTTCTTCATAAACTCCATGATTTCGGAGTGTGTGGGCACTTGCTAGGCTGGATAGATTCATTTCTTTCAGGTCGGCAGCAACATGTCCTCATTAATGGTCAGGTGCCCGAATGGAACGATGTCAATTCCGGGGTTCCACATGGCTCTGTTTTGGGCCCCATCCTATTTAATGCGTTTGTTTTTTACCTTCCAATGTCTGTCACCTCCAAACTCAGGCAGTATGCCGACGACACAGTCATATTTCGGCCAATATGCTCTAATGATGATGTAGTTTCTCTCCAAAATGATTTAAATCGCATAGATTAGTGGAGTGAAAACAATGCCATGAAGTTGAATGCCGCTAAGTGCAAGGTTCTTCATATTACACGTAGGAGAAATCTCATCCACAATTTTTATAGTATCCGTTCTGTTGAACTCTCTCCTGTTTCCTCCCACAAATACCTTGGTATCCATTTCTCTTCTGATCTCTCTTGGTCCAAGCATGTTAATGCCGTCTCTACTAAATCGCTCCAAATTCTTGGGTTTATTAAACGCTTTGTTGCAGTAAATGACTCGGATATTATGCTTCGTCTTTTTAATGGGTTATGTAGACCTATTCTGGAATATGCTGCCCCCGTTTGGGTTCCACATCAAAAGCAGCACATTACTGCTGTTAATAAATCCCTTCGTCGAGTCACCAAGTTATGTGTTCCTGGTGGTTACGAGGAGCGATTACTTAGGTTAAAGTTGCCTCCGATTGACCAGAGATTAAAGTATCTCAGTATTATTGTTTTTATGGTCATATTGATTTTGACATACACAATTATATTGATTTTAACCATAGACACCCTGAAAAAGTTATTTTTAAACACAAATTTGCAAGAACCAATTGTCTAAAATTCTCGTTATTCAATCAGTTTCCACGTATTTGGCAAAATATCCCTGACCCCATCAAAGACCGATTATTATTTAGCTTCAGCCAATTTAAAAATTCTCTTCACTCAAATATAACTGAACTTTAAATTGTACATTATCTTTGTGTAATTACAATTATTTCTTATAATTGTTGATTGCTCAATTTGTTTTTGCCTTTTTTGTTTTGAATTTTTTCTATTTATGTCATAATGTAGTTTTCATATTTATGATCTTTTGATCTGTACTTTATATATTTTAAAGTTTATGTGTGTTTTCAATTTTTTTGTGATTTATGTATGTGGTTTGGAGTATTGGAGAGCCACTTTGATAGTGCTTGCACTGTTGGCAATCCTCAGGGTACTCCATCCACACTTCGTTTGTTAATGTTGGTTTCTTTCTGTTTGTATACCTGGAAATTGAATAAATAAATAAATAAAAGATATGACATCGTCATTTCCATATATGGGCATATCACATTTTGTCACATATGGTGTAAACAGAGCTTTAAGGAGTGTACGCATGTGTGCATGGTTGTGTTTTACTTTATAGACTTAAAATAATTGTTTCAGTACCTGGAGAATATGCTTTCAAATGCCGATTCACTTCTATCAAAATTATAGCAAAGAATTCCAGCGATGCTTTTCTAAATCTATTCACCGAAGAACTTGGTAGTACTCTAGCTGCTGGAATAAAGTCCGCCAGAGTACCGTTACCAAGTGCATCAGTTCTTTCATCTGATATCTTTATTAATTGAAGAAGTTCAGGATCCTTAAATTCATAACTAAAAAAGGGAGAAAAATACAATGTAGATCGTTAAATATTTAAAGATGTATTGTTCCCCTTGAAAAAATAATTCTTCACAACATTTTTGTTGAATATACCATTTTAATGTAACAAAAATTGTATGAATTGTATTAAAAAAATGTATTTACCTGAAAAAAATGTAATTTAAAGCAAAAAATTGTCAAATTGGCTACCAGCCAATGGGAGTTTGGTTGAATTCAACATTTATTTATCATTTTATAAGTAAAAACATATTTTGTCCCTTTTTTCTACGGTAGGCCTAAGTGATTACCTTTATTAGAACTACAAAATAACATATTCAAAATCTGATTTAATTAATCTTCATTTGTCATGTTTTTGGGGGACAATACATCTTTAATAAAGTATTCTTATTATTTATATTGTTGATATTGTAATATTATTGGGTTAGACTCATATATCGTTCCTCGTAGCCTAAATGTTATATTATTCTTATGCCTGAGCGAATGGTTATAATCGTGATATCGGACCAGCCAAACATCACGCTACCATTAGAGAGAATTGTATATATGTGTATTTTTTCTTTGCCCTACTTTTTTCCAAAGCACATAAAAGCTAAAATGTTGTAGACTGCCAATGTGATCACTTCCTTTGGATCGAATGGTGTATCAGCTCTTTCTGAAATAACATGTGTAACTTTTGGCATTACCTCTCCTATCAAATTCTCCAAACTTTCCATAGTATACTTTCTATAAGATAACAGAAACATGTAGATATAGAGTAACAAAGAAACGTGCAAAATGCGAAAGGTTCCCAGTGTGCACATAATCTAAAACGAGTAACTATATATTAAGCTAGCTTAGTTGTTCCAATAAATAAGTGATAAGTCTTACAAAGAGGTCTACTAACCCATAGTCAATAGGTCTACTAACCTGATAGCTGAGAGCGCCAACTTGCGATGGGATTTCCAGATTGGTGTAGGTTGAGCAAATGCTATGTTCTGTCCGAAATCAGAAAACCAGTGGACTGTAACGAAAGTATACACACGTGTTTAAAAGGTTGGTATAATAACTTGAATGCTAGAGATCGGTCAATTGTCGAAAATGAAATCATACGCGTCGTCTGTGTAAGGTACGTACGTGCATGTTTAGTTTTTGCGGATTTGTTAAAATTAATTGTCGGTAAAATGATCTTTTTTTGACAAATGATCACCTATAATTCATAAAAGTGACGATTTAAATACTAGCTCTATTTTAGTTCCTTTGGTTCCAAGATTGACCCTACGTTGTTCGGGTTGATTTGTTGTTGCCTTTTGAACTTGGCTACAACTACAATTCCACTTTTCTGATTATATAGATTACCGAACTAGCATCAACAACGTTCTTTTGTTTTTTATTCATTTTGTATTTTCAAGTAGTAACACTAAAAATCATAATAATGCTATTTCTACTGATCAGTTTTAAAACAGAATACTGTAAATAAACGCTGTGTTTCCATAACAAAATCATCGGTTATTTTTTTAAACCAATCAGATAATTATTTCAAAAATAAAGTGCGCATGTGCAGACATTACCAAAAAAAGATTTAAAAAAAGAAACAAATACCCAATCACAACGTACCGTAACGATTTGTCATTCAGGTCAAAGGTTAAAAATTTTTATTATTATTTATCTGATAATTATTTGATTTGAATGAAATAATTATCGGTTAATTTTTATTGGTTAATTGTCGGTTAATTTTTGGCTGCGGAAATACGGCCCAAAAAATACTATTAAACTATATAAAGTATGGTAGAATACACTTGGATGTATAGACTTACAGTTATAGGAATAAGGCCGTCCACTAAAATCATTAAATTTGGTCAGTAAAGCTTCTTGCGCAAGTTCGAAATTGTTGATGACAACTGTCCAAAAACTCCCAAACTTTACTGAAAAAATCGGTCCATACTTGAAGGTCGTGTCCTTAAATATGTTCCATGGTGGTACCTCTCCTATTAATGCTATAAGAAAACGATTGCAAAATTAGACATTAAAGAATGATGCAATATATTGTCTACAAATTCAATCGATCCTATTTTAGCCTATAAATTGCTTACTTGGAACATTCCCTATGATAGGGTAAGGCGTTGGACCAGGCGGCATTCCAAATGGACGTCGAATGTTAAAATACATCCACGTAAGCAATAGGATGACCAGCACTACGGCTAGAGACAACGTACTTGTACACTCGAACATCTACAAAAACCCAAACAAATAACAAAAGCATCCACTGTACAAACACTGCATGACAAAATGGACAAATGGTATAACACCTATAATAATATAAAAACTAAAACAGAATAGTTCACCTCATCATCATTAAGATTACTCAGTAAAGTATTGTCATCTATAAGATTTGTTTGCCACATACAATTTGAGAAGTTATCTTACCTTATAATATCAAACTACTCGCTGTATAAGTCAAGATTCAAAACATTAGAACAACACCTAATATCGATCCTATGGCAGTTTAGTGTATGTGGTAAATCTGGCAATATTCTTGTTGATGGCCTTTATACAAACATATTTCATTGTCACGTGCAGATATAATATTCGTTATCAGTTAATGTTTGGCTTCCCTGGATCATGAGCATGCGCAGATAATTGAAACATAGATGTGCAGTCATATATTGTAAGCTCTATATCTTAGTTGTCCAAATAAGTGATATACCTTACACATTAGGTATACTAACCTGAAGCACGCACACGCGCATATAATTGAAAACATAGATGTGCAGTCATATATTGACGTAATACATTATTGCATAGACATACTGTAAGGCTACATTGTTGCAAGTGAGGTATTTCAAAATACATTTTTGCCTGCTGAACAAAAGAGATTAAATGCATTTTATCTGAATGCATCATGTCATGCATCCTGTCACAAAACTCAAACTTGTCTTGCCTTTTATTACTGTAGTGACATTTATATGTCAATGTTGCTGGTACTGTAATTATGCTTACTCTTCCCTGGTCTGTCAACATGAACGGAACTAAACACTTAAACCCATTTATTCGATTACAGAGCATTATTGCTACGTGCCTAATTTAAATAAAGGTGGTGACATGTAAGGCATGACTCATTAATGTTCTTCGTGACAGAGCATAAGGCTCGACCGTGCTGTAGCTTGGGAAAATGGTAGTATACTCCGTTGAGCTAAATAAAGACTTGGCCAAAGAGATTGATAGTTTGACTTTTGACTACCGGTATGGTTTAATACTTGCTTTAGGCGACACAAGAGGGCTACACGTTGTAGAACAAAACGCTTCCTTAATTCTTTTGTTCCGTACTCAATTAGACATTTTAATAATCGTTGTTAAGTCGTTGAATTTTGTTGCTATGTAATTTTATTGTATTAACCTTTTAACTTTGAGGAATTGTATGTCACATGAATTTCCGTATGGACAAATAAAATGAACTATGAACTATGAACTATGAACAAAACCACTGTGCCTTTTAAAACTGTATTATATAGAGTAGTTTACCGTATCAATATTAATATCTAGAATGTGCAACTGTTTGATATGATTTAATAAAGTTAATCTGCTGAGGTCTTCCAGCGATGGCTACGTCACCGGTCACTCCGGGTGCTTTCTCAAATTTATAATTCTGAATTAACCAGGTAAAGATGAGAAAGATCTGAGCTTTAGCTAATGCTTCTCCGACACACACTCTACGACCGGTGGAAAACGGCAGAAAACTTGGGAGACGCTGTTTTACAGTGGATGTCGGATCCAAGAATCGCTCTAGAAAAAAAGTATTTAGGCCTAGATAACTTGTTAAAATAAAAAGAATGAAAGTTTATGAGATGAATATACGCATATTTTATGAAAGCTGCTTATACATTAAATATTTTCATTCACAGTGGTGGACCCTGGATTTTGAAAATGTGGAAGGGGGGTGGGGGGTGCATGGTCTAAAATGGCAAAAGATTGTTGAATTGAACTGTTGATTATTTATTATATAACTTTAAAGCTGAATGGAACGGTACTAACGATGCCACGTGGTATTCAATAATTGAATGACAATGATGAGAAATGATTGATAGCCTAATTGTCATTTTTTCCCTTCTCATACTTAATTATCATTTTTACCTGGTTTGAACTTGTCCGGAGAATCCCAGTATTTTGAATCATTGTGAAGTGCCCAGGTATTTATGAAGACCCACGTGTTTTCTGGCACCTTGTAATTGCCTTAAGAAAAAATGGCACATAATTATTGAAATCAAAACAAACAAGCGTCAAATGATTTTTTAAACTTAACCATCAAACTATCTATACTCTTAATTAATGATTTAAATATCAAAATTCAAGGACGTGGGTGCTTACCAATCGTGGAGTCTTTAATAGCACAGTGGGGTAAGCTTAATGGGACAACTGTCCCGTATCTCATGATCTCCATGATCACAGCCTCCGTATACGGTAACTTCCCACGATCATTTAGTTGTGGGGGCCTGTCCCCAATGACATCATCAAGCTCTTTCTTAATATTCTCCTGAACATCCGGGAAGTCGATCATGCATGCAACAGCCCAAAGTAATGTTGATGTCGATGTGTCTGTACCAGCTTCAAGATTTGTAATCAAAATACAATAATTAACTTTAGTAGGCCTATACAACTTTTATTTCACCATCAATGTAGACAAAGGGGAAAAAGAATCTTATACTTTCCACATAAACTTATGTGATGGCACTAGTTACAATCCGTTATGCGTGAATAAATACTAATGCATACACATGCATAATAATAAGAAGAAGGGATCATTACGAGTACGGGTTACAAACCAGTGTAAGATTGCATGTTGCATATATTTGTGGTGATGGCCGTTGCCACTACCTACCTATCAACCAATGTATCTACATCCATAAATGAAACAAAAAAACAATTCTAAAACATACCAACAAATAGATCAGAAACAATCTGTTTGATATGCACGTCGGTTAATTTGCTGGCAGAACTATCTGTCTCTAGTTCTTCTTTCTGAGTTTTTAATAGAAGTTCAATCACGTCATTTGCAGGTTCATCTAGAATAGAATTATCAATCTAACCTGTTATCATTGGTCTGAGTTAGCAATTGTATCTGAAGATACGCATGCGTGTGTTCATAGTCTTATAATCGACGACGATCGTGTTCATAAAGATAACGATAATTCTTTCGATACCTGTAGAGTATGTTTTCAAATGTTGATTCACTTCTGTCAAGATCATAGCTAGGAATTCTCTTGTCGCTTTTTGAAATATGTTCACTTGTTTGCTTGGTAGAAACCGAGCAGCTGGAATAAAGTCAGCTAGGGTGCCGTTACCAAATGCACCATTTATTTCTTCGGATAACTTGATAAACCGAAGAAGCTGAGGGTCCTTAAAGTTGTAACTAACAGAAAATGTAAATATAAGAAAGAATTAAGAAATCAGATGTTATTTCCTAAATTAATAGTCATAATAACCTATTTGCATATTATCTTAACTTTGTCTTAACATACTCATGTCCAAAGCACATAGAAGCAATGATGTTGTAGACTGCTAGTGTGATCACTTCCTTTGGATCAAAAGGTGTCCCAGCTTTGTCAACAAAGACATCTCTAACTTTCGGTATTACCTCTTCTACCAAAGTCTCCAAATCTGCTGTAGCATATTTTCTGTAAGTAGGAATGTGTAAACAAAAGAGCAGATATGAGCACGAGACGCCGGCGAAATGAGATGTAATGAAATGGGCTATAACAAACGCTACCACCAATATGTGGTCCTTGATCCTGCTAACGACCCGTATGGTATTATACGCCATTTGATAATGTTTATTTCTGATTATTGCCTTACATACACACTAACCTAATAGCTGAATGCGCTAACTTTCGGTGGAATTTCCAGGTTGGTGTAGGCTGAGCAAAAGCAATGTCCTTTCCGTCATCAGTGAACCATTCAACTATAATGAAAGCATTTTAACATTAATATCACCAAATTTTCAGTATCTAGATTACTTCAATATCATAGGAATATTTGCAGGTAATGCAACATCGCATGTGTTTCACATGTATCTTCTAGTAACATGTCACAACCTAACCCTTAACCTAACCTCAACATGATAAATACACCGCATGTGAAACACGTGACATGTTTATTACCAAATATTCCTATGGTACTTTGAGAAAAATATTATAGCATTTGCAGATACAACACTGAGAATCGGGTACTGTAATTTTACATTGACGATTAATTTATTCATCTACGTAATAACTGCTCATTTACATAAAGTAAAGGTGGTAGTCCGACATTAACAAGCATTTATCTCTAACTATTTCTTTACAACTTTAACAATGCTCTATTTGTATGTAAGGAGACCCTTTTCAATTAATTTTTGTTCTGTGATTCATGAAATTAGACATTTAGACCTGAAAAGACCACTTACAATTATACGAATAAGGACGTCCACTAAAATCATTAAATTTGGTCAGTAACGCCTCTTGCGTAAGTTCGTGGTTGTTGATGACGACTGTCCAAAAACTTCCAAATTTTACGGAAAAAATTGGTCCATATTTGAAGGCCATATCCCTAAATATGTTCCATGGTGGATTTTCTCCTATCAATGCTATAAGGAAAAAAATAGTGCTGCACAATGACATTGAAATTGTATTAATGACGTAATGATATTAAGGAAAATATATTGATTGATTTGGAAAAAAATATTAAGAGAATCACTCAATTATTATTTTCCAACATCATCCCATCTTCATCCAACCTGGATGTTATTATTGCACATGTTAGGCTTACATAGAACATTCCCTATGATAGGGTAAGGCATTGGGCCAGGCGGCAATCCAGATGGACGGCGAATGTTGAAATACATCCACGTAAGCAACAAAATGACCAGCGCTACGGCTAGCGACGTCGTAGTTGTACACTCGAACATCCTAGAAGAAAAATAACAAGTATCTAAACATTCATACATAAAAATAGCAATAGTATAATCGTGTATAATCTCTTTTTACATCAGGAAAGTAATAGATTTATTTTTGTCAGAAACTAATGCTGAAAAAAATATTATTGAAAACATATCTTGTTCTCTTACACATAAACATTAAAATCACGTTATTATCTCGACGACAGTAATAAAACATGTAGACATCACTTGCTCTATAAAATGGATGCATTTTTTTGTATCCTATGCCTACCCACTTTTTAGAAAATCATCTTTTATTGCCTTTTACAGGTTGGGACATGATATATCTCGAATTGTAGGCCTATTATTGCATTTGAAGCGGTTATTATCACTAAACTGTAGGTTAAGGTGGGCTAAGCGTATACAACTATTTTAGGGGACGAAGTCAGCTTTGGTGTAGGAGAGTTGCAATATGCCTATTCCAGTAAACCAAAACTACAGTAAAGCTCCGTTTTGGTGTTTCGGTGTAGTAGTTTAATATTGGATGCGCAACAAAAACATAGACCTATTACAAGCATTCTCATTAATTGAACAATCTAACAATTTACTGCAGTATCCAAAAACATTCGTAATCCAAATTAGGATTAGGACTGGACCCGTGCTTGGTTTAAACCAGTTTGAACTTACCAATGAACCCCGCACTATGCATTGAGTCACTGATACATACAAGGCAATAATGGTTACCTACAATAAAACCAATTTAGTAACCAGACAACATGCATGCTTATGCCAATTATTATTTTTAGCAAAATACATTGAAGGATTTACGTTACCTTGTCATTCAAAGTTGTACTGATTTAAACTTTACCACCTAAGCGTATCCTCAGTACCGTAATATATGCAGTCGACAACAATGCCAATTTTGTTTTTATCAATACCGTCCTCTGATATTATCAGAATATACAAATACACGTAATTGTCATTGACACAGTTCAATGATAATGTTATTTGGCAACTCTGTACAGTATACATTGTGGAGGCACTTGATAGACTATATTGACATACTTCATTTGAATATTGTGTCATAACAGTCGAGACACGTTTTACCTTAAGCCAATTTAACTCTACTTGAATTTATTAGCATTATTATGCATTTGTGGATTAAACGTTCGTTCTACGTTTATTGTTCTGAAAGAAAATTTATTAAGGCAACATAAACTCAACTTTTTGTTTAATAAAATAGATTTATTTATTAAAATTACTTAGCAAAATTGTATAAAATAGTTGAGAAAAATAAATGCGAAAAAAATGTTTTATTTGTCCACCTGAAAGTCTCTAAATTCGACCATAACTGCACAGTGTGTCGGATTGAGAATTTAAAAAAAAATTATTTTTGAAAGTGTTGAAACAGGCCATCTAGAATAGTCCATTATAGTTTATTATCTCGGATGTGCAACTGTCTGATAGGGCCTAGGAACGTTAAGCTGCTGAGGCTTCCCGGAGATTGCTGTGTCACCGGTCACTCCCGGGTCTTTGTCAAATTTATAGTTTTGAATTAACCACGTAAAGATAAGAAAGATCTGAGCCTTAGCTAATGCTTGTCCGACACACCCTCTACGACCGGTGGAAAACGGCAGAAAACTTGGCAGACGCTGTTTTACAGTGCATGTCGAATCCAAGAATCTCTCTAAGAAAAAAATATAATAATTAGGCCTAGATAACTTGTTAAAATAAAAAGAATGAAAGTTTACGAGATGAATATACAAATATTTTATGAAAGCTGCTTAAACATTAAATATTTCCATTGGCGGATCCTGGAACATAGCCTAAAAATGGCAAAAGACTGTGTTAAATTGAACTGTTGGTTACCTGGTTTGAACTTGTCCGGAGAATCCCAGTATTTTGAATCATTGTGAAGTGCCCAAGTATTTATGAAGACCCATGTGTTTTCTGGCACCATGTAATTGCCTTAAGAAAATATTTCACATACATAATTATTAATGAAAATCAAAACACACCGGTGTCAAATGATTTTTTAACTTAACCATCTATACCCTTAATTGATGCTTTAAATATCAAAATTCAAGGACGTAGGGGTGCTTACCAATAGTGGAGTCTTTAATAGCACAGTGGGGCAAGCTTAATGGGAAAACTGTCCCGAATCTCATAGTCTCCATGATCACAGCCTCCGTATACAGTAACTTCCCACGATCACTTAGTCGTGGCGGCCTGTCTCCAATGACGTCATCAAGTTCCTTCTTTATTTTCTCCTGCACATCCGGGTTGTCAATCATGTATGCAAAAGCCCAAAGTAACGATGCTGTCGATGTTTCTATACCAGCTAGAAGATTCAAAGTACAATAATTAACATTACACTTTTATTTCACCATCAATGTAGACAAAGGGGAAAAAAATGTTATAATTTCCACATCAAATTAGGTTATGTGATGGCACTAGTTACAATCCGTTATGCCTGATTAAAAACTAATGAATGACGTAATGCGGGTAACAGAAACCGGTGTACGACTGCATGTTACATATTTTATGTGGTGATGGTCTTTCTTTAGTTTAATGTAGCTAAAATATTTTAAAACATACCGATAAAGAGATCTGATACAATCTGTTTGATATGCACGTCGGTTAATTTTCTGGCAGAACTATCTGTCTCTAGTTCTTCTTTCTGAGTTTTTAATAGAAGCTCAATCACGTCATTAGCAGGTTCATCTTAAAATGAATAACGAATTGTAAATCTAACCTGAGTTACGTGGATACGCATGTGAGTGTTGTCAAGGCAATCCAACAACAACAGGACGCTGAGCTCACCTAGATATGAACTCGATCATAACAGTCCTTTGATCTTATGTCTGGTTGCGACAAATACAAAGTACTGTCCAAAAAGTATTTTTTTAGTGTCCAATCGAGAACCAGTCAAAATGTTTAGGTGACTGTCGCAGTCACACGTAAACCTTTTGATCTCCGGAGCTCAGCATTGAGAGTAGTTAGATTGCCTTGATGTTGTCTAATTCGTAGTCTTATAATCGACGATCGTGTTCCTCAAGAAAAAGAAATTTGTTTCGATACCTGGAGAATACGTTTTCAAATGTTGATTCACTTCTGCCAAAATTATAGCTAGGAATTCTCTTGACGCTTTTTGAAATATGTTCACTTGTTTGCTTGGTAAAAACCGAGCAGCTGGAATAAAGTCAGCTAGGGTGCCGTTACCAAATGCACCATTCATTTCTTCGGATAACTTGATAAATCGAAGAAGCTGCGGGTCCTTAAAGTTGTAACTAACAGAAAGTATAAAAATATAGGAAGAATAAGTAATCAGATGTTATTTTCTATTAAATTTGAATAATAGTCATAAAACCTTATTTGCATAATATTTTAACTTTGTCTTAACTTACTAATGTCCAAAGCACATAGAAGCAATGATGTTGTAGACTGCTAGTGTGATCACTTCCTTTGGATCAAAAGGTGTACCAGCTTTGTCTGCAAAGACATCTCTAACTTTCGGTATTACCTCTTCTACCAAAGTCTCCAAATCTCCTGTAGCGTATTTTCTGTGGTAGGAATAGAAGTAGGAATGTGTAAACAAAATGGCAGCTATGAGCGCAAGACGCCATTGATATGGGATGTAGAATGGATGTGAAAATGGACTATAATAAGCGGCAACCATGTTGAACATCCCTATAGTATTATACGCCATTTGATAATGTTTGTTTCACTAACCTAATAGCTGAATTCGCTAACTTTCGGTGGAATTTCCAGGTTGGAGTAGGCTGAGCAAAAACAATGTCCTTTCCATTATCAGTGAACCATTCAACTATAATGAAAGCTTTTTAACTTTTATAGTGCTTGATTATCAGTGTACTGTATCTAGATTACTCCAATACCATACCTATTTGGTAATATAACATCACATTTGTTTCACATGTATCTTCTACTACCATATGCCATAACCTAACATGATAAAGGCACCACACGTGAAACACGTGACATGCTTTATTACCAAATATTCCTATGGTACTGCGCTAACAATTATTTCAGTAATTGGCAACTCTAACTATTGCTTTAACACTTTAAATATGCTCTATGTTTGTTTGTCTATTATTTTTGTCCTGTCATATCTGAAGCAGAAATTATTAATTCATGAAATTAGGAATGTATATAAAGCACGGTAGACCAAGAGACCACTTACGATTATAGGTATGAGGACGTCCACTGAAATCATTAAATTTTGTCAGTAAAGCCTCTTGCGCAAGGTCGTGATTGTTGATGACAACTGTCCAAAAACTTCCAAATTTTACTGAAAAGATTGGTCCATACTTGAAGGCCATATCCCTAAACATGTTCCATGGTGGATTTTCTACTATCAATGCTATAAGAAAAAAATATTTCTGCACAATTAGATATTGGAATTGTATTAATGACGTAATTAAACATTGTAAGGAAAATACGCATATGATTTGGAGAGTCTAAAACGATACATTTGATTATTATTTTCCAAACAAATATATCTATATCCAACTTGATATTATAGGCTACTTATAAAGTACACGTGCTTACATAGAACATTCCCTATGATAGGGTAAGGCGTTGGACCCGGCGGCAATCCAGATGGACGCCGAATGTTATAATACATCCACGTAAGCAACAAAATGACCAGCGCTGCAGCTAGCGACGTCGTAGTTGTACACTCGAACATCTTAGAAGAAAAAAAAAAAGAAATATTTTTTACAAAACACGTCGGCTCGTCTTTTCGATGTAACAGTTTTGATTGTTCTTTCTTCATTAAATGATGCTTTTTTTTTATTGATATTCTATTAAATAATTTAAGAAATAATGATGTTTTATTTAGTTCAACAATAATTTGTTTTATTTAAGAACTAAGTCTCCGGCTTACTGATGTACAGAACAAAAATATAATGTTAAACTAAACTATAGTACTGTTCATATTCCGGGGTAGGAGCGTTACTCCCTAAGGTCGTAGTGACCCTCGTACCCCAACATTCCAGGAAACAACATTCCTAATTCCCCATAACCTTCGTTATAGAGCCGACGATAAACGTACTCACCAATCAAACAATTCTTCATCTATACACACCAAGGAAACTTCCCTAATACCATGGATAAATCATAGTACTCCATGCTATTCACCAAACTTACCATAGAGGAAAGATTTGACCATTATTCAATGATAAACGTTGACAGCCATTCTACGGTCTGGATACATCTCATATACTCTATTCTCCCAGATGTGCTTTAGGGTTTGAGCATGCCCAGTTCGAGTTTCCAAATACCTGAGCCATTTCCCATGATTACTAGCGCAAAAGGTATCTAAAGATTTCTATATATATGTCACCGTCGGAACTCGTCCCGAAGTTGAAATAGGCCTACTAAGTTAAATACTAAAGTTCCTAGTTCAAAAAACACTGGGCAGACAGAGAATATATAATACAAATTATAATAATAATAACATTATACAATACTTACAAATGGCGTTTGTCCGTATCCCAAATGCAACATTGGATGAGTAAGTAAATAGAGGATTTAAGTTACCTTGTAATTCAAAGTTGTACCGGTATGTTGTGCTTTGTTGCCGTTCCTTTCTCTGTTTAAACAGTACCGAAATGTATGCAGTCGAAACGATAAGATGAGACAATTTGTGAGAATGAGAAGAAGTCACCCCAGTGGTCTAGTGGGATGCAGGAGTGATATTGTTTTGTATTTACTTGCAGTATCCGTAAGCGCTAACTTACAGTCAATAGCCACCATGTAATCCAGTATCGCGGTAACAATGACCAGTGCCAGTAATACCGTCCTCAAGGACACAACTCTGTACACTGTAGAGACATTGTGGAGGTAATTGGTAAATCTCCAATTATCCATTTTGTTTGTCACGATTAAAACGTTTTCTAGTAATATAACAAATACATACCTTTTATGTACAATAAACACGAGGTTAGATTAGTGAAGTCGTCAGAGGATTAATTCTATTTAATATACGAGACTAAACTATTTACTTGTTAAATAACATGTTGGTAGTTACACAAATTATTACACCTACGTATTTATAATTGTTTATCTCGGTAATAAATTAATCTTCAATTTTCATTTTTTATCACGATTGACACGTTTCCCAGTAACCATTACACTAGATTGTTCATAATTGAAGCTTAACTTCCACTCCTTTCCATGCAATATTTAGCATTTTAACATTTAAAATTCATTATTAGCTAGCAAAACATCATCGGCCCAAAGGAGGCCACCCATCCATGGAGCTACTCCATGACCCATCATCCATGAACCATTCATGTTTTTTTATTTAACCAGAATTAGGAAAGTTTCTTATCATTGCATTGAGCTCGACCATAACTGTACAGTGTGTCGGATTTAGGTCTAGAATTTGAAAAAAGTATTTTTGAAAGTGTTGAAACAGTCACGGGCTTGCAGGCCATATAGAACAGTCAATTATAGTTTATTATCTCGGATGTGCAACTGTCTGATAGGGCCTAGGAACGTTAAGCTGCTGAGGCTTCCCGGAGATTGCTGTGTCACCGGTCACTCCCGGGGCTTTGTCAAATGTATAGTTTTGAATTAACCACGTAAAGACAAGAAAGATCTCAGCCTTAGCTAAAGCTTGTCCAACACACACTCTACGACCGGCTGAAAATGGCAGAAAACTCGGAAGACGTTGTTTTACCGAGCCATTAGAATCCAAGAATCGCTCTAAAAAAAACAAATAGACTTGAAATTTAGCTTAGCTCTTTTAGTATTTTATCATACTTGTTTTACACTCATCACAGGCAGATTTCTTACCTGGTTTGAACTTTTCCGGAGAATCCCAGTATTTTGAATCATTGTGAAGTGCCCAAGTATTTATGAATACCCACGTGCTTTCTGGCACACTGTAATTTCCTGAAAGAATAGCGACAGAAAAAATGTCAGTCAATTGTGGGCCTTCTTGTTGAGATTGGTAGAGGTAGAGAAAAAAAGTATACATTTTGGAAAGATATATAATTTAAATTATACAGTATAACACATACAGTGCACTCCACACAGCGGTACACACAACTGATATATTGTATGACCCTCTTATCTTTTCTTGTTTTACGATAATGTTCCAGTGCTCTTTGTTCTATTTATTAAAAAATAATTTTAGCAACAAATAATTAGATAAATCAGACTGATTAATGTACGTAGGCCCAACTGTGCCATGGTTAAGTATGATAGCGGCCTCGTCCAGAATTAAATAGGGTGCGAGAAATTTAAGGTGGTATTTACCAATTGTAGAGTCTTTAACAGCACAACGAGTCAAGCCTAAAGGTGCAACGGTTCCAAATCTCATAGTCTCCATGATCACAGCCTCCGTGTATGGCAGCTTCCCGCGATCGTTCAGTCGTGCTGGCCTGTCTCCAATGACGTCATCAAGTTCCCTTTTAATGTTCTCCTGTACATCCGGGTTGTCGATCGCGCATGCGACAGCCCAAAGTAACGCCGATGTTGTTGTGTCTGTACCAGCTACAGTAAATGCAGATTAAATCAAATTATTAATGTTTAGATACAAATTATAACTTTCATTTAGGGTCGTGAAGATACACCATTGTATATCATAATTAAATTTCACATTGCTTTACCAACGGGAAACAACATACCAAAGAAAATGTCCGATGCAATCTGTTTAATATGCACATCTGTTAATTTACTTGCTGAGCTATCTGTTTCCATTTCATCTTTCTGAGTTTTTAAAAGTAGCTCGATCAGGTCATTTGCTGGTTCATCTATAATGAAAATGAATAACTTATACAATGAGATGTTTATTAAGCGTCACAAAGAAAGATAAGAGCTATTTGCCTATTTTTGTTGGTGCCCCCCATCACTATATAAACTAAAATACATATTCCATGATCTTAAAGATCCATTATGCGATGAAGATGAATATTATTGTTTTATGGGTATGTGCCTTTTTAAACTCTGTTTACACTATCAAATCTTTATGTGATGTGCCCATATATGGACATGATGATGTCACTTTAGAACCTTTAATGTGTAAGTTGTTAGTAGACAAATAATTATGTTTATGTTTTCTAACGGTAGCCATGTGTAGGCCTACCTGTGTTGCCAAATCTCTTCTAAAATTCTAGAAAATCGTAGAATGTATTTATGTACTACTACTGTGTAATCTCTAAGCATGCGCAGAATGGGAGTGGAGCTGTAGCTTGGTAGTTATGCTCGCCTTCCAACCCAAAGGTCCAATGTTTAATCATGACCTAGTGCATTGTAACTCACGACTCTCAATTCCACTCCCTAAGGCTCCAATGAGACTTGATAAGCGTGATAAATAATAAAAATAGTATAATCCACATTGTAATTGGCGAATTACCCGCTGTTGGATGCGTATAAAATAAAAAATAAAGAAATTAAAATATACTGGTAGGCCTACATGAATAAGATAATAATTTCAATACCTGGAGAGTACGTTTTTAGATGCTGATTCACTTCCGTCAAAATCATAGTTAAGAATTCTGTTCCTGCTTTTTTAAGTCGGTTTACTTGTGGACTTGGTAAATACCGAGCCGCTGGCACAAAGTCAGCTAGGGTGCCGTTACCAAATTCATCATTTATTTCTTCTAATAACTTTACAAATCGAAGAAGTTGAGGATCCTTAAAATTATAACTAAAAAATGTAACATTTAAGTAGAATTAGAATGAAGTCTTCTTCCGGTCATACAGCAAAAAACTAGACGATGGAGGATGGGTTATCTCCGGTTTTGTCTAGCACACACGTAGGCCTACCTCACCAACTAAAATGACTGTTTGTAGGCCTTGTATTACGGTGGAATAAATTCACAAATTGCGTATGCATCAGATGTAGGCCTGACCACCTCACCACCTAAAATGACCGTTTGTAGGCTGATGCTTTATTATGGCGGTATAAATTCACATGACTGTTGAAAATGCGAACAGTCTATTTCTATATCCCTGCCCCAGCAAAATCTTTCTTAACTTACTCATGCCCAAAGCACATAGAAGCAACAACGTTGTAGACTGCCAATGTGATCACTTCCTTTGGATTGAATGGTGTCCCAGCTTTTTGTGAAAGAACATCTCTAATTTTTGGTCTCACCTCTTCTATCAAAGTCTCCAAATCTCCTGTAGCATATTTTCTGGAGGTTTAAAGATAAAGTTGTAAACAACAGCGATGTCATTAGCTCTTTAACCGGAATAAAATATAAAAAAAATAAAATGGTTTTAGAGTATAGTGTTTTGTTTTAGTGTTTTTATTTACTATTTACTTTTTCCTCTGGTTTGATTTGTGTGTATGCTTATGTTTTATGGTAATTCTGAAAGTAGGGAAATGTTAGTAGCTCATTCTACAGAGTAGACTGGGGTTGTCGGGTCTCTCTAAATGACAGTCAAGTGTCCTAACCAATCGGCTACCCAACTCATATGTATATCATTTTAAGAAACATCAATGTCACATAAACAAGCATTATACATAACCTGATAGCTGAATGTGCTAACTTTCGATGGAACTTCCATGTTGGTGTAGGCTGAGCAAAAGTGATATCCTTTCCGTTATCAGAAAACCAGTCCACTACAAACAATATTACCGAACTTTATAAATCCATACCAAGCAAATATCAGTTTATAAGATAATAATTTGCATAGAATTTCTACATTTCTGTAGACATAAGAAAGAAGTTTCGAAATTACTTACAGAGGTGGGAAATCGGACGTCCACTAAAGTCGTTTGATTTTGTAAGTAACGCCTCTTGTACGATTTCGTAATTGTTTAAAACGACAGACCAATAATTACCAAATTTAATTGAAAAAATGGGTCCATACTTGGAGGTCATATCTTTAAACAATTCCCAAGGTGGGTTTTCTCCTATCAATGCTATATGAGAAAAAATAGTATTTTATGGTGAAAGATTAGAAAGAACTGTAACATACCATCAAATCACTATGGTCATGTTACAAGAGTTGTCAAAACAATATAGATTATTTGACAAAACTCCTAGAAAGTAGGAAGCCTTTTTCCATTTCCCCTTACTGTAATGTACAAATACCTCTATACCCTGCATATCATATCTTTGTAAAGTGCAAATGTTATGCTTACTTGGAACATTCCCTAAGATAGGATAAGGTGTTGGACCAGGTGGCATTCCAAGTGGACGTCGAATGTTGAAATACATCCACGTAAGCAACAGAATGACCAGCACTACGGCTAGAGACGTACTTGTACACTCGAACATCCTGTTACAGAAAAACATTGTTTTATAATTAATGGTTAACGCTAAGTGAGCGTGGTGCTCTTGAAACGTACATTTCGGATACTCACTGATCTTAATTTGTACGGTACCACTACTAGTCTCTACAACTCGCTTCGTAAAATAAATAAGTGAGAATTGTGAATTTCATTGTAGGCCTAGTATTACGTTTACCTTAATAGTCAAAGCAGTCAACTGAGTGTAACAGTCAAGCGTAAACACAACTCCGAGTGTACGCTAGGTTCCTGTGACTTCCTTTGTTGACTTACGGTATCAATAATAATAATACTTGTTATGCTGTCCTTTAACCCTTGCAGACGGAATTCATTGTTGTGGTTGAAACAAAGTGCACATATCCGTGCCTAGATATACTATTTGGCTACCCTGTGCATTGTGCATTGTGCATTGCGGAGGTAATTGAAAAACGATAATGCAGTACAGTATTAGGAATTTATTAACGTTCTATATTCACTGATTGTTGTGAATTCTTGTTTTTTAAAGTTGTTTCATTCAGAAATTTTGTGATCTTTTCTTTTCTGATTTATGTTATCCTGCCTAAATATGTTTTAATAAAAATAAATAAATAAATTTATAGCGATTACTTAATGTAAAGATAAATCCACGTGTTAGTACTGTCCGTGTAAGCTTGGTTCCCACTTGGGCGCAAAGCGAAGTGGAACCGACGATGCAATAGTGCTGCAAACATCGCAGGTTTGATTTCACGCAGGCGGGGGAAAACACAAATTATTAGAAAGGGCATTTTCTTACGTTGCGTAGATTGCGTTACGTTGCGTCGCTAGTGGGAACCAAGCTTTAGTGTGAAGAGAGCAAGATCTACAATAAACAGGATTTTCCCCAAAAATAGAGGCAAAACATGGTTTTGGTTTATATCTAAAACTTATCTAAACTTTATTCCCATATGAATATATAATTGTTTTACAGATTATGTTTTTAAATACTCATCTTAATAACAATATTAATCAAACTTCTTTATTCTATAGCTGCTGAACATGAGTTGTCATTACTGACCAAAAAGTCATCCCATTTCGTAACTTTCGACAAAAAACACAAGAAAAATGCCAAGAGTAATTATGGTCATTTTCATCAACAGTAAGTATTTCAACCAGAGTACTAGACCTATTTCCACGTACTGTAATAATGCCGTTACACTATTTGAACAACCGATTTTATAAATTGTTGTCTACAATTACTCAATGTATTGATATTTTAATTTAAAAACATTTTATTGTAAGTGATGTTATAGGCCTATTCATTTACTGATTAAAAAAAAGTCATTCCAATTTTCATTTCGAATGAAATTATTTTTTCAAACGGAAAATATGGTCATTTTTATGGTCAGTAATTCAAAACCTAAGGTTAAGTTCAATATTGAATATCGAAACGTGGAAGGCTGAAGGCGCTTGACCTTTGAAAAGATCTAGCCTAAATTGTTTAATATTTTAACCTTACAATACTTAGTGTTGTATATTCTGGCACAGCCGCTTCATAATCTCTTTGCTTTTCTTCCTTATATCTTTACTCTATAGTAAAAGTTCTCATAACGAATTTTATTTTGTATTTATTATTTTATTTATATATATTTTTTTAATTTATGTACACGTCAACAAACGATCAAATAACAGTTTTCTCATCGCAACTTGTACAAAATAATTTAAAAACAATTTTTCAATAAACATACACATCATACTACGTACATTTCTACCCCAACACATTTTTCAAAACTTTCTATTATTTAAAAGTCAAAGATAATCAGGTTTCGGGTCCATTCTATTGTCGCCACAGATTGACTTCTTCATCAGTACTTAGCCTACTATGAATGGATGATTAGGTGGGAACATGAACGCTAGTTGATCATACCCGGTACCGATTTGATCGTACGATCATTCGGGAAACCACCTCACGATATAGATATGGCCCAATCCCGTCATGACAGACGATAACCTCGGGCCCAAAATATTATTTAACTAAGCTAAGTACTTCTCTGCAACGGATGAGTTCTGTTTATTTCATTGATTTGTTAAAATATTACTACTATTTTTGATAAATAATAATGTTGACTTGCTCGTTTCCAAATTCTCACCAGAAGAGATAATCTCAAATATAGTGATAACAGTTACGACACTTTGCTTATATTATGTCATTCATTATTATATTAAACATACAACGAAGCCCGAAAAATACAGTTACCAAAATCATTCTACGTTTATTATCGAAAAACACCGGCGAATATCCCACGTGTTATTGTCATTTTTAATATAATCTTTTCCTAGGCCTCCATGTTTATCTTAGAACAAATCTGAAGGAGAATTGTTTTAAAAAACACAATCCTATGTCTAATTAATAACGGAGTTGTACAACAGCTTTGTAGGGCTTAGGAAAGTTAACCGCTTGTGCGCACTCACTCACTGCTGTAACTTCTGTAACCCCCGGGGGCTTCTCGAATTTAAAATTCTGACAAAACCACGTAAATATTAGGAACATCTCGGCCTTAGCTAACGATTCTCCAACACACACTCTACGACCGGTGGAAAATGGTAGAAAACTCGGAAGTCGTTGTTTTACACTGCTTGTCGAATCCAGGAATCGCTCTAAGTAAAAACAAATTACATTCTTGTAAACAAGTGAAAAATAGTACGTGGTTCAAGAAGTAAATGTATACTAATAAGACTAAAGTATTTTTTATTATTCATTAAATGCTAAAAAATGTTAACAGGGGTGTTTTTTTCCTGCTTCTCGTCCGGTTGGAGAAATTAGTTGAACTCCTCAATTTGTGAACTAAACTTAAAGTCCAATTCCCTACGTTTTTTAGATCTAATTTAAGGTCACAAACTACATTTAATGTAAAAATAAATACTATATGGTACTATTGAGATAACCTTTTTCGTCTTTAAATGAAAAAACGATGTTCGTACGTTACCGATGTTTACCAGCAAAAACTACAAAACTAAGCCTAGCTAGGCTAGGCCTAAGACAGCCAATGAGAGAACATTACCGCGAGCTACTTAGGTAGTGCATTGTTTCTCTATTTTTTCATAATTTACCATAAAACGTACATGTAAGACAAGGAATGACCTGGTTTAATGTTTTAAAGTATTATACATGCATTATTTTCACAAAATGTCACAAATTGTATGGAATGGGTCTTTAAGTTTAGTTTTATCCTTCGAATGATACGGTACTGAACATTTGCTTAAGTCTTACTTATAATATTACCTTTTCCTATGCATGTGGAAAACCCCAATGACTTAACGATGGACATTAGAGGAATCATTATAAGCCAAGGTAGTATATATAGTACCACCCAAATCAACCTAGCTTACCTGGAGTAAACTTCTCTGGAGAATCCCAGTATTTTGAATCATTGTGAAGTGCCCAAGTATTTACGATTACCCACGTGTTTTCTGGCACTTTGAACTTTCCTATAAAAACGATCGTTGATGTTATTACTAACTTTGAAGTGGTGTGTTATAAAAAAAACTATCAAATGATAATATATGGCAGTAGCCTATTTATTCTATTTACTTAACGAGTCCCGAAATAAAAAAAGTATACTTCATGAACATTTTCATTACATTTTATTTTACGATTTATTTGTTGTTTCTTACCAATGGTTGAGTCTTTAATAGCTCGGTGAGTTTCAGCTAACGGGGTAACCGTTCCGTATCTCATAATCTCCATGATCGTAGCCTCTGTATACGGTAAATTCCCACGATCACTTAGTTTTGGTGGTCTGTCTCCAATGACGTCATCAAGTTCATTTTTAACTTTCTCCTGTACATCCGGGTTATCCATCAAGCAGGCGATACCCCAAAGTAAGGTTGTAGTTATTGTGTCTGTACCAGCTTTTAAAATTCAACAAATCATAATTGTATTAATTAATATTCATATTTAAAAATTTTTTTAAAGTAAAAATGTAAGTAGGCACACTGGCGATGAAAGAAAGTTGCACTCAATCGCCGTCGCGTAACATACTTAGATCGTCAAAGATCAGTTGCTTAGGCCTACTTCAAAACTAATCAAACATTATACTTAGTCAGGCCTCAACAGTAGTTTAAATAAAAATAAACCTACCGATAAAAAGATCTGATAATATCTGTTTGATATGCACGTCAGTTAATTTAGTTTGTGATCCATCGGACGTCAGTTCATCTTTCTGAGATTTTAAAAGCAGCTCAATCAGGTCATTTGCCGGCTCATCTAAAAAGGAAAAAAACAAAAACCCGTATGCTAGTTATTATCAAAATTATGTTTCATCATGTCATAAAAACGGGCCCCTGCGGGGACAGAGGTTCATATTTGTGTGAAGTGTAATTAATACGGGTTTATTCTAGGCTATTGTTTGATGTTTGAACAAGGTTTTACTCACATTTGCTAACTAAATTAAATAATATAACGCACCTTATATTCTTGCCCTATTTAATTGATTAATTCAGTATCACATGGCATTGCTGCTAATTTTGTTCTTATTATTAAATACGTCTATTTAACCGTCGTTTCTAGGACACGCGATAGGCAGATACACAATGAGAAACACCGAAACCCAAACATAACTCCGCAGCCAAAATCCGAACACGATTTGTTGAGTGGCCTAGCCCTCGATGATATTCGATACGATATCATTGACAAATACTTCATGACAGTGGTGTGTTAAAAAACAAATAATGAATGTGTTGTATTCAATTCAATTTGTTGAATGGAAAGATTATTTTCAAAAAAACTCATACGAATTCCTCCCTATTCAACTCCATAAACATTCATTATCACCAGTATTTACTTACCTGGCGAATATGTTTTCATATGTTGATGAATTTCAGTAAGCAGCAAACCAAAATATTCTTCTAAAAGTTTGTTCAATTTATTTATTTGATTACTTGGTAAAAATCGAGTAACTGGTATAAAGTCAGGTAATGCTCCATTACCAATCACAGCAAATAGTTCTTCTAATAATTTTACAAAACGAACAAGCTGAGGATCGTTGAATTGGTACCTAAAACAAGATATTTAAACTTAAGCTCTGTCTACAATATCAATTTTAATTTGACAAAAAAGTAAAAAAAAAAGAAGTATGATGTGCCCAAATATGGTAGTGATGTGCCCAAATATGGTAGTTACGACATCATCATGTCCACATATGGGCACATCACATTTTTTGTCACATAACGTTTGATAGTGTAGACAAGACTTTTACTGTTGATCACCGTAAAATTAAAACTTGCCACTAAATTCAACGACTTAGGTAGGCATCTGTATCAAAATGTGCTCGGTATCATAGGAAGATTTCCTGATACAGCATCACAAGTAAAACTATGTAAATCCTGTATATAACCCAAACCTAGAACTTAACTTAAACTTCCATGATACAGGGCATCCCATGTGAACACATACATTTAGACAAATATTATGGTTTCCTTATATCAAATCTATTTTATATCTTTTTACTATTTGTTAGTTATACTGAGCCATTGATGAAATAAATGTTGTTGTTGATTATACTGAGGTACATCACTGATAATCGGGTGTTACAGTAGCCTGTACGTTTACGACAGATGTTACAATTTAAAGTCAAATAGCTTACTGTTTTCCAAAGCACATTGAAGCAACGATGTTGTAGACTACTAATGTGATCACTTCCTTTGGATTAAAAGGTGCCCCAGCTTTTTGTTCAACAACGTCTTTGATTTTGGGACGTATCTCAATTAACAAAGTCTCCAACTCCTTAGTTGCATAATCTCTGTCAAGAAAACATGATTTCGTAAAATTTAACATGCGGATGTCATAGTTAATGGGACCACATCTGTAGAAAAAATGAGTAGGCCTATTGTATAGAGATTTTGCTGAATGCTCCAGTAGTCTTACGTAATGGGAGAGGCGTTGTTATGGTTTGCCACTGCCCGCGGCAAAGTCAAATAGAGTAGGCCTACACTGTGATAGACCTGGGCCTACATTGTGATAAACCTAAGCTTACACTGTGATTGGCCTACACTGTGTTAGACCTAGGCCTGACTCACCTGATAGCTAGATGTGCTAACTTTCGATGGAATTTCCAGGTTTGTGTAGGCTGAGCCGCGGCTATATCTTTTCCATTGTCGCTAAGCAAATCAGCTGTAAGATTATATATGGTTAATGATTAACACAGGTAATGCACTGTCTACCCACCAAAAGTTAGCGATACCAGTTCCCAACTTACCCGGGCAAATAACTGAAAGGCCCTAAACTCTAAATATAAAGCTTGGTTCCCACTAGGACACACAACGCAAGGACGTAAGAGGCAACGCAGGCGAATTGACCAATCAAAAGCTAGGCTTATTCCAACTGTCGCTTGTGATTGGCCAATTCCCTTGTGTTGCGGCTTACGTCCTTGCGCTGCGTCCTAGTGGGAACCAAGCTTATATAGGCCCTACTTACTCATATAGGAATGAGGACGTCCACTAAAATCATTTAACTTGGTCAGTAAAGCCTCTTGTACTGATTCGTAATTGTTTAGAACGACTGCCCAATAACGTCCCACCTTTAGTGAAAAAACTGGTCCATACTCTTTGCTCAACTCTTTGAATGTTTCAGCAGGTTGTTTCTCCATAAATACTATAATATAAGATAAAAGACTATCACAATCTCAATCGAACTATTTATCGTAAAATGGATTTAATTTCGATAAAACTTGTCCTTCATTCAAATTTCAAAGAACTTATTAAAACGGGTGAAATGATAATTACAAATAGGAAAATGAATCAATAAAGTAGGCCTACCTAAAAGGAAAACAAACGTTTAATTGAAAGAGTTCGATCGCACAAAGACACTAAGGGTCGAATACGCTTCACGCTATATAACTCAATAATTGAAATGTTAAGCCTACTGTGAAGATGCCCTATGACCGGATAGGGAGTTGGACCAGGCGGCATACCAGGCGGACGCCTGATGTTGAAATACATCCATGTAAGCAACAGGATCACCAGTACTACGATGAGCGATGACGTAGTCGTATATTCAAACATCCTACACAATAAAATAAAATATAAATAAATAGTGGTATGATAAATGCAAAAAGGGGATAAATTTGGGGAATATTAAGCTTAATTAGGCAAATTAAAACACTAGTGGTTATGAGATTTTGTCAGGATGGGTTGGAGAAGGTGAGTGCAAAGAAAAGGACGATCAATTAGCCGTCCCCTACCATAATGAATAATGGTATAGTCCATATTATAAATAGAGGTGGCCGAAAACGGCACCTAATCCTTTACTTTTTTGAGGTTTATAGAATTTGTTTTGTCTTAAGTGCTGTTTCTTAATATAGGTGGATGGAATGACTGGGTATCAATATTATTGCAGCTCGAAACTAAAGGATCACATAGAACAGCTGTGATAAATACAGGAAAAAACCAGAGTAGGCCTTATTTAAAAATGCTTAATAAGTTAAGGTAAAAATAATGAAACATTATGCAGGTCTAGGCCTAGAAAGAATGTCTTACCTAATTTATTGGTCTTACTTGAATTTCTCTGTACACGTTGTGCCTCTCACCGTTCAACAGAGAATTGGTTAATATGTACCCGGTGTTCTGACTTTATAAAGCAGTTAGGTTGGTTGTCTGCAAACAACAAAGTAATAAACCAAGCGTTGAGTGTTTGAATTAGATACGTGGATCAATACAAAATTAATTATGAGGTTATACCCATTGAAGCGTAGGCCTATACTATATCACTAAATAAATACACGTGATGGTTTATAGACAAAATACATCTACATGGCTTTTGGACCGTGAAGTGTGTTAGCATGTGATCTTTAGTAATTGTAAATACAGAAGAAGGCACATGACGATTAATGTATCGTACGATGTGTAGACTTTATCACACTTTTTGTTTATTGCGTAATTGTAGAAGGTATTTTATCACTACCTGTAGTAGGCTGGTACAGACGTATAGTGTCTAAAAAAACCGGTATCCTGTAAATTTAGCTCGAAGACCAACTACTGTACACTCATCTCTCACATTCGAGTTCATCTGTTATTAATTGTATTCATTTATTCCAATTTGATACCAATTAAATTAAACTTGATAGTATGCTCGCGACCATCTAGTCCGTGCCCACAGATGGGTCTCGGATACATAGTAATGCCAGCGTAACAAAACTGGCGATTTCAAATGTACGTACCACAGGACTATAATACATGTCGTTTACAGGAACGAATAGACACGGTGATTTATTTAGTCAACTAAAATTAGCACCCTGGAAATTACTTCCGAAAGAGAAACTTGTCACAAAATGAGACCAATTGTCAAATTTAAACAAACTTAATTTGTGTTTTGTATTGTGGATGGGGAAGAGGATGGGTGCAAAGAGGAACAATTTTTTAATATATTCTTTATCCATTCAGTAACGAAATATTAATTGTTTTTGTTTTCAAAATAATATACCTGTACCACTAAACAAAGTAAAACATTGCGATATAATACTTTGTTGAAACTGTCACCGTCATAGTCGATTGAAATAGTAAAGTACATACACCACTACAACGTTTATATTTTTTTGTAATTACAGTATCAATTAATACAAACGTTGAGAAGCAACTGTCAGTAATAAAGTTTATTTGTATATGTGTTTATGTAATGTAAAACGGATTGTGAAAAATGCCTTTAGTCGGGGCAAATCGTAAATTCGCTTTAATCGTCAATAATTAATTATCTAACTCAACTGAATTAGTAGGCCTAATGGTTTTCAATTGTTTCTTATGAGCCAATTCATACTTAAGTTGATTCCTCAACCCAACAAAGTTGTTGCGTTTAGGGCATGTGGACCTTCGTACTGTAGGCCTATCCTATGCTGGCTTTACAACGCTACTCATGGTTGATTGTACACTAACGCTAGCTCATTATCTGTTTTAAAAAATACCTGTATCCAACCTCTGCAGCAAAGATTGAAAAAAACGGATCGCATTTCTTTGTGTTATTACGACGCCTGAGGAAATAGACACTTGTGGAAAGAGATTGGAATGTTCCATTTATCGTCAAGCAATACGTTTGTATAATCGTATAAATAGTATATTTTTTTTAAAGAAAATCGACTTGTCTTCCACATTATGATGCTGTACTCGAGCTGTTTAACCAATTTTCATCGTAGAAGGAGAAACGTAAATGCGATGGGAAACAACCCTATTTGCGGCAAATCGTTGAACCTAAATTCGTTTTAATCAAATAATTATGTAACTCAACTTAATTAGTAAACAGAGTTACATTAGGTGGTTGAAAGCAGTGCTGAACGTACGAACCAACTTTATATACCATCGAGTAAAAAAGTAACGCGCGATTTACCGAATTTTGCCCTTACGTAAATGTTTATATAGATGGTGATTCGACAAACCAGAGACATTTCTATTCTATGTTTTTGTTTAATATAATTATATAAGGTCTACTAGGCCTACATATCAAATGATCGAATAAAGTACCAAAACCATTAGTACAAAAACATCCTAAACACTAACAATTATTATATGTATGTTCTATTTAGGCCTATATACCTATTGTAAATTTTCAAATTCAAGTTAAAAAAAAGACTAAGATATAAACTTATTTCAGAATTATAGAAAAAAAAATTGTATTAAGATTTACGAAACATGACGTCATCAAAAACTGTATCATTTCATCATAAAACATCACAAACACCTAAAACCTAACTAAACAAACTATAATATCGTAAAACCATACATTTAGACTGGTCTAATGTTAGAACTTCTATAGGCTAATTAATTGAAAGTGGAAAAGATAGAAATATAGTGCGAACTGTCTCTTCTTTTACCTCTCGGGGACATAACGCGAATATCAGCCTATATTGATTACTAATAGCGGGATGTTGCAACTGCTTTGTAGGGCTTAGTAAAGTTAAGACCCTGTGGGTTCCCACTAACTGCGAAAATATCCGTCACTCCAGGTGGCTTCTCGAATTTATAATTCTGAATTAACCACGACAAGACGAGGAAGATCTCAGCCTTAGCTAATGCTTCTCCAACACACACTCTACGACCGGTGGAAAACGGCAGAAAACTCGGGAGACGCTGTTTTACCGAGTCTGAATCCAAGAATCGCTCTAAAAAAGAAAATTATTTGAGTATATGAGATTTAGCAGCGGATATTTTAAGAAAACCGTAGGCCTACAAAATATCTCATAAGCCTAAACGAATGTGTCTCAATGACTAAGGTTTTTACCTGGTGAAAACTTTTCTGGAGAATCCCAGTATTTTGGGTCGTTGTGAAGTGCCCAAGAATTTATAAAAACCCACGTGTTTTCTGGTACTTCAAAATTTCCTATAACAAAATAACGCATGATGTTAGACTCTATAATCGACATTTGTACTGGCTCATCTCGCTCTCCCGCTGTCGTTGTGGACAGACGAATGAGCACTGTTTGGTGGCAAGTTATACGACACGAATGGAACCTTGATGCTTTGGTTCCCACTAGGACGCAACGCAAGGACGTATTTTTGTATTTTATTTCTTTATTCTTTATACTGGGGAGCCTGTTCAGTAGTAAACTACTGTTCTCCCACAGGGCCCAGTAAACGCAACGCAAACGTGTTGACCAATGACAAGCGACAGTTCGATTAATTCATCGCTTGTAATTGGTCAACTCACTTACGTTGCGTCTACGTCTTTGCGTTGCGTCCTAGTGGGAACTAAGCTTAAGCGAGAAGAAAGTTGTTGAATGTGTCGTCCACATCTGTACGTAATTCAGCCGGCCCACTAGACTGTGAATCGCAAGTTATTGCGCACATTTACATTTTATGAGTCCTTACCAATTGTTGAGTCCTTAATAGCACGGTGGGTTACGCTTATTGGAGCAACCGTTCCGTATCTCATAATCTCCATGATCGTAGCCTCCGTATATGGTAACTTCCCACGATCACTTAGACATGATGGCCTGTCCCCAATGACGTCATCAAGTTCTTTTTTAATTTTCTCCTGTACATCCGGATTGTCAATCAAGCAGGCGATACCCCAAAGTAAGGTTGACGTCGTTGTGTCTGTACCAGCTTATAAAATAACGTTATAATTTATATAATAATTGAAATTCGAATACAAAAATGGTTGAGAGATGAAAATATGCCGCTGCTGGACAATTCAAGCCTCGCGCGTTGCAAACACGCGTGAAATATTCGTGCAGCACGGCAAAGCGTAATTTGTGTAATGAAACATCAAGCAGCAAACTTGTAGGCCACTACGGTGCGCCGCCACACTAAGCGGAAAGTGTTCTGTAGTCACTCTCTAAAGTAACTTTCGCTTCCATACACAATACACAAACATTACGTATGATAACAGGTGGATAAAAAAGGCATACTTAGAAATATTGTGTTTATTTATTGAACGTACAGTGTAGGCCTAAAACAAAACAATCGGTCAGGCAAGCAGGAGTTCAAAAACACTTACCACTAAAAAGATCCGATAAAATTTGCTTTATATGCACGTCGGTTAGTTTATTTTCTGAGCCTTCCGTTTCTTTTTCATCTCTCTGGGCATGTAGAAGCAGCTCAATCATGTCCTTGGCAGGTTCGTCTAAAACGAAAATAGGCCCCAGTTACTTATACATGATCACCACCGCAGACAAAGTAATGATTGAATGTGATGAAGCTAGGCCTGTAGTATTTCATAAGATGGATGGATGGTAGGCAGGCGATCGCCAAAAGAAACACAGTAACTGAACATATCGACGGCTGTGTTCCGTGAACGTTATGTCACGTAACTGAGACGGTATCATTACATCAGTAACCGACGGATCTACGAAACATCGTGCCAAGCATACCAAAAATTAACAATTAGCATACTAATGAACCTAGGTGCGGTACACGTTGACACCTGTGTAATTCGATGAATAAGTAGGTTGGGGAGGAGGGGGAGGGGGGGACAAAGGGAAACACTACGGCCAGCCAACACTTATTCAAGGACAAGTCTAATAAAACACCTGGTTTTACAGGGTTCTACTTTATTAAAATGACACAAAAAAAGTACAACACTTTTTGTACCTAACAAAGTGTCCATTCCAATTAATAAGGTGTATTTTGAATAGGAATTTGTCATAGTGTTGAAACACTTTTTTTTCCCCTATTCTTTTCAATGGAAAGTGTCTTCTTAACAGAGGGGTCACATGAATAGAAGTGCCCCCCCCCCCCCCCACTCCCATGGGGGGGAGGGTTGTCACAAAAGACTGTATACATTTACCTGGAGAATATTCTTTCAAATGCTGACTAACGTCTTTCATAAGGATATCAAAGAATTCATTTGTAAGCTTCTTTATTTTGTTCACTTGTGGACTTGGTAAAAATCGAGCCGCTGGAACAAAGTCAGACAGGGTGCCATTCGCAAACACTTCATTTATATCTTCTGATATCTGTACAAATTTTTTAAGTCGAGGGTCGTCCAATTGGTAACTAAAAAAGTGACAACCAATGTATATTAATATTTTCATCACAAAATCCACAAATTCATTTTTAATCTGATGTCAAGAGCTATGGCCTAAACAGAAGGCGGCACTCAGATGTTATCTGCGGAGCAGAATAAATAGACGGTACATGAGTTTGACTTGGATTAATTTAGCGCCCTCAAGTTAACGTTGGGGAAGAACAAAATCTGCGTATTTTGGATCGATGTTCATCAACCCGACTCTATTAGTTCATCATCTTAAATGAACTTGCCAACGTCACGTGATAAAATTAATGAAATGACAAAACGTTAAATGTTATCTGGTAACTAGTTTGGGTTCCAGACGGTGTTTGATATTAATATAAAGATAAATATTTTGGCACATTCATACGTATACTACTTAAGCTTCAAACCTCAGGTTCAGACAAACATCGAAAAGCCTCGAAATAACTACAGATTTGGGGCAAGTCTAGCTGATAACTTACCTATGTCCAAAGCACATAGAAGCAATGATGTTGTAAACTGCCAATGTGATGATTTCTTTTGGATCAAAAGGTGTACCAGCTTTGTCAGCAAATACATCTCTAAGTTTTGGTGTTATGTCTGCTAACAAAGTCTCCAATTCTGACGTGGCATATTTTCTATAAAGACCGAGCGAATCATTATCTTGTGGCTATAGCTGACATAATATTCAACGACACAGATTTTTTAGGGAGTTATTTATTTACTACCCAGGTAAGTTGATCACCTACACAAGTTATCGATAAATGGTCCATAAAACCAAATTACTTGGGTAAAAAAAACTTATACTGCCCCTAATAGTGTATGTTGAAAGAAAATACAAATTTCATAAGCTTGCTTGTTTATAAAAGTATTCTTACTTGATGGCTACGTGCGCTAACTTTCGATGGAATTTCCAGGTTGGCGTGGGCTGAGCAAAAGCGATATCCTTTCCGTTGTCCGTAAACCAGTTTACTATGTATAATAAAATTAAATCAAAATTGAGGGTAACAAAAATAAATTAATGTGAATTGGATATTGGGTCTGATGGTACAATATAAGATATGACAGCATTTTCTTCGTCGTCAAACTTGGTCAATAGTAAAATCCACGGAGTGTTTAAAGTATAGGGCCAATTGTCACAACATTTATGTGACTGGGTTAATGTTCTATTGAACATAGTATCTCTATTTGTTTTGCTATTTTCGTTCTTTACGATCATTATATTTTCAAGTAGCCTACTTTTCAAGTTTGAGATTTCATCTTAATTTGCTGTAGGCCTACAGACAGTATACAAAACGCTGTTTTAACGTCATTTATAATTTTAAAGAATGAATTCATTCATTCGTAACTATACAAACACTTACTCATATGCTGATCGGGTCGTCCACTAAAATCATTAAACTTTGTGAGTAAAGCCTCTTGCACCAGTTCATAGTTGTTCAGAACAACTGCCCAAACAGGTCCAAATTTTACCGTAAAAATTGGACCATACTCTTGCGCCATGTCTTTAAATATTTCAGCTGGCTGTTTTTTACCCATAAATACTATAAAAATACAATTATAGAAGTCGGTATAGAAAACTATATTTTTAAGGTTAACGAATTGTTATTGAACAGTTCTTGTATTGCTTGGAGGCAACTAACCAACAAACTATGTTTGTGTGATATACCTACTGGAGAGCATATAGTGGTAGGCCTACTATATTGAAAAAATTATTTTTGTGTGCATTCAGAGGGCTGAATTGCATTTCAATCTTCCCTGCTTAAAGCGTCTAGTTTAAGATTATACAATGATAATAAAATACGTATGCCTACTTAGAGCATTCCCTAAGATAGGGTAAGGCGTTGGACCAGGCGGCATTCCAGATGGACGTCGAATGTTAAAATACATCCATGTAAGAAACAGGATGACCAGCACTACGGCTATAGACATCGTACTTGTACAACAATCGAACATCCTAGAATAAAAATTATAAAATCAGAAACGAGGTAGATAATTTGGAATACTACATGATACAGTACAGGTTCCCGAGAACACATTTACTGTCCAATGGTGATTCTCCGGCCAATCCCATACATGGTCACAAACATCCGAATGTCAGTACTGTATTATTGTAGGCCTACACTGTCTATAATCAGGTTGAATGAGCATAAAACCTGACACTATGTACCCTACTGTAAAATGTACTGCAATTTATTTTACAAACTGATTTATACGGGTTAAATGATAAAATCATGCCTACCTGTTGGTCTTACTGTATAGGCCTACACAGAAACGTCACACTACGCTGTGCATTCGCTAAAAACGCCCAGAAATGAATTTTACCGGCCTACGTTAAAAAAACAATCGATCGCGATCGATATTGTTACCTCTGAACTTGCGAACAATGGTAAATGCTAAATAGTGTTTTATTAACGGCCTCAGTGTAGGTTAAATATTATCTTAAACAAATACACGTGATCTTGACAAAACATTGCACGTGTTAGTGCAGAGAGGTAAACTATACAAATAAGTACTTTGGAGACGTAGTGCATCATCAGCAAATTTATAATAATATGCTTTTGTACTGAATTATTAAAAAATGTTGTTTTCTGCTTTATTTTCACATCTGAGTCACACTGCTTTATACTTGTATAAATTACAACACAAGCATTCTGTTTGCACTGTTTTGAACCAAAATAGGCCCCTATTGCACCCTAAGGCTGTTTTCCCACTAGCATTATTGGTTACGCAAACATATTAAGTCACACAAAGTAGAAGAAAATGTGAATACGCATGCGCATAAGTGGAAAACAAGCTAATGCCTACCATGGAGAAATAAGTAGTTCCTAAATAATTTCTCCATGGGCCTACTGATCACTAAATAATCCGAATTGTGAAAATCGGGCGATAATGATATAGGCCTACACTGTATTCTGATATTCGAGTGAAATTCGAGAGCTTATATTTTGTACGGACACGTCATGTCTTCACAAAACACTTTTAATATCAGAACTTGATTGAAAATAAACATATAATGTTGTAGGCCATTCTCGTTAAAAGTAGGTGTGCTATAAAAACAAATGTTTTATATTGTGCAAAGAAGCATTCGGTGAAAGATAACTTATTATTTTCACACCTCATGAATTTATTTCTACCATTGCATAAGCATTCATTAGTTGTATATTGTATAACAATGCTTTTGACAGCAGTAAGGAAAAAACTGAAGAGGGCGCTAAAATGTACCAACTAGAACCAACCAACCCAAAATTAGTCAATTAGTTTAAGTACACAAAATTAATTAAATTTAATTATGGCAACATGTTGTACTAAATTAGATTCGTCATGGATGGAAAATATGCCACCTCAATTGCGATGTCAACCATTAAAAAACATAGCTATTCCAGGTAATACACCTTATTGAATCACTAAACTAATATAAAACAACTCGAGTAGGCTACCGTGCATAAGGCTTAGGCTAAGCTCAGACTCAATACACCTCTGTTGATACGAAACGATGACAACGTAGCGTACTCAGACGGGGTGCAGAAGCCCCGCCTAAACTACTACCGTGACGACACGGACGGTGTTTTACATAATAATTAATCTAAAATATAAATTCAACACTTTAAATAGGCACAAGGGCCAATAATATTCAAAATAAATGTTGGAAATACCTGTCAATTGACTAGTATGACGTTTTATGGAACTCCGGATATGGAACGCCGAAATTCGTGGTGCGCCACCAAGGACAATTCAATTATTACTTTTACTTACTAAAGTTATCCATTGTTTGTGTTGGTAAAACTAAAGATATAATATAATATATAGGCCTAACAAAAATTCTATATAATATATATTTATTTATTTTATTTATTTTCATACACAGGTTCTCACAACTCCTTTTCATACTCACTAAAAGTTAATTCTCCGGTGTCTCCGTGTTCACCTGATACAATCCGTAATCTTGTGTCCGTCTTCGGCAAAACTGCGTGCAAAATCGTTCACAATTGGAGTGTTACACAGACACTAACAATCAAAGAGCAACTGAATTGTGGGATACGTTATTTAGACTTGCGTGTTGCAACAAGTAATACAGAAGAAGGTTTATTTTTCGTGCACGGTTTGTATGGCTGTTCGGTAGAGATGGGACTTGGAGAGATTAAAGACTGGGTTGACGATCACCCAAATGAAATCCTCCTGTTAGATTTTAATCATTTGTATAATATGGAGGTCAAAGATCACCAATATCTTACACAGCAGCTCCAGGAGAAGTTTGGCCGCAAGCTGTGTCCTGTTATTGATGTTGAAAATGTTGCGTTGAACGTTTTATGCGAACAAAATTGGAACGTTATTGTCTTCTACCACAACAACCACCACAAAGAGAACAACTCATTATGGGCGGGAAGTAGAATCCCCTCACCATGGCCCAACACGCCAGAGCCAACCAAAATGGTGAACTTTCTAGAAGCTAACCACACTCGTGGACGCGATACAAGTAAATTTCATGTCACGCAGGGCATATTGACACCCACAGGTACAACAATCTTGCAACATATTAAAAGTACGTTAAAAGGAGTGTTTGCAGTGCCAGCTATGAAGAACCTTCAGTTTTACCTCAAAGATAAGAAGGCTGGCCCGAGCAATATAAATATCGTCATTGCAGACTTCGTAGAAATGGATGGATTCATAGACTGTGTTTTGGCTATGAATAAGTCAACCTAATATCATTTGATTTGGCAGGTGATAGACCAAACTAAAGAAATGATTTTATACACACATCGAGTTAAATAAGAGTGAAGTTGTGGTTTGGTGGTTATGATGCTTGTCTACCACTCCAAGGGTCCTGGTTGAAGTCCCGTCACATGTCAGGATTTTTTCTAAGGACAAAATTACAACTCCACTTCCAAACACTTGTAATAAGACTTTGTTTAGGTAGAGCATCTTGTGTATGTTTGTCTTGTGAACCTTTGTAACTCCGCTGCACCGCAAATGGGTTTCAGGTACTTTACATCCATTCAATACAGAACAACCAAAATGGAAGTACTGCACGATACATCGCAATTTAACGAGTGGCGTAATGGCTATGATGAGCGTACACTGGCTAAAGCCAGGGGCCCTGGAGCTTATGGGTCCCCTGAGCAGTGCCCAGAGGAAAAACAGGCATTAAATATATCTAAAATGCTAAAAACGCAGAGGCATCCAGCGTTGGAAGGTTCCAAAACCAGGGGCCTCAGTGTTACGCCACTGAATTTAACATTGGATTTAACGAGCGTTATTTAAAATTGGGTATAGTTAGTTGTAAAATATGCATAATATACTCAGGCAGTACATAAATTTATAGATTTTTATTCGGTCTTTGAAATGTTCCGACTACAATAATTGTTAAAATCTGTCATGATTTATATTTTAGTTATTTCTACCAAATTATAAATGACAGATGCTATACAAATAAAATTGGTTTGTGATGTCAGTTACACGTAAATGAATCAATTGTTCTAACATGATTTTCATGTAATAATTACATTGTTTTAAACAAATCTTAAATACTATACTATAAAAGTACAGTTTTGATCATACTTTAGTTAGACATTAGAAGTACATGTATGTGATACAAACATTTTTTTACAAGCACATGTAATACAGTAGAAACTCCTCTGAAATGAATGAAGATCAATATATACTACGGCAAACCACTATTCAGTGGAGACCCTATTAAAAAGATGTATTGTCCCCCTAAAAAAATAATTTTTTAATTTTTTTTTGTTAAATATTCCATTTTAATATTACATAATAGTGATTCACTTTGACCAAAAACATGACAAAAAAAAAAACATTTAATTTAAAGCAAAATATACCTGAATTGTCTTTTTGGTTGAAATTAACCATTTCTTTTGTCTTTTTATAAGTGAAATATTTATTTTTGATGATTTTTTTTTCTACAGAAGTGAATAACTTTATTAAAACTGTGAAATTGCCTATTCAAAATCTGATTTTATTAATCTTTATTTGTCATGTTTTTGGGGGACAATACATCTTTAAGGTGACACTTGGTTTGGTCACCTTACTAGGGGTTCTACTGTATTCTTCACAAATACAAAGCTACACATAGTTTGACTACATTTAGGTTGTAATTCACTGTCTACCCCTGACGTTCCCATAACATCGGCAGGGGTTTGAGGCTCACTTACTCCATGGTTCTGGTGGTAGAACGAGTCTTCTCGGATAAGGACTATAAACCGTAGGTCCAGTGTACACATCTAGCTTGTGTGCACTTTAAAGAACCTAGTACATCTTTCGAGACGAGTAGGGAGTTACCCCGGTGTATTAATACATCACAGCCACTGATCATAACTGGGCCCTCTGGGAGACCAGTCTTTGAGTGAAGAGGTCGTCTAGTATAAATATATATTTCAATCTATTTCAATCAAACTAATTTGACAAAATAAAGTGTGATGTGCCCAAATATGGTAGTGATATAATGGGCACATCAAATGTACTGTATTTGTCGAATACTGTATACAGTTTGATATTTTAGACAAAGCTTAAAGCGCTATCTACACTATCAAACTTTATATACTGTATGGGCACAAATGTGTTGTCAGTTTGATAGTCTAGACACAGTTTTAAGATGCCAGAGACCATGTCGAAATGATTCTACTGCAGTATACTACATCTGATTTAATTTTAAGTTGTTTACTTTAATTAGCAATCTTGAGTAATCATACATTATATGATTTACCAATTGCTAATATTTTGTTCAGTTTTTTCAATATTATAAATTACATTTGTCCTTAACAAACATAAAGCAAAAGAAAACAAAAATGAAAGTGGTCAGTTTGTATTATTTGCTAACCAGCAAAACAAATATTTTTACATACTTAACATTGTAGCCTTAAAAACACTACACCTGTAAACACTACAACTTAAAGTTTACTTGAAAGTAAAAACACACAACAAACATAATAGGTGATCTGCCTATGTAGTGTGGATCACCAATTAGAACAGCAAAAATGTAAAAATAGAACCATGAGTTGAGTATCAATATAGCAGTTTAAGGGTTTGTTCAGACAGAATGGTGTTCACACACACCCATAATCTAAGGAGGGAGTCGTCTTTAATTGAAATTTAACTGAAATTAACTAAAAGTGTACACACACTGGCTTTGGCTAATCTGGCATACACAACATGAGCTTCTGGTGCTTCCTGCTGGACTAAGCTAATCCACTGTCTTTTTCTGAAAAGAATACATCCAAAGAGAAGTGTACTTCATATGAAAAAAATATGTATAACTCGCAATAGTTCAATCAGTGGCTTTAGCTAATCTGGACACAAAGCATATGTCATCAATAGTGTTACCAACTGGACTAAGCTAATCCACTGTCTTGTTCTAACAATACAGTACTTCCAAAGAGAAGTGTACTTCCAAGAAAAGTTATGTATAACTTGGCTCACTCAGTGGCTTTGGCTAATCTGGACACATATTAAGTAAGCATATGACATCAATAGTGTTACCAGGAGAACTAGGCTAATCCACTGTCTGTCACAGAGAAGTGTACTCACAACCAACAATCGATGAACCCTAAAATTTCACTCTGTGACTTTGGTAAATCTATTCATTCATCTGAAATCATGGTAGTACCAAATGGAACAAGCTAATCCATGCCTTGTTCGGACAACAGCATACTGTATTCAATCAAGTGACAATTTATTTACAAGTGACATTTTGTACTAGAGTCAAGAACACCATTTGAGTAGGCAGCATGTTTAATCCAATTCAAGATCACTGTCTTCGTCATCTTTAGCACTTGATCTGATACTAGAATTAAGCATTGCCTGTTCTTCTTTACTTGGTAATAAACTATGTCTGCAAAATAGAATATCAGTATCACCTTCTATAAGAATGTTATGGCAGGTAGGTATGGTAAAGCAGCTGTCACATACAGCTTTTTTTAACAGGACAGGTGTGCAGCATAGCACAGCCATTGCATGGATGCTTCAACATGACAGGTGTGTAACATAACACATCCAGGGCATGGAAACTTCAACATGACAGGTGTGTAACATAGCACATCCAGGGCATGAAAGCTTCAACACAGCAGGTGTGTAACATAGCACGGCCAGGGCATGGAAGCTTCAACATGACAGGTGTGTAACATAGCACATCCAGGGCATGGAAGCTTCAACACAGCAGGTGTGTAACATAGCACATCCAGGGCATGGAAGCTTCACCATGACAGGTGTGTAACATAGCACATCCAGGGCATGGAAGCTTCAACATGACAGGTGTGTAACATAGCACATCCAGGGCATGGAAGCTTCAACGTGACAGGTGTGTAACATAGCACATCCAGGGCATGGAAGCTTCAACATGGCAGGTGTGTAACATAGCACATCCAGGGCATGGAAGCTTCAACATGACAGGTGTGTAACATAGCACATCCAGGGCATGGAAGCTTCAACATGACAGGTGTGTAACATAGCACGTCCAGGGCATGGAAGCTTCAACATGACAGGTGTGTAACATAGCACGTCCAGGGCATGGAGGTTCAACATGACAGGTGTCATCCAGGGCATGGAGGTTCAACATGACAGGTGTGTAACATAGCACAGCCAGGGCATGGAAGCTTCAACATGACAGGTGTGTAGCATAGCACATCCAGGGCATGGAAGCTTCAACATGACAGGTGTGTAACATAGCACATCCAGGGCATGGAAGCATCAACATGATAACACAGCAATTGCAAAGGCATGTCATGGAGGCTTCAACATTCAATTGTGTAACAAAACACAGCCACAGTACAACATGATGGGTGAAGGTATGAAAAAAAGACACATTAAATCATCTGCAAAAATAACAAGACTTACTGCTGAAGAAAAGCCTCTAAATCGTTTGAGTAGAAGTCTTCACCTAATTCATCAGACACTCTCACAAAATTACCAAGTACATTCCCACCTCTGTACACGAGCAGTGCAGGCAGTGCACTAGTAGACTGTAAGAAAACAAGGTAGACTTTTAAACCATTGGCAGGATGGGGAAAGGATACTCTTACGGCAAGGTCTAATTCAAGAATCTGTAATGGCGGTACTGAATACTCACAAATGACTTGCTAACTTGGACCTTGTCTGCTTTAACTGTACAAAACTTAACTTTAGGATATTCTTTGGCTAGACACTGAAAACAACCGTTTACTGCATTGCACGCAACAATATTCTACAGAAAATGGAATCAAATATCAATTCATCAATCAACAAAACAGGGTTCTCATTTACGCGAGAAGTACCGGTATTATGTCCCCTGAATAGGGGTGTCAGATGGAAGGGGTTCTGCTGTAATTTTTTTCTTTTTTTTTTTCGTACTTATATGGTGTCTGATTATTTTGTAATATCACGAACTTGTGTAAAAACAATCAATGTTGATTGAACAAGTTGTACTGTGCATCAGTCTCGTGAATAAATAAAGTTTATATAATACAATTTGCGTCTGGCAAAAGTATCTGTAAATGGTAAATACCGGAACAGCCAAGGTTGAAAAGAAGTTTGAGCAAGTCCATTGGTGTCCGGTTTCAGGAAAGTTTATGAAATACTGTACTTACATCTAAGTAGATATGTACCATAACAGTTACATGTTCATTTTCATTGTCAATTGCATCAACATATTCATCTCCTTCTAGATCTAACACTTTACCAAATGTTGGTCTGTGAAATAAGACAATAATAAATCAGTAAAAATTGATTTTCATAATTTCAAGAATCGGCTGGCAATACACATTTACTGCAGAATTGGGTATTATTACCCTTATTATCATCATCATCAGACCTCCAAAGTCGCCCTATGATGTCATGAGGAGATTTCCTGAATGATCGAAATCAAAACTGGGTTTGGTCTACCAGCGTTCCTGCTCCCAAAACTCATCCATTCATAGAAGCACTGATGAAGAAAGTCTATCCGTGGTGACTAATAGACTGTGGTCTCGGGACATGACTATACTTCGGCTTTAGTTGATAGAAGATTGAAATGTTTTGCTAGAGATAGAGTCTACGATGTTTGATTATATTAGTGTAAATAGTTTATATATAGTTTAGAACACTAATTCAATTGATTTCCTGCTTCTCCTAGAATGTTCAATTTCTTCCAATTCATTTGTATACATTCTATAACATCCCAATCATGCCAGCATACATTTAATGGAAACACACCACCATTGTTTACACTACACAGACAACTCTGTTGAACAAGGCCATATACATGGCTGCAGTCGCGTGCTCAAATTTGAGTTAGTGTTTACCGACAAACCGACCAACATGGTGAACTGTAGAGTCGCGTTGCACGCAACTAAAAGCCTGAAAATATGTCTGGTATTCGGAATGTGTTTCTAATGGTAAAAATGAAATTGGGACCTTTTGGACCTCAAGAAAAGTCTGGGAGAGTATCCAGTTTTTAAAGAGTCCTGAATTTGGGAGAGTGGGACTGTCTACTTTGGATAAGTCTGTACTAATGCCAGATATTTTATATAAATAGCTAGCACCCTATATTTTTTTTGACAAAATTAATTGACAACAAAAACCCTCTATAGAATAATTGGCCACACTTTATTGTCTACAAATATTTAAATGTTTCCAAGTTACTGTAGAATCTCTGAATAATTTAACATAGATACTTTTTGATTAAAAATACAGTAGATGTGTTTTTAAGTGTTTTATTTCAGTATTTAGACTTCAAAATAAAAAAAAGAATATTAAGTACACTAATAATTCATACTTTGACATTTGTGTTAATAGAATATTTATTCAACATGTTTATGTTTCAAATTTTGACAGCGAGATTGAGAATTTTAGTTTGACATTTGTACAGTATGTTTAATACAAAGCAGTAATTTCTGAATAATTTAAATAATTTTTTTTTAGATTCACAATCACAGTAATTGATTACATTGAAGAAAAAACACATTACTTAATTCTTTAAATAGGGATGCTTACTTTATTAGTTTCTTGCAAACAAAACTTTCAACATACAATTCTTTAGTTTAAAAAGTGCCCAAATATGGTAAGTGATATCCCAAACATATGGACACATCACATTTTCTAGTGTACTGTACATTAATAGTGTACAAGAGCTTTAGAAATCAAATACATTTCCAAGTGTCAACTTTCCCAAACGAAATTGTTTATTGTGAGAAAGCGTTTGTACAAATTGAAATCTTTGCTAATAATAATTGTACTCATCCACACACTTGGTATCAAAATTACCTGGAAAGGTTGGAAACTAAAACATGTACATTTGAAAACAGCCCTGAGGCACATTATTTACAATACTACTATGTAATACAGTATAGACATCTTATTGATGTTTTAAACACTGTTGGTGGAAATACAGAGTTTGAGATAGCATGGTTTTATAAATTATAAAAGGAAAAGTACTTACGAATGTTGGGCTGCTATCCTCATTTCCCGTAATCTGTCCTCGCGGTACTTCCTTAAAAACTCCTCATCTAAAACAATACCAAGTTCTGCTTCTTCTTCTTCCTTCTTTGATTTGTCTTCATCAAGCTAAACGAAAAAAAAAACATTGTTTGGTCTCGTCCGCAAAAATGAAAATAACTTTGAAAGCTTTCAATAATTGTTATCCTTTTGTAGTGGTTAAGTACGTTTTGTCTCATGTGAATATTGTCATTAACATAACTTGTTACTAGCCAATACAGTATGAATTTGGAGTAGAAAACATAGTATTGCGTTTTTACTACACCATTTTATTAATTTTTAAGTACAGTAGATTTGCTACACTGGAAAAAATGTATCCTTTAATTTATAATACATATCTGTGTTTATTATTTATTTTATTTATTTATTTAATCACACTCTTATATTACACAGTATAGTGTTTGAGTTTAAGAACATGTTCAGGTCTATACAGTCACACTGTATTGCTTTATTGTACAGTACAGTGCCAAATAAATGTTATTTATTACGAACGACAATGAAAAATATTAAAATGTCAAAATAATATTTACTGTAGGAATCAATTCCTAAAGAAAACATTCCTTTATTTAAGCTAAAATAATTTTAGTTCTGGTGAATGTGAAAGTTCATTATTACTTTTGTACATGTCTCGAGGCATTACTCTTTCATGATTAAAAATACATGCAAAAGTTACGCAGCCTTCGATTAAAGAACGATGTGTTTACAAACTGAATGTCAGTGGTTCAGTTTTCTACTTAAAGTTTGTCTTGACATTTTATACATTTTCGCAAATGTTACGACCACTTTATAAGCATGATTGATTTTCCTAAAGGTCGATAGAGAAACTCAATCAAAACAATATAGGTAGTTTCGATAATTAGACACGGGGCGTGTTTTGTCTGAATAACAATAAAATAATTGTATACTGTATTTTGTTTATAAATTTGGGTAAAAAACAAATAATACTGTAATAATAAAGTAATCGGTCAACATTTTTTGTAGATATGAATATGGAGACAGTTTAACTATTTTCCTGTAGATTACACAACTTGTAAGATGAGTTTCATTAAATAACAGCAACACATTATTGTAATAAAAAAACGCAATTAACGTTTAAATGAATAATTTGTAATTTTGCTTTTTAATGTAGTTTTACTGTTTCTTCATATGTATTTTGATGTTCAATTTGTTTTTATGACCTATTTATATCAGTAAATTTTAACCATATTTTGTATATTGAAATGCAATTCAGCATTTTTGCTGTCATGTTTTAATTTTTTTTTATGAATAAATACCAATGAATGATTTGCTAAAATCAACTATACAGTGTAATAAATAATTTTTATAAAAAGAATGTCTGAAAAAGTGTCATTTAATCTGTAAACTATTTTTGCCGATAAATGGAGACAATTTTAAGCTTTTATTTTACAGAATTTTCTTTTAGCAAAAACTGGTGCTGTGTCTGTCTGGCAAAGAAAATGTTTAATCAATGAAAATATGGGTGAAGTCTACAGTACAATATTTATTGTACATTTTAGTCTCCATTAAGAAATGTACAATTTGTTGATGCGCTGGCTTTCTGATTTGCTGCACACATCGTTAGTCAATTTATCATCTGGTTATTGGAGCTATAAATTTAAAAACAAAGCCTATAAACTGTGCATTATGCTGTACAGCATATACTACTACTGTAGATCAGTTAGAGTTTGCTATAACTAACCAAGTTTAATTTTTTAATTTGCAAAAGAATGCAATTACTGCAGTTAACTATTTACTCTTTAACCTGTTTACTGTATGCAATTATTTTTCGAGTTTCTTTACTGTGGTGTAAGTTAATGCATACACATTGCAATAATAAAATCATAGAATATTTCATTTTTAATTAAGAAATGTCCTGTAATTACTGCAGTGAGATTAATGTTGAAATGATCTCTAAACAAGCACAGTTTTGTTGAGCCTTTTTAAATTGTCATATCCATCATACATTGGTTGATTCGCAAAATGTGACATTTTCACAATTGGGGAAGTATATTGTGCACGATCTATAACAGCACTACTGTAATGAGCCTTCAATTCAACATAATTCAGTATACAAAACTAATTAGGAATTAATTGAACAAAAGCTCATTAGAAGTTAGAACAGTAATTAATAAGACAAATAGTGAATGTTTTGTATTGTGAAATGGATACAATTTTTTCATGAGTTGAAAGATGGACTGGTCTATTTTTTTTTATATATATTTCAAATTCAATACTACCTGCTGTATCTTGTGTAGTACCTTATTAATTTATAATTGTTTATGAAAGATGAAAGAAAGAAAATAAATAAACGTTGAATTTAATTGAACTCTGATCCACCTTGTTGAACAGACCTTACAGTAGAATAGAAGTGTCAGCCTACACTCACCTATATCTTGAGTACCCTCATGATGGGCTTAAATGAAAGACAGACAACATAATACAACTTACATTTGAACGACATGTTAATGCTAGTTTTTTGTGTAGAGCTTTTCGTTCAGCTTCCTGTTGTTCTCGTTTCTCGTTTTCTAATTGTTTATACCGCCTCCAATCTGCAATTACACCTTTTGGGCCCGTCTGAAAATAACAATAAATTGTGAATTTTAATTCTTTCTTATAAAGTAGCTCTCAATTGTTTGTGAAAGAATTGTTTGTATAATGAACAGAACATAAACATGTAGTATTCCAAATTTGTATAGTAGTAACTGCAAATGTTGATTAAAATTTTGAAATTGATATCAGTAAGAGAAATATTATAATTATACAGTAATTAGAAAGAACCTGTTGGTCCTGCAACACTTTAAGCTCTGTCCACACTATCAAACTAGTTTGACAAAAAAAGGTGTGATGTGCCCAAATAAGGTAGTGATATGCCAACATAATATGGTAGTGATATGGCATTCATCATCACGTCCATATACTGTATGATGAGCACATCACATTTTTTTGTCACATACAGTTTCATAGTGTAGGCATTTCTGTTTGTGAACTCTTTCTATACTACACATTGAAAAAAAAAATTTAAAAAAAAATGTGGTACAGAGTATAAAAGCATTTTTTTTAAATATGAATACCTGCATTTTAAATATCAGTATTTATTTTAGCACAATTTGACAAAGGTCAAACCATAATTCATATGTCAGTAAAGGTATTAAAAATTCATAATAACTTAAGCCCACCACTTTCATTTGCATTTTAATCTGCTGCATGGCTGTGCTGTTGGCGTTGTATCAAAAACACTGAAATTAATATCTATAGTATGTTAAAATATTAAAAATGATATGAATTGTACTTTGTAGCAGTGGGAAGGTTTTATACACCATTTGAACCATCTCCATTAAGAGATACTGTACAAGGGGGTATCAAAATGACCAGAATTTTACTGTGAAGATTTAAAATGTATATTTGCTAGTTATAATACATTTTGAAGATCTAGTTTATGTTTCGTTACTATTACAATTTGTGGTGGGTTACCTCTAAAATCACTAGATTGACTGGACTATAAGCTCTGTCTACACTATCAAACTTTATGTGACAAAAAGATGTGATGTGCCCATATCTGGACCTGGATGATATCATACAGGTTTCACTACCATATTTGGGCATATCACTACCATATTTGGGCAAGGCACATCACACTATTTTTATATTGTAGACAGTCTAATCAACAGCTTTAGTCTAATCTGTAGTACTGTACTTCCTGTTTCAATGTTTTTCTACAATAAATTTGAAGTTTTAAAATTGATAATAAAATTATCTTTATCTTTCAACAGAAACAAACAACTTTGAATTGTACTCCAAGTGAACTTCCACTTTGAATACAAACAATACAGATTTAAACATTGTAAAATACACAACTTTTGCTTGAAAAACAAATGACAGTACATGAATTATATACAGTAGAACCTCCATTAAGGGACATCTTCATGACTCAAACAAATTGTCCCCTTAATAGAGGTATTCCCTGAATAGTGGTTGGCCATGTACACAGTATTTCCATTTCATTTCATAGGAAAGTGACTCCTTAATAGGGGTATCCCAAAGGAGGGGTCCTAAAAATATAATAAAAAGAATTTAGAGACAATTCTTTTCCTTTATTTCAACCAACTGTAAAGTGTAACTGTAAGTATGATATTTCAATTGTTTATGTTTGCAGTAGACTTGCCCATACCTGACAGTTAATATTTATGATGTAAATTGCAGGGTCACATATTAACAGTTGAATTAAAAGAAAAACTTGAATTACCATGCATACTGAAAATAATTATATTATAAGTTGCTGACCTCGACCTTCTCAAATGAGGGTCAAATATAACACAATCAAACATTATACATTTATAAGCTAGTATAGGATTATACTCATCTATGTTTTATGAAAAATATAGACAATAGTCAAATTTAATGACTCACAATAATGTATAAAGTGACATCCGTATTGATTCGAATAAACGTCACCATGAATAAACGTCACCATGAATAAACGCCTCCATATCATGGGTATTTATTTGATTGTACATAAAAAATAAATGCATCACCAGAATAAAAGCTTAACTCCCCCACACCTCCTCCTAAAAACCCACATGAACAATAAACGCCCTGAAGCATTTATTCAAATAAATGTGGTATACAGAGTTAATTTTATTAGAGTTATAATTGGCCTAACCAATTAGAAAAAGCGAAGGGAGTCTAGATTTTTCCAATCAGATGGATAAAGTAGAAAATATTTTTGGACTTTTTGTAATTTTTATCTTTTTTTATGTGCATTTATTCACTTTCTGTGCCTTGATTTCTTTCTAAATGTCGTCGTAGAGTCAATCTTTTTTTTTCAGCTGATCATTAAAAAAAAACCAGTAAAAACACAGAAGATAAGATGAGGACGTCTTCTTCTTCTGCCAGCCTAATTTTCTTGTGATGACAAGTCACCATTACATAGACTCTGTACCAATATTCGACTTAGCTTAATATAGAATTTATTCAGAAGATATTTGTATAGAATAAGCCTTAAGTTAAATCTAAGCTTAATTTACAGTATTTTCTTATTGGAACATACAGTACTGCATATTTTCTTTCTACAACTTTTTAAATAATATTTTTTATATTGTTTCAGGAGGTACAGTACTCACTTTAGCGTTAAGGTCATTGACCCATGGTTTCCTCTTAGGGTAATTTAATAATTAATAAACTCATCAATAGTATCAGTTTCATCGATATTTAATAATATTATATTTTTAATATTAATGCAAATTGTGTTGCATTGCGATATTTATTTTTTAATGAACTTAATATTAATATTATGCAAAATAATTGTAAGAAATTATTGTGTTGCATTGCGACATTTATTTTAATGAACTTGTAATGTACCATGAGGCTACAATTTTATCTTTTGCTTTTATTAAAAATGATTTATAATTTGTTGCCATACATAAAATATTAATAAATCCATGAATTTTGTTAACACATGAATTATAATATTATAATAATAACAGTACGTTTTCCACCTTTGGACGCCAGACATACAGTACTGTACCAATGTTTACTAAATATATAGATGCCAATACAGTTTTCTCCCAAAGAGGGTTTTGCCAGCAATTTTTGCCGGACTAAATTAGATCCAACCGGTATTAAAAATACTGTAGGAAAATGATACATAAAATAAACCCTTTCTAGTAGGTACAGTAGATTTGGCCTAGCCATTACAAACATACACCATGAGCAGTCAAAGGCTATTATATTTTTTGTATTGTAGTAGATAGTTAAATCTTATATCAATAATTCGGTACATCGCCAGAATTGATTTCTATATTGGGAGAACACTGAAATATTTATTTCTTTTCTTTTAGTATTGGATGCACAATGGTGTCATACTGCAAACATATACAAAGAATAATTTTTGTCACACTCTCATCCTCACACTGTAGGCCTACAGTTTTTTCTCTGAGAAACTTTGCTTCATTCTACTGGATACTACTTTGTTAATGTTAGTTAAACATTATCTGTTAGTGTTAGCAGTATCTCAATCAATTTTGCTTCTTACTATTTAGTAATATTTTTTAAGTTAATTAAATATATCTGTTGTAAGTTAATATAACTGCAATCTGTTAAGTTAAATGCCTTTTTCGTTCATTATCATATTGTTTTTTACATGTTTCTTACCTTACATTACTTAAATATGTTGCCTGGATCCCACATTTTAAAGCTTTTAGCTTCCCGGGGTATCCCTTTTCTCATTTATTATGTATTATTTTAGAAAATGTTATCTGTACTTTGTTGATATTTGAGAAATAAATGTATTATTGATTGATTGAATGTAATAACTTGTTAAAACACGTTTTTCTTTCTATTACACAGACAACTAAATATAGCATTTGAGACATGTTTGTTTGTTTTAGATGATGGCATTGTCATTATTATTGAAATGTTTAGTCACCTGAAATATAGCCAACACAGGAAATGGCTGTCTGGCCTCATTTTCTTAAGCTCTGTCAACATTAATGCATTTGACAGTGATCTACTCTAAATCTTGTATAACATAGTGAATTCATTCAAATTGAATAAAAAACAATTTCTACAATAGGAATCAAGGACTGGAATGCTCTTCCCAATGATCTAAAATCCATCAATAATCAATCTATTTTTAAAATTAAATTAAGAAAGTATCTCATCGCTGATATTCCTATCTGATCTTTTATATTCCGGTTTTATGATATTGTTGCTCTTCCTTTTTATATATATTTTTTTTTATTGTACTTTTTTTATTATTACCTTTTTAACATTTTATATGTGATTTTTTATTATGTCTTTCACATTTCCATATGCTTTTCTTATGATCCTTGTTCACTTTCACATCTCCGATTTCTTTTGCAGTGGACCCCATTGGAAATAAATTGACATGTCGATTTTATGGGTCGTCCTTGCATCCATTCACTTTGGTTTTAGTCAATTGTAATATTCCAATTGTTTGTATTTTTTCTTTGTTATGTATTTTAAATGTATTGTTGAAAGGATGCTAAATGAATAAATGAAAAACAATTTGAAATAATGTCAACAAAAATGTATTTTCGGTAAGAAAAAGTAGAAATCTATTATTTTAAACAAAAATACAGTTGTAATGTAATTATGTCAGTTGGTCATATTTTTGCCCAAATAATAGATACAGTACACTGTATACTGTACAGTTCTAACTGAGAATTCTCAGCAAGAACAGTAGTAACTCTCGAACCCACTACCTTCAGATCACTAGCCTGGCGTTCATACCACTAGATAACTAAAAGTACTCTATTTACATAATTACCATCCTAAATCATGATCGTCAAGATACTATAGACAGGCTTTATAATGTACAGTAGAATCAAATCTGTTTTGTTGTCAAAAATTACAATAAATCAGTGTTCTCCCATAGAAATCAAGTCCGATAAATTAAATGATGTACCGAATTATTGATATACAGTTGTTTTGTGACTGTGCAATTTGGTAATAGTCACTGTACATTTAAAAGTAACACATCCAAATGCCAACTTCAAGTCAACGGCTACCAGTATGTCTCTGGGAGATGGTTATTTGAACCAGTTCCAGTACCTGAGATTTACTAAATTATACAAAAAAGTAAACTAATATTGTACTTTATCCAATTGACAAAATATAGCCTTTGATTGTTCTTGATCTTTGTTTTTAATTGCCAGGCCTAACCTACCACTAGTGTTTATTCTGTGTATTACTATTAATATTTTAATACAGGTTGAGCCAATTTATTCCAGCAAGTCTTGCTGGCAAAACCTTCTTCGGGAGAACATTGCATTTAAATAATACTTACTTTTGTTGTTGACCTAGAGCCTAATTCATCATTAGGAATGAATACAGGTTCTTTGACAGCCGCTTGGTCCTGCGAGGGCTCACTACTCGCTTGTTCGTCATCGCTCCCTTGTCCTTCGTCTTCGCTACTGCTGTAGTAATATTGTTTCTTTTCTCCAAGTAATTTATCGTCTAAAGTCGCCATTATCCTTGTTTCCTTTTAATTTTTATGTAATCTATTTTTTAAATAAAAATGGTAAATGTTACCTTTACAAACCTTTACATACAGATTGGACCATAGGATACAAATACAGTACAGTAGGTGATTTTTATAATACCATTTGATTTGTTAATTTCCTATCACATACTGTAGTACTAATAAATAGTTAATGGTACTGTACCATTCACTATTAGTTCTATTGCACAGTAAAAACTTCTCCAATGATTCTACTAATTACTGTACACTCTAGCACCTTTTTGAAAAACTGTTTAGAATCGTATGTAAACCAATCCGAAAAAATGTAGCATGCACCTTCTATTCTACAATATTTACTAATTCTACTCCGCAGCTAATATTGGAAATAAACTTCTAAAATCAGTTTTGAAACTGTAATGGCATTTTCTTTTTATAGAAACAGGCCCTAAATGAGATTTATACAATGATATGTAAAAGGAAGTTGACATTTAATTTACAGTATTAAAGTATGCTCTTCTCTCCTAATCTTGACATTGTTTGTTTTTAAACCACACAGTACTGTATAATCATAATTTATTAATGACTTTCACATCACTTCACAGGTTACTTGCATCTATTCTCGATTAGTTAAAAAACAAATAGAAATTGTAGATTCGTTTTCTTTATACATTATTAGTTTATTACATTTTTTTTCCCTTCATATTTAAAGTTATATGTTGGGGTGGGTCTAAACTTAAAGTCTTTCTGACTCTCCCCCCACATGATTGAACTACTTTTCATGGTGTTTATATGCAAACTTATTTACATCAACAAACTTGTTTAACATTATGTCATTGTGTATATCATAATGTTTTAATATTGTAGAAATAAATTGAAACATTGTTGATTATACATCAAGAAATAAGTCAAAACTAAACCATGTTTTGATCGAAAGGTATAGTGGCCTATAAAGCTCTGTCTACTCTATCAAACTTTACAGTATGTATGATAAAAAAATGTGATGTGCCCATAAATAGACATGATGATGTCATATCACTACCATATTTGGGCATATCACTACCATATTTTATCTATGTCCCAGGGTTAGTTGTCAAACTAAACTAAGTAATACAGATACAATAATTGCTTCCTTCTGTCATGATGCAGTAGTTCAATCAATTCCCAGTATGGAATTGTACAGTAATGTTAGTTTCACTTTATCATTTCCATTTATTTACTTTTTTTTAGACTTAGGCAAAAAATAGTAAACTTGGCTGAGAGCCAATTGGGTTTTTGGTTTAAATTTACCATTTATTTTGTTATTTTGAAATTATTATTTTTTTTTTTGTTTCTACAGAAGTTATTAAATTTATTTAACTACAAAATGGCCCAATCTTGTTTTAATATTAGTAATTTTATATGACATCTAATACATCTTTAATTGGACATTTCCCATCGGGTCAAAAATTGGTTTTAACCATTGTTATCACAATAATACATGAAGTCATTATTGGAGTGTTTAGAGTTAATGTTACTGAAAAATACAACTGTACATTATGTATTTATTGGTTTTTGTAATTACAGTACAACAAACAGTGACACCATGATTTGATTGTTGGGTTTATTGTCCGTTTAAAATTAAACAACAAAACAATTCAATGTCTACTTATTGATGTGGAAAAATTGGTAACAATGAACAACAAGGATCATTTAATACAATATCAATACTTGACTGTGTAATTCAAATTAAAAATCACAACAATAATAATATTGAAAAAAGGAGTTTTGTAATAATAATAATAATAAAAACCACTGCAGATCTTTATGTTAAAATAAAATAAATCTTGATTTATTTATTTAAATTCTTTCTTTTGCGGTAACAAAAATGAATAAAATAAACTATGCTAAAAATTAACTCATAAAAATCATGTTTAATTATGTTTGGTTTATAGGAGGCCAAATTAAATGTATTATTATAAAAAAAAAATTAAAAAAATTAGGCCTAGGCCTATGTCATAAGCTTACATAATATTCAATTCCTATCTAGGCCTATTGAAAGTAAAGAGGAAAGTGAATGTTAATTAAGCGAGGTGTACCTACTATAGGTGGCATGGCGGACCGGCTACAGTGCTAAACACCCTAGCCTAGGCCTAGAGTAGTAGCCTAGAGTATAGGGCTTGCCTAGCTTGCTAGCGATACCAGGTGCCAGAGTAGTCCAGTGAGTACTATTTATTTAGCTAGGCTTAGGTAGGCTAGGTTTACGCAACAAAGACTTTCTTACCTCAACTCTGATTTGTCTTTGCATTCGACAGACAAGAAAACAAAACTTAACCACACCACTCTCTATTCGGTGTAGGCCTAAATAATGCACAATAACTTGAATAATGCGGTTTTATGCTCAATGAAATAATGAATGAATGGTGGTAGTCCTCACGGTGTATGTGTGTGTGTGCTCCTATGATGATCTGAAGAAATTATAAGCATGTACTAAAGAGGGCGCACATTCGCGACTAAAGAAGAAAACAAAACACACGCGGCGCGGAAAAAAATAGCTAAAAACCACCTTAAAAAAAACAAAAGTACAATGACTACCTACCAAAGAAGTAACCAAACTCCACAACCATCTGTAGTAGTTGAAACAAGGTAAACCAGTTCATCCTCTATCAGTTTCTCCAAGCAAAGATATTTTCTATAAATAGATGGTGAATGACTAGCTAGGCTAGGCCTCCTGTCTGAACTGTGTGTGTGTGTGTGAAGTAGCTGCATTGAACGGCGTTGATCGCATAGTTCTCGTATTTCGGTACCATAATTCTAGTCCGGCCTAGGCCTAGCTAGTTAGAAGGACCAATCTCCCAGTCTACTCTTCTCTAGACTCTACTAAGCAATGAAAGAAACACTACACACATAATAATGTATTTAAACAATATTTTATTTATATATTTTAATGCAGTTATTAAAATATTAAAATTCTAATAAGTAATAACTAATAATTTAATAGGGTAAACAATTTATTAAAAACAATCTACACGTCTCTTTAGACTTTTTAAAAAAATCATCATTAAGCCTAAATATATAAGAACTCTTTATCTCCTTCTTCAGCATGGGAACCCTGGTCGTTGAACTCTACTGGAAACATGCCCCAAACACGTGCAGGAACTTTTCAGAACTTTCAAGAAAAGGTTATTACAATGGTATTAAATTTCATCGAATTATTCAGAATTTTATGATTCAAGGTGGTGATCCTACAGGAACAGGTTAGTAGGCCAATATTTTCATAAAATTAATCCTTTTTTAATATTTTTTCCCAATCTATTCAAGTTCATAACTCACTTTCTATTGCTGCTTTTCTTTTTTTGTTATTTCAGGCCGAGGAGGTTCTTCTATTTATGGCCAGCACTTTCAGGATGAAATACATCAAGATTTAAAGCACACTGGAGCTGGAATTTTGTCGATGGCAAACAGTGGACCAAATACAAACGGCAGTCAGTTTTTTATAACGCTAGCTCCAACCCAGTGGCTTGATGGGAAGCATACGATATTTGGCCGTCTATCTTCGGGGATATCGGTACTCAATCGTATGGGAATGGTCGAGACGGATAGCGATGATAGACCACGGGAAGATTTGAAAATTATAAAAGCTTATCCAATATCAGACAATAATGAAATTTGAATATTTGTAATTTTCAAAACATTCGATATGTTTTTAGCACCCCAAAAACACTGAAGTCTGTGAATGTTATCAACATGACTAAAGGAAGCCCTTTGTGGCACTTAAGATGAGATAAGGAGAAAAGAGCCCCGCCCCCTAAATGTAGAAAAATATAAGGTGCCAGTAGTTAATTGGTTGTTAATGTTAACCTTTACCATAACCATTTACCTAAACCATTTTACAATTTTGGGCAACAACTTGTAGCTTCGGTGTTCTCAAGCTTGATATAGTAAATTGAAACAGATCACTATGTTTTAATATCAAATTAAGATTTAAAATACATAAAAGAACAAAAAAAATATCTTCAAAACTCTTGCAAACCCTTTCAACTTCTACTTTTAACAAAGTTGAAAGTGGTACAACTCCGAATTATTTGCTCGAGTAAATAAACTGAATACAGATTTATAATTGTTTGTTGTGTAATCAGATTCAAAGTGAAGATCTGTTTAGATTAAACCTTTATAAGTGTGGTTCTTAATCTTGTTTAATGCTACTGGTGGCCCGCTACTTGACGTTTGCGTTTTTGGTATGATCGGAAATCCAACCATGAACTACTTGATCAATGCAATGTCTTTTGGCTCTATTAAACTCACTAAATGTAAATACGTAAGCCGCAACGCAAGCTCTGCGTCTTCACATTTACAATTTACAAAAGATTATCTTGGTTTAGTTTCCTAATGATGTTACGACATGATTTGTTGAAATATGAAACAAAATATATACGACACATTAGGACCACCGATCAGCTCCACCATGGTTGGAGCTGATAAATTGAAAAATAGAGATGCTAGGTCCCCCGGAAACTATACTTTACTTTATTGTCAACAAAAACAGCATAAACATAAACAATCATCATTGACAAAGGGTGACAAGATTTTGTTAAAAGAAACTAATTACACGTATATATAATAATTATATGAAATGAAATTATAAATCTACAGGACGAGTCAACCATTTGGGTGGAGCTAATAATTAAAAAAAATATAGCTGCTAGGTTCCCGGAAATCGCATGTATACATTAAAATATAAAACAAATTACAGGACCAGCCCACCATGGTGGGGTGGAGCTGCTAGTTGCCCGAAAATTTTTGGATTTGGAGTTATAATTAAACGTTCTTTTCTCTTTTTATACGTGAATATATATTATTTTTTTGTTACAGAAGTGAATAACTTTGATATTAAACACAGACTCAATTTCTGTCACTTTAGTTTATTTTATTACTAAGGTCAAGTCTGGGGGTCACTTCATCACGCCTAGATACTTCAAGTGTGAAGTATCCTATTACAAACAAAAACTTTAATAGACTATTTTGATAATAATTCAATGATTATCTGACAGCGAATTACAGTATTATTGTCAAATGGGACTCATAAATACCAGAAATGCTTTGGGATTTGTAATGTTAGCATGACATGTCCTAATAGACTCTTTTTCCAGACGTTTTTTGGGTCCAGCAGCTGGGACCTATAAATTATAGTCGAGTTTCCATTTTAGCAAAAACGTCAGTGTCTAGTACTATAACTGCTGCTTGTTTTCAGCTAAAAAATGAGTCATCTCTTGTGACGTAGCGGGCTAGAGCAGCAGCGTGAAAAAACATTTTATATTTATTTTTTTTAAAACACCGTAGAGATTCGAACCACAGCTAGTAGAGCTGAGAGAATTCAAACGATAGTTTCTAGAGTACTGTCATTCCAGACTTTGGTCACTATAATTAAACCAAGGGGAGAAACTCACAAACCTGATTTTAACTCGCATTATAATGGTACAGTCCATTGCTAGGCCGGTGAACTGCTTTGTTCGATAACCATTTTAATATACTATGAATGTGTGACTGGTAGGAGAAAGGGAACAAAAACATGTCTGCCCCAGTGAATATTGATGACTGGCAGTCCAAATACGAAGAAACCGATACACTAACAATAGTCAAATTGTATGGTGACCATGCACAAATATATGATAAGGTAATTATTCTACTGGTATGATTATTATTTTAAAAGAAAACGTCGTATTATAAGGATCAATCTGCTTGTAATCTCACTGTGAATGAATGGAAAGTGAATGCAAATGATCAATAAATAGCCATTGTCCTTGACCCGGCCGCTCCCTCCATTCTGTTTACACACTATATCGAACTAGTTTGACCAAACAAGTACGTAGGATATGCCCAAATATGATAGTGATATTTTTTATTTATTTTCAATCTTTCTACATAAGACTAGTAGGACGATACAATAAATCGTAATTATAACAATAAATATAGAAAAATACATAGAAAAATATGCTATTTATAAAATGCCATCATCGTGTTTTTTTAATTATGGGCCGGCACATCTCATTTTTTATCGCATACATTTTGATAGTGTAGACAGTAGAATGAAAATGTTGTGATATCACATGCGATGGAGCTAGTACAAGCACAATAGTCTAATATCATTGGCCTACTTTGAACCATCAGCACAGGTTACACTTGAAATATTTATGCTTGGAATGAAAATAATGTTCCGATCCGAATTCAATTAAGTACAGTATCGTTTGATCACCAATTAAACAAGTAATATTTCTTACAAAAAACGCTGCTCGACATTTTAAAATTAATCATTGTTCTTTCTTCAGATATATTTATGATTAATTATTAAAACGATGTCCTTTAATCGCTAAAATACATACAAATCAAAGATAGTTCTTTAAGTATGAATCACATGCCCATTTCAAAATGGTCAATTTTGAACTTTAATGTGATGTGTGTGTGTGACCTCAACATGTAGGCATGCAACTGAATACCCTCTAGAGACAACGTGACTTCACGGCGGTACAAGTGAGAAAATTGTTCCCAGTCTGTTGATTCGCGTCAACCAATGAAAGAAGGGCGAGAATCCAAAATCGTTCAACCGTGAGCCCTCATAGACTCATAGACTCTCTTTTCCCAGACGTTTTTTTTGGGTCCAGCAGCTGGGATCTATAAATTATAGTCGAGTTTACAAACTCGCAAAACTATCGGCCTTAGATACTATAACTGCTGCTTGCTTTAGCTTCTGAATGAGTAGTCCTCATGGGACGTAGCTGGCTAGAGCAGCAGCGTGAAAAACACAGGACATAGGTACCATCTACTGCAGCTATAGTTACTGAAATAAGTACATTTTGTTTTCTTTTTAACCTGGCTAGCAAGTATTTTTGGGTAACCATACTCAACAAAATTCATATAGGCCTAAGTATACAAGTTGAACGTTTCTCTTAATGTTGTTTAAGGTTATGGGAGATCATATGGACATTGTCAATGCAATGACGATAGACAGTGTTTTAAAGTACATTCCTGATAAACAAACTCGCACACTGGATTTTGCAGCATGCACTGGTCTTTTTGGAGAACAGGTGAGTAGGAGTACAGTATGCCTAACTATTCATGAAACACAAAGAGGCGCAATGCAAGTTCGGATAATTCATCTCTTAATTGAGATAGGTCAAATTACTTTCTAATAGGACGCAATGATGTAAGCGTACGCAAGTGATTTGACCATGATAAGCAATATTCCATCGCTTTTTTTAAATGGTTACGTAATTCAAACTATTATAATCCTAATATAATTTTCTTCTAACCGACGATTTAGATATAACATTATTTCTGTATGGACTTTCCTAAACAAATGTTTTCTATATTTCATTTGTCTTTAACATTAAAAAAAACCTAAGTTGATTCTCTGCGTCTTTGATTGTTAGCTTCATAAATATGGTTACACAAACGTTGATGCATTTGATGGAAGTGCAGAATGTATAGAAGAATGTAAAAAGAAAAATATCTACACTAACTTCTTAGTCGAATTTGTAAGTGATAAGCAGCTTCATATACCAGATGGTAAGTATTTAAAAAAAACCGGCAAAAACAAATACATCTTAAAGAAAAAGGTCTTAACAAATTAAAATCTACGCGGGAACATTTCTGAGCTTAACTAATGCAGTGATTCGCTGTGTATATTTCAATATCTTATAGATTCGTACGATGCTGTTGTTTGTGTTGGTGGATTTTCCAAAAATCACTTGCCTATCTCAACATTTTCAGAATGGGTTCGAATTTTGAAACCAGGTAAGCCCGTGTTTTTACAGTCAACTTTTAATTTGGCCTTTCTGCGCATGCGGGCCTTAACTCAGTCTTTAATAATAATTGTTGTGACATTTTTTTTTCTCAGGTGGTTACGTTATCAATTCATTCCGCCTGAAATGGTTGACAGTCGAACCAATGTACAACGAAGGGAAGATGCTTGCTGAATTAGAAAGATTAGAAAAAGAAGGAAAATGGAAGTGTATAAGTAGAGAAGAGGATAACGAGAAAGAAGAGGATAAACATTTTGTAAAATATATTCACCAAGTTGTTTAAAATAAAGCAGGGCTCAATTTAGCTATTTTGATCTTGTAATTCATTTCCGTTATACGAGTAATATTAATAAACCAATAGGGTTTGTGAACATCAGTCCAAAATACGCAGAATTTTAATGATTTTAATTTTATTTAGAATGTTAAGCTCTGTCTATACTATAAAACTAGTTTTCCAAAAGAAAAGTGTGATGTGCCCAAATATGGTGATGATATGACATCATCCATAATCATGGCTATGGTATGCACCTTTTCCGTTCAGCAGACATGAAATTGCCGGATGATTATTTTCACCGGACATGACCGTTACACGAGAATGCGTTAAATTCATGGTACATTGTTGTAATGAATCGATATGTATAGAAGGCAGACGATGTGAGGTCAAAGAGAGGGCGCTAATTTTATGAATATATCGCATTCCATGCATATTACTTTTTGTTCTGAATCTACTGAATTAAATCTTTCTATTTTAGTAATGCATATTATATTTTTCTGTTGAACAATAGTTTCACCCGCCTCACCTTATTAGAAATAATTTGGTTTGCTTAGATTTACATAAAGCGAAAATTAATCTTTAAACACAATCTTATTTTATGTCACAGCGTTAGGTGAATACTAATTTGAAAGACGGAAAATCTCACAGTTTACCACTGAATACAATACCTACACAAGAAGAGACTTTTATTTTTTATTTATTTTATTTTAACCATATTTAATGAGGGTGATCCATCCAGCAGTCAGAACAGATACAATACACAAAATACAACAAAAACCAAAAAAAAAAAATATATTACATGAGAATAAAAGTCTGAATAACAAAATTTGGAATATAGAAAATAACTAAATTAAGCAAAAATATAAAATATATATATATAAAAATATTTAGATCTAATATTTTACAATTTAAAATCTGGAAAAGGATTACATAGTTTGGAGAAAAGTCATAAGTCTAGTTTTGGCTCTATTAAACTCACTAAATGTAAATACGTAAGCCGCAACGCAAGCTCTGCGTCTTCACATTTACAATTTACAAAAGATTATCTTGGTTTAGTTTCCTAATGATGTTACGACATGATTTGTTGAAATATGAAACAAAATATATACGACACATTAGGACCACCGATCAGCTCCACCATGGTTGGAGCTGATAAATTGAAAAATAGAGATGCTAGGAAACTATACTTTACTTTATTGTCAACAAAAACAGCATAAACATAAACAATCATCATTGACAAAGGGTGACAAGATTTTGTTAAAAGAAACTAATTACACGTATATATAATAATTATATGAAATGAAATTATAAATCTACAGGACGAGTCAACCATTTGGGTGGAGCTAATAATTTAAAAAAATATAGCTGCTAGGTTCCCGGAAATCGCATGTATACATTAAAATATAAAACAAATTACAGGACCAGCCCACTCATGGTGGGGTGGAGCTGCTAGTTGCCCGAAAATTGGACTTAGAAATATGGAGCTCCATGACCAGCTCCTGCCTATCCTAAATTAACTAGACTCTCTCTTCAAAATAAAACAAGAAATATTTCTTACAAAAAACGCTGCTCGCTTATTGACGTAACAGTTTTAAAGATATATTGTCCCTCTGGAAAATATTTTTTATTTCCAATTTGTTTTTGAATGTGTCATTTTATTGTCACATCATAGTTATTTTACCTGGAAAAAATAAATGTAATTTAAAGCAAAAAATACTTAAATTGTCCGTCAGACAATGGATTTGGAGTTATAATTAAACGTTCTTTTCTCTTTTTATACGTGAATATATATTATTTTTTTGTTACAGAAGTGAATAACTTTGATATTAAACACAGACTCAAAAAATTTTAGTTTATTTTATTACTAAGGTCAAGTCTGGGGGTCACTTCATCACGCCTAGATACTTCAAGTGTGAAGTATCCTATTACAAACAAAAACTTTAATAGACTATTTTGATAATAATTCAATGATTATCTGACAGCGAATTACAGTATTATTGTCAGATGGGACTCATAAATACCAGAAATGCTTTGGGATTTGTAATGTTAGCATGACATGTCCTAATAGACGTTTTTTGGGTCCAGCAGCTGGGACCTATAAATTATAGTCGAGTTTCCATTTTAGCAAAAACGTCAGTGTCTAGTACTATAACTGCTGCTTGTTTTCAGCTAAAAAATGAGTCATCTCTTGTGACGTAGCGGGCTAGAGCAGCAGCGTGAAAAAACATTTTATATTTATTTTTAAAAAAACACCGTAGAGATTCGAACCACAGCTAGTAGAGCTGAGAGAATTCAAACGATAGTTTCTAGAGCACTATCATTCCAGATTTTGGTCACTATAATTAAACCAAGGGGAGAAACTCACAAACCTGATTTTAACTCGCATTATAATGGTACAGTCCATTGCTTGTTTGATAACCATTTTAATATACTATGAATGTGTGACTGGTAGGAGAAAGGGAACAAAAACATGTCTGCCCCAGTGAATATTGATGACTGGCAGTCCAAGTACGAAGAAACCGACACATTAACAATAGTCAAATTGTATGGTGACCATGCGCAAATATATGATAAGGTAATTATTCTACTGGTATGATTATTATTTTAAAAGAAAACGTCGTATAAGGATCAACCCGAGTTTTCGGCATGTATTGAATATAGGACTATTCCATTATTTTGTATAGGGGTGTTAGTCTATGTGTTGGGTGTACCCAAATGGAAAAGTATATGAGATACACTTATTTTGAGGCCAGGTTTGCATTAAATGGTGGGAATTGACGCTAGATACCAATTTACAGCTTTTTATCTTAATTTTAAAGTGTCATATATCACATTACAAAACGAAAAATATTCAATTACTCAAATTATGTGAATTCTGACGATCATAGTACCCCGTCTTCAATAGGCCATATTTTCAAAACGACGAGTTAAGTGCTACAACTTTGCATCATTATATATTGAAGTATCCTAAAACAAATTTCAGCCAAATCCGTGACGAGAATATTGGTTGATTTGACCAGGGAGTTGTTATTAGATAATAACAACATAACAACTCCCTGATTTGACCATGGAGGAAATATACAGCCTCCATGATTTGACTTGGAATGACCCATAGATTAAGTAAGTCAAAAATGTATATGTTCCTTGTGCATGCCCTTATATGTATATGAATCTTTTTCTCGATATTTTCTTGTTATTTGTAGAGGCTACTTGATTCAACAACAGTTGAGAAGAAAAACAACATGTTATATAATGTAAAAAACGATATAATTTACAGACACATAATAAAAGCTATAGGATAACTACAGCAGCAGTTGTTTGTTTTTCTCAAACACAGTGAAATACAAAACAATTGGCACAATGGCACGAACAATAGAAGCCTCAACAAGCCTGGTACACCCAACCCAACACATTGACTAACACCCTATACAAAATAATGGAATAGTCCTATATTTAATACATGCCGAAAACTCCGGTTGATCTTGTTGTCTCACTGTGAATGAATGGAAAGTGAATGCAACCAGTCAATAAATAACCATTGTCCTTGGCCCGACTGCTCCCTCCATTCTGTCTATACACTATTAAACTAGTTTGACAAAACAAGTAGGATGTGCCCAAATATGGTAATGACGTGCCCAAATATGGTAATGACATGCCCAAATATGATAGTGATATTTTTTATTTATTTTCAATTTTCTACATAAGACTAGTAGGACGATACAATAAAACCGTAATTATAACAATAAATATAGAAAAATACATAGGAAAATATGCTATAAAATGCCATCATCGTGTTTTTTTTTAATTATGGGCCGGCACATCTCATTTTTTATCGCATACATTTTGATAGTGTAGACAGTAGATGTAAAATTTTCAGGAATGAAAATGTTGTGATATCACCTGCCATGGAGCTAGTACAAGCACAAGTAATATACTTTGAACCATCAGCACAGGTTACACTTGAAATATATATATGCTTGAAATGAAAATAATGTTCCGATCCGAATTCAATTAAGTACAGCATCGTTTGATCACCGAGTTATGGTACTATTAAACAAGAAATATTCTTACAAAAAACGCTGCTCGACATTTTAAAATTAATCATTGTTCTTTCTTCAGATATATTTATGATTAATTATTAAAACGATGTCCTTTAATCGCAAAAATACATACAAATCAAAGATAGTTCTTTAATTATGAATCACATGCCCATTTAAAAATGGTCAATGTTGAACTTTAATGTGCTGTGTGTGTGTGTGACCTCAACCTGTAGGCATGCAACTGAATACCCTCTAGAAACAACGTGACTTCACGGTGGTACAAGTGAGAAAATTTTTCCCAGCAGATTGTTGATTCGCGTCAACCAATGAAAGGGTGAGAATCCAAAATCGTTCAACCGTGAGCCCCCATAGACTCTCTTTACCCAGACGTGTTTTGGGTCCAGCAGCTGGGATCTATAAATCATAGTCGAGTATACAAACTCGCAAAATTATCGGCCTTAGATACTATAAAGAACTGCTGCTTGCTTTAGCTTCTGAATGAGTAGTCCTCATAGGACGTAGCTGGTTAGAGCAGCAGCATGAAAAACTCTAAAATATTGATAGGACATGTACCATCTACTGCAGCTATAGTTACTGAAATAAGTACATTTTGTTTTCTTTTTAACCTGGCTAGCAAGTATTTTTGGGTAACCATACTCAACAAAATTCATATAGGCCTAAGTATACAAGTTGAACGTTTCTCTTAATGTTGTTTAAGGTTATGGGAGATTATATGGACATTGTCAATGCAATGACGATAGACAGTGTTTTAAAGTACATTCCTGATAAACAAACTCGCACACTGGATTTTGCAGCATGCACTGGTCTTTTTGGAGAACAGGTGAGTAGGAGTACAGTATGCCTAACTATTCATGAAACACAAAGAGGCGCAATGCAAGTTCGGATAATTCATCTCTTAATTGAGATAGGTCAAATTACTTTCTAATAGGACGCAATGATGTAAGCGTACGACGATTTAGATATAACATTATTTCTGTATGGACTTTCCTAAACAAATGTTTTCTATATTTCATTTGTCTTTAACATTAAAAAAAACCTAAGTTGATTCTCTGCGTCTTTGATTGTTAGCTTCATAAATATGGTTACACAAACGTTGATGCATTTGATGGAAGTGCAGAATGTATAGAAGAATGTAAAAAGAAAAATATCTACACTAACTTCTTAGTCGAATTTGTAAGTGATAAGCAGCTTCATATACCAGATGGTAAGTATTTAAAAAAAACCGGCAAAAAGAAAAAGGTCTTAACAAATTAAAATCTACTCGGGAAGATTTCTGAGCCTAACTAATGCAGTGATTCGCTGTGTATTTCAATATCTTATAGATTCGTACGATGCTGTTGTTTGTGTTGGTGGATTTTCCAAAAATCACTTGCCTATCTCAACATTTTCAGAATGGGTTCGAATTTTGAAACCAGGTAAGCCCGTGTTTTTACAGTCAACTTTTAATTTGGCCTTTCTGCGCATGCGGGCCTTAACTCAGTCTTTAATAATAATTGTTGTGACATTTTTTTTCAGGTGGTTACGTCATCAATTCATTCCGCCTGAAATGGTTGACAGTCGAACCAATGTACAACGAAGGGAAGATGCTTGCTGAATTAGCAAGATTAGAAAAAGAAGGAAAATGGAAGTGTATAAGTAGAGAAGAGGATAACGAGAAAGAAGAGGATAAACGTTTTGTAAAATATATTCACCAAGTTGTTTAAAATAAAGCAGGGCTCAATTTAGCTGTTTTGATCTTGTAATTCATTTCCGTTATACGAGTAATATTAATAAACCAATAGGGTTTGTGAACATCAGTCCAAAATACGCAGAATTGTAATGATTTTAATTTTATTTAGAATGTTAAGCTCTGTCTATACTATAAAACTAGTTTTCCAAAAGAAAAGTGTGATGTGCCCAAATATGGTGATGATATGACATCATCCATAATCATGGCTATGGTATGCGCCTTTTCCGTTCAGCAGACATGAAATTGCCGGATGATTATTTTCACCGAACATGACCGTTACACGAGAATGCGTTAAATTCATGGTACATTGTTATAATGAATCGATATGTATAGAAGGGAGGTATATTCAGAGCGTCATTCTGACGACTGGAGCATTCTCTACGGAGCGCCATTTATGCCTTTATTAACTTCAATAATAGAAATAGTACTACGGTAACTGCTCAAGTGGACCCGATTTAGCACCAGGGTAGCACAGTGATATAAAATAGAAATAAAAGTCACTACTTTTAATATCGTTTCGTATATACCCATATCACAAACTGACAAACAGAAACATCTTGGCATTCACATTGATTCAAATTTATCTTTTTCTTTTCATGTAAATAAACTCCGTTCCAAATTGGGCTTGTCCATCTCCATCTTATCGCGTGCTCGGTCATTCCATTAATAAACACACATCCATACTCCTCTATAACACTATAATCCTCCCACACATTGACTATTGATGTAGTGTTTGGGGAATCAGATCGAATATTGACCGAATACAGACCATTCAAAATAGAGCACTTCGCATTATCTTTGAAGCTCATCCTCTCACACCACGAACTAACATTTACAACACCTTAAATCTTCATACAGTCCAAGATCTTATGCATCTACAACTGGGCTGCCTTGCCTACAGGTCTGCAAATGGTCTTGCTCCGGAATACCTTGCCCTGCGTCTTGCCAGAATTCTAAATCATCGATGTACCCGAAGTGTCAGTGAGAGGAAATTTGTCGCCCCTATCCCTAAAACTGAAACTTTTAAGAAGGCTGAGCAAAGACAATTTTGAAAAAAAAAAGAGCTGTATACAGTAGGTTCCCGCCCGAAAAAATGGCGTTACATGATTTGAATGAAACAAACTATATAAGACTCACCAGGACAATATATGAGCTTGTCCCCGGAAAGTGCACCTATTCATTGAAATATAAAATTAAATATTAAGTCTCCAGTACTAGCCCATCCATAGTTGAGGCAGAGCAATGAAAATAGAGCCCAGAAATGCACTTACTTATACTTATTACTATACATAGTCACCTATGATAATTATGATAATGTTAAAATTTCAATATCCAGATGCGACTTCAACATTTTAGGTGGGGTTTTCTACTTTAAAAACTCGACTTCGTATATGCCTATGGCCTAGCCCGGCGGCCAGCGGAATTGGTCTGGAAATCGGCATCTTTGCAAATGTTCTATATTTGATCTTATTTCACTCTCCATTAACCTCATACAAAAACCATCGGAGACTATCTGTTTAAAACATGTTTATTCTGGGACGGCGCGGCCATACACACCAACTACTATGAAGAATCGGACATTTCGCTACCAATGTTGCAACATTGATTAACAAAATCAAAATTTAACGGTGGGGCGCGTTGACCGCGAATGACTAACAATACCATCTTTCCTACTACACCTGCACAAACTCATTTGTATAACAACGAACGGCATACCAAACTATGATGAGAGATACATTCTCTTCTCAGCACGTAACGCGTAACGAAGATAATGAATTCTTTTTTTACATTAAAATTGAGGCCGCTAAACATAAAATTTACGAGATCAAATACATGTAGCGAAAGCCAAAAAAAAGAGTAAAAATTTGAATAACAACGCAGGGCTTACCAAACTGTTTAAAATAGCTACAAGGTCCCCAGAAATGACACCTATAGTATTTTGAAACATGATATATAAGATTCTTCACTACCCCACCATGATTGGGGCTGAGCAAAGACAATTTTGAAAAAAAAATATTTATTGAAATATTGAAATATGAAATTAAATATTAAGTCTCCAGTTAAGCTTACCATGGTTGGGGCAGAGCTAAGAATGAAAGCTTAGTCTCCGGAAATTATGAAACGAAATATAAAAGTCTTCAGGACCAGCCATACAATGGTGATTGTTTCCCAAGTGTGAGACATGCAATGCACGCGGCCGTGACGGTAATTCAACAAAACAAAATTGTGAAATACAAACAGAGCTAGCACACAAAAGCCTACTTACTAATTTTAATATTTCTATAATTTAGAAAACAATTAGAATTATCATATCACCTTTGATAATTATAATGTTAAATTTCAACTATCCAGATGCGAATTTTAGGTTGGGTTTTAAAAAACTCGACTTCATAATTATGCTTCAATTTCCAAGATCTGCTTAAAACATATTTATTTATTTATTCTACCATAAACTTTTATTCACTGGTGCTAAATTTGGTCCACTGAACCAGTTACCGTAGTACTATTTCTATTTCGGAAGTAAATAAAGGCATAAATGGCGCTCCGTAGAAGTAGAGAATGCTCGATCGTCGAAATGACGCTCTGAATATACCTCTAGGGGGTGGTTCGGACACTAAGTATTTGGATCTAAATCTAAACAATTGGTACGCAGTTGTCTGGCGGTGTCCTTTGTACGAATCGTTCGTGCCCCAGCTCGCTGTGAGATGCGTCAATATCATGTTAATTGCAGGGACCAAACATTTACTTTTCAGGTTAAAATCGGCAATTCATTTGCAACTCTTAGAAATTTACAGACACGCATCGCTCGAAGTACGCTCATACAGGGAAGAAGGTACTGTATGAGTTATTCCGAACGAGTTTACGAATTTTTCAATTTACGAACAACTTTTTGTACTGTGGGGCACGTATTTGGACGATTTTCGGAGATGAGGGTGAGGTATTGGGCTTTTCGAGGATGGGGGTTTGCAGTCGGTTAAGGGGCTTCGCTGTAAAAAAGGGGGCTACGGGCCTGAATTAACATAGATTTAGTTTTTTGAACATTAAGTGAAAGTTTGCTAGCATTGAGCCACAAAGAAAGGTGAGTAAAAGTCATATTTAGTTTTTCCTCGATGAGGGGTAAAGATGTGTTACTGTAATATTATATAATAGCGTCATCGGCATATATGTCAGTGTGTATGTTACTATCTAGATTAGAAAGTGCAGAGGGAAGATCATTAATATATAAGGAGAATAAGAGAGGTCCAAGAATGGAGTTGCGGGACTCCCGCATAAACAGAACTAGTGTCAGATAGAGTGTTGCCATATAGTACTTGCTGACTACGTGATGTTAAGTAAGATTTAAACCAGGTAGAAGCAAGAGAAGAGAAGCCATAGAGGGGAAGTTTGGAGAGAAGAATGTTATGGTTGACTGTGTCAAAGGCTTTCTTTGGTTAGTTGCATTAAGCCAGTATAATAGGTATTAGTAAGTGCAGTAAGCGTAGAATGTTCGTTTCGTTACTATTGTTCCGAATACAATACAACCATTATTATCAGAATACCACAACCAGTTATTTTACAGTTACGGATTTCTGTTGCTTGTAGTAGGCTTACATGCTGCATTGTTTACCTCTGTCGCTGTGTAATATTGTTTTAATATTATAGATTTTAAACATGGCTTTTCCAGAAGCCTTATCTAGCTTGCGAAAAGAGTTCAGCGTTGTCAATAAGGAGAAAATTTGCAACGTATACGACAATCATGCAACAGGTTTTGATAAGGTAAGATAATTTGGCGAATCCGCCACGGAATCCGCCAACAACCCAACCGATTCCAATTGGTATGGGACGCTATATGTGTTATAATCTCGATGACGTTTCTCCCTGTTCTCTTTCACATACGTACGGTAAATACATTTAAATCAAAAAGCACTCTATTGCGATTATTATAGCTGTTGTTTTCTGGTTAATTACAAATTAAACACATAAAAAGAACATTTGGCCGTATATGCCTATATTATATTTCATTCTGATTGATATTAATTGGTTGTCTTCAATAGATAGTTGGTACATTTTCAAGTAAAGGCCAAAACATGACGCTAAATGCGTTGAATGAATTGGTCCCAATAAAGTGTTCGCGGATTTTGGACTTTGCAGCTTGTACTGGCCTGGTGTGAAAGTGAGTAGCCTAGACAATTCTGTTATAAAACATGACCAATCAAATAATTACGTATTTAGGCCTAGTGCTTTGTTAGTTTCCCTGTGCTTAAAATTCAAAGAAATTAAAATCAGGTAGTCATCCATGATAGTGTAGGCCTACGAAACATTTATCGTAACGGAAATTCCAATTAAATTCCGTGTTAAAACTTCCACCCACTAAATCTTAACCTAAACTTATTCACAATTATCTTGTTTTTGTTGTTTTTTTTGCAGACGCATAGAAGCGGCTATACAAATATTGACGCATTTGACGGAAGTCAGAACTGTATAGAAGAATGCAAAAAGAGGGACATCTATACAAACTTTATAGTGGAATTTGTTACCGATGCTCCACTTAGTATTGCCTCAGGTATTACATTGGGTTTTGAAATAAAATTATCTTTCTTTTTCTTTAATTTTGATTCAATAATATTTGAGTTGATCGGAGAATGCTCAGAATGTAGAGCTAAGTAGTATCCTCCCACCCTTGATATTGTCTGTTGATGTTTATAAATCCGTTTATGGTAAATAATTGTGTTACTAATAAATGGAATCACCCATGGTAATTTGTTCGGTCAAGCGTGTTTCCCACTAGAACGCAACGCAGCGACGTATCGACGCAAAGTGCTGTATTGCGTAATTACAAGTGGGAACCGACGACGCAACAGTGCTGCAAACATCACAGGTTTGATTTCACGCAGGCGGGGGCAAACACAATTATTAGAAGGGCATTTGCTTACGTTGCGTAGATTGCGTTAGGTTGCGTCGCTAGTGGGAACCAAGCTTAACGTTTCGTTTATTTACGTTAGGACAGGCGCTTCCTGTTCATCCCGGATGACATCTGGTTATAACTATTTTCTTTTTTTTTCTCTGTCGTTGACGTAGATACCTATGATGGTATTATTTGTTCTGGAGGATTTTCTCTTAATCACTTACCGATCTCGGTACTTTCAGAGTGGACTCGAATCGTTAAGCCTGGTAAAATTACATTGTTATAAGTATAATACAATCTTCATAACCTTAGAAAAGATATTCTTCTTCTTCCTTTCTTTCTTTCTTTCTTTCTTTAATTCCATTCACATAATCATAAACATATCATAAATAATCATAGTACAAAACAAAAGAATGGAAAGGGGGAATCTCTGAAGCATCTTATACAAGTAGAAACCCCCAGTTACAAAACAATAGATATATAAATAGAAATATGAAAAAAGGCACATGGGCATATTCATAATTTAACTGCAAATGTTCACTGATTTTACAGAGTATTAAGGTATTTAATGTGTCCTTGTTTTTTATTATATCAGGAGGTTACGTAATCAACACATTTCCAAAGAAGTGGAAGGATGTAGAACCAATGTACAACGAAGGGAAGTTTGACAATGAGTTACAACGATTAGAAAAAGAAGGGAAATGGACGTTTGTTCGTAAAGAACTCTCTGATCCTGAAAATTATGAAAAATGTTATATAATGTATATACATCAAATAGTGTAATCGATAAAATTGAAATTATTTCATTTACATTTTATAAACAGTAATACATCATTTTTCTATTTTGTTAATTAATTTTTGTATTAAAATAATGGTAAAGCCCAGCTGTGTAAATACATTACAGTGTTGTTGTAGTAATTGTCATAATTATAATTATTATATTATAATTATATTCATTACAATTTGTTTTGTTTTTTGGGCCTATTTAATTTTAGTGCGTCGGGCTCTTATCAGTTGATCTCAATCTGCTCCCTAGCACAGTGGTGTTTAATGAACCATGTTGGGTCGTTCCACTTTACTAGGAGGTAACTTTCAGACAGTTAACAAAAGCTTTTAATAAAAGAAAACAAAACAATACAATAGGTACAAAAGAACAATGTTAGAGTGCTAAGAACTATTTATTAGGAGACTACTCCCCTTAAATCATTAACAATAAGTATTGTGTAGAAAAAAAGCCCAAAAGGGCGGAGGCTGATACAGAAGGTAATAATAGAATATCATACTGAACTACGCCCGATAGGTAATCTGTTCCATAGGCATAGTGCGTACACTTAATCTGTTAAATATATTATATTTAAATTATTTCTATTTTTGTAGCAATCTTCAAATATTGCACAAACAAATAAAAGTAATAATGATTTTAGTAGAACCAATGGTATACCAACCACCTGTGTATACAATTCATTGAAAAATCACCAAAACAAATTTAAAGTGCAGTATAACGGTATGTAGATGCTAACTAGTACAATATGAATATATTATATATTACATAGAGATACTAATAATATAATATTAATTTGACATTAGAAAACAGAAATGGAAACCATATAGGTCAAATTCAACGTTTTGTGCTATAATCCTTTTCCTATTAGTAAAATGGACGAGTCCGCCAATACGGCAAAACCACGCTGGTGGTTTTCAAATAAACCAAGTGTTTTAAAACTACTTATATAAAAAATCCTGTTCTCTTATCTTAAATACATTTACATATTACAAATAAGGGATAATAACTCTTAACTTTCGTGAAAAAATAAAGCGTTTTGGATAAGTAGTTTTTCAGCAACTGTAATTTTAGTTTTAACGTTACGTTCTGACTGCTCAGGACGACTTCGAAAATTTTCGCCTATCCTTTACCACTAGCCGGTCACTGACAAACCAAAACACTGCTTCAAAAAAGGGGCTGTGCCGACGAAGTATCTGAACCAATCACATTTTAATTTAGGTCATTAGAAAGCTTGATTGATTAGCTTTTACATGGTGGAACAGCCAATATCATTGGATAACTAGGTCAAACGTTATGAACGTTTTTGTAAAGATCTCAACAAATTGGCAAAACAAGCCTATTCTTTAACACAGGGCAATTTTCAAATCGTCTAACTTTAAAAATCAATGCCGACGACGTTTTAAGTTTTTTTAAATTAAAAATAACATGACATCGTAGGTACTTAATTAGGCATTACAATGTCGAAACAGCCATAAAAATCGGTCAATTAATAACAAAGTTACATTGAAAAAACCTAAAAAAAATAGCTGTTTTTCGGTGATTTCGTGCCGTTTAGCGGAAATCGCCCAGATTTTTGGGTACATAAAACAAATTGTAATGATTAGATTTATTACCGTACATAAGTACAGTAGGGCTAAGGGTGGGCTTACCTCGTATACCCTGTCTTTATATTAAAGTTTAAGTCGTAAAACTTTTTAATTACAACCCAAATTTAACGTAAATGTATTTGTTTTTTAAATAAATGTTTATTTTTCTCAATAATATAAATAGATGCATGTTTGTGTGATTGATCGCATGGAACTTAATAGTACATCATCGTTTGAAAATTAAAAAAATATAGACAATGAAGTAATACAAAATAAGTAGGCCGACAGACTATATTTACAATTCGGTCATTAATAATAAAAGATAACAATAACTAGAAAGATAAATTGTAAGACAAGTTCATTCATTCATTCATTCATAATAACATTTATTTCTTATCATTTCAAAGTAAACAAAATAACAATTTAAATATAAATAATTAAGAGGCAAAACCAAAAGTAATAACATTTGGAGGTTTCCCTCCAAAAAAACTTGTGACGGGTAGCCAGTTAAGAAGTTGTAATCATATTGAAGTTTAAACAAACAAAAACAAAACAAGACAAACAAACAAGTAAAACAAGACAGTAATAAGCACAAGTAAATTGTTGAAAAGGATATATTTATTTTTTAAACAATTATTTATAAACGGTTAGTACAAGCAGCACCCACATACCACAAAATTTGAAGAATTTGCGATCCTTTGTCTTCGTAATAAAGCCGGTCACAGACGGACAGGCAGGGAGATTAGGTGAAAATACTAAAATATAATAGTTAAAGCATATACAAGCTTCCAGGTACTTGTTAAATATAACGCATGCGCAATTGATTGTTTTGTGTGCTTCAGTGCACAATTGCCCGCCAGGGTTCATAGTAATTTTCCACTCAGGAAATATTATTATCCAACTGTTGGTTTAGAGGATTTATTTATTACATAATAATATAAATATTATTTAAGAAACAGAAACAATGTCTTTTCCAGAAGGTTTAATTAGTTGGCAGAAGGAGTATAAAGATATTAACAGAGATACATTGTGCGATCTATACGACAATCATGCACATGTATTTGATAAGGTAAGCTCGTTTTTGTATTTTGTGTCTGTGTGGCCTATACGTTTTGAGTGTGACGGCGGTCGATTGAGTCGTGGCATACATAGATTTCCATTAAGCAAGTTTATCTTGCTCGTCTCCTCTCGCTTATGCCTCCGCAACTATGCCCTTGAAATTATGGCAAACATATCATATACTGTATCTGAAAATAGAATGGATTGGCGAATCAAAAATATATTTTTTTTTTTTTTTTTTTTTTAATATATTTAGGCAAATTGCCAAGGATAACCATAAGCGAATTCATTCACTATCCTTCTTAGAGGTGGCAATCCGTTCACGAGACAAACATATACACACGATGCTCTACATTAACAAAGTCTTATTACAAGTCTTTGGGAGTGGAGTTGTAAATTGTCATTAGAAAAAATCCTGACATATGACAGGACTTGAACCCAGGACCCTTGGATTGGCAGCCAAGCATCGTAACCACCAGGCCACAACTCCACTCCAGTAATTATTTTTTTTAATTAATTAATTAATTAATTAATTATTATTATAATGATTAACAAATTTTACTCTAATAAGAATATTCTGAGCAATTAATTATTTAAGTTTCGTTTCTCTTGTCTTTGTTTTCTGCTTTTGTAACTGTCTTTTTTACTTTGCGTTATCGTCGTAACAAGCGATGTTTTTTTCCATTTCTCTTTACTCGAAATTGATTTGTTTTGGTATTGCTTTACTGTTTATACATTCCTTGAATTCAATTGTATTATTTCGTTTTCATCTCTATTACTTCAGTTATTATGCTAGAATCTTTTAATGGAGTGAAATCATGAAATAAATGTTTAAAAACTGACTTATCTTCAATTCAAAGATGATGGGTTCGTTTCAAGATGAAGGCCATAAAATGACGTTAATCACAATGAATGAACTGATTCCAAACAAGGCTTCTCGTTTACTAGACTTTACAGCTTGTACCGGTCTTCTTGGAGTACAGGTGGGTATAGAAAGAAAAACGGTTTTCTATAAAGTTTAAATATAAAATGTGTAGACCGCTCTTTTCTATTTCAATAGTGCACTGCTGATCCTTTCTGTGGGCCAATCTCATCACATTCCCCTATCTTTCAGACTTTCTGGCTCTCAATTTTCTCTTTCATAGCCTAAGTTTTGTATATTCGCAGATGCATAAGGCTGGATATACGAATATCGACGCTTTTGACGGAAGCTCAAAGTGTATAGAAGAGTGCAAAAGCCGAAAGGTTTATACAAATTTCATGGTAGAATTTGTTGGTGAAGGTCCGCTGAATATCGCCAATGGTAGGCTACTTGTTGAATTACTTTCAATTATTAAACTATCTTTTAATTCCTCATGTTTAGCACAGTACAAACCACTTTGTCGTGAAAGTGTTGTCAATTATCAATATTGATGATTAATATGGGTCAATTATGAACTGATAAAAAGGTCAATAGTCCAAATTGACAAAGCAACTGTGACCCAATTATTACTTCTGATCATTAGTTCTGCTCTGCTCTATAACTGAACAAAACATACAAGAATAACAAAATAAATAAAATGGTGGGATGGGAAAGGGTTGTTATTTCATTAGGCCTAATTTAATTTAAAGATAATATAAGGTTTAATCGTTTTATAATAATACAAATAGAAATGAAACACACACAGTTAAGTGTTGGTTCTAAACAATTTTAATTAATTGCAACTCATATTGCCGAACCGAAATCCATAGCCATAACATTGGCAAGGGTTCGAGGCTCACTCGCTCCATGGTTCTGGTGGTAGAACAAGTCTTCTCGGATAAGGACTATAAACCGTAGGTCCAGTGTATATCTGGCTCATGTGCACTTTAAAGAACCTAGTACATCTTTCGAGACGAGTAGGGGGTTACCCCGGTGTACTAGTTCATTCATACACACACACTGTCGTGGACAGACGAATTGGCGCCGTAGTTGGCTGCCGATGTCACAATGGGACCCTTAGTGGAGCAGTAGCCTTCAACTATGAAGTTTGCTCCTAAAAGATGAAGAAGACATATTATAAATGTTCAATATACCCACCTGCACATGACCGAAATAATACATTTTAATATTGGTGGTGGGACCGTAATAGCCACATATTGGCAAGGAAACGTGTGCATCTTTTTGAGACAAGCAGATTGTGTGCTAGTTTGCACACAGTCACTGCCGTGGACAGAGGGGGGAGGTTACTACCATTTGCAACTGGTATGGCGGGACACTTACGGGAGAAGCTACTACTACTACGTGAGTCCCGTGTTCATTCTGAACATAGGGGAATGAGCTGTTAGGAGCTCATTGTACTAAGCCTCGGCATTATGTGGTAGGGTGGCCAGTTCCTTTCCACGCCGCCTTTTTTCTCCCTAGTATTATTAACTAGGTACTCATTTACAGCTGAGTGGACTGGGAGTTGTCTGGAATTGAACCCGGTCTATCTGTATGACATTTAAGTGTCTTAACCACTCGGCTATCCAAATGAATTGAATTGAAATATTTTATTTATACTGTGCGACCTCTTCAGTCAAAGACTGGTCTTCCAGAAGAAGCATGTGGTTGAAAAACGTAATCCACGGAGCGCCAAGAGCATTGATCGTTGGAATGACGCTATACAAATGAAAATGATTAATTATTTTTTATCTGATGGTTCTAACGTAGATACCTACGATGCTGTTGTTTGCTGTGGGGGATTTGCTCGTCATCATTTACCACTTTCGGTTCTTAGGGAATGGATTCGAATCGTCAAACCAGGTAGGCCAACTGTAAAGTTTGTATCACTATGTTATAGGTTTTGCAAAAGAATTAATTACTACACACAATCATAGACGGTAGCAATAATTCTCTACTTTTGGTGTCTGAACCGGCGATGTTATTACAATTCAATGAGGATTTGTCCCTGCTTGATGACGTCATATGTTAGGCCTAGCCTACTGTTGGTTGGTTGCACCTTTTAAGATGATATATCTCGTGTCCACAGTCCCCGGATTGACATCGAGCGTTCGATCGACTTTTCGAATAAATATCATAATTTGAATTTCAGGTGGTTATATAATCAACACCTTTCGAAACATGTGGCTCACTGATGAACCGATGTACAACGAAGGAAAGTTTGAGAAGGAAGTAGAAAGTTTGGAGAAAGAGGGGAAATGGAAGTTTATTAGTAAACAACTTACTGATCCAGAACTTTATGATAAATGCTTTATAAAATATGTACACGAGGTGGTGTAACATTGAATTAAAATATTGAATAGAGTTATAGGCCTATGTATAATTAATCCAGATTGTTCAATTAGTATATAAACTTGATTTATTCACGAGACTGATATACAGTACAACTCGTTCAATCAACATTGATTTTACACAAGTTCGTGATATTACACAATAATCCAACACCATATAAATACGAAAAAAAAAAGAAAAAAAATTGAAATTGAAAAGAAAATTTACAGCAGAATCCCTTCCATCTGACACCTCTATTTAGGGTACTTCCCGCAGAAACCTCTATCAAAGTGTCTCTTTTCTAAGGATTCAATTGTAGTACATAAAATAATAGTAATAAATAAAGCATAGTGCCCTCAAGTTGAGTATTTTGGCATGATTTGCGTATTTTGGCAAAGCATATAGCGCCCTCAATTTGACGTGTTTTGGCAACATTCTTGCTTTTTGGCAAACCCACTCCAATAATGGAATAACGTGTAAACAATTATATCTGAGTAAATAGTCGTTCTACCGTGGATATTAGACCTACTTTTGTATATATTAGTTTTGTGCAAACATGATCGGTGTTAGCTGCAGCTGCGATCATGTTTGGACAACATTATTATATACAAAAGTAAGTAAGTTATTTTCACGAATATAAAAACACTTGAGTGAACCCTTACAATTTTGATTGGTCAATTTTGTATTCCTGTAATTCTACTAAACGGAAAATTGGTCTAGTCTATTATAGGCGATGAGATTCGAGATTGGTTAAAAGCATTGAAAAACGAAATGACAGAATTGCATTCCTAATCTCTTGTCCCGCTTGCGAACATTTTTTTCTCTGAAAGATACGTGAAAGATAGCCGAACTACTTCCTAAATATAACTATAAATCTAACCCTCTAAAAAATCTCTCTCACAACAAAGTAAAAAAAAGTTGGTCATGTGATTCGAACCCCATAAATCGACATCCAAAGTCCATAGTCTAATCCATTCGACTACACAGACGGCTATAGGCGAAAAGCGTATTAAAAAGTTCAATCAAAGGGCAAGCGCATAATAAGCTCCCTAAAATGGAACGCCCTCTCTAGGATTTTCAGAGAAAGTAATTGGGAAAAATATTTTCGCGGCCCGCTTTATACGCATACGGCCATACAGCGTTTAAACACCGGTTCTCGTCACGTCTCTAGGCATGGGTTCGAGCCAATCTGTATCTTTCTAACTGTATCCTTATAATAATAATTATGCTGTATTCGCATTTCCTCATGTTTCCAGTTAAGCCTGAGGACAAATATAAATACCTTTTACCTTTACCTGTTTAATTTAAAGCACAAAATCAAAGACAAATTTCCTGTCAGAAGAATGGCTTTGCGACATTGTTTCTGAAATGTGCTATATAAATGCATTTACATTCATTGCATTTAATAACCGGTTATCTCGTTATAAGTGAAATCATTGGGGGTTTTTTTCTACGGAACTGCAAAATAGTACCGTGTATACAAAGTCTGATTCATTTTTCATGTTTTTAGAAGTTTTCAGAACAATATGATTCAAATGTATAAACTACATTATTTCAAATACATCACAATACTGTTTCTGTGGTATGATTTTGAATAAATAACAAACACTACTGGTTTAGCAATACATTTGCTTTCTTAACTCCACTCCGAGAGTGCATAACTCCGCCTACTGTAAAATTCTCCTACATAGGATTTCTCCGGAAATATATAACCGCCCAGTGATACACTGAAATTTAATTAAAATTAGTTTGAAACGAAATATATATATTTGTGTGTCTTAATATTGTGTGTGATTTAGGCTAATTACACTACAGGCATGTGTATGCGAGTTTGGTGTAAAGGTTATGTAATCAGCCTTTCAACTAACAATAGTTTCAGTTGACTAACAATAGAACAGGAACGCCAAAACAAACGGGTGAATTTGAAAAGAATATGTTTTTTAAAACTACTCGTATAAAAAAACCTGAACATTAAATCAAATTATGCTTTAAAATTACAAATCACACATTATAACTCTTGCCTCTTGTACAAAAATAAATGAAGTTTTTTGGACAAGTAGTTCTCAAGAAAATGCAATTTCAGTTTACGTGTTACTTTAAGAATGCTCGCCGGCTTTTGAAAATTCTGTCCTATCTTTTAACACTAACTAGGTATGAAAATAATACTAAAAAGTGGTTAAAAATTAAGACTGTGGTCCGGATTGCCCCCTAAATTTAATGGAGTGTTCCTTGACCACATATCTATCTGTATTTTCATTTTGGTAAAGATCTTACAAATAACTTTTTGAGTAATCAAACAAACAAAAACAAACAGATAGAAGCACTCAGAAACTAAGTGAAGTACTTGGGGAAATATATCCACAGATAGGGAGAATGTTGAAAGATATATCTATTTTTTTGCATTAGGTTTTAGCTTTACCTACATGGTTCAAATCCTGCTGGGTTTTATAATTTGTTGAAATAATTTTTAATACAAACTCCGGTATTGCAAAAACGACCTTTTTGAAGAAAAGATTGACCAGAAGAATGGTCGAGGAGTGTGGTGAAGCTGTGCCGAATTGCGCTGCCCTATAGCTTAACCCATGAAGTAAGCTTAACCGCTTGACCACTCGACTAATGTATGTAATAATGTAAAGCATATTCTAAAGAAAATAATTATCACTAACAATAGTCTCATTTGACTAACACTAGAACAGCAACGCGAAAAACAAGCCGGTGAATTTTAAAATAAATGTGTTTTTTAAAACTACTCGTATCAAAAAACCTGTATATTAAATCAAATTATGTTTTGAAATTACAAATCACAAATTATAACTCTTGCCTCAAAAATTGTACAAAAAGAAAGATTTTTGGACATGTAGTTCTAGAGAAAATTTAATTTCAGTTTACTTGAGTGGGAAAGCCACTTCGCGTTTTGACCGTTAAATCGTGTAAAATCGACTTACTTTTGCATTGACGATTTTGAAGCGCCACCTATCGTTGAAAACTGAAACCACGATTTTTCGTCGCCTAGCAAATAAGTGCTGTTTTATTTTAAGCTCTCATGAATATTTAAGAACCGCCCAACATTACCTATTATGGTAAAAGTATTTCCTAATAAGTATAATTGGATAACCAATCGGTTTCCTTTAAAGAACCCGAAGCTAATACAATACATTCGGCGACTGAAGTCGGGACTCGTGAAATTTATAAATGTGGTACGATTTGACTACTGTTTTGTTGTCCTTTTTCTGAATAGTCGGAGGTGCGTCCCAACAAATTATAATCAATTGTTTTATCAAGAATAATATTAGTTTAATCGAGTATGATATATTTCTATCCTGTTCAAAATGTGTTGGTGTATTCTCAGGCCTCGAAAGGTAGGTACATTTTCTAGCTGTGAGCGTGGTTTCGGCAACGCGAGACACGTGTGTCAGTATAGGCGATAGCGAGACGTGTGTTGTACTGTGTTGATGCTGATTCGATAGTCGTTAAGTTGTACTGATTACGAGTATTATTGGTCCTGGCCGGCCTAGCCTGGTGATCTGATCCCCCCCAAAAATACTTTTTTTTTCAATCAGTATTAATATTATTATTTTATTTTTCATTTATTATTTGATTTATTAGGCTCAATAGATGCCTAGCTAGGCTACTAGTAGGCCTAGATTTATATAAATAATAATAGTAAATACTGTAATTTAAATAATAAAATACAGCCCCCATTTTACTTTTTAGGCCATCATATAATAATTATATATACAACCAGACAGTAACATTTTTATTTAATAATATTTATTATTTTTTCTGACACTTTCAGGAATCGTTGATGATAGTCTAGGACCTGGGTCAGATTTGTATGCATTTGATTTAGGAGAGAATATCTCAACTGTTATAGGATAATTTGACCCCAACGAACAACATGGAATGTGTGCCAAATTCGCTATCCGGGACGAACATGCCCAAAATCAGGGTCAAAGGTTAAAAATGTGTGGTTCTTATATCTCGACAACCACTTGTCGTACAGATTTGCTTTTGGTGTCACATTGTTCAGAATATACATATTTATATTCGTACTAACACAACCTTTAGCGAAAAAATGACCGGAAATGCTTTTACTGACCTTTGACCCAAAAATGACCAAAAAACACATTTTTGGGTTAAATTATTCTTTAAAATGCCAATGGACAAACTGTATGGTATCAAATGAAAGCATACACAATATGCTACCTATTGATATCCAACTTGTATTGAAAATGTTTAATTATGAAGCTAATTGTATGGAAAATGTGCATATTTTGATTATTTTTATACAAAAAATGAATATTTGGTAGCGTAATTATTATGTTTATTTATATAATATTAAATAATTTAAGTGTTTGGAAAAACTATTTGGTATCAAATGAAAGCCCATAAAGTATTCTATCCATTGCTACCCAACTTGTATTAAAAATCTGTAATTATGATGCTAATTTTGTTTAAAATGTGCATATTTTATTATTTTTTTACTAAAATGAGTATATTAAATAGTGTAAATTTATTTTGGTTTATTTATAATATTAAATAATTCAAGTGTTCTTTTGTTGTCAAATTGTTCAGAATATACATATTTATATTCGGTCTAACACAACTTTTAGCGAAAAAATGACCGAAAATGATTTTACTGACCTTTGACCCAAAAATGACCAAAAAACACATTTTCGGGTAAATTATTCTTTAAAATGCCAATGGACAAACTGTATGGTATCAAATTAAAGCATACACAATATGCTACCTATTGCTATCCAACTTGTATTGAACATTTTTAATTATGAAGCTAATTGTATGGAAAATATGCATATTTTGATTATTTTTATACAAAAAATGAATATTTGGTAGCGTAATTATTATGTTTATTTATATAATATTAAATAATTTAAGTGTTTGGAAAAACTATTTGGTATCAAATGAAAGCCCATAAAATATTCTATCCATTGCTACCCAACTTGTATTAAAAATCTGTAATTATGATGCTAATTTTGTTTAAAATGTGCATATTTTATTATTTTTTTATTAAAATGAGTATATTAAATAGTGTAAATTTATTTTGGTTTATTTATAATATTAAATAATTCAAGTGTTCTTTTGGTGTCAAAATGTTCAGAATATACATATTTATATTCGGTCTAACACAACTTTTAGCGAAAAAATGACCGAAAATGATTTTACTGACCTTTGACCCAAAAATGACCAAAAAACACATTTTCGGGTTAAATTATTCTTTAAAATGCCAATGAACAAACTGTATGGTATCAAATAAAAGCATACACAATATGCTACCCATTGCTACCTAACTTGTACTGAACATTTTAAATTATGAAGCTAATTGTATGGAAAATGTGCATATTTTGATTATTTTTATACAAAAAATGAATATTTGGTGGTGTAATTGTTATGTTTATTTATATAATATTAAATAATTTAAGTGTTTGGAAAAACTATTTGGTATTAAATGAAAGCCCATAAAATATTCTATCCATTGCTACCCAACTTGTATTAAAAATCTGTAATTATGATGCTAATTTTGTTTATTTTATTTTATTTTTTTAAATTTATTTTTATATTATTTTTATTATTTTATTATTTTTTACAAAAATGAGTATATTAAATAGTGTAAATTTATTTTGGTTTAAATAATTCAAGTGTTTAGAAGATCTTGGTTAATTTACCAAGCATTTTGAACCCATTTTTACTGTTTTATAACTTTTAGATATTAATTATGTGTTTTTATATTTAGGCTGAGGGTAAATCAAATTATCCTATAACAGTTGAGATATTCTCTCCTAAATTAAATGCATACAAATCTGACCCAGGTCCTATGACATTAATTTTAACTAAAAATATTATTCATATTGGATGTTACTTTGTCCAATATGTTACATTTTCCAAACATTTAAATTATTTAATATTATATAAATAAACATAACAATTACGCTACCAAACATTTTTTGTATAAAAATAATCAAAATATGCACATTTTCCATACAATTAGCTTCATAATTAAAAAATTGTCAATACAACTTGGGTAGCAATGGGTAGCATATTGTGTATGCTTTCATTTGATACCATACAGTTTGTCCATTGGCATTTTAAAGAATAATTTAACCCAAAAATGTGTTTTTTGGTCATTTTTGGGTCAAAGGTCAGTAAAAGCATTTCCGGACATTTTTTCGCTAAAAGTTGTGTTAGACCGAATATAAATATGTATATTCTAAACAATTTGACACAAAAAGAACTCTTGAATTATTTAATATTACAAATAAACCAAAATAAATTTACACTATTTAATATACTCATTTTAGTAAAAAAGTGATAAAATATGCACATTTTTAACAAAATTAGTATCATAATTACAGATTTTGAATACAAGTTGGGTAGCAATGGATAGAATATTTTATGGGCTTTCATTTGATACCAAATCGTTTTTCCAAACACTTAAAATTATTTAATATTATATAAATAAACATAACAATTACGCTACCAAATATTCATTTTTTGTATAAAATTAATCAAAATATGCACATTTTCCATACAATTAGCTTCATAATTAAAAATTTTCAATACAATTTGGGTAGCAATGGGTAGCATATTGTGTATGCTTTCATTGGATACCATACAGTTTGTCCATTGGCATTTTAAAGAATAATTTAACCTGAAAATGTGTTTTTGGTCATTTTTGGGTCAAAGGTCAGTAAAAGCATTTCCGGTCATTTTTTCGCTAAAGGTTGTGTTAGACCGAATATAAATATGTATATTCCGAACAATTTGACACCAAAAACAAATCTGTACGACAAATGGTTGTCGAGATATAAGAACCACACATTTTTAACCTTTGACCCCGATTTTGGGCATGTTCGTCCCGGATATCAAATTTGGCACACATTCCATGTTGTTCGTTGGGGTCAAATTATCCTATAACAGTTGAGAAATTCTCTCCTAAATTAAATGCATACAAATCTGACCCAGGTCCTAGACTATGATGCAGAGTTCTTCGTCTTTGTGACTTCAAATTGAGAGTGAAGTGGATAAAAAGATGACACCGGTACCTATCGACATTGTCATACCCAAACTATAATTGAATAATTTAAAACAAAATGTTGAGTTACAAATATATATGTATGTTGCAGAGGATTTAGATGAATTACAATACAAATGTTTTATGTTGAATGCAAACCTAATACACTATACTCTGTAAATTATGTTATTGTCATGTGGTAGACCTTAAAAATTGAATATTTATTGTATGTTAGGCCTATATTATATTTTATTAATACTGTATTACTATTAATTTATATTATACAGTACTAGTTTGTACATGTTTTTACCCAAAAAAAAATGAATAAATAATTTGTTATTCAATCTAATTGCTTGTTTGTTCATCAATAACAAAACAATTGTAAGCAAGTATATAACAGTTCTTGTTAGCCGCTTATTTCAGGTCATATTATTAATATTAGCTAGGCCCAACGCGCCCGATCACAACGTCACTAAGTGACTTTCCGCCCCTGGAACAATCGCTCGCTAAATAGGGCTAGGCCTCGGACTCGTATAAAAGCTATTATAATAGTTATGATAAATATTCCTCAACTAAAATGTATATTGTGATAAATAAACAAGTAATAATATACGTTGTATTGGAATGTATTTATTATATATATTATATGAATTCTTATACGCGGACAATTATAAACATCGCGTATATCGTTCGCTATAAATAAATTCATAAACACGATGACGATGTGTTTACAAAATGGCGGTTTCGCTAGTTTTCGATGGAACAAATAGAGGTACCTTTAGTTTGAATAGTCGGAGCTGCATCCCAACCACCGAATTTTGTATCTTAATATCGTATTCTGTAGATTATTAATTTTTCTAACAGGGATTTTAAATTCAGGACTGTTCAATTTTTCTAAATATTTTATTTTAACGATTTTCTAGGGTACAATTTCGGAAAAAAGACATTGGTTGATTTTGCCGTTAAATACAGATTATCGTTTTGTTCAAATACATTAAATTTTACATGACAATATATTAAAACCATTTATGAATTTATTTCACTAACAATATTTTTCCGATAATCAGCTAAATTTACAGATATTGTGTTTTTTCAACACCCTAAAATTTAGCAATTTTGAACTAAATTAGAAAAGTAGGGCGCCCTCTCCGAGTCGAAATTTAACACGATTTGTCGACTGGCTTTCCCACTTCTTAAATTTGATATGATCTGTAAGAATAGACCTATCTACACCGAAGAATTCAGAATGATAACTTGAAAATTGTAAGCGCTATTGTGCTAACAAACAAACATACATACGTACGTACATACATACATATATACATACATATTCAGGTTGAATATCAGACCGTTAGGATAGAGTGCTATATACCAAGGTAGAGCATAAATAAAATAAAATAACAGCAGAAAACTTGGTTACTTCATTGTGTTAATCACTACAAATCTGTTTCGTATGTCCAGAATGTAGCTGGCGGCATGTATGCGTGTACGTGTGTATGTATGTATCACAAATAAAAATAAAACTTGGTTACTTCATGGTACTTTATTGACTACAAATTTGTTTGGTATGCTACCAAAGCAAACACATTCGTCAAAAAAAGGGAAAAGGTCACTATTGCTTGGTATACTATTTCTTTTGTCAGACATTTTCCTGGGAGTGGGCATCACTCTTTACGCGGCAGTTGCAATTGTCCGTATTGTTTGGTGGTGGAAAATGTCTGACAAAAGAGATAGTATACCAAGCAGCAGTGACCAGAGCGGACAATGGCAAGCAAGAAACGTATGTAGGGCTAACAGAGAATCAATTTAAAACGTGGTACAGAAATCACACTCATAGCTGCTTCAGGAATGACAAACATAGGAACAGCACGGAATTAAGTAAATATATATGGACTCTCAAGGTCTCAAACATACACTATAATATTAAATGGAAAATTATAAAACAATGTAAAGCTTACTCAAATGTAACTAAGCGATGTAATTTGTGTCTATATGAAAAATACATTATTATATGGTATCCTAAACTAGGCACACTTAACAGCAAAAATGAGCTAGTATCTACTTGTAGACATAGAAAGCAATTTCTATTAATAACACAAAAAGAACCCCAAACAATAGGCAATTACTGTATAAACAAATAAACAATTCGACTTCCTGCCCATACATGTTATGTAACCCTGTAGAGCTGTGTCAGTTATGGTTGAACTTTTTACCTGACGAGTGTGTTTATGTATATATACTGTCTGTCCACCCAGGCAGCACTTGCCAGCTCTTATACTATGACGTTATCCAAATTCCTTCACTTGCACTGATGAAGGGCTAGTGTTGCCCGAAAGCTCTGCTAACTTTTCTGGCTGTTTTACTTACTGTTTTGATTTAGCTTTTCGCTTTTTTTTGTATCTCCATTGAGATCCAGCCACTGATACCCACAGCATTGTAATTTTTTCAGTAATTTGCCTTTGGATGTATATATACATACGTACAAACAAAGCAAGTTCTATACTTTTCTCGAAGTAACAAACAGACACACGCGATCGATTACATATACCTCCTTCTTCGACAGAGATATTCAATAGAGCAAACAACGCATAACAAACATTAAATAAAACTGAACAAAAAACAGTTCTGAAGTTAAATGGACGTTGGACTATACCTTATATGCAATTCAAGATTATTGAACCGTGTAAGATAAGATAAATTTATTGAACAAACGCTTTTGTATCAGCGGTGCGTTCATTTACAAGGCAATGTAAAAACAAAAAGAAAGTATCAAAAATAACATTTAGGTCTTAACTAAGAAGCGAATTATACAAGTAAAATGAAATAGTAAAAACAAGGTAATCTTACAGATCGAACAATACTTAACCTATTTGATGGAGTTAATGTTATTATATATTAATATTTTCAAGTTTAAAGCGAATATATTATCATTATTATTACTAAAAAAATATATATATAATTGCTAATTGATTTTATTATACTGTTATTATTAAAATAAATGCAACTGTTATATGATTATTTGTTCTTTTTATATTTAATTTTAATAGTTATTTGTAATTTAATTAAACGTGATACTATTTTTATAACAAACATTAAATAAAACTGAACAAAAAACAGTTCTGAAGTTAAATGGACGTTGGACTATACCTTATATGCAATTCAAGATTATTGAACCGTGTAAGATAAGATAAATTTATTGAACAAACGCTTTTGTATCAGCGGTGCGTTCATTTACAAGGCAATGTAAAAACAAAAAGAAAGTATCAAAAATAACATTTAGGTCTTAACTAAGAAGCGAATTATACAATACAATACAATACAATTATACAATACAATACTTAACCTATTTGATGGAGTTAATGTTATTATATATTAATATTTTCAAGTTTAAAGCGAATATATTATCATTATTATTACTAAAAAAATATATATATAATTGCTAATTGATTTTATTATACTGTTATTATTAAAATAAATGCAACTGTTATATGATTATTTGTTCTTTTTATATTTAATTTTAATAGTTATTTGTAATTTAATTAAACGTGATACTATTTTTATAACAAACATTAAATAAAACTGAACAAAAAACAGTTCTGAAGTTAAATGGACGTTGGACTATACCTTATATGCAATTCAAGATTATTGAACCGTGTAAGATAAGATAAATTTATTGAACAAACGCTTTTGTATCAGCGGTGCGTTCATTTACAAGGCAATGTAAAAACAAAAAGAAAGTATCAAAAATAACATTTAGGTCTTAACTAAGAAGCGAATTATACAAGTAAAATGAAATAGTAAAAACAAGGTAATCTTACAGATCGAACAATACTTAACCTATTTGATGGAGTTAATGTTATTATATATTAATATTTTCAAGTTTAAAGCGAATATATTATCATTATTATTACTAAAAAAATATATATATAATTGCTAATTGATTTTATTATACTGTTATTATTAAAATAAATGCAACTGTTATATGATTATTTGTTCTTTTTATATTTAATTTTAATAGTTATTTGTAATTTAATTAAACGTGATACTATTTTTATTATACTATTTAGTCTTATTTTTAGTACTGTATTATTTATTTATTTTATTTAGATTTAGGTTACATTATATAATTTTGGAGGAAGAAAACAAAATTTAAAAAATATATATAATATATTATTGAATTAGATAAATGGTAAAATAAATGTTAGTAGATAATATGGTGGGCGGTAAATATTTATATATTATATATTAAGTGTAGTCTTTCTATGTCTCCATGCAGCAGTTAAGTATTGTTTACAGTGATAGTCTACAATTTCACCTATTCTCTCAAATGGAAATTCTAAATAAAGGTCATCAAGTAAAATATGATGTTGGTATTCGATTGTACCACTTCTAAAATTCTCCCAGAATGTATCGTAACCACAATACAATAAATCAATTTTTGGTAAGTTAAAATGTGTATCTCTTACATTTTTAAGGTTTGAACATTCAAGTAGAAAATGGTCTGTAGTTTCAATTAATTGATTGTTGCATAGCTTGCAAAAACCAGTCTCATTTTCTGACCATGTATTTTTTCTACCTTCTAAATCAAGAGAGTTAGACCTCGCTTTAAACTTTAAACTAATGGAATCAAAATTCACCATATCAAACATGTATGTCTCTGCTTTAGGTTCATGTTTATATTTCAAATATTCGGAGAGGGTTGACTTTATTTTTGCACCTTCTAACCATTCCTTGATATTTTCTAGAGAGTTGGCATGTGTAAAACTCTCCAATCATTGACTTTCCGGATTTAAATTAAACTTATTTCCTAAATCAAATTTACATAATAAATCTTTGATATGGTTAATCCACTTCCATTTCACCTTATCTTCAACATCCATTATAGATTTACATAGGAGTTTTTGCCACCTTTGGTCGTCCATATTTTAAATTCTGTTAAAGTAGGACATCCTACATTTATTTTTTAATGGTGTAGAGTGTCTCCCATCCTAGGTCACCAATCAATGCCGCTTTCGCGACGTTTCTTGGTGCCTTCAAAATAATTCTAGCCATTTGGTATTGTAAATTTTCTAACTTATTTAGTGAACCTTTAGAGTGACATAACCATATTGCAGAGGCGTAATTAATTGTTAGTAATCCTATTGTTTTCCATAAAAGATCACCATAGTATACCCTATTGAAATCATTCTGATTGTTTATAATAGAGGTAATATAGGCTATTATCCTATTTCCCTTTTTGATTACTTCATTGATATTGTCTGAATCTGTATATGAACGTGATATTATTACACCAAGATATTTATACCTTTCTATTTCTGTGATATAATGATTACCAAGGCTCCATTTTCTATGTGGATTAACTCTTTGCCCTGTGACCAGCATATTTGATTTGTCAAAATTAAACACTAATTTCCATGTTTGTGAATAATCACTTGCTACTTTAAGTAGTTTCACAAGTTCAGACTCATTGTCACCGATTAAAACCACGTCATCAGCAAAAAATAGTGCACCTATTTGTGTGCCATAGATTTGAACACCTAGTTTATGACTTTTGATTAGATTATTTAGTTCGTTAATGTAAATAGAAAAAAGAACTGGTGACAATGAACAGCCTTGTTTCACTCCTTCATTAATTCTAAACTTATCAGATTCTATGTCATTGAACAAAACTTTGCATTTAACATCATCGTACATATTTCTTAGTAAGTTAAGGAGTTTACCACGGATCAAAGGCTTTTTTAAAGTCCAAAAAGGCCAGAAATGTTTTTTTTACCCTCAGCACGCCTTGTGGCGATAATGCTTTTCAAGACAAAAATGTGGTCTTCACATCTTCTGTCTGTTCGAAAGCCCCCTTGGACTTCACCAAGGATGTCATTTTCTTCTAAAAATTGAGAAATATTATATGCAATAATTCGATCTCCTTTTTAAAATATTGGGATAATTATCCCTTCATTCCATTCATTCGGTATAGTTTCAGTTTGTATAATTCTGGTAAACAATTTTTTTGATAATGTGATTAGATTACCTCCGTTTTTTAACATTTCGTTTGTTATAGAGTCAATACCTGGACTTTTGTTATTTTTTGCCTTTGATATAGCATAAGCGACATCATCAAATGAAATATTTACATTATCTAAAATATGATCACAATGAATATCATTACTGTTACTGTTATTATTATTATCGTGGGAAGAGTGGAGAATATCGTTACTATTAGTTGTATTCAATTTTGCAATATTGCCAAAGTGTAATTTTAGCGAATGTTTCATATCGTCATGGTCTGAAGAATATCTTGAAGTTCCTGGTATTAGGATAGAATCAACATTTTGTTTCTGTCGTTTGCCTTTGAGTTCATTCCAGAATTCCTTAATTTTTGAGCAATTTGATATTTTCTTTTGCATAATTTTGCGTTTAAAAAGTGATTTACAGAATTTCCGCTTCTCTTGGTATGTTTCCCATAGAGAATTACAATAATTGATATCAAAATCAATAGTATGTTTATTCTTAGAATATAATCTATGTGCTCGACACGATTGTCTTCGTTGATTTATCGCAGATTTTGTTTCTTTATCAAACCATATTTTTTTGTTTGATCTCGTTTTCTTATAGCCTATTGTATTCTCTGCAACTAGCGTAACTTTGTTTTTCCACTCTACCCAAGCATCGTTCGCATCTAAACGACTAGGATCCCAATCAAGCAGAGCTACTGTACAATGATCCGTATTAGCTGGTATAACTGGTATATTGTACTCGGTTCCTATTATTTACCTCCGCCAACGAGGTATATGTAACCGACCGCGTGTGTCTGTTTGTCTATTTGTTAGCAGGATTTCTCAAAAAAATTATTTCAAGATCTTTACCAAAATGAAAATACAGATAGATATGTGGTCAAGGACCACTTTACTAAACTTTGGGGATAATCCGGACCAGTACGGTCCTAATCCTGGTTCACTATGTCGGTCGGTCGGTCTGTCGGTCTGTCTGTCGGTCCGGTATCACTATGCGTTTTATCGCTTTTGTACTTTTTGAACTGTTTTGATGTACAGAAAAGTTTTAAAGTACATTACTTTTTGAAAGTTCATTTTTTTTCCGAGAGCACGCGACTTATGTCTGTTGGCCTTGTTTATATATATATATATATTTTCAGACCTGCTAGTGTTGAAAGATAGGACAGAATTTTCAAAATCCAGCGAGCAGTCGGAAAGTAGCAAGTAAACTGAAATTGCATTTTCTCGAGAATTACTTGTCCAAAGCAACTTTATTTTTGTACAAGAGGCAAGAGTTATAATTTGTGATTTGTAATTTCAAAACATAATTTGATTTAATTTGATACGAGTAACAAGTAACCTATTCTTTTCAAATTCACCCGTTTGTTTTTGGCGTTTCTGTTTTATTGTTAGTCAACTGAACTATTGTAAGGTGAAAGTCCGGTTACATAACCTTTACACCAAACTCGCATACACATTCTTGTAATCTTGGAATTAGCCTAAATCACACACAGCATTAAGACACACACAAAAATATATATATAGATATATTGAAATTTAATTAATTAATTTGAAACGATAAAGATGATGAAATCTGTGAGAATGAGAAAAAGTCGCCTCAACCGAGACTCGAACCCGGAACCTTCTGCTTGATATGCAGATGTCCTAACCATTAGACCACTGGGACTTTCATGGTATTGTTCAAACTCGATTGGATAGTGACTCTTTAACATTCTCGGCGTGGTACGGCGGAACAGCACTAGTCCCTCGTATATATTATTGTGCAACGCGACTCTACAGCTCACTGTGTCGGTTGGTCGGTCGGTCGGTCGGTCGGTCGGTTGGTCGATAAACACTAACTTAAGCACGCGACTGCAGCCATGTAAATCTTATGTAGGAGAATTTTACAGTAGCGGAGGCATGCACTCTCCGAGTGGCTTTCTAGTTTACAGTGGGGTCAGTTGAAGCGTGTATTTTACGTAGCTTATTCATAGGCATGTTTCGTTTCATAGACATGTTGTGTTTCTTTCATTTCCCAACCGTGATCACTAATAATCACCTTTTTTAAATAAACGGCTTACTATATAAAAAACGAGAAGTATTTCATGTAAATCTGGAAGCATCGTCCTACAACACAATCCGATGCGATGAGTCGTTTATTTTACGAATTCAAACATGACCTTAACCATTCCAGCTAATCAGCGCAACGCCTAAATTTATTTACTTTGAGTAATAATTGTATCTCGTGATTTAGAACTTGAGGACGCAGCTCTTTTGTCATAGTTGCTAGCTTATCATTTTAGGTAAAGGTGGTAGTCAGACAATAATCAAATGAATACCATTTTTGTAAAGTTTTGTCAAATTGGCTTATTTAAGTACTTTAGTGCGATATAGTCCCAACCCTAGTAGTAGATTATGACCAGTTACCGATCTTTAAAGCAAACGGAACACAACATTCAGAAGATGAGCGAAATTTTACAGTAGACCTACACCTAACAGTGGCGCTGTAGACAAGATCGTGTGGCAGACTGTTGTAAACTGTGAGTATGCTTGCTTGAAACTGCAATTTTTTTTTTTTGCTTTTTTTTGCTACCTAAACTATTTTGGTAGTCTAGTAAAATTCGGTCAGAAAAAACTGGATTTGTCTATGCAGTGTTTGTTGAATATTTGATAAAAGAATTATATAGGCCTACGTTGTTTGCATTGTTTCCATTAATTGTTGTTAATTGAGTCAAATTTCAAAATACAAGAAAGATTTGGAAAGTAAACTTGTAGTAATACAATATAATTCAATTTTATTTTTAAAACGACAAACTATACCTAATTGATTCTAATTGTCGGTATATTATTAAGCACAACACCATAAACTTAAATTCCTGCTTATCTTTTAAAAATAGGTGTGCGTCAGAATAATATGACAAACTTTAGGTGATTGTAGAAACAAGTCGTTATAAGTGCTTGATTGTAAGACATTATAATAGACAGGCTTCTGTGTTACTGCGTTGCTTCTGCAATACTACGTTAAAACACTAACGGCCGTATTCACCAATCACACTTAAGTGAGATATTTCCCTTAAATCCTAAGAATTTCCCTTAAATCAAAAAAATAAGTGTTTCACTTAAGTGGTATTCACAAAGGGTTTAAGGTTACGGGAAACCCTTAACTTGGTCATTTCCCCCTTAACTTTCAAGAGGCCTCAGAAGTCCCTTAAAAGTTCCCGTAACTATTCAGTAGGGCCTACCTTGGTTGTGCTGACGATTCTGTATGTGCGAGTACTATGCCTGCCTGTAGATAGGCCCCAGTCTAGGCTAGGTAGAGATGCTAGTCCCCCTGTTGGTCTGTCCAGTAACCAACCTAGGATTCAATGTTTGGTTTGAGTAGCATCTAGACTGTTTTTGCTGATCCTCATCATACAAATTAGTATAGGCCCATATATTCATTTATTTCTTTTTGTTTTGACTGCCATTATTTTCGTTGAAGATGGCTTCTTATTTCGTTAATAGAAATTAGCCCCAGTCTAGGCCTAGTACAGGCTAGCCTAGGTAGAGATGCTAGGCCCCCTGTTGGTCTGCCCAGTAACCAGCCTAGGATGCATATGCCTCAATGTTTAGGCCTACACAGAATATTCTAGGCTAGACCTATTTTGATCCTTATACAAATTAGTCTAGGTCTAATATATATTCATTTACTTGATTTTGTTTTGACTGCCATTTTCGTCATGACGTCCACACACTTTCTCTTCATCCTCCCCGTCCCCCCGTTCCCCAATCCCCTTACTCCTTTTTTAAATATGCAAATTAGTTTTAGAGATGAAAGTGATTTGACCATGGGACAACTCATGAATATTTATGATTATTTTTACCCTTAAGTTTTACCCTTAAATTAAGTGTTTTCCTTAGGTAAGTTAATCCCTTAACTCATTTGTGAATACCTTTTAAGTGTTTCCCTTTGTTAGAGGAATTCTTACATTTTAAGGGTAAGTATTTGCCTTAGCCTAAGTGAGATTGGTGAATACGGCCACAGTTCCCATCAGATCATCAACGTTAAGCAACGTTGGCCAGGGTTGCATTCTTGAATGGGATACCATCTGAGAATATTGCGTCGAGTGTTGTTTAAACGGGAGAGGGATGGTATGATCTATATATAAAAATTTAAGTAAGGGCAAAATTCGATAAATCGCGCGTTACTTCTAGAATGTTTACTTGATGGTATATAAAGTTGGTTCGTATTTCGGTACTGATTTTAACCACCTGGTGTAACCCTATTTACTAATTAACTTGAGTTAGATAATTAGTTACTGACAATTAAAACGAATTTAGGTTCAACGATTTGCCCCAAATATGGGTGTTTTTCGATCATGGTATACACTGTCTAATGGATGTCCATCTCGAAAAATACCCGCACACAATAATACGAGGATGCTTTGCAGTTACCTATCTCCTTCTACGATAGTTGTTTTTAATAGCTGAAAGCCGGTTGAACAGCTCGAGTACAGCGTCATAATGTTGAAGACCGATTTTCTTTAAACAATACTATTTTGATAGATGTAATATACGTTTATATAAATGTATTGATTTTCGATGAATAGAACATTCCAATCTCTTAGTCTCCCAGTATAATTGTTTGGTTCAACACAGGTAGGTAAATGTATGGGCCTTGTGGAATAAACTTAAAACCTGCAATACTTTGACAATACTGTGAATACGTATTAACGATATTTGGTCGCCATTTGAATCGCAAATTTCTTACTGTGAATGTGGGTACTGTTAGATATATAAACACACAATATACAAATAAACTTTATTACTGACAGTTGCTTCTCACCGTTTGTATTAATTAATAATTACAAAAAATATAAACGCCGTAGTGGTGTATCATTGCAGTGTACTTTACTATTTCAATCGACTATGACAGTGACAGTTTTAACAAAGTATTAAATCGCAAATGTTCTACTGTATTAGTGGTATATTATTTATAGGCCTATAAAACATGAACAAATATTTAGTTAGTGAGTCGAGTGGATAATGAATATATTTAAAAATAAGTTTAAGTTTATCTTTCGGAAGTATTATCTAGGGTTCTAATTTTAGTTGACTACATAAATCATCGTGTCTATTTATTCGTTTCTGTAAACGACAATGTCTGTGGTACGTACATTTTAAATCGCCATGTTTTTTTTACGCTAAAATTACTGTGTATTCGAGAACCATTTGTAGGCACGACATAGTGCCAGTGATAGGGAAATATGACTAGCAAATGGTTCGAGCCTATCTGTATCATCCTTAGGCAAGATGCTTTACTCTTATTGCCTCGTCTTTCGGTTGAGACGTAAACGTAAAGCCTGCCGTTGGTCCCATGTACATACAGCTATAGTGTGTGATCGTTTCCCAGTGTGCTGATCTGGGTAGTAGGCACTGCACTACTGGCTGTCCGTAGAGGGCCTAACCTTTGCAAATTTCCAGTTAAGCTTAAGAATGATTTACATATGTATATATCTCTTTTATTTTAGAATTGAAAACGTACATTAGAATTGACAACATGGCAACAGGTACTATGAAAACAATTGTCTATTTTGTATTGTATCGAGTTTGTTTTTAAATATTTTCTCACGTTACTTTTTTTTCTGTTTTTTTTTTTAGATTTCAACGCGGATATAGTGAACGTTTCTGATTGGTATGATACAAACAACCATTTCAGTCAACTGAAAGTTTTATACAAAGATTTAATTTCAGTGGCAAACATTGACAAAGCCTGTGATACAATAGACTTACTGAATGCATTAAAGAATTCTGGAGATTTAAGTCCGGAAAATAAAACATTACTTTATGAAACAATAAAAGTAACACAAACGTTTGATGTCATCAAAGTTTTTAAACAATCTGAACGTCTCGAATTGAAGAAAGAAATTGAAATTAATAAATTTACCACACATCGGTTACAAATTGTACATTTCGGAAATAACCTTAATATGGCCAATGTCAAAAAAATTGATGCACTGTTCAATAATTCTTTAAAAAATTATAAAGATCAATGGAGTATGATTATGGATTTTGAACAAAGAAATATAATTAGTAAAGAAAAAATGGAAACTTTTATCAGCAACCTAAGGAAAATTGGACTACAATCAACAATAACACCTCCAAATAAAGGTATGATTGTTGGAGAACATGTGTTTTAACATTAATTGGTGAGAATTAAATGTCTACAACATCTATGAATTATTATTTTGTTTAACAAAATGTAAAAATATTCCATTGAAATTGTTTACACATCAATGAATCTTCTTTTCTGAATTACACAAATTGTTTTATTTTATGTTAATTGCATTTCTTATAACGAAGAAGTACGTAACAATCAAATTGTAAGATTCATTTTTTGTCTTATTAAATAGAGGAAGTGTTGGCTAATAGTAACAGTGGGATAGAAAAGGAGGTTGAATCAGAAACAGGTCAGTTATTTCTTAATGAACATTATTGTAGTAAACGTACAATTTCAGTAAATCTTAAAAATGGAAGACCTTTATCCTGCAAAATAAATCACTGTAAAGTGGCTTAAAAAAAGAGATATAATTAAAAAACAATAATAAAATATTTAATAGATAAATTAACTTTTTTGTCTTAAAACAGATTTGATAAATGTAGTTTTCTGTTTGCTTTCCTCTTCTTTAATCTATTTCTATAATCATGTTACAATTAAAAATATCTAATTTTATACCCATGCAATTTTATTTGTTAATTACGCATCACGTGCCATTGAAATTAGTCCTACCTCATGGAAAAGTGATATTTAATGATGATAATTAACGCGCTCTAATGTACGTTCAGCATTCTATAAACATTTTGAGATTTTTTCCACGCGACGTTGTTGAATGATCCCGTTCGGAAATCAACTTGTGTACGGCGTCTATAACTGTTCTACACGTCATCTAAAGTTAAAGAGGGACTACAGCGACAGGCCCATCGGGCCTTTTGTAGTCTCTCGACTATATATATTATATGCCAACCATTGTTAATGTTATGCTATAATATTTTTGGTCAATAAATGTTTCTTGAATTGAATTGAATTGAAAGAACCTCATTTTTAATGGCCTAACTTTCCGGCCTAGCATGCGTCAATGATTTCCGATGGATAAATTGAATAAAAATAGGTGTGTTATAAAACAATAATTAATGGTTTATATTCTTTGAATGGAGAGAATATTCATTGAGTTGAAAAAATAACTGCTCTATTTTCAACTCGGCTCGCTTCTCGAAAATAGAGCAGTCTTTTTCAACTCATTAAATATTCTCACCATTCTACTAATTTATTATTTGTATCATAATCTGTCTATGACCATCAAAAATTCATACATTGACATAATGATTATCTAAGCCTGCAACAAAGTTAAACATCAATCATTAAAAATATTGAATATGATTGAATTAACTGTAGGTGCAAACACTTCTACATTATTCGTATCAATTATATTTTTTCATTTATCAACATAATAAAAATACATTTTTGTTTTCAAAATATACAATTTCAACGGAACTAAAATTGTTTTCATTTAGAAAAGATAGAAGAATATCTGATTCAAAGCCAAAAGGAATTGTACAACTATGCCAATATATTTACACCGGAAACAATGTGTAACACATACAAAGTTGACATTTCGCAGATGTTCACCGATATTGAAATACTGAAAGTAGCTGAAAACTATAAAGATAAAAAAGTCACAGCATTAGAAAACGTGTTAGAAGTTATTGAATCCACTCCTAATTGCAAAGTTCTTATGGAAGGTGAGGGAGGTATTGGCAAAACCACTATATTAAGATATTTATCATACAACTGGGCTAGTGGTAAAAAAAAAGTATTTGAAGGTAAAATTTTGTTTTTGATAAGTTTAAGAGATATAGAAAAAGATGAACGCGTATTAGATGTAATTTTAAAGCAACAGGAAAATGCAGATATCAATTTAAAAACAGGTTTTTCAAACGGTCTAAATTTGATTGAAATGTTCATAAATAAGCATGATAGTAAAATTGTGCTGTTGCTTGATGGTTTAGATGAATTAAGGATTATTAATCGAAACTTAATTGATCTCTTCAAAAAGAGAAACTTAAAGAAAAGTACAGTGATACTCACTTCTCGACCAGAAGAAAACATAGATGAGTTTATAAAGGCGTGTGACGTACACGTTAGGGTTAAGGGATTTGACAAAGAGAGCATAGGAAAGTATATAGGTAAACACTTTGAATATTATAATCAACCAAAATTAGGAGAATCTCTTAAAAGGGAATTAAATATTGATAGAGGCTTAAATTTGGATAGACGACCAAAACATCAAGATGTATATGCAATGTGTAAAAACCCTATGCTACTTCTTTCAATCTGTATTCTATGGGAAGATAATCAAAGTCTTCCCAAAGATAATGCTGATCTTTTTAAAGAACTATTTCGTACTATTTTGAATCAATTTAACAAACAAGGACTGTCACATAAGATTTCAAAATTTGAGGACACTCCAGCGAAGTATGTAAATGCTATGGTTTTGTTGGGGAAATGTATGTATAGCAGCTTAAAAGTAAATCAACTTTCAATAAGCAAAAAAGATTTGACAGATAAGCAAATGAACGAAGATATGGTTGAAATGGCTTTAAAAGTTGGATTTGTCTATAAAGAAGAACCGATTTCTAAATCTAACTTTGAAAACATTTATATGCCGCCTCATAAGTTGATAGTAGAATCATTGGTAGGATTTTACTTATACAAATTATGTGAAGCAGAAGATAATGAAAGTACAATAGAAGAAGAAGATGCAAGACAATTACTTAAGCCATTGGAAGATAATGAATGGGAGATTATACGTGAAAGTGAGTATTTAAAGATGGCGAGAAAGTTTGCTATTGGTTTTCTTGGTGATAAAGCTGCAGTCTTTTTACGGCACTGGATTACAAATCATTTATCAACGTATCGCTCATTGCTGATTAATTTAAACTTGGTTAAAGAACAACATGAAGATGATGTGGTAGATGCATTAGTTAGTCACATGACCAGTAGAGATTTAGAAACACAAACACATATAAAGGATTCGTGTAATTCTATAAGAATGTTTATTAATCACATTAGTCCGGGTGCGTTTTGTGATGAACATTTCATACCTCTAAGTATGCAACTTTATCGCATGGAATATACAGATAAAACACGAAGAAGTACACTTTTGAATACCTTCTGTAGTAATATGGCATTAGACAACAAGGGAAAAGTGATTGCATACATTTTAGGCATTGAAGCTAAATGTGACAAAGTTAAAATCGATAATCTCTCAGGATCCGTATTGGAACAACTAATCATAGAGTGCTTAAAAGATGAACGAATTAAATTACAAGGACAGCTCAATATAAGGGATAATGATCTCAGCGCAATCGATGGTAGTTTACTGGCTTCTTTATTGATTATTTCTCCTAAACTGAGTAGTCTTTTCATGATGAATTGCAAGCTATCAGGTGATGTTATGAATAAGCTAGTTAAAGAGTGCTCCAAAAGAAAAAAAGTTCAATTAACATTAGAAAGACTCGACATCAGGAATAATGAGTTCAGTAATGTTAAAGGCGAATCACTTGGTTCTTTATTGATTATGTCGCCAAAGCTGCGGTTTCTTAACATGCAGAACTGTAAGCTATCGGGTGACATTTTAAATCAAATGATCAGAACGTGTTTAAAAAGTAGAGTAACATTAGAACGACTTGTTATAAGTGATAATGACCTCAGCGAAGTTGATGGTACTAAACTTGCTTCGTTATTCATTATGTTTTTTGAGCCAATAGAGCTTCAAATGCGTACATGCAAGCTATCAGGTAAAATAATGAATCGCATGATCGACGAGTGTTTAAGAAGAGAAGTTCAATTAGCATCAGAAGAGCTACTTATCGGTGGAAATAATCTCAGCAAAATCAATGGAATTTTACTGGGGCGCTTCTTGATTATGTCTCCTGGACTGAAGCGTCTTGAAATGCCTAATTGCGATCTATCAGGTAACATAATGAATAATATGATGACATGCTGTTTAAAAAGAGAAGCTACATTATCGTTAGAATGGCTCGATATTCACAAAAATGACTTCAGAAACATCGATGGTACTTTGCTATGTGACTTACTAAGCATGTCTCCCAAGCTAACTGATCTTGAAATGTCTAAATGTAAGCTATCAGGTAAAACAATGAATGCCATGATCAATAAGTGTGAACAAAAACAACTTAAATTAGCATTAAAATCACTCGACATAAGTTGTAATGATTTAAAAGAAATAGATGGTACTTTACTGGGTTCTTTATTGAACATGTCTTGTGACCTGAGAAAACTTGAAATGTTTGGAAGCGATCTATCAGGTGACGTAATGAATGACATGATCAAAATGTGTTGTTTTTCCAGAGGAATCAGTGTATTAGTATTAGAAGACCTTGTAATCAGTGATAATAATCTAGAGACAATGAAGGGCGAATTACTGCTTTCTTTGTTGACTATGTCTGATGAGCCAATGAACCTCCAAATGAGTAACTGCCATATATCCGGTTACATAATGAATGACATGATCCAGCAGTGTAAAATGAAAGGAAATGAACTGAAATTGGAAGAGCTAGTTATCGGTGATAATGATCTCAGCAAAATTAATGGTACTTCATTAGGTTCTCTTTTGATTATGTCTCCTGGATTGAAGCGTCTTGAAATGTATAACTGTAGTCTATCAGGTAACGTGATAAATTGCATGACTGACAAGTTGTTAATTAATGGAATTCAATTAAACTTAGAAGAGCTTGTTGTCGATGGAAATAACCTCAGTCAAATCAATGGAACTTCACTAGGTTCTTTTTTGACTTTGTCACCTCACCTGAAGCGTCTCAAAATGAATAGATGTAATCTATCAGGTGGCGTAATAAATAACATGATCAGTCAGTGTGTAGATATAAGAGGAGTTCAATTACAATTAGAAGAGCTTGTTATTGGATATAATAATCTTAGAGACGTTGATGGTAATTTATTGGATTCTTTTTTTAACATGTCTCCCAAACTGAGTTTGCAAGTATATAAATGTAGTCTATCACGGAACGTTGTGATGGGGATGTTAAGAAATGTGATTCCAGACCTACCTGTTATTTTTGATGAGACAAATAATGATGTATAGACTATCTTTAGTATTATAAATAAAGCAAACATGTGTTAGTAGGCCTATTATCTGAGCTTGAGAATGACTCTTGTGGTATGGTGTCGAAAATGGTGTTTTTTTTATATTTATCTATATTTATATTATTGTTATACATAATTTAAAGTTCAATTAGTGATTCGTATTTTTTTATTTCATAACTCTCAGAAAGCAGTATGTTATTAACTTGTTGCTGCATAAAAGATGCTTCAGTGAACATTGTGCATTGTTCGGAATGGGTTTATGTTTTTTTACAATTTTTGTATAGATTTATTAAGTATGGCTAGCTTTGTGAAATTGTAAATTGTTTAGCTTTAATTTTCTTTCTTGTATTTTTATTTTTTATGATGGCTTATACTGTGTTATAAACAATCTGATATTTCGATTCATCCCTCTGCCTCCCACTAAAATAGCCAGTTTGCCACAATCTTGCTAATGCATTATGTATTATTTAGGTCTTTTCTAAACATATTTTCAGCCTTATTATTAATGTATTGACATTTTATCTGTATAACCTTTTTAGTAAGCTGTTGCAAACGGTAAAAGTACTCTAACATAAGACAATAAAAAAAAGTTGTTAAAGTTTGTTTTCCGATTGCGTCTTAATTTATTCAAATTCTGGTATTGAATATGTAGCATATTATATGTATATGTATCGAAGGCAAATCGTTTCTCCGGTTTATATCTTTTTACTAATGTCGCGATTGTATCAGCTGTAAGAGTAAGAGTGTGAGTTTCTACTGGATGTTTGCAGTTAAACACTTCAAAACAATTAGAAACCTTTTCGGCGAAATTTATTAGGAAGAAAACATAATAAGTTCGACAGAGCGGGTGCTATTTGATATTTCGGGATCGAGATTTTAATAAGCTTTCAGAGAAAAGAATATAATCTTTATTAGACAATACCAATCTAGTAAATTAAAATGCCCATATGTATAATTTTTTAAGATCAGTACGTTTCAGCTTAGAGCTTACATCCACTTGTTTAGATTTGCCCTGTTTCTACTGCAAAAAATCGATATGGGAAAAATATGAGACATAATGTTAAAAGGTTTATTATCGAGTGTTATCTGCTGCTACGTATAACTACGTTCTCGATACTCTTGTCTGCTTAAAGCCGCTTGCATTAGCCTAAATAATGTGTCCATATTATTGCAAGGAGTTTCAAACGGCCATTGTTATACGTCTACGGCCGCTGAAAGACAAACTTTAAATAAACATTCAATTATTGAAAAGGTGTTGTACGTAAGCGATTCTTTATGATATACTTTATATAATAATTGTGTAGTATTTCAAAATGAGAACGGTTTATTTTGTGCTTATGACCCTAATCGACAAAGAAAATAATAGAGTACGCACCTTGGTCACACCGAACCCCCAACATCAGCATTATGGTTACAGCGATTTGTAATCCCTGACTGTCTGTCACATATTAAATAGAGTTATAAGCCTAGCCTATGTATAATTAATCCAGATTGTTCAATTAGTATATAAACTTGATTTATTCACGAGACTGATATACAGTACAATTCGTTCAATCAACATTGATTATTTTTACACAAGTTCGTGGTATTTACACGATAATCCAACACCATATAAATACGAAAAAAGAAAGAAAAAAAATTGAAATTGAAAAGAAAATTTACAGCAGAATCCCTTCCATCCGACACCTCTATTTAGGTACTGGTACTTCCCGTGTAAACAGAAAACTCTATAAACGTGTCTCTTTTATAGGAATGCTACGGTAGAACATAATAAATGCTTTTGTTTTCATTTTATCTTAAAATAATAGTAATAAATAAAGCATAGTGGTATGATTTGCGTATTTTGGCAAAGCATATAGCGCCCTCAATTTGACGTATTTTTACAACATTCTTGCTTATTTTGGCAAACCCTCTCCAATAAATGGAATAACGTGTAAAATTACATCTGAGTAAATAAAAGTGTTATCGTGGATATTAGGCCTACATTTAACAGATTTAGCTGAAGCTAACACCGATGATGTTTGCAAAAAAATTATTATATACAACTAGATTTAAATCGTTGTTTTCACGAATATAACACACTTGACTTCACCCTGTTTTTATTGGTCAATATTTGTATTGTTGTAATTATACACAACGGTAAGGGGTCTAGTCTATGAGTATTACAGGTGATGGGATCCGAGATTAGTAAAAATAAAACAAAATCGTCTTTGAGATTGCGTCTTATTTAAACAAATCGAATGCAACTCGTTTCTCCATAATATTTTTACCAAATTTAAAGATTGTCACCAGCTGTAAGAGTAAGTGCCAGTTTTTACGGGATTAGCATTTCATTTCGGCCCATATTGAAGATACATAAACTCGAGAATTTAATAAGGTTTTAGAGAATAGATTCATCTTTATTGGACAATAAAGTACAGTAAATGAAATGAAATGCCCCTATGTATGTAGAGTTTACGTCAGCCTATTTACATTTACCCTGTTTCTACTGCTAAAAAATAATCGAGAACTTGAAAAAGGTCGAGACATAACGTTCGTCTTACTTGTACAATGATAATAGTGTTATATGCATCTACGAATAATAATTATACGTAATTATTACGTTCTAGAATTTTATGTACTTTTTTTCTGCCTACAACCGCTTACACCAGACTACAGTAAATAATACGTCATTCAGGTTGCAAGGAGTTTCCAACGGCCATAATGCTATACGACTGAAAGACAAAATGCAAGTAAATTAATTATTTGAATTATAAAAAATTACATTAAATATTATTGAAAAGGTTAAAAAAGAAATCCCTAATAAAAAATTCCAATTATTAGTCTGTTTTTAATTCAAACAAACTCCAAATGCTGCGATGTGTGTTGGTTGACTGGGCAATAATATTTGTTGGCAACTGTATGGATAATGGGCTGTTCTGAGTCTAAAGCAGATCCAGCAGAGGTACGCGTCGTCTGTGAAATCCCTGGCCCTCAGCCTAGTCATCAATCAGGTAAGCCCAAACAACTAATAAGTAGCCTAAGTATCGTGATCTGCATGCGTATAATACCACTTATATATCACTAAAACGTCGAGTAGTTCCTCGGGAAGGTAGTCTTCTATTTACGCCGGAAATAGAATATTGTTTCAGAGGTAGGCCTAGGCCTCTGTCCTGTACTAGTACTGTCAGGCACAGGCTATGGACAGCTGCTGGGCTAAGCATTTGAATAGTTAATGGTATTTAGTACGTAAGCTAAGTGTGATTCTTTATTATATACTTTATATAATACTTGTGTAGTATTTCAAAGTGAGAACGGTTTATTTTGTGCGTATGACCGTAATCGACAAAAGAAATGAATAGAGTACGTACCTTGGTCACACCGAACCCCAACATCAGCATTATGGTTACAACGATTTGTAATCCCTGACTGTCGGTCACATTCGTGGATAAACCCTTCCAAATTCTCATCACATTTTATACGCATCACTTTTACACCAGCATCATCAGGCTCAAATACTACCATTGCTAATTGCCTGTCCACCAGGGTGACCAAGTTGCCCAGGAACCATTCACATATGTCTCCAAGCGTCCCTCAGCAGCATTCTGGCCATCAGCCAATCTTACATCTCTTTTTGAACTTCCAACGTCAGTAGTATCTTCATCAGCATCTGCTTCTGAAGTAATGTCTCGACTGTCATCTTCTGTAGTAGATTCTTCTTCATCTTCGATTGCCTGTGTAGTAGTAACATCTAGTGACAAAATAGAATGCAGTCAGTCGGAATAGGTGGCCTATATTTGGTCAATATCTTCTTGACCAATTGTACTCTAAATATACCTAAATACAATACTCACCATAGTCACACTGAATCCCAACATCAGCATTATGGTTACAGCGTTTTGTAATCCCTGACTGTCGGTCACATTCGTGGATAAATCCTTCAAAATTCTGCCACTGCCATTAGTAATTGCCTGTCCACCAGAGTGACCAAGTTGACTACATACCAGAAAGGCTAAACGGTCGTCAAAGTTCTTGTTACACACCGTTGACCAGGAACCATTCACATATATCTCCAAGCGTCCCTCAGCAGCATTCTGGCCATCAGCCAATCTTACATCTCCTTCTGAATTTCCAACGTCAGTAGTATCTTCATCATCATCTGTTTCTCAGGTCTGGACTTTCATCTTCTGTAGTAGCTTCTTCTTCAGCTTCAGTTGCCTCGGTAGTATTGACATCTAATGACTAAATAGATAATAAATCTATATAACATAAATTGTAAGACAAGTCTGAAAATAGCACAAGTAAATTGTTGAAAAGGATATAATTATTTTTTAAACAATTATTTATAAACGGTTAGTACAAGCAGCACCCACACACCACCAAGTTTGAAGACTGTGCGATCCTTAGTCTCTGTAATAAACCCGGACACAGACGGACGGACAGGCAGAGATTAGGTGAAAATATTAATATTTATAGTTCAGGCCTATATCAGCTTCCATGTACTTGTTATATAACGCATGTGCAAACCATATTTTGTTCTGCTTCAGTGCACAATTGGGGGTTCATAGTAATATTTATCTTAGGAAATATTGATATCCAAAGGTTGGTTTAGAGAATTTGTTATTGCATAATAATAGAAATATTATTTAAGAAACAGAAACAATGTCTTTCCCCGAAGGCTTAATTAGTTTCCAGAAGGAGTATGAATATACTAACAGAGATACAGTGTGCGATCTATACAATAATCATGCACATATATTTGATAAGGTAAGCTTGTTTTTTGTATTTTGCGTCTTCGGTGTGGCCTATACGTTTTTGAGTGTGACGGCGGTCGATTGAGTCGTGGCCGGCTGCTTACATAGATTTCCATTAACATTGGTAGTGTTTACAGGGCCGTAGCCAGGATCTGTCAAGGGGGGGTTCGGACACTAAGTATTTGGGTCACTGCCCCGCGCCACCCCAACCCGGTGGGGTCTGAGGCGAATTTTGTTAAATGACACCCCTTGATGGCCGGAAATGGTACTCTCGCCCATAACATTCATGATAAATGGCACCTCTAATTGGCCGGAAAAAACACTCTCATGCAGCATGCTACCATTGAACAAAACGCGTACTTTTTTCCTCCTCTTCACACACGTGGACTATTTAAAGGACGATAACATTTGTTGCCGTATCTTAGATGCGCGTGCCCTGTGTGCGGAACCACCGCCGATTGTTTGATCATTCACTCGGTATTTTGTTTTGCGTTCAAGTTACAAGCCCCCCCCCCCCCCCCCCAAAAAAAATTTCATTTCATCGTATACAATATCCATCCGGACCCGGAACTTGATAGGCTTAGTCATAAAGTAGTTACAGAGTTGCAGGGCATTTTATCATTGTTGAAGGTTTTGATATTAGCCTAATTGTTAAAACGACCTTCACAACAAAAATATTTTTTTGTAATAACATTTTTTTTCAATGGAACGCTATAAAAATAATTCCTCTGCTTCATCAGAGCATGGATACCTAATAACCAGACAAGAACGTATCTTTATTACGTTTTTCTATCAATCCATTTTCATATCACGCAATCCATTTTTCAACAATATAGTATAACAATAACATTTTGATTGAATAGTGAGGGATTAGTTACAGTTTGACTTTGAATAAACCATTGGTAATTTACTGAAAATCCAAAATGAACTTGTGTTATAATACAAACAATATTATTCAATCAAAGAAACGCTCTACTACACATGCTACACATGAGAAATAGATGTCGGTCGATAAACTTCTGACGACGACTAAAACAACGACAATCAGCTAAATGTTAGTGATTTTATTTCATCTCTGGCTTGTTACATTTGTCATGACACATTACCGGACTTCCCCCTCCTCTCGCAATGAACTACAGTACAGATCTTCCCTATCTAGGCTCGTGTATGTAACATACTATGCTATTCACAAATTACCCACGCATAGCAGTGTTACTAGAGCCACCACAGATTACCTCTAATGGATCAATCATTCACACATGAATTCAAAAATTCATCGACAAACGAAATATAGCCTATATTCATTCCTTTTAAATATTAGGCATATTGCCAAGGCTAATAATCGATTTGTCCATAATTATTGCGTTTTGCCGGGGGTTTTCATAATCTAAGGCCAATTTTTTGGCCAAATCATAATTGTGCGTATAGTTTTGTATTTCCGATGCATGTAGTACCCTATTTATCTTCATTTCCGTACGTTCGTAAATATTAGGCCGAATTTCCGTAGTAATTTATAGACGTTCCGAAATTTGAACCGTGTTATACCGGTAGCAGAGCAAAGTTTGCTTCTTTCATGTCCTATCATTATTTTCTTTGTTTTATTTGAAGTGTGGTTTAAAACAACACTTTTGTAAAGTTTATAGTGGATAAATAAAAATGAATTTTTGGAAATTGTGGTTTTAACATCTGACTTTATTTAGCATTTTTAAATGAATTAAAATTCTAAATTATACAATTTAACCTTTTGCTCAATATATTTATAGCAACAGCTTCATATTTTTTGTATAACTTTTTAAAATTATTATTTGATAATTAATTTACATTAATTGAGTACAGTTATTAGAATGTATTACCGTACCAAAAGTACCTTCATCGGGGACTTCCATGTGACGTTCGCATTGAACGATAAAAAATTTATCATGAATTTTATGTGCGAGAGTACCATTTGCGGCCATCTAGGGGTGTCATTTAACAATTTGCTTGCTCAAATACTCAGTGTCTACAGCCCTGGAGTCTTTGGGCAGCCCTCTTAAAATAGTCTTGCGACTGCCCCTGATAGCTCTATCTATATTTATTTACAGCAATTTGTTGAGGAAACTAAATATATCAATGTAAATAGGTGGTATTGATACAGTTGAGTAGGCCTACGTATCGGCTGGTGGTCTAGAAAAAAATAATCGAATGCTATAGGCCTAATGTAAACTACAGTACATGATACCATAGATATTATAGTGTAATATATTAAATTCACTATAATCCTCTATGATGATGATGATACATTATACTTCATAGAACAGGGTTCGCTGTAAAGGGGGGTTCGCCCGAACCATAAAAACCCCCCCTGGCTACGGGCCTGGTTTATATAATAATAATTAGAATATTCTGAGCAAGAATTCAAGTTTCGTTTTCTCTTGTCTTTATTTTCTTCTTTTTGTGACTTTTATGTATTTTCCTCCTTTGCGTTATCGTCGTAACAAGCGATGTTTTTTTTCCTTTTCTCTTTACACAAAATTGATTGGTTTTGGTATTGCTTTACTGTTAAATTCCTTGAATTAAATTGTAGGCCTATTTATTTCTTTTTAATTTCTATTACTTCAGTTATTATGCTAGAATGTTTTAATGGAGTGAAATCATGAAATAAATGTTTTAAAACCGACTTTTCTTAAAGATGATTGGTTCGTTTCAAGATGAAGGCCATAAAATGACGTTAATCACAATGAATGAACTGATCCCAAACAAGGCTTCTCGTTTACTAGACTTTACAGCTTGTACCGGTCTTCTTGGAGTACAGGTGGGTATAGAAAGAACAAGGCCATATACATAGCTGCAGTCGCGTGCTCAAGTTAGTGTTTACCAACCAAACGACCGACCGACCAACCCACCGACATAGTGAGCTGTTAAAAAAACTGTTTGCTATAAAGTTTAAATATAAAATGTGTAGGCCGCTCTTTTCTATTTCAATAGTGCACTGCTGATCCTTTCTGTGGGCCAATCTCACCACATTCCCCATCTCTCAGACTTTCAAGCTCTCAATTTTCTCTTTCATAGCCTAAGTTTTGTATATTCGCAGATGCACAAGGCTGGCTATACCAATATCGACGCTTTTGACGGTAGCCAAAAGTGTATAGAAGAGTGCAAAACCCGAAAGGTTTATACAAATTTCATGGTAGAATTTGTTGGTGAAGGTCCGCTGAATATCTCCAATGGTAGGCTACTTGTTGAATTACTTTCAATTATTAACTATCTTTTGATTCCTCATGTTTGGCAGATTACAAACCACTTTGTCGTGAAAGTGTTTCAATTATCAATATTGATGATTATCATGGGTCAATTATGAACTGATAAAGGTCAATATTTCAAACTGACAAAGCAACTATGACCCATTTCTTACTATGTTCTGCTCAGCTCTATAACTGACCAAAACATCAAAGAATTAAAAAAAAAACATAACATGGTGGGATGGGAAATGGTTGTTATTTCATTATGCCTGCGTTAGTTTGAAGATAATTAAAGGCTTATAAACAGGCTTAAACGTTTTATATACAAATCGAAATGAAACACACACAGTTAAGAGTTGGTTCTAAACAAGTTTATTTAATTGCAACTCATATTATAAATGTTCAATACACTCACCTACACATGACATAAATACATTTTAATATTGGTGGTGGGACCGTAATAGCCACATATTAGCAAAGTTAAACATCTTTTTGAGACAAGCAGATTGTGTATTAGTTTACACACAGTCACTTCTGTGGACAGAGGGGGGAAGATTACTACAATTTGTAACTGGTATGGCCGGACGCTTACGGGAGAAGCATGTAGTTGAAAAACGTAATCCACGGAGCGCCAAGAGCAATGATCGTTGGAATGACGCTATACAAATGAAAATTATTAATTATGTTTTTATCTGGTGGTTCTAACGTAGATACATATGATGCTGTTGTTTGTAATGGGGGATTTGTTCGTCATCATTTACCACTTTCGGTTCTAAGGGAATGGATTCGAATCGTCAAACCAGGTAGGCCAACTGTAAAGTTTGTATCACTGGGTTATAGGTTTAGCAAAAAGATTAATTACTACACATAATTATAGACGGTCTTTAAAAAAATAGTAATAATTTCTGTACTGTTGGTGTCTGAACCAGAGATGTTATTACAATTTAACGAGGATTTCACCTGCTTGATGACGTCATATGTTAGGAACGGCCGATCGACTTTGCGAATAAATATCATAATTTGAATTTTAGGTGGTTATATAATCAACACCTTTAGAAAGATGTGGCTCACTGATGAAACGATGTACAACGAGGGAAAGTTTGAGAAGGAAGTAGAAAGTTTGGAGAAAGAGGGGAAATGGAAGTTTATTAGTAAACAACTTACTGATCCAGAACTTTATGATAAATGCTTTATAAAATATGTGCACGAGGTGGTGTAACATTGATTTAAAATATTGAATAGAGTTATAGGCCTATGTATAATTAATCCAGATTGTTCAATTAGTATATAAACTTGATTTATTCACGAGGCTGATATACAGTAGGCCTACAACTCGTTCAATCAACATTGATTGTTTTTACACAAGTTCGTGGTATTTACACAATAATCCAACACCATTATAAAGACGAAAAAAGAAAGAAAAAAAATTGAAATTGAAAAGAAAATTTACAGCAGAATCCTTTCCATCTGACACCTCTATTGAGGGAACACCATAATAGTAATAAATAAAGCGTAGTGCCCTCAAGTTGAGTATTTTGGCATGATTTGCGTATTTTAGCAAAGCATTGACGTATTTTTACAACATTCTTGCCTATTTTGGAAACCCGTCTCCAATAAATGGAATAACGTGTAAATTTACTGTTTTGATTGGTCAATTTTGAATTGCTGTAATTCTACTAAACGGTAGAAGTCTAGTCTATTACAGGTGATGGGATTCGAGATTGCTAAAACAAAACAAAATCCGATCGTCTTTAAGATTTGTGTTCCGATTGCGTCTTATTTAAACAAATCGAATTCGTTTCTCCATAATATTTTTACCAAATTTAAAGATTGTCACCAGCTGCTGTAAGAGTAAGTACGAGTTTCTACGGGATTAGCATTTAATTTCGGCCCATTTTGAAGATACATAAACTCGAGATTTTAATAAGGTTTTAGAGATTAGTGATTCATCTTTATTGGACAATAAAGTAAAGTAAATGAAATAAAATGCCCCTATGTATGTAGAGTTTACGTCAGCCTATTTACATTTACCCTGTTTCTACTGCTAAAAAATAATCGAGAACTTGGAAAAGGTCGAAACATAACGTTCGTCTTAATTGTACAATGATAATAGTGTTATATGCTTCTACGAATAATAATTATACGTAATTATTACGTTCTCGAAGTTTATGTACTTTTTTTCTGCTTACAACCGCTTACATCAGACTACAGTAAATAATACGTATTTCAGGTTGCAAGGAGTTTCCAACGGCCATAATGCTATACGGCTGAAAGACAAAATGCAAGTAAATTAATTATTTAAATTATAAAAAAAATACATTAAAATATTATTGAAAACAATTATCATTTTTTAAAAAAGAAATCTATAATAAATAAAAAATTCCATTAGTCCATCCATATTAGTCTGCTTTTAGTTTTAAATAGTTCTACTTTACTCCAAATGCTGCGATGTGTGTTGGTTGACTGGGCCATAATATTTGTTGGCACCTGTATGGAGAATGGGCTGTTTTGAGCCTAAAGCAGATCCAGCAGAGGTACGTACCGTCTGTGAAATCCCTGGACCTCAGCCTGGTCATCGATCAGGTAAGCCCGAACAACTAATAAATAGCCTAAATATCGTGGTCTGCATGCGTATAATACCACTTATTTATCACTAAAACGTCGAGTAGTTCCTCGGGGAGGTAGTCTATTTACGCCGGAAGTAGAATATTGTTTCAGAGGTAGGCCTATGCCTCTGTCCTCTACTAGTACTATCAGGCGTAGGCTACGGACAGCTAATGGGCTAAGCATTTGAATAGTTAATGGTATGTAGTACGTAAGTGTGATTGTTTATTATATACTTTATATAATACTTGTGTAGTATTTCAAAGTGAGAACGGTTTATTTTGTGCTTGTGACCGTAATCGACAAAAGAAATTAATAGAGTACGTACCTTGTTCACACCGAACCCCAACATCAGCATTGTGGTTACAGCGATTTGTAATCCCAGACTGTCGGTCACATTCGTGGATAAATCCTTCAAAATTCTCATCACATTTTATACGCATCACTTTTAAACCAGTATCACCAGGCCCAAATATACCACTGCCATTGCTAATTGCCTGTCCACCAGAGTGACCAAGTTGACTACATACCAGACCGGCTAAACGGTCGTCAAAGTTCTTGTTACACACCGTTGACCAGGATCCATTCAAATACATCTCTAAGCGTCCCTCAGCAGCATTCTGGCCATCGGTCAATCTGACTTCTCCTTCCGAACTTCCAACGTCAGTAGTATCTTCACCATCAACATCATCTGCTTCTGATATAATTTCTGGACTTTCATCTTCTGTAGTAGCTTCATCTTCAGTTGCCTCGGTAGTAGTAACATCTAGTGACAAAATAGAATACAGTCAGTCGGAATGGGTGGCCTATTTTTGATAAATATCTTCTTGACTAAATGTTACTGTATGTCTAAATAAAATACTTACCATAGTCACACCGAACCCCAACATCAGCATTATGGTTACAGCGTTTTGTAATCCCGGACTGTCGGTCGCATTCATGGATGAATCCTTCAAAATTCTCATCACATTTTATATTACGCATCACTTTTAAACTAGTATCAGCAGGTCCAAATATACCAGTGCCATTATTAATTGCCTGTCCACCAGAGTGACCAAGTTGACTACATACCAGACCGGCTAAACGGTCGTCAAAGTTCTTGTTACACACCGTTGACCAGGATCCATTCAAATACACCTCCAAGCGTCCCTCAGCAGCATTCTGGCCATCAGCCAATCTTACATCTCCTTCAGAACTTCCAACGTCAGTAATATCTTCACCATCAACATCATCTGCTTCTGAAGTAATGCCTGGACTGTCATCTTCTGTAGTAGCTTCTTTTTCATCTTCGATTGCCTCGGTGGTAGTAACATCTAGTGACAAATCGAATACAGTCAGTCGGAATAGATGGCTTTATTTGATAACTATCTTCTTGACTAAATTTTACTGTATGTCTAAATATAATACTCACCATAGTCACACCGAACCCCAACATCAGCATTATGGTTACAGCGTTTTGTGATCCCTGACTGTCGGTCACATTCGTGGATAAATCCTTCAAAATTCTCATCACATTTTATATTACGCATCACTTTTAAACTAGTATCAGCAGGTCCAAATATACCACTACCATTGCTAATTGCCTGTCCACCAAAGTGACCAAGTTGACTACATACCAGACCGGCTAAACGGTCGTCAAAGTTCTTGTTACAAACCGTTGCCCAGGAGCCATTCACAAACATCCTCAAGCGTCCCTCAGCAGCATTCTGGCCATCAGCCAATCTGACATCTCCTTCTGAACTTCCAACGTCAGTAGTATCTTCATCATCAACATCATCTGCTTCTGAAGTAATGTCTGGACTGTCATCTTCTGTAGTAGATTCTTCTTCATCTTCGGTTGCCTCGGTAGTAGTAACATCTAGTAACAAAATAGAATACAGTTAGTCGGAAGAGGTGGCTTAATTTTGGTCAATATCTTCTTGACTAATTTTACTGTAGGCCTATGCCTAAATAAAATACTCACCATAGTCACACCGAACCCCAACATCAGCATTATGGTTACAGCGTTTTGTAATCCCTGACTGTCGGTCACATTCGTGGATAAATCCTTCAAAATTCTCTTCACATTTTATATTACGCATCACTTTTAAACTAGTATCAGCAGGTCCAAATATACCACTACCATTGCTAATTGCCTGTCCACCAGAGTGACCAAGTTGACTACATACCAGACCGGCTAAACGGTCGTCAAAGTTCTTGTTACACACCGTTGACCAGGATCCATTCAAATACACCTCCAAGCGTCCCTCAGCAGCATTCTGGCCATCAGCCAATCTTACATCTCCTTCAGAACTTCCAACGTCAGTAATATCTTCACCATCAACATCATCTGCTTCTGAAGTAATGCCTGGACTGTCATCATCTGTAGTAGCTTCTTTTTCATCTTCGGTTGCCTCGGTGGTAGTAACATCTAGTGACAAATCGAATACAGTCAGTCGGAATAGATGGCTTTATTTGATAACTATCTTCTTGACTAAATTTTACTGTATGCCTAAATATATTACTCACCATAGTCACACCGAACCCCAACATCAGCATTATGGTTACAGCGTTTTGTGATCCCTGACTGTCGGTCACATTCGTGGATAAATCCTTCAAAATTCTCATCACATTTTATATTACGCATCACTTTTAAACTAGTATCAGCAGGTCCAAATATACCACTACCATTGCTAATTGCCTGTCCACCAGAGTGACCAAGTTGACTACATACCAGACCGGCTAAACGGTCGTCAAAGTTCTTGTTACAAACCGTTGCCCAGGAGCCATTCACATACATCTCCAAGCGTCCCTCAGCAGCATTCTGGCCATCAGCCAATCTGACATCTCCTTCTGAACTTCCAACGTCAGTAGTATCTTCATCATCAACATCATCTGCTTCTGAAGTAATGTCTGGACTGTCATCTTCTGTAGTAGATTCTTCTTCATCTTTGGTTGCCTCGGTAGTAGTAACATCTAGTAACAAAATAGAATACAGTTAGTCGGAAGAGGTGGCTTAATTTTGGTCAATATCTTCTTGACTAATTTTACTGTAGGCCTATGCCTAAATAAAATACTCACCATAGTCACACCGAACCCCAACATCAGCATTATGGTTACAGCGTTTTGTAATCCCTGACTGTCGGTCACATTCGTGGATAAATCCTTCAAAATTCTCTTCACATTTTATATTACGCATCACTTTTAAACTAGTATCAGCAGGTCCAAATATACCACTACCATTGCTAATTGCCTGTCCACCAGAGTGACCAAGTTGACTACATACCAGACCGGCTAAACGGTCGTCAAAGTTCTTGTTACAAACCGTTGCCCATGAACCATTCACAAACATCTCCAAGCGTCCCTCAGCAGCATTCTGGCCATCAGCCAATCTGACATCTCCTTCTGAACTTCCAACGTCAGTAGTATCTTCATCATCAACATCATCTGCTTCTGAAGTAATGTCTGGACTGTCATCTTCTGTAGTAGCTTCTTTTTCATCTTCGGTGGCCTCGGTAGTAGTAACATCTAGTGACGAAATAGAATACAGTCAGTCGGAAGAGGTGACTTAATTTTGCTCAATATCTTCTTGACTAATTGTACTGTTATCTCTATTTAAAATACTCACCATAGTCACACCGAACCCCAACATCAGCATTATGGTTACAGCGTTTTGTGATCCCTGACTGTCTGTCACATTCATGGATGAATCCTTCAAAATTCTCATTACATTTTATATTACGCATCACTTTTAAACTAGTATCAGCAGGTCCAAATATACCAGTGCCATTAGTAATTGCCTGACCACCAGAGTGACCAAGTTGACTACATACCAGACCGGCTAAACGGTCGTCAAAGTTCTTGTTACAAACCGTTGCCCAGGAGCCATTCACATACATCTCCAAGCGTCCCTCAGCAGCATTCTGACCATCAGCCAATCTTACATCTCCCTCTGAAAGAATATCTGAACTCCCAACGTCAGTAGTATATTTACCTTCAATACCATCTTCTTCGTCTTCTGTTCCCTCGGCAGTAGTAACATCTAGTCACAAAATAGAATAAGTCAATCAGAATAGATTGCTAAGTTTACGAATAATTATTCACACTGGGTTTTTTTTAAAGAAAAAGCTGAATAAAGACGTGCATAAGACCTACTAATAAGAGATTACTTCTAAATATTTTGTTTGTACCTTCATTCTCGTAATGATAATAATAGTAATAATCTTCGTGGAATAAGCATCTACCTAAAAAGGAAAATAAATTATTATTGAATTTAATACTGCTTTGGTAGACTCTATAGCTCACCATATCGGTCGGTTGGTCGGTCAGTCGGTAAAAAATTACCCGAATTTACGCACGCGACTGCAGCCATGCATATGGCCTTGTTTACATTGGTATAATTAAGTAGGTTGGTATACTGTAGTCATATTTTAATGAATCGAAGGCAAATTGATTAATTTTGAAACGCTTGTAGGGGACAAAATTATTCTTCTGTATTAGGCTTAACTACATCGTCAGTTAATGCAATTATTTGAGCAAGATATTTTTTTGTAATACACACTGCTTACATTTGCAAACATTTTTACTTGATCCCTTAACAAAACGTTTCTTAATGGTGAGTGCTAGAAGTTTCTGAATTTGTATTTTTTTTCTTGTCTGTATAACTATTATTTAACATTATTTATATATTTAAATTAATACTTACTGTGTGGCACTGTCTCTTGACAGACGAATGCGCATCCATCTAGGCAGCACTTTGTATTACCTATGCAGTCTTCATCATATTTACACATGTGCTCACATTCGTTAGTGATAAGTGCATTTAGTATCTCTGGCGTAGGCTCTATCATCACAGGACAATACCCTGTCTTCGGTTGTGAAGGTAGGCTTATAATTTCTATTATTGAGGAGCGGAAGTACGAAAGAATATAATATTTCTATCATAATTTTGGACTATTTTTCTTAATAATTTGTTTCAGAATGTTATTCTCTATCATATGGTCCCTTCCTTAACATGCAATGACTGAATTTATTAACCAATATGAAACACATTTTAGAATACAGGAATAGCACCAAACGAAAAGGAAAAACACATTTAGGCCTACTTGTTAAGAGCAGAGAGATAATATTTTCACTCTTCCTCGTTATGAGAGTGCAAAAGTTTGAAATATACCATGTATGTAATGTAAAATAGAAAAATTGATAATTTTTTTTCGAAAAAGAAAGATAAACCTGCGAAGAGAAAAATAATTTTGAAATGTAATTTATTCTTTCGTTGGTTTGTTGATTGTGAACTTACCTTCAGTGTCCCATTGAGCCTCGGTTACCAGTGGTAAGGATGCGCTGGTTGGAAGACCAATTAATAATGCTAATAAAATAACCATCTCTGCACTTGGTCCCATCGTGAAGGATAATGGATCAGATGCGTATAAAAACTTCAAAATGTATATTTACCCGATAGCTTTCATGAAATTAAATCTACCAATGTGACGTCATTTTGCGAATTCAATACGTAATTCAAAACTTGCAACACAATAACTTGAAACGAATACAATTTATTAACTTATTATGTTGAATTTAACAAAGGGTGGGCATGACAAATATGTTGTTCACGCATGATGAGTTTTAGTACATGTCGTCATCAACAAACTTTAATATAAATATAATGCATGTCCACATTCAGTACATGAGCATAGTAAAACATAAAATCCTACCGACAGTGGTTACTTACTTACTTATTAGTACCAGTCAATTTAAGTATGTATTTATTTATATATTATATCTTTTAATCTTAGTACGGTACTTATATAAGATTACATATCTATTCCGTTTCATCACAGCTGTTGCCAGCTATACGTGTACAATTGTTAACTCGTATAATTGGACACCGTTCACACGGCATTTGTATTTATAGTTACATTTTCACAATCTGGTAATTTCCTACATTCACAAAAGGAAATGACCAGATCATGATACGAAATGATGATTGTTGTTACTATAATAAATATTGCCGTATGAACGGTATGAATATAGAGTTAATGGTACAATCATATTGCTGTTGAGAAATCCCATCCCGTACTCAGTTGAACAAACATTTTTCTCTATTTTGTGGCGTAAGGCTTGGTTCACACTAGGACGCAAAGCAAATTGACCAATTACAGGCGACAGTTCGAATAATCCGTCGCTTTTGATTGGTCAATTCGCGTGCGTTGAACTTTACGTCCCTGTGTTGCGTCCTAGTGGGAACAAACTTTTAACACCACTTGTATTCACATTAATATCATCATAGTCATGTCATCACCATAATATATTATCTTCATATTATTTTCATTATTATCACATGTTTTTTATCATTTCAATTTGATTAACTTCATCAGTGGTATACCATTTTAGATTTCGTAATTGAACAAACTTTTAATGCGCATGCGTGAGATATTGCCTCAAATATGTCTAATTCGCATGCAAATGTTTAAACTCTAAAAACATGATACTTATATTATGGCATAATGAAGATAACGTGACCACATGTCCGTCACACGGTGACCGAACTATCACTGAACGGTCAAAAGACCGGATCACCTACCATCTGTGCCACGTATAAATTTATCAGATTTTAGTATCCATTTCGAAATTGTATATACATGTATATGACTATTTATACGTACACCCCGATGGTTACCAGTGTGTATTGCGCGGAATTTTAACTAAATAATATTACGTTTAAATTATTTGTTCCAGAGCATAATATTTGTTTGATCTTGCATTGTTATTGTATCATTTGAATAAATAATAAATGTTGCAATATTTACGTAAAGGCCAACTCAGACAGCGTCGTACGACAAAGCCCGACAAGTCGTCTCGTCGGGAGAAAATGTTTAAAGTTCTCGCGACGACCTAAAAAACTAATCTAGACGATACTCGTCTCGTCTGGATTCAACTCACCGGGTAGTCAAGACATTTCGTCGTGCCTCGTCGTACGACGCTGTCTGAGCTCGAATTTAATAATATTATGACATATTATGACAGATCATTGCAAGCAATGGAACGAAAAGAAGACACACAAGAAATGACTGGATGAAGTAAAGTAAATTGAGAGAAGAGGATGCCGAGCTTAGAAAGGAAAATCATTTCAATGTGGCGGTCATTACATTATGGCGGACATTACATCCTACTCTATTGCACGGTTCATAACAGAATAAAATGCTCGAAAGGCTGTCAATATGATGTATTGAAATTGAACAGATTTAATTCCGTTCTTTATTTCCTGTTTGGTTTCTATTCAAGGTCCGGATTTTTTTAAATTCTAGAACAGGAAGTAGTTGCTCATGATAAATGAAATGTATAATATCTACACACAAATGGAATGTATTTCCCAATTGAGATAATTTATTGTTAACTCATGCGATAACAAACATAGTGCGCTAAAAGTGTCTATCTTCGTTTACCTAACTAAAGATTATCAGACTATTATGTATTTACCTATGAATCATTTATTTTAAAAAAAGAATCAATCAATCAATTGCATTGTTATTGTATCATTTGAATAAATAATAAATGTTGCAATATTTACGTAAAGGCCAACTCAGACAGCGTCGTACGACAAAGCCCGACAAGTCGTCTCGTCGGGAGAAAATGTTTAAAGTTCTCGCGACGACCTAAAAAACTAATCTAGACGATACTCGTCTCGTCTGGATTCAACTCACCGGGTAGTCAAGACATTTCGTCGTGCCTCGTCGTACGACGCTGTCTGAGCTCGAATTTAATAATATTATGACATATTATGACAGATCATTGCAAGCAATGGAACGAAAAGAAGACACACAAGAAATGACTGGATGAAGTAAAGTAAATTGAGAGAAGAGGATGCCGAGTTTAGAAAGGAAAATCATTTCAATGTGGCGGTCATTACATTATGGCGGACATTACATCCTACTCTATTGCACGGTTCATAACAGAATAAAATGCTCGAAAGGCTGTCAATATGATGTATTGAAATTGAACAGATTTAATTCCGTTCTTTATTTCCTGTTTGGTTTCTATTCAAGGTCCGGATTTTTTTTAATTCTAGAACAGGAAGTAGTTGCTCATGATAAATGAAATGTATAATATCTACACACAAATGGAATGTATATTTTCCAATTGAGATAATTTATTGTTAACTCATGCGATAACAAACATAGTGCGCTAAAAGTGTCTATCTTCGTTTACCTAACTAAAGATTATCAGACTATTATGTATTTACCTATGAATCATTTATTTAAAAAAAAGAATCAATCAATCAATTGCATTGTTATTGTATCATTTGAATAAATAATAAATGTTGCAATATTTACGTAAAGGCCAACTCAGACAGCGTCGTACGACAAAGCCCGACAAGTCGTCTCGTCGGGAGAAAATGTTTAAAGTTCTCGCGACGACCTAAAAAACTAATCTAGACGATACTCGTCTCGTCTGGATTCAACTCACCGGGTAGTCAAGACATTTCGTCGTGCCTCGTCGTACGACGCTGTCTGAGCTCGAATTTAATAATATTATGACATATTATGACAGATCATTGCAAGCAATGGAACGAAAAGAAGACACACAAGAAATGACTGGATGAAGTAAAGTAAATTGAGAGAAGAGGATGCCGAGCTTAGAAAGGAAAATCATTTCAATGTGGCGGTCATTACATTATGGCGGACATTACATCCTACTCTATTGCACGGTTCATAACAGAATAAAATGCTCGAAAGGCTGTCAATATGATGTATTGAAATTGAACAGATTTAATTCCGTTCTTTATTTCCTGTTTGGTTTCTATTCAAGGTCCGGATTTTTTTAAATTCTAGAACAGGAAGTAGTTGCTCATGATAAATGAAATGTATAATATCTACACACAAATGGAATGTATTTCCCAATTGAGATACTTTATTGTTAACTCATGCGATAACAAACATAGTGCGCTAAAAGTGTCTATCTTCGTTTACCTAACTAAAGATTATCAGACTATTATGTATTTACCTATGAATCATTTATTTAAAAAAAAGAATCAATCAATCAATGTAACTTTATTCATCGCTCAAGAAGCAATTAAATGAACATCAAATATTTTAAAATATATGATTTTATTTTTTTTAAACCCAAACAGTTGCTTATCAAAGTAGTTCATTGTGTTTTTGAAATAGTGATATAAAACAGATATTTCTTTACTTCTTAGATAAAAAGACAGAAAGACAACAGGCGTTAAACGTTATCTTATTGCTATGTTTAAATGTCATGTTATCAATCTAAAGACAAAAATAACGTCCACTCAATACAAACGTCACATTCATTATCTGATCGTTAGTCATTAAATTGTTTACTTGTCAATACATAGTAATAATCTTGCTTTATAGCAACTATACTGATAACATTATTGCTTAACATCTTGAACGTTGTACTTGGACGATAAGAATTTTCATTAAGAGTTACTAATTATGATGACACTGAAATAAGGGACTAGTCTACTTGGTCAGGCATCATGGATATCGACAAACTACAACCGTTCCGAAGAATTACATTTATATTGTATATATTCTTCTTATGTTTCAATGTTTCTTCTTCGTCAAATCGGAATAAAGTAGTGCTGACTGACAACAAATACCAGAATCTTATTATTGCTATCAACCAAAAGGTTCCAGTTGATACAACTATTATTGATCGAATAAAGGTTTGTAGGCTTGGTTATCTAAAAACGGGGAGCTGTTGGTTTTTCCCCCAGCGAACGATTACATGTCGCTATCAAAAAAATGATCATATTCGACAATACTGCTACAACCCGGAATTAAGTTTTAAATGGTTCATCAGGTCGTGAAAAATATAAATTCTCAATCTTTTAAGAGTTTGGTCTTACGCTAATTCTTAATAAAAAAAAAAAGGTTAGACTAGCAAGTTGATGGAAAGTCTTGGAAGAGTCAGCATAAAGTGTCCCGGCCCCGAAAAAAATTCTCATCTTTAGTGATTTAATTAAAGAGGCTCTGAACCATTCAATGCTTGTAATAGTTTCCTCCTATTTTGTTTGTATGGAGGTTGTTTTTTAAATGGATTTGTGTTTGTATTATTATTATTGGCATGTTTTCAATGTGAGTTCTAGTTATTAAACTTTCAATAATTAAAGTACTGTTGTTTTTATGTTATAGGATTTATTCACCGACGGATCGCGAAGACTGTTTGAGGCGACCAACAGACGGGCCTACTGGAAAACCATTACGATTTTGGTTCCTAAAACATGGCCGGCTAATGCAAATTACATATTGCCTAAAACGGAGAGTTTTAGTATAGCTAATATTGTGATTGACCTCCCAAATGAACGATATGAAGACAACCCGTACACACAGCAGCCTGGCTCTTGTGGAAATAAGGGAGAATATATTCATTTAACACCAAATTTCATACTTAATAAGATAAACAGCGAGAATGTGTGGGGTCCTGTGGGTAAGTTCTTTTCTTACTTTTTTCTTTTGATAAATTGTATCTGAACAAGGGCAGGATATGTTGTCTAGAGGTAGAATATTTGAAAAAAAGGGTAGCGAACACTTTTTCCATACACATTTTCCCTGGAAGTTAAATCAACAGTTACGACACAGAAAGATACAATTACATAACATATGTAAAAATCGGAGAAATGGAGATTTTTATATAGGCAAAAGGATTTTTTTGTTTATTTAGACAAATTGTTGGTGCATGAATGGGGTCATCTCCAGTGGGGCCTCTTTGATGAGTATCCTACCGAGGATACTCCCAATTTCTACAAACATTCAAACAACAAAATCGAAGCGACCAGATGTTCGCTTGCGGTCAAAGGTCAATATAAAAGGAACGGTACGGATGAGGAATGTTATTTGGACCCTGATACTGGTGTCTATGAGAGTGGATGTGTGTTCTATCCAGATACTAAAAATCAAACTGCTACGGCTTCATATATGTATGGCCAATTCATAGACTCGGTAAGTCTTTACTTTGTTATTTTTCCATAATCTCACTTTTTAAAAAACAGAGGAGTGTTCATAGTGTTTTCCAACATTGAAACATTCATCAGTAAATATTTGTATTCGCCGTTTTAGTTCTGTGGCTCTCGTTTGTCCCACAATCATATTAGTTATCAAATATCTGCAAACATAATTTTAGCTTGGTTCCGGCTTGGATGACGTATACCTACGCGCAATGCAACTAATTCGATCAATCCCTGAAAAGATCAAGACCTAACACATGCTATCTAGGGTACTTAGACAATGATCCCCAGTTAGCGGTGATAGTATATCTCCGTACTCCGGTTTGGGTGCTAGCTTGGGGTTTTGTCTTTTTGTTCTCTCTTTCTCTTTTATTGTCGAGCGCATATAGACATCGTTTATTTGCGCTATATAAATCTATCCATTATTAATGTTAATCACGACGCGTGATTGTTCCACTCGCGTTGCGAAGCTTGCGTAGATTAACAATGTACTATAAAGTAGAAACAAATATATTTCATATATCACAGCAATCACACTACAACTGCAATAAACATAGCATTATTGTCGGGATGAATGATGATTGTATTGGGCCCTCTTGATGGATATTTCGAAATAAACTTTGTCGCTACTTTGACTGGTAAGATAGTCATTTTCGTTATGTTCATTTTTTTATGAATTTCAACTTTCAGGTCACGTCGTTCTGTCACAGTGACCCGTCAGATCCACTGGGTTACCATGACGTTGAGCTGCCTCATAAACATAATACAGTGTGTGGTTCCAGAAGTGCGTGGGATATCATTCTAAAAACACAAGATTTCAAAGGCGGTGTCAACCAACCTGTGGCTGGATATGTCGATACAACACCAACGTTCACACTTATGCAACCGACAGACCGACGTGTAGTGTTAGTGTTGGATGTTTCAGGGAGTATGTCTGTAAATACAACGACTTATTTATCTTTAACTAAACACGTGCGAGGCCATAACGATTCTATATTGATCGATTCTAATAAGTAATGCAAACGAAAACTAACGAGTTATGATAAAGAGAAAGCCAAATTCTAAGCATTGTTCAAGTACAAATATAGAATAAATAGGAGTTCCAGATATTTTTTATAGCTTAATACACATTCTATTTTATAACTATATTTTCAAACCTATATTACAGGGTGACAGACTTCTGCAACAACGACAATCAGCAACACATTATCTGCTGTATACCATTGATAGTGGCAGTTATGTTGGCATCGTTCAATTTTCAAATGATGCTCAAGTTTTATCCGAATTGGTAGAAATAACCGATGATAATTCTCGTGAGGCACTGGTGGCAGTATTGCCAACACTTGTTGATGGTTTGACCTCCATAGGGTCTGGTGTGCTAAAAGGAATTGAGGTAACAGTTTTGTAGATGTTTTAAACCAACATTCATGTTCAGAGACCCGACGGCACTTTTAAGACCATTGAGAGAATGAGCAGCTATTCGCCTAATAGCAATGTGCGATTGTTTTTAATTCATATCCAAACTAATGGCAGGGTGTGTCAAGTCAGAGACCTAATTTTAAACCACAATCATAGTATAGTACACTGGAACTGAATATGTATACGTGCACAAACGGCTTTTTTTCCATTTTTCTGTGTGCAAAATTTTATGAGAAATGTGCATTATATAGTATTTAGTTGGAGTTTGTTAGTTAAAGTATATTCTGAATATAAATTAATCTTCACATGGGCCTTTTCTAGTTTATAAATTGATACAACCAGTTTTAAATATTTGTTACGATTTTAATGAACCATTACCGTACGAGTTATTTGCGAAATATTTGATTCACAAGTTTTATACTTGAAAGTGAAACAGATTATGGTGAATCTTTTTTTAAATTCTTCAATATAGGTGCTGTCGCGTGGTATACAAACTGCAAAAGGTGGTTCTCTACTCTTACTGACGGATGGGGGAAACAACGTCTCACCTGATATCAATGATGTTCTTGATGACGTAGACAACGCAGGCGTCGTCGTAGACACTATTGCCTTCTCTAGCAGTGCCGATCCTAATCTTGAAAATCTTAGTGATGTATCCGGCGGAATTTCATTTTACTTTATCGATACAGAAGAGATATCTGGTCTTAATAGTGCTTTTGAAGCAACTGTAACAAGCCGACCGGATCAAAGCTCCCAGCCTCTCCCAATAACGGTTATTATATGTTTGTTTATTTGTGTTATCTAATTGTGTAAGCCCAAGGCAATCTAACAAAAGGATGTTAAGCTCGCTTTGCCAAGACAGGAACTTGTAACCGTCCATTGATCTTATGATTGGCTGCGACAAATTCACACTAGTTGCGGTTACAGTCAAGTACATTGTTTCTGCTTAGGTGCGTGGAACTGATCGTGTCGCAACCAAACATTAAACCTTTCATCTAATTTAGCTTCTGTTGTTAGATTGCCTTGGTAAGCCTAGGGCTGTCTCAATAATGCAATTCAAGCGAATAAAATAACCAGTCATTGTTTAAAAACTGAGCGGCAGAGTAATGTGCAATTTAAGCTTGGTTCCCACTAGAAGCACAACGCAATCGAGTTTAACAATGACAAGCGACAGTTTAAGTATTCCACCGATTGTGATTGGTCAAATCACCTACGTTGCTTTTACGCACTTACGTTGCGTCTCTAGTGGGAACCAAGCATTACTGTACTAACATGTCCTGAACATGGCCTTGGTGTTTTGTTTGTAATTTACTTGTATTTATCTCACTCATCTCTGTATTTAATATATTTTTAACGATTTTAATGCCTACTTCTCCACCAGGAGCTCGAGGAGCTTATATGCTATTATTGGCTTCAGCAGATACCAACTTTTAAAACTGTGTTTCTTGGAGCAATGATCTCTAATCAGTCTAACCACATTTTAGCTTTACAGCGATGCCGTAGCTACAGTTGGTGGATCTTTTTCAAGCGTTGGCGACTCTGTGATTGTCGATTCAGATCTAGGGAAAGACACCGTTTTCTCCTTCTCGTGGATCAACTCCAACAGCATTCAAGTAGACCTTACATCACCGGACGGGAATTTAGTTGATCAAAGTTTACAAAAGGTTGACCTGTCGCTAAAGGCGATCAATATTAAGATTCCGAATATTGCCCAGGTAAGAGGTGAATATTACATCTCTAAGTAAGTATGTGTTTGCTAGGCCTATTACATTTTTATAGTAGGCCAATAAGATATTTTAATATCTTAGAGGTCTTGAAATACAATGGACAATATAAGTTGATTACCTGTAGCGAATTTTTCAGTTATTAAAAGTCTTATTTTCTCAAATGTGCTCTAATTGATCCCAAATCGTAGGGCCTGCCAACAAGCCTAATACTCTATCAACAGTATAATAAAAATGTGTTTTAATATAGGATGGAATATGGGATTTCAGCATCAAAAGCACTAGTACCGATACTGTCACAGTGAATGTACAATCAAGTCCTCAGACTGCTGACAATTGCCCTATAACAGTCGTCCCACTCATAGGTGACCCTTCGATTGATTACACTACAGAGCCGTACACAATAATCTGCGTAGCTGTTATCAAGTGCTATTTACCCGTAGTAGGTGCTGATGTATTTGCTATAATTGAAAGTTCAAATGCATGTCAGACGGTAGAATTATTACTATTTGATAATGGAGCAGGAGCAGATGTCACCAAAGATGATGGAATATATTGTGGTTATTTTCTGGACGCATGTGGAGACGGTCGCTATAGTGTTGCTGTAAAAGTCAAGAGTCCGGAGAAAAATACAGCTTTTGTTAACATGGCTAAAGCAACTGGATCTCTACCAATCAATCCAGGTCAGCATACTCTAAATCTATATGATGACCTGTCTTCCATTAAGTCTATTAATAATCAAATGTAGGCCTATGATCACCGAATAGTCACAGTGTAGGCCTATTTTCTGGATAAATCAGGCATACTAAAATAAGTTTAACTTAAACTTACATTTAAAACAACCCTTACAATTAGCTGTCAATTATTATTTAGATTCAACGACGAATAAAGAATTACCAGTTTTTGTCCCGACTGGAATGTTTTCACGCAGTGCTTCAGGGGGAGTTATACAGGTAACAGGTTATGTTAACAGATCACGGACAACTGATGTCGTATCTCCATCAAAGATCATCGATCTCAGAGTTCTTGCAACTTCGTATTCAGAACAGAAAGTTGTATTACAATGGACGGCAGTAGGAGACGATTTAGATACAGGAAATGGTATGTGTATGTTGTATAAACAATTAATTATTAACTTCCTACAACCAACCCCCTACCTAACTTTCCCACTTCCCCGACCCTTATCTCCACCATCGCTCCATTCTCTCTTTTTCTCTTTCTTGTGCTAGACTTACGAGCCACAGAAATGCACGCTACACAAAGTGTTGTATACAGTCTGCGCGAATAATGGAGCGATCGTTTAAACATGCCTAAGTATGGTTCTAGGACACCTACCCCCTAGACAGTTACCCCCCGGATGTTTACCACCCGGACAACTACCCCCTTAGGACAACTACCCCCCGGACAACTACTCCCCGGACAACTACCCCCTTAGGACAACTACCCCCTTAGGATAACAACCCCCCGGACAACTACCCCCGGACAACTACCCCCTTAGGACAACTACCCCCTTAGGATAACTACCCCCGGGTAACTACCCCCGGGTAACTACCCCCGGTCAACTACCCCCCGGACAACTACCCCCCGGACAACTACCCCCTCCCTTAGGACTATATTTATGTTCAATCTTTTACTTTTGTTTACAATAATGAATAGTAATTCGTCAAAGTAACGAATTAAAATATAGTTATTAATTCCTATTATACACTGTTGCAGAGTCAGGTTGTTGAATGGTCTGGGTGGTAGTTGTCCGTCCGGGGGGTAGTTGTTCTAAAGGGATAGTTGTCTGGGTGGTAGTTGTCCAGTGGTTAGTTGTCCTACGGAGGTAGTTGTCGAGGTAGTTGTCCGCGGGGTAATTACCCGGGGGGGGGGGGGGGAGGGGGGGGGGGGTAATTGTCAGGGGGATAATTGTTCCTAGGGGGTAATTGTCCGGGGGGTAGTTGTCCAGGGGGTAGTTGTCCTAAGGGGGTTGTTGTCCTAAGGGGGTAGTTGTTCAGGTGGTGGTTGTCCGGGGGGTAGTTTTCCGGGGGGTAAATGTCCAGGGGGTGAATATCCGGATACGCTAAGTATTGGTAGAACTACAATGTAACCAGAGCCACCAAAGCCTGCGTGTCTGAAATTTGACGCAAATGTGACCGAGGAAGAATAACTTACCGATTTGTTTATAGCCAAAACCGGATGTAGGCTGACCCCTATCGGATGTTACCGGCCCTCTATCGACAAATTGTATATGAATGCAGTTTTAGTTTAAACAATATTTATCTGCATTATCACACGTGAGAGTCAGATATGATATTATTTCTTCATTTTGGTACCGTTGATATGTTTTAGTTTCAATTTATAATGTTAACTTATGTGTTCCTTATTTTCTAGCAACTAAATACGAACTTAAAATGGCAGACAGTTTCTCAGAACTGCTTACAAATTTCGCAAATGCGCGTGAAATAAATAACATTGACGTCATTGAAGGGGATATAACAATAGTTAGACCAGCTGGTGTTGTTGAAAGAATAGGATTGAGAGTGCCAACACGAGGGGCCAATCAAACATATTTTTTTGCAATTCGAGCCCAGGATGAAGCAAGCAATTACGGTGATGTTTCTAACATTGTGTCGGCGAATATGCAATATATACCGCCGATTCCTTATATGTTAAATTCAACAACTGTGTCTCTAACATCTGCTGATACAACAACAACTAAACATCCTACAAGTGTGCCTGTCACTATCCCTGCCAATAACTCCACTACCACAACTGATTTAAGTCAAAATACCACGACAACTGTGAATGGCACTGCTAATCATACAGACAGTACACAATACCCTACTATTCCAACATCTCCTACAAAAAGCACTGAACCCATCGAAGCAACTGCTCAGCCACCCGAAAATGAAGATAGAACAGCGCTGTGGGCGTCTCTCGGTGCTGTTGTTGGGATTGCTTTAATTTCTTTAGCTGTCTTTGGAATTATCAAGTTTGTAGGGAAGAAGAACAAAGTTGATATTGACCCAGAAAACGGACAGGAAATGACGTCAAGTCAAAGTTTTGAAGAATAATATTTTTTTTAGACATATTATGTTGGTCATGATAGGTTATTTTAAAGTAATATTTAGGTCATATTTATAAATAAAAAATATATGACTTCCGACAGTTTCATAGTATGTACCGGTAGATAAAAGTCCGAACATGCTTAATTGTTAACATAATGTGTGTGATATCTCCTAAATATTGTGAATGACGTGTTTACATATTCAAAGATCCTATATACTTTCAGATCTTCATGTACGGAGGTATCATACTTATGTACAGGTATAATAAATAATAATAGTAATTATTATCATTATTTATAGTTCAACTATTTGTTATTCTTGATTAATTTCGAAATAGTGATATATTGCGGTTACATTTTTTCAATTCAATTTATTTTCCACATTCGGCACCCACAAACATGTACATGGATGATGCATATTTTAAGTTATGTGTGGAGCACATATCTTAAAGCTAACCTTGGCAAATAATATAATTGACAATAAAAATAAAAGAATAAATAAATAAGGCAGTATACAAATAAATAACAACGTTACATGTGTGATGATAGATCACTTATCATCTTTAATCCTTTAAGAAGTGAGCCCTCTGTATAATGTGAGCCCTCCTCTGGTGAGGTGCACAACAAACAGTGTACAAATATGGCGTCTGAATAAATGGATCCTGAGACTATATATGATGTTGTAATCGTCTGTTATTATTGTAATCATTCACCCACCGAACCCATCAAAACATAACAATATGAACATTTTCTGACTGTGTGACTACTTTATCGTTTTGATTTAGCTTTTGCTTATTTAACTTGGTATCTACATTTTGGGATTCAGCCACTGAAACCAACACTATTGTCAATTTTCAGTATTTTGTCTTTGGATTTATATATATTGTATTATATAAATAAGCAGGGTGGTATTTACTCGAGATCAGAGACAGTTTAAACGCACGTTTAAAGCTGTTCAGTGAAGTTTTACCTAAACTTATATTGGAAATAAATTGCCACAATTTGGGCCAGCATAAAAAAATGGAAAGTAATCTAAGATGGGAATTGCAGGTTGATATTGAATAACAATATTTAGCAGATAATCTTGTCGCGATTGTTCACTGTTGATGTAGACTAGTGTATGGTGCACACTTGTGGTACGCCATGTTGATGTTAATAAAAGTACGAATTAATGCATAGGTTGCGGTTACTGAAGCGTGGTTCCTACTAGCGACGCAACGTACGCAATCAACTCAGACAGCACCGGAAATTTCGTCGGACCCCGTCGTACGACGCTGTCTGAGCTCGACTTTAATAATATTATGACATATTATGACAGATCATTGCAAGCAATGGAACGAAAAGAAGACACACAAGAAATGACTGGATGAAGTAAAGTAAATTGAGAGAAGAGGATGCCGAGCTTAGAAAGGAAAATCATTTCAATGTGGCGGTCATTACATTATGGCGGACATTACATCCTACTCTATTGCACGGTTCATAACAGAATAAAATGCTCGAAAGGCTTTCAATATGATGTATTGAAATTGAAAAGATTTAATTCCGTTCTTTATTTCCTGTTTGGTTTCTATTCAAGGTCCGGATTTTTTTTAATTCTAGAACAGGAAGTAGTTGCTCATGATAAATGAAATGTATAATATCTACACACAAATGGAATGTATTTCCCAATTGAGATAATTTATTGTTAACTCATGCGATAACAAACATAGTGCGCTAAAAGTGTCTATCTTCGTTTACCTAACTAAAGATTATCAGACTATTATGCATTTACCTATGAATCATTTATTTAAAAAAAAGAATCAATCAATCAATTGCATTGTTATTGTATCATTTGAATAAATAATAAATGTTGCAATATTTACGTAAAGGCCAACTCAGACAGCGTCGTACGACAAAGCCCGACAAGTCGTCTCGTCGGGAGAAAATGTTTAAAGTTCTCGCGACGACCTAAAAAACTAATCTAGACGATACTCGTCTCGTCTGGATTCAACTCACCGGGTAGTCAAGACATTTCGTCGTGCCTCGTCGTACGACGCTGTCTGAGCTCGAATTTAATAATATTATGACATATTATGACAGATCATTGCAAGCAATGGAACGAAAAGAAGACACACAAGAAATGACTGGATGAAGTAAAGTAAATTGAGAGAAGAGGATGCCGAGCTTAGAAAGGAAAATCATTTCAATGTGGCGGTCATTACATTATGGCGGACATTACATCCTACTCTATTGCACAGTTCATAACAGAATAAAATGCTCGAAAGGCTGTCAATATGATGTATTGAAATTGAAGAGATTTAATTCCGTTCTTTATTTCCTGTTTGGTTTCTATTCAAGGTCCGGATTTTTTTAAATTCTAGAACAGGAAGTAGTTGCTCATGATAAATGAAATGTATAATATCTACACACAAATGGAATGTATTTCCCAATTGAGATAATTTATTGTTAACTCATGCGATAACAAACATAGTGCGCTAAAAGTGTCTATCTTCGTTTACCTAACTAAAGATTATCAGACTATTATGTATTTACCTATGAATCATTTATTTTAAAAAAAGAATCAATCAATCAATGTAACTTTATTCATCGCTCAAGAAGCAATTAAATGAACATCAAATATTTTAAAATATATGATTTTATTTTTTTTTAAACCCAAACAGTTGCTTATCAAAGTACTTCATTGTGTTTTTGAAATAGTGATATAAAAATGAAGGTCTTATATTAAAATTCAACTTTAACTAACATTTATTTCATTAAATACAATACAAATAACACAGAGCATACAAATGAGGACCAATCTAGAAGTAAACTTGTCTCAGTTGGCTCTTTAAAATGATTACAACAAATCATAAGACAAGTGAGAATAATGAAGCATCAGTAGTAATAATAATAATAATAATAATAATAATAATAATAATGAAATGTTTAATATTAATAGGTAACAGATATTTCTTTACTTCTTAGATAAAAAGACAGAAAGACAACAGGCTTAAAGTTAACTTTGGTGGTATTTTCCAAACGGGTTAAACGTTATCTTATTGCTATGTTTAAATGTCATGTTATCAATCTAAAGAAAAAATAACGTCCACTCAATACAAACGTCACATTCATTATCTGATCGTTAGTCTTTAAATTGTTTACTTGTCAATTGTTTGGCATTTTAAATCTGATGTTATACACGCAATGCATAGTAATAATATTGCTTTATAGCAACTATACTATGCCTGATAAGAAGCACAAATCAAAGAGATAACATTATTGCTTAACATCTTGAACGTTGTACTTGGACGATAAGAACTTTCATTAAGAGTTACTAATTGTGATGACATTGACATAAGGGACTAGTCTACTTGGTCAGGCATCATGGATATCGACAGACTACAATCGTTCCGAAGAATTACATTTATATTGTATATATTCTTCTTATGTTTTAATGTTTCTTCTTCGTCAAATCGGAATAAAGTTGTGCTGACTGACAACAAATACCAGAATCTTATTATTGCTATCAACCAAAAGGTTCCAGTTGATACGACTATTATTGATAGAATAAAGGTTTGTAGGTTTGGTTATCTAAAAACGGGGAATTGTTGGTTTTTCCCCCAGCGAACGATTGCATGTCGCTATCAAAAAAATGATCATATTCGACAATACTTCTACAACCCGGAATTAAGTTTTAAATGGTTCATCAGGTCGTGAAAAATCTAAATTCTAAATCTTTTAAGAGTTTGGTTTTACGCTAATTCTTAATAAAAAAGGTTAGACTAGCAAGTTGATGGAAAGTCTTGGAAGAGTCAGCATAAAGTGTCCCGGCCCCGAAAAAAATTCTCATCTTTAGTGATTTAATTAAAGAGTCTCTGAATCATGCAATGCTTGTTATAGTTTCCTCCTATTTTGTTTGTATGGAGGTTGTTTTTTAAATGGATTTGTGTTTGTATTATTATTATTATTGGCATGTTTTCAATGTGAGTTCTAGTTATTAAACTTTCAATAATTAAAGTACTGTTGTTTTTATGTTATAGGATTTATTCACCGACGGATCGCGAAGACTGTTTGAGGCGACCAACAGACGGGCCTACTGGAAAACCATTACGATTTTGGTTCCTAAAACATGGCCAGCTAATACAAGTTACATACTTCCTAAAAGGGAGAGTTTTAGTATAGCTAATATTGTGATCGACCTCCCGAATGAACGATATGAAGACAACCCGTACACACAGCAGCCTGGCTCTTGTGGAAATAAGGGAGAATATATTCATTTAACACCAAATTTCATACTTAATAAGATAGACAGCGAGAAAATGTGGGGTCCTGTGGGTAAGATCTTTTCTTACTTTTTTCTTTTGATAAATTGTATCTGAACAAGGGCAGGATATGTTGTCTAGAGGTAGAAAATTTGAAAACAAAATCACGTCAGGGTAGCGAACACCTTTTCCATACACATTTTCCCTGGAAGTTAAATCAACAGTTACGACACAGAAAGATACAATTACATAACATATGTAAAAATCGGAGAAATGGAGATTTTTATATAGGCAAAAGGATTTTTTTGTTTATTTAGACAAATTGTTGGTGCATGAATGGGGTCATCTCCAGTGGGGCCTATTCGATGAGTATCCTACCGCGGATACTCCCAATTTCTACAAACATTCAAACAACAAAATCGAAGCGACCAGATGTTCGCTTGCGGTCAAAGGTCAATATAAAAGGAACGGTACGGATGAGGAATGTTATTTGGACCCTGATACTGGTGTCTATGAGAATGGATGTGTGTTCTCTCCAGATACTAAAAATCAAACTGCTACGGCTTCATATATGTATGGCCAATTCATAGACTCGGTAAGTCTTTACTTTGTTATTTTTCCATAATTTCACTTTAAAAAAAAACAATAACAGAGGAGTGTTCATAGTGTTCATTAAATCAGTAAATATTTGTATTCGCCGTTTTAGTTCTGTGGCTCTCGTTTGTCCCACAATCATATTAGTTATCAAATATCTGCAAACATAATTTTAGCTTGGATCCGGCTTGGATGACGTAGACCTACGCGCAATGCAACTAATTCGATCAATCCCTGAAAAGATCAAGATCTAACAGATGCTATCTAGGGTACTTAGACAATGATCCCCAGTTGGCGGTGATAGTGTATCCCCATACTCCGGTTTGGGTGCTAGCTTGGGGTTTTGTCTTTTTGTTCTCTCTTTCTCTTTTATTGTCGAGCGCATATAGACATCGTTTATTTGCGCTATATAAATCTATCCATTATTAATGTTAATCACGACGCGTGATTGTTCCACTCGCGTTGCGTTTAATTTTTTTTTTTGGCGTTGTTGCGAAGCATGCGCAGATTAACAATGTACTATAAAATAGAAACAAACATATTTCATATATCACAGCAATCACACTACAACAATAAACATAGCATTATTGTCGGGATGAATGATGATTGTATTGGGCCCTCTTGATGGATATTTCGAAATAAACTTTGTCGCTATTTTGACTGGTAAGATAGTCATTTTCGTTATGTTCATTTTATGAATTTCAACTTTCAGGTCACGTCGTTCTGTCACAGTGACCCGTCAGATCCACTAGGTTATCATGATGTTGAGCTGCCTCATAAACATAATACAGTGTGTGGTTCCAGAAGTGCGTGGGATATCATTCTAAAAACACAAGATTTCAAAGGCGGTGTCAACCAACCTGTGGCTGGAAATGTCGATACAACACCAACGTTCACACTAATGCAACCGACAGACCGACGTGTAGTGTTAGTATTGGATGTCTCAGGGAGTATGTCTGTAAATACAAAGACTTATTTATCTTTAACTAAACACGTGCGAGGCCATAACGATTCTATATTGATCGATTCTAATAAGTAATGCAAACGAAAACTAACGAGTTTATGACGAAGAGAAAACCAAATTCTAAGCATTGTTCAAGTACAAATATAGAATAAATAGGAGTTCCATATATTGTTTATAGCTTAATACACATTCTATTTTATAACTATATTTTCAAACCTATATTACAGGGTGACAGACTTCTGCAACAACGACAATCAGCAACACATTATCTGCTGTATACCATTGATAGTGGCAGTTATGTTGGTATCGTTCAATTTTCTGATGATGCTCAAGTTTTATCCGAATTGGTAGAAATAACTGATGATACTTCTCGTGAGGCACTGGTGGCAGTATTGCCAACACTTGTTGATGGTTTGACCTCCATAGGGTCTGGTGTGCTAAAAGGAATTGAGGTAACAGTGTTGTAGATGTTTTAAACCAATATTCATGTTCAGAGACCCGACGGCACTTTTAAGATCATTGAGAGAATGAGCAGGTATTCGCCTAATAGCAATGTGCGATTGTTTTTAGTTCATATCCAAACTAATGGCAAGGTTTGTCAAGTCAGAGACCTAATTTTAAACCACAATCATAGTATAGTACACTGGAACTGTGTGCAAAATTTTATGAGAAATGTGCATTATATAGTATTTAGTTGGAGTTTGTTAGTTAAAGTATATTCTGAATATAAATTAATCTTCACATGGGCCTTTTCTAGTTTATAAATTGATACAACCAGTTTTAAATATTTGTTACGATTTTAATGAACCATTACCGTACGAGTTATTTGAGAAATATTTGATTCACAAGTTTTATACTAGAAAGTGAAACAGATTATGGTGAATCTTTTTTTAAATTCTTCAATATAGGTACTTTCGCGTGGTATACAAACTGCAAACGGTGGTTCTCTACTCTTACTGACGGATGGGGGAAACAACGTCTCACCTGATATCAATGATGTTCTTGATGACGTAGACAACGCAGGCGTCGTCGTAGACACTATTGCCTTCTCTAGCAGTGCCGATCCTAATCTTGAAAATCTTAGTGATGTATCCGGCGGAATTTCATTTTACTTTATCGATACAGAAGAGATATCTGTTCTTAATAGTGCTTTTGAAACAACTGTAACAAGCCGACCGGATCAAAGCTCTCAGCCTCTCCCAATAACGGTTATTATATGTTTGTTTATTTGTGTTATCTAATTGTGTAAGCCCAAGGCAATCTAACAAAAGGATGTTAAGCTCGCTTTGCCAAAACAGGAACTTGTAACCGTCCATTGATCTTATGATTGGCTGCGACAAATTCACACTAGTTGCGGTTACAGTCAAGTACATTGTTTCTGCTTAGGTGCGTGGAACTGATCGTGTCGCAACCAAACATTAAACCTTTCATCTAATTTAGCTTCTGTTGTTAGATTGCCTTGGTAAGCCTAGGGCTGTCTCAATAATGCAATTCAAGCGAATAAAATAACCAGTCATTGTTTAAAAACTGAGCGGCAGAGTAATGTGCAATTTAAGCTTGGTTCCCACTAGAAGCACAACGCAATCGAGTTTAACAATGACAAGCGACAGTTTAAGTATTACACCGATTGTGATTGGTCAAATCACCTACGTTGCGTTTACGCACTTACGTTGCGTCTCTAGTGGGAACCAAGCATTACTGTACTAACATGTCCTGAACATGGCCTTGGTGTTTTGTTTGTATTTTACTTGTATTTATCTCACTCATCTCTGTATTTAATATATTTTTAAGGATTTCAATGCCTACTTCTCCACCAGGAGCTCGAGGAGCTTATATGCTATTGTTGGCTTCAGTAGATACCAACTTTTAAAACTTTGTTTCTTGGAGCAATGATCTCTAATCAGTCTAACCACATTTTAGCTTTACAGCGATGCCGTAGCTACAGTTGGTGGATCTTTTTCAAGCGTTGGCGACTCTGTGATTGTCGATTCAGATCTAAGGAAAGACACCGTTTTCTCCTTCTCGTGGATCAACTCCAACAGCATTCAAGTAGACCTTACATCACCGGACGGGAATTTAGTTGATCAAAGTTTACAAAAGGTTGACCTGTCGCTAAAGGCGATCAATATTAAGATTCCGAATATTGCTCAGGTAAGAAGTGAATATTACATCTCTTAGTAAGTCTGTGTTTACTAGACCTAATACATTTTTATAGTAGGCCAATAAGATATCTTAATATCTTAGAGGTCTTGAAATACAATGGACAATATAAGTTGATTACCTGTAGCGAATTGTTCAGTTATTAAAAGTCTTATTTTCACAAATGTTTTCTAATTGATCCCAAATCATAGTGCCTGCCAACAGGCCTAATACTCTATCAACAGCATAATAAAAAAGTGTTTTTCTATATAGGATGGAATTTGGGAATTCAGCATCAATAGCCCTAGTACCGATACTGTCACAGTGAATGTACAATCAAGTCCTCAGACTGCTGACAATTGCCCTATAACAGTCGTCCCACTCATAGGTGACCCTTCGATTGATTACACTACGGAGCCGTACACAATAATCTGCGTAGCTGTTACCAAGTGCTATTTACCCGTAGTAGGTGCTGATGTATTTGCTGAAGTTGAAAGTTCAAATTCATGTCAGACGGTAGAATTATTACTATTTGATAATGGAGCAGGTGCAGATGTCACCAAAGATGATGGAATATATTGTGGTTATTTTCTGGACGCATGTGGAGACGGTCGCTATAGTGTTTCCGTAAAAGTCAAAAGTCCGGAAAAAAATACAGCTTTTGTTAACATGGCTAAAGCAACGGGATCGCTACCAATCAATCCAGGTCAGAATACTTTAAAATTTACATGAATATGTCCTGTCGTCCATTAGGTCTATCATTAATTAATTCATTTATTTTACTTTTATTTCGGAAACGGACGTTCATAGTTACAAAATCAATTGCATAAATAAGTTTAAATAAAAAAGGCAGACACAAAAAAAAACACCGGTATCAGATCATCTCAAATGTAGGCCTAGGATCACAGTGTAGGCCTACATTGTGGATACATCAGACATACTAAAAGAAGTCCAACTTAAACTTACATTTAAAACAACCCTTACAATTATCTGTCAATTATTATTTAGATTCAACGACGAATAAAGAATTACCAGTTTTTGTCCCGACTGGAATGTTTTCACGTAGTGCTTCAGGCGGAGTTATACAGGTAACAGGTTATGTCAACAGATCACCGACAACAGATGTCATATCTCCATCGAAGATCATCGATCTCAGAGTTCTTGCAACTTCGTATTCAGAACAGAAAGTTGTATTACAATGGACGGCAGTGGGAGACGATCTAGATACAGGAAATGGTATGTGCATGTGCATAAATATTTAAACAAGCCCCTACCTCTAACTTTCCCACTTCCCCGACCCTTATCTCCACCATCGCTCCATTCTCTCTTTTTCTCTTTCTTGTGCTAGACTTATGAGCCATGCCAATGCACGTTACACAAAGTGTTGTATACAGTCTGCGCGTATAATAGGCGCGATCGTTAAAACATGCCTAAATATTGGTCGACCTACAATGTAGAGCCAGAGCCAGCACAAATGCTTCTCGATGCAACACATTATTTAGTTTTCAGAACCAGCCTGCGTGTCTTAAATTTGACGCCAAGATTTGTTTATAGCCTAAACCGGATGCAACCAGTGGTGGCGCCAGGATTTGCCCGACGGGGGGGCCGAATTCCCCGACGGGGGGGCCGAATTCCCCGACCGGGTAGGGGGGCGGGGCCGTACGCGCGAAAGAGGGGGTGGGTTTGGGAGGGGGTATCCCCCTCTTGAGCCTCAGAAAATTTTGAAAAAATAGATGCTTACACACTGTTTAATAGGCTAGAGCAACTAGTTTCCATTACATTTAATAACAATGTTACATAATGTAAATTTAAATAAATCCTTCCTAAATACTCTAATACGGATCTTTTTCGACGAACTAATAATAAACTTTGATCGAAAAACACTTCAAACGAAATGAACATTTGGTAATGCGGCACTCCGAAAATGCCTCGATAGTGCATGTGTTTAGTGTACGACTGTGCTTTGGTGGTCTGTTAACCTCAGATATATACCCTATAGCCGGGTGAATAACTCAATGTAATTTAGTATACAATGATTGCCGTAATCGCCGTGTCTATAACACAAATCAATAAAATGCCAAATCACCACACACGTTTTTTCGGCCGTGTACATAGAACAAGACATTTCATGTTTATGTTATGTCTATGAAATAATAATAAAAGAACATCATGTTTCTCGTTTTTTATTGTTTATACTGCATACCATTATATAAAAAATCTTCATACGCGAGAAAAAAGTTCACGATATTACACTCTACTCTGTACGGGGATGTAAATATACAGGTCCACGCTAACGCTTGCACACGGACCAGGGCGGAAAATGGTGTATTTTTGGAGAGTGATGACGTCAGCATTCACACGAGGAGCAAGCTAAGACAACGTGATGCTGGTAGTGGGAGTGCATGTGTTTTGAAAATAACTCGGTTGTGGGTATTTTCCGAAGATTTTAAATCACGTTTTCTTTTTAAACTCTTGAATTCATAAATAGTAATTAAACTCTTAGCTCTTTCACTTAAGTAGGCCTATTTACACAACTATAGCTCTAGCCTACTCTTCTTAATTAAAAGAGTCAAGTGCGTCGAATCTGCGTTTAGCGACGGTCGCGGGTTTGGTGCATCTTTTTTCCCCTTTAGAATTAAGGTGGGTGGCTAGTCACCCTATTCACCCCCTAGATCGAGATTTATGCGCGAAAAGAAACGTGATCAGACCCTGTTTTATGGTTCGGGCCAACCGCTTCCTCTTTCCAAATCGAACCCCCACCCAAACCCCTTTAATCGACAGCGAACATACACGCGGTACACCAATGGTTATTGGTAAATTGAAACAATTCGTAAACTCAACCGTGAGAACATAACTCGTACCTTTATCCCTGTATGAACGTACGTCGATGCGTAGTTGCAAATGAATCTCCGATTTTCGCCTGGAATCTGGAAAATACACATTTTGGTCCCTGGATGTAATATGATACAGCCCAGATATGTCGACGCGTATACCGCAGTAAGCCGGCCGGGCCATGAAAGATTCGTACAAAGAGACACCGCCAGACAAATGCGTACCACATACTGTTTACTTCGCTGTCAGTGTATCGTATGTACGTCAAAAATAGAATTCCGCAGTTACTTACAATATATAGTAGTACACTTAATAATGGTTTTATTTTTTACCAGAAAAGAAATGATCATATTTTTCTCCCCGACAATAAGGCCAATACTCCCCGACAGGGGGGCCAGCTTTCCCCGACGGGGGGGCCCTGGCCCCCCTGGCCCCCCCGCTGGCGCCACCATGCAGGCTGCCCCCTATCGGATGTTACTGGCCCTCTATCGACAAGTTGTATATGAATGCAATTTTAGTTTAAACTATATTGATGCATTATCACACGTGAGAGTCAGATATGATATTATTTCTTCATTTTGGTACCGTTGATCTCTTTTAGTTTCAATTTATAATGTTAACTTATGTTTTCTTTATTTTCTAGCAACTAAATACGAACTTAAAATGGCAAACAGTTTCTCCGAACTGCTTACAAATTTCGTAAATGCGCCTGAAATCAATAACAATGACGTCATTGAAGGGAATATAACAATAGTTAGACCAGCTGGTGTTGTTGAAAAAATAGGATTGAGAGTGCCAACACGAGGAGACAATCAAACTTATTTTTTTGCCATTCGAGCCCAGGATGAAGCAAGTAACTACGGTGATGTTTCTAACATTGTGTCGGCAAATATGCAATACATACCGCCGATTCCTTATATGGTAAATTCAACAACTGTGTCTCTAACATCTGCTGATAAAACAGTTACTGAAACAGTTACGGATGTTACTACAGATGCCATTACAACAGCTATTTCATCTACCGATTGGACTTTAGGCCTAACCACGAGTGACAGGTCTACTGGGCCTACGTATTTCACTCAAACCACAACGTCTACTATTACTACCACAGATTCAATAACCGTAAAACACACTGTAAACGACACTACTACTCCATCACTGGATCCTACAACAGAAAACCCAACTACTCAGACAAGCTTGGAGACCGAAGAGCCGACAAGTCATGAATTTACTACAGGCAGGCCAACTACTCTTGCAAGTACAGAGACACCAGGCTCGACAAGTCTCGAATCAATTACCAGCAACCCGACTACAATCAAGATGTCCCCGTCCGCGACTACATTAACAACCGTACCAACTTCCAACACAGTTACGTTAATGTCTACAACACACGTTTTAACAACCAAGAATACGTTAACTGGCACAAGCCAGGCTACCAATTCTAAACATCCTACAATTGTGCCTGTCACTATCCCTGCCAATAACTCCACTACTACAACTGATTTAAGTTCAAATACCACGACAACTATGAATGGCACCACTAATCATACAGAAAGTACACAATACCCTACTATTCCAAAATCTCCTACAAAAAGCAATACCACTGAACCCATCGAAGCAACTGCTCAGCCACCCGAAAATGAAGATAGAACAGCGCTGTGGGCGTCTCTCGGTGCTGTTGTTGGTATTGCTTTAATTTCTTTAGCTGTCTTTGGAATTATCAAGTTTGTAGGGAAGAAGAACAAAGTTGACATTGACCCAGAAAGCGGACAGGAAATGACGTCAGGTCAAAGTTTTGAAGATATTTAAATAAGATTTTTAAATAGACATATTATGTTGGTCATGATAGGTTATTTTAAAGTAATATTTTAGGTCATATTTATAAATCAAAAGTATATATGACTTCCGACAGTTTTATAGTATGTACCGGTAGATAAAAGTTCGAACATGCTTAATTATTAACATAATGTGTGTGATATCTCCTAAATCTTGTGAATGACGTGTTTATTTATTCAAAGATCCTATAGACTCACGACTTTCAGATCTTCATGTGCGGAAGTATCATACTTATGTACAGGTATAATAAATATTAATTATCATTATTAATACTAATAATCACATTTTTTGTCCAGGAAATTTATAGAATACATGCAGTTTTGTTTATTGTATTTTATTTTTCAAATCCAGTCTAATATAATATATATATAATATATATAATAATATATAGTAATAATAATAATAATAATATATAATATCTATTTTATTATATATAAATAAAACACAAAAGGTTAAAATAATTTGGTTAATAATACATTATACCAAGAAAGTCTACAGTTAAATAATAATTTATATGGAATTATTTGTTAAAAGACAGGTGAAATTGTACAACGACGCGCGCAAATTTTACATTACACTGTGATGATTACGATCTGGGACATATACAATTTGGAATATTGTTATCATTGTTATTGTTGAATTAGAAAAAAAAATCTTGGTATACTTACATTTGAGAATATGACAAAATATACAAGTTGTTCTCGGCGGAAAGTTAATTGTGTTTTTTGTTTATACCACTTTACGTTGCGTTATACACACCATACTTACGTACATATTTGATGGCACTACAGTAGTTCAACTATTTGTTATGCTTGATTAATTTCGAAATAGTGATATTTCAATTTCAATCAATTTTCCACATTCGGCACCAACAAGCTTGCACATAGAGGATATTTTAAGATCTATGTGGAGCACATATCTTTAAGCTAATAACCACCCTTGACAAATATTGATAATAAAAACAAAAGCAATTAATAAATAAGTGAACAAATACGGCAGCATACAAATAAATAACAATATAATATATATGAACATTTTCTGAATGTTTTTTTAGCTTTTTGATAATTTGATTTGGTATCTACATTGAGATCCAGCAACTGATACCCACAGCATTGTCAATTTTTCAGTAATTTGCCTTTGGATTTATATATAAGGGTGGTGGTATTTACTCACCATTGTATCGAGATCAGAGACAGTTTAAACGCACGTTTAAAGCTGTTCAGTGATGTTTTACCTAAACTTATATTGGAAATAAATTGCCACAATTTGGGGCCAGCATAAAAAATGGAAAACATTCTAAGATGGGAATTGCAGGGTGATATTGAATAACATTTGTTAGCAGATAATCTTGTCGCGATTGTTCACTGTTGATGTAGACCAGTATATGGTGCACACTTGTAGCACGCCATGTTGATGTTAATAAAGTACGAATCAATGTATAGGTTGCTGTTACTGAGATCGCTGAACGGCTGAGTTATAACTCTCAATGGGGTAGCCGGTTAAGTCGGCCCAAACCCGCCTCGGTCAAAGTCAAGTCGGCCCCACGTCAAGTCGTCAATTGGATAACACTGCGGCGTTCTGTTGGTCCTTGTAAACATACATATCTCTTTATGACATTACTGACGTCATCATACCATCAGTTGTCATCCATTGATGTCACTCCAATATTAATATACTCAAGTCATCAAAGAGTGCAGTCATTAAAGGTATTATAAATCTGCTTCGTTTTCTGACGTTCACATGAAATTTTATAGAATCATTTGATGAGCCGGGACTCGTTAAAGACAAATGCGTGTATGAAAATAATATGTATAGGCATCTTTAGCAAAGTTGGTAGGCCTATTGCTTTACTTTAGTCAATAATAGTAGTCATACTACCATAAATAAATTGAGGTATCTATAGCTTTTTATTCTTCACTTTGGTTCATATTAAGCCTGATTGTTTTTCTATAAATAATGTCAAAATGTAGAATCACAATCACAGAATGAGGTGAATTTAGCATTATTTTACAGGTTCTCCTGCGCTTGCTGTGGGCTTAGGTCAAAGTTTACACAATAGCGTGTACAATATATATTTGCATACACCAGCTGTTCACCCCCAATATACGCCCTTGGTTGGAGTAGTATTTATTTATTTATTTATTCTGACATAAAATCATAGGATAAAAACACAAACAAGTACCGAGACGGCAAACTTATTTCCATTGTGGTCCTATTATTATAGTAAGCCCTATATTATGCATTGTACGTTGAATAGTGGATCAATTTTCCAGACAGACCTTGAATTCTTCAATTCACTAAATTTCGTAAAACTATAACATTTTGTTGATGTGTTATGAGTCATAAACAAGGTTTTAAAATACTGATAGTTAAAATGTGTCACTTTATATTGTTGATTTTGTGTTGGTTATATATATATGCTATTCAGACGTATTTTACAACTTGATAGAGCCATATACATTTAGGCCTATTTCAAAAATTGCATCAGACGACTTGAACATATTTGCTACAACAAACTCAAAATGTCGAATATAAAATTATTAATGTGACGTGATGTTCCTAGGCCATACGTTGTCAAAACTCGAAAAGTCTCTAAAGCTTGGTTCCCACTAGCGACGCAACATAACGCAACCTACGCAACGTAAGAAATTGCCCTTCCAATAATTGTGTTTGCCCCCGCCTGCTTGAAATCAAAACTACGATTTTTGCAGCACTGTTGCGTCGTCGGTTCCCACTTGTGATTACGCAATACATCAATTTGCGTCAATACGTCAATACGTTAACCATGCTTAATCAAAAAAGGCCTAATTGAGTGTATTAATAAACGTTGTACAAGGCTTACACAATTTTGTTAGACATAAACCCAACCTTCATTATGATAGTAGCCCATTATTTGTTCAATAAATTCTTATCTGACTGTCTAAAAATAAGTTTTATTGGTAAAAATTGATGTTACTCTACATGTTGATGGTAGAAAAATACACGCATACTTTTTATATATATAAGAAGGTTTTTAGTAGAATGCTAGCTCGATTGGCGAGACGAACATGGTTCAGGACATTTTGAATTTCAAAAATGACCAGAAAATACTCTTTTTTTCACTTTCTTTTAAAATATTATAGTCTTCAATTCTTTATTACTGCTTATATCAATGTGAGTCAATATATCTTTATTACGATGTGCATTACATTTAAATATATAATATGAATTGAAATGGAGCGTAATAAAATGTAAATACGTTTTTCTCCATAAATGAAATGACATTTAATTTAATGTGAGATTGATTCTGGAGAAAGATCTATGGCTTGAAGTAGGCTTAAGATAATTTATCAAATTCACTACAGTATATAGGCCAACTCAGACAACGTTGTACGACGAGGCCCGACGAGAGAAAATTAAACATGACCTAAGATTCGTCTCGTCGGGATTCAACTCAGGCAGCACGGACGAGTCAAGACGTTTCGTCGAGCCTCGTCGCACGATGTTGTCTGAGTTTGCTTTTCCTTTTTTTTATTATTCAATATATTACACAGAGGCGCCTCACAAGGTGGAACCACATTAGCTTCAAAGCGCCTCAGATAACAAATACAACATTTTAAAACAAAAAACAGAAACATCAATCTTCCAGAATGAACAAGAAATTGCGGGAAATACATAATAAAACAATAAAGCATTTTCACAAGTCGAAAGAAGATCGAATCCAAAAATAAAAATTTCACTTAAAAAATTAAGTTTGTCTTAATGGTTATGAATCTGTAAAGCGTCTGAAAACAAGATCACTGGAAAGGGAGAGTTTAACATTATTCTAGCGCCAAGGCGCAGCCGAAAGTATGTGGATACGCCCTCCTTTCTAACCATAACTTAGAACTACGGTTAGCACCAGTTCATCCTCGGGGCCCCTCCTAATATATTAAAGTTAAACATACAGCTTTATAGACATGATGTATCATGTATGCATCTTAAGTGTCTTTAACATTGAGTGGCTGTCGTATGGTACATAATACTAGTTCATTATTATTACGATTTGTCTATTTTTAAAAGGTATTTCAGTGAAGCGGACTTTAGTCTAAACAACGACATTGTATCAGGTACAGGCATCAAGAACCGTTCCACTTCGGTAAATCCGTATTTCTTGTAAATAGAAATTGCCTTGGAGTTCCCGGCCCCTGTGACGAGACAAATGTCTTTATAACCATTGTTTATACAGAATTTGATCGCAGTTTCTATCAGCATAGTTCCAACACCTCTTTTGCGACACAAACTGGAGACGTACAATCTCATGATTTCCGCAGTGTCATTTCCAATCTCTTGGATAGCGACAGTTCCTAAGACGACATCACCAGAAACAGCAACTTTGTAACAACAACGTTCCTTCATGACAAAAGTGTTCAAAATATCGCTATTTTGTATTCCAATTTGTGTAAACTGACTAAACCAGAGACATTCCAAATATAATCGAAGACTAAAACACAACATAAAAACGCTTATTAAGCAAATTAGCGAAGATGTTAGATACAACACCAGGCCGCATAAGATATAAGTTATACCCGTGGTAGGCAGAGAAAGATAGGCGAATGAGTGGATTGCCTTGTGAAAGTATTTTCTGTAGTCACCCACCATACCTTCTTCAAATAACTTAAAAGCATCGTTTTCTTCGTTCGGCTCTATATCTCTGACAATGATTTTTTCAAGAGCAACTTTCTGCTGTGGATGCATTTTCCAAACAGCAGATTCAATACCAAGTTTTGAAAACAAGAATAAAAAGGTAATACCTGCTCGTTTCCTCAATCCAATCGTTGTAATATGTTTGTTCCATGAAACAGACAACTGAAAACTGGGTTTGTCACAAGAAATTGTCGAGCGATGTTTATATACTGATATTCATCATAAGATTGATTGGACGTACTGTACGCGCATGCGCAACATTTTACTTGTTATTAATTGGATATTTTGAGATACACTGTACACAAATGTTGGATTGTACATGTAGTATTAATTGCTTTCTTTTGAATAATATGCACTCTTACCCGCAAATTCCCATAGAGTAGATGCTAAGATTAATGTAAGTGTTACATGATGAGTTATCATAAACTGTTAAACAATTAATCGTAAAATAATATACACATATTCCTTCTGACAATGACCCTATGATTTTTTATTGTACAGTAATTAAGGAATATGTAGGCCTAAGTTAATTCCAACCTTGTCAAACACCGACATTTGTTTTTATACTAAATCGTACTATTAAAAAAGCTATTAAAAAGTGTAAAAATGAATTAAACTATCCTGCATCGTATATAACCCAAAGCTAGTCTACAAATTGTTTTTATTTTACTTCGTTTTTCTCTTTTGTTACCCCAAAAGATACTAGACGCAATTTAATTAAATCTGCACTTTATTTTTATGATTTATTTGATATTTTTATAATTATCACATTATTTTTTTGTTGTGGCATGCACCACTTTTACTCAATTTCATTCAACAATAGCATGTACATAATATTACATAATAAAATTATTGTACATAATAATTGTAATCATTTACTCATTTATTAACAGTAATCATAATAACGAAGTTTACAAGTCCGCATGTAATGGACTGTACATCATGCACGCATACACACATATACATACATTTGTTATAACTGTTAATATTAACTTACTATTTGATTTGAGTTATTTTTTATTTTACAAGGTTTTAATAGATCATTAAAAAACATATTAGTTCTCGTAAAGAGGGACTACAGCGACAGGCCCATTGGGCCTTTTGTGGACTCTTGAATATATATATTATATGCCAACCATTGTTATGATATAATATTTTTGGTCAATAAATGTTTCTTGAATGAATTGAATGCTTAAAAAAGGTTGCTAGGTTTACAGCAATACATTATAGTTCATAAGAATGTGCATAGGCCTAGTACCAAAACCAAACATTTTCTCATTATTATTATATCGATGTACTTTGCTTAAAGATGTATTGTCCCCCTGAAAAATAATTCCTAAAATATTTTTTTTTTAATATTCCATTTTAATGTAACATAATAGTTATCCACTTAGACCAAAAATTGGATCGAAAAAAAAATTTATTTACCTGAAAAAATTGTAATTTAAAGCAAAAAATGGTCAAATTGACTGCCAGCCAATGGATTTTTTGTTGAATTTAACCATTTATTTTGTCATTTTACAATTGAAAACATTATTTTTTCGGTTTTTTTTTATGGAAGTGATTAACTTTATTAAAACTACAAAATAACATATTCAAAGTCTGATTTAATTAATCTTCATTTTTCATGATTTTGGGGGACAATACATCTTTAAGCAGTGTATGTAATTATATTGCTATTATGCTGGTGAAATAAATAAACGAAATAATACGATATTATATAATATTATTACATAGCCAATGTAAATATATATTCCCTCGAGCAAAATATCATTCCCACGGGGATGTCAAATCTTATATTTTACCTCTAAGCAGGCAAAATCTGTATAATATAGCACGCAAATTACCGCTTCCACGTTTCTATAGTTTCAAGATATACGTTTCTTCAACAGAAATCGGAGTGAAAACGGATGGTCTATCAGACGCCGGTATAAACATGGTTTCCGATTTATTGAATCCACATTTCCTATAAAACGAAGACGCTTTATTTCCAGCCCCTGTTACGAGTATAATTTCTGTATATCCAGCTTCAACGCAGAACTTGGCGGCGGCATCCAGCAACATCCTTCCGATACCATTTCTCTGACAGCTACCAGAAACGTACATTCTCAAAAGCTCTGCCGTTTCTCTTCCGACTTCTTGCACAGCAACAGTCCCTAAAACTACGTCATCCAAGACAGCCACTTTATAACAACAGCGGTCGTTAAACACAAACTCGTTCATACTCGTTTGTACCGCAATTTTATTGTACATTTTAAACCACAGACTTTCTTGGTACAACCTACACGCGAAACACAGTGAGAAGCACAGGAAAGCCCAAAACAACGAAGACGTCAAATGTAACACTAGTGCACATAGGATGAAAGTAAACAGAGTGGTAGGCAGCGATACATGTCTAAATGAATGAACTGTTTGGTAGAAAACATTCTTATAATTCACCATTCCTTCTGTAAACAACTTGTTTGCACATTCAACGTCACACGGCTTGACGTCTCTCACGCTTACATTTTCAAGACTCATTTTTGGTCGCGAAGACATTTCACAACAAAACTGGTTTTGTATTATCCGCTCTCAAACGATCAAAAGCAGTGTTCTCTATAGTGAATGTAATAAGCGAGTTTCACTCCTATTAATACTCCTTGCTATAAACTTATGAACGTATGGTATGGGGATTATTCATAATTATTATATTAATAATGAATAAATTATAATGACAGGCTTACAGTAATTTTGAAATAAAATAATATGAACCGAACGTTCAACCAATGATCGACATTGTCCAGTATATACGGCTTGACGTCTCTCACGCTTACATTTTCAAGACTCATTTTTGGTCGCGAAGACATTTCACAACAAAACTGGTTTTGTATTATCCGCTCTCAAACGATCAAAAGCAGTGTTCTCTATAGTGAATGTAATAAGCGAGTTTCACTCCTATTAATACTCCTTGCTATAAACTTATGAACGTATGGTATGGGGATTATTCATAATTATTATATTAATAATGAATAAATTATAATGACAGGCTTACAGTAATTTTGAAATAAAATAATATGAACCGAACGTTCAACCAATGATCGACATTGTCCAGTATATACGGACCACCAGCCTTAAAATACAAGTTACAACAATATACCTGCCTGGAGGAGGCTTAGAATCTAAGACCACGGCGCTGAAATTCTAAGGCTAAGACTTCTTATTGCAATGGTCTTGAATCTAAGACCATTGTTGCTAAGGGTTTCATCTTAAGACCTTTATTGCAATCCGCCCCTGGTTTCCATAAAATCGCTACACCGTTTCCATTGAAATCGCTACACGCGCAGATGTCGGTTTCCCCGATTCATCGCAGACAAATCGGCAAAGTTCAACCATGTTTAACTTTGCCGATTTTGTCGGCGATGAATCGTATACGCGTGTACCAAAGAATATTTAGCGCTCGCGTACTATATCCCCGATAAATTCTAGCGTTTCCATAGAATCGCTACGCTCTGTCGGCGACAGCAGCAGTCGGCGACATGTGTAGCGATTTTATGGAAACCAGGCTTAAACAAGTGACAGCGCGCATAAAACTTAACTAGTTACAATGGCTTTTTAGTACCCGTATTTTAAATTTTATTTATGCGTTAGTTTTTGTATCGTAAAAAATGAAGTACCGTCATATGTATGTAATGAAGATGAGGCGGTGCGGCATTTCCTGAAGAATGTTTGGTTAATGAGGAAAGATGGCTTTGTTTTTATCACACAAGGCATACATTAAGCCTGCCGACAACTTTTGTCACACGAATTCTTCTAAATGGCAAGTCATGCTAAAACAAGAGAAAACAAATATAGCCTAGGCCCACTGGGCAAATTCTACCTAACGACTAAATTTGTGAGTTCTGATAATTTAAAGATATATTGTCCCCTTGATTTTTTTTTATTTTGTAGAATATGCCATTTTAATGTCACATAATAGTTATTCACTTTGACCAAAAATTTGATCGGCAAAACAACTATTTACTATTTTTAAAACTGTAATTGTAAATGTTCAAATTGTCAGACAATGGGGTTTTGGTTAAATGTGACTGTTTATTTTGTCTTTTTGAAATTATCATTTTTCTGGGTTTTTTTTCTGCGGAATTGAAACTGAATAACTTCATTAAAACTGCAAAATGGCCTATTAAAAGTCAGATTTTAAATACCTTTATTTTTCATGATTTTGGGGGACAATATATCTTTAATAAAAATCATATTTAAAAAAAGAAACACGACAGAAATTAAAATCATCATTTTGGTTTAAACTGCACGGAGAAGTTTCTTTTTTTTTTCTTGGGTGGATTGTTCGGTGGTATGTGGTGGGTGGACCGAGATTTAAAACATTATTTTGATTTAATTATGCAAATTATTTATTTGCATACACACGACGTCACATAATATTAATGGTGGCGCTATTGATGATAGCATGTGGCGTGTGTAGAGGTGGTGGCCTAGGCCATCTCTGTATCTTGTTTTGCATCTAGCTAGCACGGAAGCGCAGGGGCCACACGATGAATGGACCGGTAGTACGGAGGCCTAGCGAATCAATCATTGAAATGAGAACAGAAAAGTTACTAATTAGAAATGCCAAACAAATAGTTTTGGTTTGTAATAATAAAGAGAGAGTTTTATGTGGTGAAGCTATGACAAATCCAGTTATTCTAGAACAAAACAGTGGCAGCAATGGTATAAGTCTGGTTATAGGAAGGTAAACGTTTCGCACGACACGGAGTGCCAGTGAGGTCCATGGGCATGGGATGTCGGAGGCGAGACCCAGAGCCTTTATGATTAGGCCTAGGCTAGGTCTAGACGAGAAATTGTTTTGAATAATATGTATACAAGTATTACTATATCATTTGTATACAATATATCCATTCATTCAAATCCATCAACTAGGCCTAGTAGTGTAGAGGGCTAGGCCCTGCCTGGCCTAGTCTAGAGTATATAACATATATAATTTATTAAAGTAATAGGCCTAGGCCCTATGTATTGACTATGTATTGATGGCATTTTAGTTTAGTTGCTAACTACTAGGCTAGTGCTAGTATTGTAAGGCCTAGTCTACATAAATTTAAATTGATTGGTTATACTTCTAACTAGGCCTAGGCTAGCCTAACTGTGGCCCAGGCTAGCCTAACTGTGGCCCAGGCCTACCTACTAAGCCAGCTACAATAGGACAGGTATTGTCTACCTACAGACAAGGCCTACATTCTGTCATTGTCTCATCTCATGACGTAAAATAAAAATTAAATTAAATATCTCTTTATATCTATTCAGTGATGGTTTGATAAAAGGAATTGGAAGTACAGCCACACTAACGAAAGGCGTGCGTTTTAACAAGATTATAGATGCCACAGGAAAATGTGTTATACCAGGTATAATAAAACTGTTTTGATAAAAATCATAAATATTGTATTTTCTCCTTTCTCATACAAACTGTTAATTCTTAATTTTTTCCTTCAATTAGCAGCTGTACCAAATTATTTATTCCATCATGAAATCAATCTATGATATTAACAACATACTATTTTACAAATGTAATTTATTTTAAAGGTTTGGTCGATGGGCACACGCATCCAGTGTGGGCAGGTGATAGAGTACATGAATTTTCGTTAAAGGTAAACATCTCTAGGACCTTGGAAACTTATATCATACTTTTCAAACTCATACTTAATACAAATTATTTAATTTTTATCCAGCTCGCAGGTGCCTCATATATGGATGTTCACAAAGCTGGGGGCGGTATTAACTTTACAGTTGAACACACGCGAAAAGCGACAGAAAAAGAGCTGTATGCTTCACTCACACAACGCTTAAACGGAATGCTTCGCTGCGGCACGACACTAGTGGAATGCAAGAGTGGATATGGCCTCAACACCGAGACGGAAATTAAGATGTTAAAGGTGATTCAGAGGGCAAGAAATGAAATGGCGATTGATATATCAAGCACTTTTTGTGGGGCGCACTCAATTCCAAGGTTTGATTTTATAAATTGTTATTGTATCTGGAAAACTCTAGCATTAGCTGGATACAGTAGTTGTTCTTATATACCTTACAGTATAGTACCTGTGCATATACTATAGTACCTGTGCACATAGTACCTGCACAAATAGTACCTGTGCACATAGTTCCTGCGAACATAGTTCAGGCCTTGTCTTTTAAGGCGAGCGATTGCGATCACTAACCTAACACACTCCCAAACTGCCCTTGAGGAGTGCGATTTACAACACGCTTAAATTTGGTAAACTTCTACACACTAAAATACAAACGGCACACCTACAGCACTCCTGAATGTATTGAGGAGTGCAATTTGTAGCACACCTATAATTTTCAAAAGACAAGGCCTGTAATTCCTGCGCACATAGTAGCTGTGCGCATAGTTCCTGTGCGCATAGAACCTGTGCACATAGTTCATATGCGCATAGAACCTGCGCACATAGTATCTGTGCAAATAGTTCTTGCGCACATATTAAATGTGCACAAAGTACCTGCAAGAAAGAACTTTTTCTCCCATTAAGAACTCACATTAATAATTATTATATATTCAAATAACTGGTTGTTAAATAAATCATATTTTTATTTGACCCTCAAAATTTGCAAGAAATTATGTCCGCAATAAATCGCTGGCACTGTACGATTTATGTCTGCATTAACATCTGCAATTTGTTAATGCAAATCAAATTCTATTCCTGTGTAAAATAAAGTCACTGAACACTGTTCTTGTAATGTAGGCAGGACTATATATAAATGATTGTATGTACGGTAGTAGATTTTTAATTGTATAGATTTATATGTATAGAGTTCCTATTTATCTGATATTTACCTCTGCCTAGGACTCCTGAAGGTTATACTTTGTGTGTGTGGGTGTGTGTAGGATAATGTCAAGAAACTAAAAGACGGATCTTTGCTAAATTTAAACCAGAGCAGAATCAATTCCATTTTGAAGGCATTCGAGACCAGGATCTAAATTCTTTTTATTATTATTTGCTAATTTTAGACCGTACATCAAAACTACAAGACAGATCTTTATCACAATTCTTGATCCTTTTTCTATCTTTACTCCTAGCGGAGATTGCAACTTATTTCTCCTGTTATTATATATGTATTAAAAGAAAGAAATAAAAGAAATCGGTTACTAAATCAGCTACAGTACATGGTTGCTAGCGCCTTGATTACTTTTAGTGGATATGTGCGCTATATAAATTTATATAATTATTATGTATTCACTCAAAAATTCTAAAAAAGTCTAATTAAAAATATACTGCTTTGTTCTGCAGTGACCAAACAGCTGAATCGGCAACCAGAGATGTGATAGTAAACCAGCTACCTGAAATACAGAAACTTATGGAAAAAGGAGAGTTAGAGGTTGATAATATTGATGTGTTCTGTGAACAAGGGGTGTTTGACATCAACCAGTCTAGGAGAATTCTGGATGCTGGCAGGAAGGCTGGACTTGCTCTTAATTTTCATGGGGATGAACTTCATCCAATGGAAGCTGCTGAGGTACTGTACTGAGAAAATAATATTATTTATTTATTTCATACTCATCCAACAGCGAGCACAAACTCGCCAATTACAGGATGAGATAAACTATTCTATAGCTTATAAACTATGTCTCATTTGAGGCTTAGGGAGTGAAGTTGAAAGAGTCGTGAATTAAAACCCTGGCACTAGGTCAGGATTAAACCCTGGACCCTGGGATTGAAAGGCAAGCATGTTAACCACCAAGCTACAGCTCAACTACAACAATATTAGTCATGATAGAGCTGGACCATTATTAGAAGCCCCTTTTTGAAGAAATCCATCCAATTGCATGACTTCGGCCAATTATATTTTTGTATAGGAAACCTCCTTTTAAGGAAACACCTTTGAGACCCAACAAAGTGTGCCCATAGTATTGGTGTCCCCTATGTACAGTACCTTAGTGTTAAAACAGAAGAACCCCATCAGAATATCCCCATAGCAGTGTCCTCTCAGTCTTAATAGAGGTTTGCTGTAGAGTTAAAACATATATTGCCCTCTTGTTGGTTTCATAGGAAAGTGTCCCCTTAAGGGAGATGTTCTAGTATTGCTCTTAGTAGGGGTGTGACAAAGAGGACCTCTACTATATCGTGAGCATTATAGCCACGTTATGTTTGATGGAAATGCACCTACACTTGGTTGTCTGTCCTCCACAATTCATACAATCAAAACCCTGATAGTTTATTGGAACTATCGTACTAAGAAATGTTGGTTTACCATACCCTATATCTATATATGGTATCGAAGGCACAAAATAAACACCACATTTAGAATAGAAATCAAATGAGAAAGGGAACTCATGTACCTGTATGTACATATTTATGAAAACTATCTTTGAAAGCCTTTTTGGCATAAAAGTTTTAACATCTGTACTTTATAGTATGATTATCTTTATTGTTTCCTTTGCAGTTAGGAGGAGAGCTGAAGGCAGAAGCAGTCAGCCACTTAGAGGAAATAAGCGATGCTGGAATGAAAGCTATGGCAGAAGCAGGGAGCGTCGCTGTCATTCTGCCAACAACAGCTTACATTCTGAGGCTCAAACATCCTCCAGTGAGGAAGATGATTGAACAAGGGGTTCCTGTTGCTTTGGGGAGTGACTTTAACCCGAATGCATTTTGTATGTCAATGGTTAGTTTCTTTAAAGTTAAACTACAGTAGAACCAGAAGTGTCCCTGTATGGGAGGGTAACGGGACGATTCGGCCCTGAGACGATTCGGCCCGAGACGATTCGGCCCGGGACGATTCGGCCCTGAGACGATTCGGCACACTTACATTTATCGGCTTTGATATGCATTTTATAAGCATAAAATAAGCTTTTTCCCCAAACTTTATTTTCAGAGAGACTATGGGGTAATACTACTAGGGATAAAGATATTTCCTCCATGAATAAAGCAAACATTTTGAAAACATTGTCGAAAATGATCAATTTTTAGTCACGCTAACGATGTAAACAAGTTACGCCCTCTGTTGGCCGCTTGGCGAATGATGCACGAAATAATCAAGGTTTTCGAAGTAATAAATTGAATATAAAATTACGTTTTTTAGTAATTTATTATATATATTATATCAAAATTGTCAATATCAATAAAATGCGGATTGTTAAACACCTTTAAAAACTTGATAAATACCCAAAACAATGAATATGAATTTGGTCTAAAGTGAGACGTTTCGGCCCACAAAGTGGAATGTTTCGGCCCAAAAGTGGGCCGAATCGTCCCACCAAAAGCGGGCCGAATAGTCCCGGGCCGAATCGTCCCAGGGCCGAATCGTCCCTGAACCTATGGGAGTTCCGCAATACTAAAAGATATATTTTCCCTTGTTTGTTTCACTGGTATGCACTGGTATTTCCCAGTTCAATAAACTTTGGGTTCCCTGTACACGCGAAGCGACTCCCATCAACCGCTAAATCGAAGTGATTCACGCAAAGCTCGAAAAGTTTGGCTATGGAGCAACTCAAGCGAATTCACACACGAAGCCTTTACAGGTTTCGAAAATATACGCATCGCAATGGATTTGGCGTTTGCACTAAAATCATTGTCATTTCAAAAATTATAGTTTGTGTGTTTGCTTTATCAGACCTTAAAATGTACAAAAAGGTGAAAAACATCGTCGCATTATAAAAATTGAAGAATTGTCAGCACGTACCTTTTTTTTCACAAACTGCAATGACGTAATTTGTGAACCATTTGATTGGTCAGTTTTAATGATCATAACATTGATGTTGAACTCTGTTCAACTTCAATGATTGCAGATTTTATTGATTTTTAACATTGAATTTTACCCCTTTTCCTGTTGAATCCTGTCAATTCAACACAACTCATCGTAACGTTACGTCGACAGAAAAACCATCTTTACATGTAGTTTGTTTAGTGTGCTAGGAGCCAACAAAAATAACCCTAGAATTTCCGTTCTAGCCTTTAGTGATGCACCTCGCCTGTGTCAACCTAAGAATGTCGATGCAAGAAGCCCTCGTTGCAGCCACTATTAATGCTGCCGCTTCTCTATGTAAATCTTCAACTCACGGTTCTATCGAAGTTGGTAAATACGGCGACGTTTTGATACTAGACGCACCAAGGTAAGTGGATCTTGTATGTTTTTTGCCAAGAATCATATTTCGACAACGTATTGGGGATGTACATATGATTTCAGAACAATTTCTGATTCGCCGTGCACGCTCGCCGTACAGCCGTTCACCGTAAATTGCTGTGACATGTGTGCATAGCAATATCACTGTTGTAAAACATACAAGAGATGAGTAGCCGTCATTTCAATTGCTAATTTGACCTGTATGTACTGTTATTTGAAGAAAAAAAATTGAACATTTATATTTTTTACGATTTATTTAAAAATAAATATATATATAAATAAATTATATTAATTATAATTATAAAAAAGTTGTGGTATAGCAATGGGCTATAATAAAAACTACTTGCTGGTCAGACTGTTTATAGACTGCTTATAGCAATCCACCTCAGATTAAATATATGGTCATTGTACAAACATACAATATACTGTATATAACCAATGACAACAACCACGCCTTCATAGCTTTGACAGCCGGACAGAGTGAAGCTTCTGATCTGAAACAGGACGTTTATGCCTACTCTACTTTCTCCCGAGATTTCTCAAGGTTTACATATGCGTGAAAGAAAACTTGTAAGAAATCTGAGGATCAAACTATATTACAAATTGTTGTAACACAGTTTATGCAGATGTTAAAAAAATGACCATCTTTAGAGATGGTAAAAAAAATAATAGCCTTTTAATCCAGGGATTCTGTCAACACTTATGTAAGCCACGCTAGTCTTGCGCTTAACTCATGAACGTACCATTAGTGATAACGACCACAGGTGACATCTGACCGCCACAGCAAGTAGTAATACAGTACCAGCATCAATAACCTTGTATTTAAGACATCCGTATCAAGCAATCAACTAAGTCTCATTGAAAACCTAATTATTTGCTATTTAGCACGGCAGCCTTCACAAAAATTAAGTCCTTACTTAAAGATGCATCTTGGATAGGAAGATTATTGGTCATTGCCCCGGTCATTAAATTATATTTGTTCTGCTTTTAGATGGGAGCATTTAGTATACCAGATGGCTAATCACGAAAGGTTGATTGAGTATGTGATCAAGCAAGGAGATGTAGCCTACCAACGGGACAACAAACGATGATAAAACAAATGAAATCGTAGATGTGCTATAAGAACTAGGGACCTAACTAGACAACAAAGTCACTAGCCTATTTTGAAGGTCTTTTGGTTGTCGGTGTTTACTGTTTTTGGGCCACCCTTAATAAAATTAAAACAAAATGTTATTATCAGTAAGGAATCCAGAAATTGTGTATCGGGAGCTTTAATACAGGTATAAAGCGATTCTTTAAACAAAGAATATGTATTTAAATATCATAAATATTAAGAACATTTAACTATACAACTTTATACTATAATTTACTAGCAGTAACCCATGCTCTGCACGGTCTGGTTCTGCCTTAATATGTGGTTATATACTAATTCGCATGGGATGAGTAAGTATAATAAAAACGCACTCTTCCCAGAAGTACTCTGACAAATTATTTAAAAATAAACAAATTGTCTTATGTATGATATTTATTAATTGAATAAATTGTGTGTTGATGGAAATTTCATGGGATTGTGAAACCACCCCCTACAGCATGCATGCACACACGTTTTATGTAATAACAGATAAAATTGATATGAACCTCAACTTAGTATAACTCCAACTCCTATAGTTATTGATATATATTCTGCAATCATGTTACTTACCTCTCAATGTCTGTCAAAATTCGTCTTCGAGTTTGAACCAAATCCTTAGCCTTTTAAAATGTAAAATTATTCCTAAATAGAAAATTATATATATATATTTTTGTTTACATGTATTTTTCTAATGTTAACTCTTTCCACAGTACACGTTTTATATTACCATTATGTATGCTCTTGAAATTACCTTTATACGAAAGGGTGTAAGTTGCGAGTTGGAGGAACCAATTATAACTAAATACTATCGTGTGGATACAAAGAGTAATCGTTTTATGGTCGTCTTTGAAAACGTTTAAAGTACCACCATATCATAAAGAATTTTATTTTTTCGATCAAATTTTTTGAGTCAATTAGCAGTTTTGTCAATTAAGTTTTATTATATCCTGTTTGTGACTATTGTAGATCAAGTATGCATTTCCTCAGTAAAAGTTGTGACATTGACATTAATTTGTGACACAATGATGCTAATTTGTGACACTTTTGTGACCCAATGCCACTAGTTTGTGACCCAATGACACTAATTTGTGACCCAGTGATACTAATTTGTGACACTTTTGTAACCCAATGACACTAGTTTGTGACACAATGACACTAATTTGCGACACTTTTTTTGACCCAATGACACTAATTTGTGACCCAGTGATACTAATTTGTGACACTTTTGTAACCCAATGACACTAATTTGTGACCCAATGATGCTAATTTGTGACACTTTTGTGATCCAATGACACTAATATAGACACTTTTGTGACCCAATGACACTCATTTGTGACAAATGACACAATGTTGTGACCCAATCATGTACACAAATTGACCCTTTTTACTTTTATTTATTGGTGACAGTTCTTTTTAATAAAAGTGTACTGTACTTTAGAATGCACTGTCACACTATTCAGGAACTTTATAGTAGGTACCCGTATAATATAGTAACAATCAGCTGTCTATTTTGTGGCTACTATCTTTTTATTAGCTGGTAATAATTAGTGGCATAACATAAAGACCTGAGGCCCCTGGTTTAGGAACCCAAAGTGGCCCTTGTTTTTAGCCTTTTTAAAAATGTTTTAATGCCTTTTTAACCTCCGAGTGCTGCCCATCTGCCCTTTTTTTACCCAGTAAGTGCTCATAGGCGTTACGCCACCCGTTATAATCGATAACCAAAATACAAAAGGTTTCTTTGATATGTATGCCCTATGTACATGATATATTGAATTTTGTTTTTAGTTTTGTCAATTTACAGTTATTAGCCCGAGGTTTTCCAAGATAAAATTATATTTGGTCAGCTAAAAATCCATATAAATTAAGAGGATTGTAGATAGAATCAGGACATTTCTGCCTGTACTATACAGTCATTGACAATTTTCTGATTCAAAATATGTAATTCATATAGGGATTATGGAGAGTAAATTAATTTTATAGTTTTATATAATTTTTTGTGAAGACTGTTCATAAATCTACTTGTGTTTTTAACTCTGGATGTGTAATGGCTAACACTAATCCATATCATCGTTAAGAGGTTTGCGGATAGAATCGGGAATTGCTTATTTCTGCCTGTACTAGACAGTCATGGACAATTTTCTGATTTAAAATATGTAATTCACTTCAATTAATTTAATAGTTTCATATAATTTGTGTATAATGGCCATGGGAAATATTTTTTGTTCAACCACCAGCATTCAAAAAAGTTTCCAAAACTTTTCTCTTTTGCCTCTTTGTTTAAAAACTGAAAACAACAAACGAAACCATGGTGATATTTGCTTCGTTTGATTCAGTTAATAATTTTTAAAAATGTGTCGGAGTGTAATTCAAATCTAAACATTTATGCTACTACTACTGGAGCTAGGTTTCCATGCAGTTACGGCCAAAGATGCAGCCCTGTTTTGTTTTTGCGCATGCGATTACCATCTGGTTTTGAATTTTACAAAAATCCTGCACCAAATTTTGAGAGGGTATAGATGAGAACCATATAATGTATTTCCCGTGGCCAGATGCAGTTTGATTTTGCTTTATTAATTTACTTAAGTACTGCGCCTTACTTGCCAGTAAGATAATTTACAGGGTTATGGTCAGTTGATTAAAATAGAACCAAAGTTAGGCTTCCAACAGTACTCCATTTGCTGTCGTTTAAAACATTGTTGCAATAAAGGTTTGGACTTATCTATTACATTTTTGTCTTTAGTGTTTATTTTACTTCTCTACAGGTATCACGCTTTGTCTCCGCGGTAGCGTTTGTAAATCACTAAAAGATCATGGCCTATCTTCTCATTGGTCACTTATCGTGAAGACTGTTCATAAGTCTATGGTTAACTACTTTCATTTTGAACTGCTGGATGTGTTTTTAAAACAGAAATAATGTCGAATGCCAAGGGATTTTTAGTAATTAGGAGCGATGCGCTCTTTATTGTATACAAAACTAACAATTACACCTTCTAGTAAAGAAACATACAGTAGGAATATAGATATTAAACTACCATATTTAAAGTTATTTTTTATGGCGGTATGCCCACCTTACATAAGTACATTCCATGTGTTAAAACGCCAAGAACTTTATCCATTACAGAGCTATGGTCTTGGTCCTGGGAAGTGAGCAAAACTAGGCCCTACAAAGTTTCCTGGGCAATTAACTAAAAACTAGGCCCTGCAGTTGGTTTCATGGGCTACGAACTAAACCTAGGCCCTATAGTAGATTTCCTGGGAAGTGAGCAAAAACAGGGCCTTATGATGTATGATTCTTAGGCAATTATCAAAAACTAGGCCTGACGGTACCCTTAAAATAATTGTTTCTTGAAAATTCCAGGTCGAAGAGGTTTACTTTTTTCCAACCACACCAAAGAATTAACACATAATTTACATTTGCTTCTCTATATTTTGGGGGAAAGTAGAAGTAGACATGGATACCGAATTTGATATCCTTTACGATTTAACTTAAGGGACTATCTGCCCAAGAATCTCCCGCACTTCCTTCAAGTTTATACATGTTTGTTCAAGGAAGATTATGAAGTCCATTTTGGTTTGGAATGTTCTATTTTTTTTACTCTCTCATCTCTCCGTCCTCTTCTTCTTCCTCTACTCCACGAATGTACAAAACGTTATTACACCTGTGAATTTAAAATAGTTCAAAGGTTCATTTTTCGATGGTATTGTAATATATATATTTTTGAATGGTGGGCTGGGGTATCGTCACAAATTGGTATGATCTCTGTATAGATAATTATATTATAGTAATTATGTTATGGCTTTTTGGCAAGGCTTTTTGGCAAATGTCTGGATGTCATGACACACAGACAGTGAGGCACTTTATGGTATGAAAACAAAGTTTGTATCACACAAATGAGATTGGAAATGTAATTTTATTTCAAACATAGCTACCTGATTAACACTTCTCCCAAATTTCCTGTGTGTGCACTGTCTACATATTCTTCAGTGTTTGCCAACTTTAAAATAAAAAAATAATGTTTCATAAGTATTTATAAAAACTACCATTTATTGTTCAGGGGGGTTTTGAGGGGGAGTTTATTATACATACACATTGGGTGTAACATGTATAATCAAATAAATACCCCTTAGTAAATATACACAATTAATGTTAAGGAGTGATACAGTAAAAATGCTTGGTAATGATGGTAAATTGTCAACCATGTCCATCATGAATTGTAATACAAATTCAATGTTGTGGATGCAATCGGAGGGGCGTTTATTCGAGGAGTGCGTTTATACCAAATGATGATGATGTTCTATATGGGGCATTTATTTGAGTGAGGCATTTATTTGAATAAATATTTATTTAGCAAAAATGATCGATTTCAAATGTGATCGATTTCAAACGTGATCGATATCATTGTAAATAAGTAGTGTCTGCTTTTTAAAGAAAAGAAAACCATGCGTTTTTACATGCAGCATACTAATTGTGGAGAATTAACTAAAAATAGAACCTGTAAGTTCATGTATCCATCTACAGACACCAAGTATCCTTTGTATTCCATTCCCCATTTCAATTTTACCATCACTGGTTTTCCTGTTAATCCATTCAGGAATGGCTTCGGGTTCATAGGTAAATTCTGAAAAATAAAAACATTGAGGCCTAGAATATATCTTTTAAACAAATAACAAAGCCTAGGCCTAGCTTTATTCTAGTAATCCAGCGGTGCTGCCTCCGACCGGTGTCTAGTCTTTCACCTACCGCACGGCGGGCCTCGTCGGATCACCACCACTTGACATACTTCCTTCGCCTGGCCTAGCTAGTTGCTACTGATATTGGCGGTTTGTGGCGGCAATACGAACAATTATAATAAAGTAAATGTCAGGTTGAATACTTTAGTATATCATTGTACTTACCGACATAATTAAAACTGTGTAATTTCGCTAATAGTATGATAAAGTAATCTTATATTGGTAACTATTTACAAGAATACCGGTACCCCCACGCGCGTTTATTGTACGTTCTTAAGCTATCGAATGAGGGCGCCATCATTACATACTTTTTCTTTTAATAGGGGTGATCTTTAATAAAAAGATCACAAATTGTTATTGTATGAAATCTTTATTATTTCTCCTTTTTTTATAATTGTTTTTATATACATCAATTATTGAATACTAGAAAATTATCAATTAACAAATTGTCCGCCGCTTTCAGTAAAATACAAAATATATACAGTAAAAACTAAAGTATTCAAAATTGACAGATGTGGTATTTACAAGCAAAAAATAATCCCGAAATTTCTATTCTGTTTGAATGAAGAATATAAGTTTTTATGCCTACATCAAAATCTAAACTTCGTTCCAATGTAGATTAAATGTGGTAAATAAGTCGCATTACATAGGCAGTCTTCGGAAAAAACGTAGATAATTGTCACTGTTTACCATGCCACACAGTACCAAAAAATCGGTCAAGGAACTCATCTCCATGACTTTATAAGTTATAGAATACACCATTTTCTTACATTACATTAACACAAAGAAGGGGTTTGCAACAAAGATTACGAACAGAGACATTTTAAATAAAACAACGACACACGTATCACAATTAAACTTAGAATTAAGACATTTAAACAGGAAAACCAAGTCCTGTTTTGCTTTTCCTGAAATAGGGGAAACGATGTGTACTCTATAACTATACAATTCATTTGTAGACGATTTCAATAAATCGAATAAATTAATAATACAACATAATAATAAACAATTGCTGTTTTCAATCCCCAATTTTATTTCATACCGACAATTTCTTACAATTATTTTTTGTTTGTAAACATTAATGTTTTAAAAAACAATCATTCTTTGTGACGCACTTGGGGTATGCGTATGACATGTCGGTGCGCTTTGCATGACGTCACATAATCACCATGGATAAAAATGTAAACGTACGCACGAAACAAAACCTCAAATGGCAACTAGCGACAGCTTGTGCCGGATGGCTAGTGAATAGCTCGATAAATATCGGTCGACTTTCCAGTCTTTACAACCGTTTTCGGAAGTATTTTAAAATTAATTGATATGCCTATTTCTCTTTGTTGTGGAATTAAACTCCGCCTTCCCAAATGTTTTCGTAGAACAAGAATAGGTAAGTTTATTCATACGTTAATACATTACAACATAGGCCTAGTCCGATTCTAACTTTAGGCAATTTTTTCTATCTAGGCATATGCCTAATTTAGAATATATTATAATGATCTGCGCACTTAATTTGTAAATGATGTTGTTTTCTTTACATTTTTGGGTATGTACACTTTAAAAAGATATATAGTTAAAAGTATTAAAACTATGAGAAAATGGCATAATTATTATTACAATAATGTATGTTTAATGTAACCATAGTTACTGAACTTGTGGTAGTGTGGTGGAAGAATGATGACTTGGTATCGCGCGCGCATGTGGTGAAAATCATTCTACGCGCGAAAGCACGTCACGAACATGCGTATGTGCGTAAAAGAAGAGCATCAGCAGCGCGGTTTTGGTTGAACTCTCGCGCGAGATCACAAAAAGCGGTGTGACGTATGCAAACAAACAATGAATTGCTGGGCGTGGCCTCCCTGTATTCACAATGGTATTGGTGGAAAGTTGGCCGCTTATTTTACGTCATGAGAAAAGATGATAACGATCGATCGCGACGTATACGTGTCGTGCGCGGAGGGGGCGTGACGTAACCTGGCGGCGGCGCGGTACGTGTCAGCCGCCGGTGGTCGGGATCGGATCCGGTCCGTTTCTGTGGACGTGGTACTAGGCCAGGCCTACTACTAGCCTAGCCTAGCTAGGCTAGGCCTAGTAGCAGCAGTACTGGCCAAAAAGCCTCATATAGATAGATAGCCTAGGCCTAGGCCTAGTTATTGCCCAAGGTATACTAGCTATATTAGCCTAGCTCCTAACCTATAGTAATACTAGGCCTAGCCTAGCCTCTAGGCCTATACTGAACTTGTGGTAGTGTGGTGGAAGGATGATGACTTGTCTTGGTATCGCGCGCGCATGTGGTGAAAATCATTCACATGCGTATGTGTGCGTAAAAGAAGAGCATCAGGCTATTAGTAGTACTAGGTAGGCTTAGCCAGCCCAGACAGAGCAGAGCCTGGCCCAGGCTAGTAGTAGTAGTAGCCTACTCTACTAACTAGCAGGCCTGGCTAGTTTAGGGTATTAAGCCTAGCTAGCCCATAGGCCTAGTACTAGTAGTAGTTGATATCCCTTCCCAACCAACACTCTTCACACATTGCAAGGCCTTAGCGAGAGGTTAGAAACAAGCGAGGCAATGCTTTTTAAATATAATTATATTATTATATAAAATTTGACGATCTCTACTTCTTAGTGGGGTGGGTTGTGAAATTTTCAGAGATGGGGGCGAACTACAGCCCTGCATTGTTTAATAATAGTAGTATCTTTGTTTTCAGTTGTAGCAGTCCAACTAGTAGGACCCCCAGCCCCAGTAGTAGCAGCAGCAACAGGAGCTGAAGAAGATGAATCCTATAGACCAATAGATGGAAGTTCAAATAATCAATCATCTTCACCTGCTGCAGGTAGGCCATCCTTGCATAATAGCCTATCGTTTACTATTTTCTTTAGGACACCACAAATTTGTTAGTATATAATGGTATGCTGTTGGAATATATTACTGTAGAATTAAAGTTTAATTTGAAAAATATATATAGCTCATCTTTTTCTGTTTCCTTTTCCTCTCTTAATTTCATTTTCTTGTTTTGTTTTTAGATAAAGAATTTGATGATGAATAACGATCATTTGAATTAAAAAAAATAAATAAACATTAATTTTTTGTTATCATCATCATAAAAGAATTGTCTAGTAATTGATTATAATTTTTGACATATCAAAGTAATTGTAATAATTATCAAAAATAATATCTCTATAGACAAGGCAGCTGAAGCACAGCAGCCAGCTGAAGCCTCCACCTCTGATGAGGATGTCAAGCTTGACAATCTGGCAACAAGTCTTGTGGAAGAAACTTTGGCCAAGGTAGTGGCAGAACATCTTGCCACTGTTAACCTGCCAAATGAAGCACAGCAGCCAGCTGAAGCCTCCACCTCTGATGAGGATGTCGAGCTTGATAATCTGGCAACAAGTCTTGTGGAAGAAACTTTGGCCAAGGTAGTGGCAGAACATCTTGCCACTGTTAACCTGCCAAATGAAGCACAGCAGCCAGCTGAAGCCTCCACCTCTGATGAGGATGTCGAGCTTGATAATCTGGCAACAAGTCTTGTGGAAGAAACTTTGGCCAAGGTAGTGGCAGAACATCTTGCCACTGTTAACCTGCCAAATGAAGCACAGCAGCCAGCTGAAGCCTCCACCTCTGATGAGGATGTCGAGCTTGATAATCTGGCAACAAGTCTTGTGGAAGAAACTTTGACCATGGTAGTGGCAGAACATCTTGCCACTGTTAGCCTGCCAAGTGAAGCACAGCAGCCAGCTGAAGCCTCCACCTCTGATGAGGATGTTGAGCTTGATAATCTGGCAACAAGTCTTGTGGAAGAAACTTTGGCCAAGGTAGTGGCAGAACATCTTGCCACTGTTAACCTGCCAAATGAAGCACAGCAGCCAGCTGAAGCCTCCACCTCTGATGAGGATGTCGAGCTTGATAATCTGGCAACAAGTCTTGTGGAAGAAACTTTGACCATGGTAGTGGCAGAACATCTTGCCACTGTTAGCCTGCCAAGTGAAGCACAGCAGCCAGCTGAAGCCTCCACCTCTGATGAGGATGTCGAGCTTGATAATCTGGCAACAAGTCTTGTGGAAGAAACTTTGGCCAAGGTAGTGGCAGAACATCTTGCCACTGTTAACCTGCCAAATGAAGCACAGCAGCCAGCTGAAGCCTCCACCTCTGATGAGGATGTCGAGCTTGATAATCTGGCAACAAGTCTTGTGGAAGAAACTTTGACCATGGTAGTGGCAGAACATCTTGCCACTGTTAGCCTGCCAAATGAAGCACAGCAGCCAGCTGAAGCCTCCACCTCTGATGAGGATGTCGAGCTTGATAATCTGGCAACAAGTCTTGTGGAAGAAACTTTGACCATGGTAGTGGCAGAACATCTTGCCATTGTTAGCCTGCCAAATGAAGCACAGCAGCCAGCTGAAGCCTCCACCTCTGATGAGGATGTCGAGCTTGATAATCTGGCAACAAGTCTTGTGGAAGAAACTTTGGCCAAGGTAGTGGCAGAACATCTTGCCACTGTTAACCTGCCAAATGAAGCACAGCAGCCAGCTGAAGCCTCCACCTCTGATGAGGATGTCGAGCTTGATAATCTGGCAACAAGTCTTGTGGAAGAAACTTTGACCATGGTAGTGGCAGAACATCTTGCCACTGTTAGCCTGCCAAATGAAGCACAGCAGCCAGCTGAAGCCTCCACCTCTGATGAGGATGTCGAGCTTGATAATCTGGCAACAAGTCTTGTGGAAGAAACTTTGACCATGGTAGTGGCAGAACATCTTGCCACTGTTAGCCTACCAAATGAAGCACAGCAGCCAGCTGAAGCCTCCACCTCTGATGAGGATGTCGAGCTTGATAATCTGGCAACAAGTCTTGTGGAAGAAACTTTGGCCAAGGTAGTGGCAGAACATCTTGCCACTGTTAACCTGCCAAATGAAGCACAGCAGCCAGCTGAAGCCTCCACCTCTGATGAGGATGTCGAGCTTGATAATCTGTCAACAAGTCTTGTGGAAGAAACTTTGACCATGGTAATGGCAGAACATCTTGCCACTGTTAGCCTGCCAAATGAAGCACAGAAGCCAGCTGAAGCCTCCACCTCTGATGAGGATGTTGAGCTTGATAATCTGGCAACAAGTCTTGTGGAAGAAACTTTGTCCAAAATAGTGGCAGAACATCTGGCCACGGTTTGTAACAATGAAGCAGATCAGCCAACTGAAACAGCCTACACGGATACAGTACAGAAAGATCAGAGGAAAGGTAAAATATGACTTTTCATTCATATGAATTTTCATTTAAGCCTATTATAACATATCACTAACATAACACAATTTGTTTTTTCTCTCCCCCTCCCCCTAGAACTCACAACCGATACATGTACAGATAGATGGTCAGAATATGGAAACCCTTTCTTCAGAATCGAAGGAAATACTGCTATGGCAGGTGGCCAATTTGTAAGTAACTCATAGACACTTCCCCACCAAAACAGGTACACAGGCAATGGCATGAGCCTTTTTCAATGTACTCAGTTTAATGAATGTCAAAAAAGAGGAAAGCAAATTCTGCTTCCTAAAAATAATTGTTCCCAATATTAAAAGCAAAAACCAGAAAAAGAAAAATTAAGCAAAATAAAGATCTAGGCTACCAAACAACAGGACACTGACCTTCCCAACATAAAACGTTAAGGTGTGAATGCTATATGATTATGCCCCACCCCAAAACATTTCATTTTGATCTATGCGACTGGTAGTACCAAAACGGTACCATCCATAGTCCATATTATTTTTTGTTTTCACTATGTTTGAATTTGTTTATATAGGTATCAGATTGCAAAAGCATCCAGGAACAGAATGACGAAATGGATAAAGCATTTTATAAGTATGGAGTGGAAAGTGACTATGACTGGATAGACATGGGACCTTCAGACCCAAGCGATGAAGAACCAGATGCCTGGGTGAGGCAGAGAGCTATCGCCCAGAGATTGGCAGCCAAGGCTGCAAGGAGATCTTTAAATATTAACCCTGGTAAGCCAACTGAAGCCCCCATCTCTGATGAGGAGGAGGAGCTCGACAAGCTGGCAACATCTGTTGTTCAAGATGTTTTATCGAAGGTCGCAGAAACTCTTGCCACCGCCAACCTGCTAACTGAAGAACAGCAGACAACTGCAACACAGCAAACAACTGCAGCCTCCATCTCTGATGAAGAGGAGGAGCTCGACAAGCTGGCAACATCTGTTGTTAAAGAAGTTTTATCGAATGTAGTTGCAGTTGAAAATCTTGCCACCGCCAACCTGCTAACTGAAGAACAGCAGACAACTGAAACAGCCTACACGGATACAGTAGAGAAAGATCAGAGGAAAGGTACAATATGACTTTTCATTCATATGAATTTTCATTTAAGCCTAACCACTCCTTTCCTATACTGTTATATTTGTTAACAATTAGAAATCTATATTATAACAAATCACTAACTCAATTTTTTTTTGCTCTCCCTCTCACACTAGATCTCACAACCGATACTTGTACAGATCGATATTGGTCAGAATATGGAGACCCTTTCTTCGATATCAAAGGAAATACTGCTATGGCAGGTGGACAATTTGTAAGTAACTCATAGACACTTCCCCACCAAAACAGGTACACAGGCAGTGGCATGAGCCTATTTCAATGTACTCAGTTTAATGAATGTGAAAAAAGATGAAAACAAATTCTGCTTCTCAAAATTAATTCTTTCCTAACAAAAGCAAATGCCAGAAAAAGAAAATTTAAGCAAAATAAAGACGATCTAGGCTACCAAACAACAGGACACTGACCTTCCCTACATAAAACGTTAGGTGTTGATGCTATACGATTATGCCCCACGCCCCACAACATTTCATTAGGGTCTATGCGACTGGTAGTACCAAAACGGTACCATCCATAATTTGTATTATTTTTTTAATTTTCACTATGTTTGAATTTGTTATAGGCATCAGATTGCAAAAGCATCCAGGAACAGAATGACGAAATGGATGAAGCATTTTATAAGTATGGAGTGGAAAGTGACTATGACTGGATAGACATGGGACCTACAGACCCAAGCGATGAAGAACCTGATGCCTGGATGAGGCAGAGAGCTATCGCCCAAAGATTGGCAGCTAAGGCTGCTATGAAATCATCGAATATTACCCCTGGTAAATTTATTTTTATTTTTAAAAGCTGATTTTTTTGTCTATGCTTTAAAAATTCTTCACTATTAGTTGGGCCTCATGAGTACTAAAAATATTCATTCATTTTAATGTTTAGACCAACACGAGCTACAAGACGTCGACAATGATGAGGAAACAAATTGCCGACCAATAGTAGTTGACTTGACATCACTGGCTGACATGACAGCAGATGATGATCCAAACTGAACCAATCATGATGCTACGATAGATCAATACAATTACTGAATACTTTAATCATTACAATGGACTAATTATAATCATTTAAATATTAATTTTTACGATAAGGATACATTATTTGATATGTTTGTTAATTTTACAGTTGTGCAATAATAAATGATAATTTGATATATATTGTAAACTTTGTTTTTAATTTTATTTATTTCTCTTTCGGGCTTTTAATTTTGATATTAAGCTAATGGAATCTTTTTCACTACCCTACATTTAATTACTTTCTATTATAATAATTATAAATAAGATAAGAATTTCACCTAATGAACACATACAGTACTACAAATCATTATTGTCAATTCTGTATGATTTTAATTGGTTCTAAATTAATTATACCCTTATTCCCATATGAAAAAATAAATAGAACCACCATTAAAATTTGTGAATAATATTGTAAGATGGAACGAGAGAAATGTTAAAATTAATCAGATAATTCAAAATTATTATTTAAAATTCACTCTTCCCTGTTGGTTTGTATTTACTGGAGGGATATTCTATATTTTATACCTCCATGGTATATTCACCTCGAGGTATATTCAGAGCGTCATTTCGACGATCGAGCGTTCTCTACTTCTACGGAGCGCCATCTTCCGAAATAGAAATAGTACTACGGTAACTGGTTCAGTGGACCAAATTTAGCACCAGTGGAGCACAGTGATTTTACAGAGGTCCCAAGTTGAAAAAAACAAAATTTCGGGTAAACAATAGAGGGCGTCCTATAATAATTAAAAATTATATAGAGGGCGCTATTTAAGCTAATATTAAGTTATACAAAAAATCTCGAGCGTACATCATCTGGGATATCCAATACCAAATTTACTAGGCCTAGGCCACCTACAACGTGCAGGTTGATAATATCACATCTCTATATTAAAAAAAAAAAAACAATATTAAAAAAAAAAAAAAAAAATATCCGTCGAGGTTCGAACCCCAGCCGATAGCACTCAAAACTGAGCATTACCCGTTACGCCACCAAGTACATAACTGAAAAGCTGATAATAGTCTATTTATACGTGTATGACGTAATTCATCATTACGTCATAAATATCCTATAAATCTTGCTAAAACCAAAATGATCAGTTAGCTCAGTCGTCTGAGCGTCGTGTTAACAACACGTATGTCGTGGGTTCGATTCCCACGCTGGTCGGTGGAATAGAGTTAAGGCTATGCGAGCCACTGTGTTTGGGGTTCACAGATCATACGTCCCCCTTTCCACCACACATCATGAGGCGACAACATCAATGCATCTGGTGATGTGGTGGAAACGACCCCAAAAGGCTGTGGCAGGGCCTTAGTGCTGAGGCAGGGAGAGCACATTTACCATCTTTTTTTTTTTGGCTCTCGCAAACTGCTTTGATGGTTTAAATTTTATGTTTAGCGCCCTCAATTTATTTTAATGTAAAAAAAGGGAATTAATTCTCTTCGTTACGTGTTTAGAAGAGAGTTAATGTTATCTTATCGTAGAGTTTGGTATGCCGTGCGTTTGTTATGCAAATGAGTGTGCACATGTGCTGTGGAAAAGATGGTATTGTTAGTCATTCGCGATCAACACACAACACTGTTCAATTTTAATTTTGTTAATCTTTTACATTAGAATTGTAATTCTACCGTTACACATTATAGTGTACTTTTAAATATCCGTTTCATGCAAGATATTGCATTTTAGGCCTACTAATATGTTGTGAATAAAAGTTTATGGTAGAATAAATAAATATGTTTTAAGCAGATCTTGGAAATTGAAGCATAATTATGAAGTCGAGTTTTTTAAAACCCAACCTAAAATTCGCATCTGGATAGTTGAAATTTAACATTATAATTATCAAAGGTGATATGATAATTCTAATTGTTTTCTAAATTATAGAAATATTAAAATTAGTAAGTAGGCTTTTGTGTGCTAGCTCTGTTTGTATTTCATAATTTTGTTTTGTTGAATTACCGTCACGGCCGCGTGCATTGCATGTCTCACACTTGGGAAACAATCACCATTGTATGGCTGGTCCTGAAGACTTTTATATTTCGTTTCATAATTTCCGGGGACTAAGCTTTCATTCTTAGCTCTGCCCCAACCATGATGAGCTTAACTGGAGACTTTAATTTCATATTTCAACAAATATTTTTTTTCAAAATTGTCTTTGCTCAGCCCCAATCATGGTGGGTAGTGAAGACTCTTATATATCATGTTTCAAAATACTATTGGTGTCATTTCTGGGGACCTTGTAGCTATTTTAAACAGTTTGGTAAGCCCTGCTTTGTTATGCAAATGAGTTTGTGCAGGTGTAATGGGAAAGATGGTATTGTTAGTCCTACGCGGTGAACACGCCACAACATTAAATTTAAAAGTTACAACAAAAGATACAATTTTCCGGGCGGGAACCTAGAAGCTCCCCTCATTTAGTTTATTGATATAAAATAGAAATAAGTCACTGAATTTAATATCTTTTCGTATGTACTGTGCTCAGTGGACCCAATTTGGCGCCAGTGGAGCACAGTGATATAAAATAGAAGTCACTGAACCTTAATATTGTCTTTTTGTATGTTCTATACATTGTACGCAAGTGGACCCAATTTTGCGCCAGTGGAGCACAGATAAAATGAAAAAAAAAAATTCATCCCGATATGTTAATACACTGTGCTCAAGTAGACCCAATTTGGTGCTAGTGGAGCACAGTGATATAAAATAAAAATAATAAAGTCACTGTATTTTAATATTTTTATATTAATACACTGTGCTCAAGTGAATCCTTGGTGCTAGTGGAGCACAGTGATATAAAATAAAAATAAGTCACTGCATTTTAATATTTGTTCGTATGTTAATACACTGTGCTCAAGTGGACCTAATTTGGCACCAGTGGAGCAAAGTGGTAAGTAGAAATAAAGTCACTAAATGTTAATAAATTTAAGAAACAACAATATCCTTTGTGTTCCCTTTAGCAGAGTCAATGTTTAAAATGTTGATGTTGTTAATATTTACATTAGAAGATTGTTCAAATCATGTAAATAAAACATTTTCGGGGCGGGAACATAGCAGCTCCACTCTTTTAGTTTGCAAAAGTAATCTCGAAAAGAACTCCATGTGGAAAAGAAGCACACCCAAGAGTACTAAAAATGAAGGAGCACATGGGCTTCTTTTCGAGGTTTTATGGCAGTCTATTTAATAGAAAATAATGCCATGCAACTTTGTTTCTGATTTTAAAAAAGGTCCAATTGTTTAGGCCGGACATTTACAACCCTCAAAATATCTCTCTTTCAAAATAAAAAAAAAATACCCGTAGAGCAGCTGAGAGCACTCAAACCTGAGCATTACCCGTTGCGCCACAAACAGCTGATAATAGTCTATTTATACGTGTATTACGTAATTTATCATTACGTCATACATATCGGTGGAATAGAGTTAAAGCTATGCGAGCTGTGTTTGGGGTTCACAGAATTATACGTCCTCCTTTCTGTTTTAAATTTTTTTAGAAAAGAAATTGAATTTAAATTTTCATCGCAGGTGTACGAAACGGTTTGGTATGCCGTGCGTTGTTATGCAATGGTTGTGCAGGTGTATTATTGGGAAAGATGGAATTGTTTAGTCACTCTGATAACTTAAAAAAAAAATAGAACAGCGCCATCTATTTTTTACCGGTCGATGAACTTTTTAAACAACAGCAGGTACTTCCGGTTCATGAGACGATGGATATTAATGAGTGGACGATATTATATTTTTGTTGTTTATTCTGAAAGTTTTTTTGTTCAAAAGAATTAAACTCTGTGAAGAAACACCACGTGCTCTCAATATATCGTTGTGTAACATATATACCCTCTATTTCTCGGTAAGTTTAGTTAGATATTTGTGATTTACTAATATTAGAAAGGCTCCATTTACTTTTGAGTTGTGTATGTTTACACATTTCATTGTTCTCTCGCTCGGATCGTGTGTCGTGGTGGTGTGTGAGGTTTTCGTCGGCGGAGGGATGATGGGTATACTCTCATGGAACTCCGGCCTAGGCCTAGCTCTTGACAAATGCCTAGCCATGACACTAAACCAAAATTACTATTATTTTTAGTAACTTTATTTAATCAGGCCTAGCTAGGCTTATTAGAGTAGGCAGATAGGCCCATGTTTGTGGTTAAAGCATTACAATACAAATTCAATATCAATATGAATGAATACAAATTTATAAACAATATGATGTGAATGATGATATGAAGATAATTTATAATTTATATTGAAACAACATGCTGCCTGCTACACATTCATTCATAAAGTATAGATGACGATGCTATTTATGTGTAAGTGTCTTTCTTACTAGAGGCCTAGGCCTAGTTATTCAGGTTTTTCTTGTGAACTTTATTCTATCAATCATAAATTCATAATAATAATAATAATACAATAACCTTTTTTTTTATATTTTTTTGTAACATATTTATTGAGGGTGATCCATCCAGCAATTGCTGATCATTAGGGACCCTCAGAGGTTCACAAGTCAAACATATACACAAGATGCTCTACATAAACAAAGTCTTAATACAAGTCTTTGGGAGTGGAGTTGTAATTTTGTCCTGACATGTGACGGGACTTGAACCCAGGACCCTTGGAGTGGTAGCCAAGCATCATAACCACCAAGCCACAACTCCCCTCCCAAACAAATCAGTAGAGGACACCCGGACATGAACCAGGGACCTCTCGATCTGCAGTCGATTGCTCTACCACTGAGCTATATCCCCAACTAAAACAACGTGTGTAAAGAAGTATAGTGATTTTTACAGACAATATTAATTATACAATATACATTAATTATTAATACAGTTATGATAATTAAAAAAAATAAGAAAATACTGACTATTTTAGTTGAATTAATACTGAAATATTAAAAAAATATTATTGAAAAAAAATACAGAAACTGTTCAATAATGAATGATATTCTTTATTATTATTTAATATTATTATATTATTTAATAAATAAATACAATGTTTCATTATTTATTAATCTATACAGTATATCGGCCTAACCCATGTGTTCAATAAAGATTGATAAATGATAGTAAAGACAATCCAACCAGACATATAACTTTTAATCCCAACGTCAGCCAGTTGAATTAAACCACTTCCTACTGTTTTTACTGTACAGTACTTGCTAACTAATAAGAAAATGCAATTCATCCATTTAAAATTTTAAATCAAGTAATTAAAGGAAAATTTAGTTATAGGCCTATTTATAATTAGTTTACGTTTATCCACTGAAAAAAATATTTTTGTTGTTGAATATGCCAAAGTCATATTTAATAATATTCAGTTTGATAAAAAATTAGATAAAAAAAATGTACTTTTTTACTGTAAGTGTAATTTAAAGCAAAAGAATAGTAAAATTGGCTGCCAGCCAATGAATTTGTTGGGTGAATTTAACCATTTGTTTTGTCATTTTATAAGTAAAAAAGTCATTGTTTTTTTTTCTTTTTTTTTCTACGAAAGTCTGATTTTATTAATCTTAATTTTTCATGTTTTTGGTGGACAATACCATCGTTTCGAAATGAAAAGTATTCTCTTAATATAGGGGTGTCCACTCTGTATAGGTTGGTTGTCTTGTAGTGAAATAGTGTACCTCTTATGGAATGATGTCCACTAGGTGTATCCAGAAGAACTAAGTCCCATATTCATTTCGGAACGTAGGGGAATGAGCTGTTTATAGGAACTCATTTTATTAAACCTCTGCGTTATGTGGTAGGGGTGGTAGGGTGGCCAGTTCCTTTCCACGCCACCTATCCTCTACCTAGAGTATTTTCAACCAGGTACTCTAACTCATTTACAGCTGAGTATACTGCGAGTTGTCAGGAATTGAACCCGGGTCTCTCTGTATGACAGTAAGTAAAGTGTTCTAACCACTCGGCTACTCCTGAATAGGTTGTAAAGGAAGGGTTCTATAACCACTAACAATGGTGCTTTCTTACTACTGTAGTTACCAATTTCAAAGAATCATGTTTTGATAAACAACTGTATACTGTTAATAAAACATCTGTTGGTTTCCTTTTACTGTATTTTAAAGCAATCATTTGTGATTTTATTTCCTTTGACAAAGTTTCAACTTTGAACTTGATCAGGTGATATATGTAGGGTTTTTGATTCAATTGATTACACACAGAAAATAGGAACTAGACAAAATCAATTGTGCTCCATTCCCAAAAAGATGTGTTGTTGTAACAATAACAATATAGCAACACGCCATTGGAATCTGTGAGTGTGACAGCGTTTCATACTTGTTTCTCATCACAGTTAAATAGTACTGATCTATGCTATTGTTGTAATTAGCACTAACTGCAGTGTACTAAATTACTTTATCTTCGTTTTGTTTGTCAATCATAGTTTTCATAGAACATTATACAATGGGTAAGTATAGTTTGTTAAGCTCTGTCTACACTATCAAACTTTATGTGACAAAAAAATGTGATGTTCCCATATACTGTATGGACATGATAATGATCATTATCACCATATTTGAGCACATCACTACATCATTTGGGCATATCACACTTGTTTGTCAAGCTAGTTTGATAGTGTAGACAGAGCTTTAATGTTGAACTCTTGCTTTGAATTGAGATCATGTTATGTACATACCTTCCACTACTGCATGCATGACAGTAACCAACTTTTACCAGGGGCAAATTCAACGGGCTCCACATGCAAGTTTCTTACTTATTATACTGTTTGGAGAATTATTAAATCCAATACAATAGTATGTTTTCTTGTGTAGAGTATATTTATGTTAAATTATTATATTACACCTAAATAAATTCCTGTCATTTGGACGATTGTGGGTCACATGCTTGAAATACAATTAGCAGTATCGTGAAAAGAGGCAGTGACGCACATGGCGCGATCTATCCTTTACAACAACAAGATCAGAACAATAGCAATGACAAGAATCTACTTATAAAACAAATAATGTTTTTATATTTGTCCGATGGTACAAATAATTTTATTTAGTGAAATATAAAATTCTATTTTCGCCTTATGAACATAGAATTTCATCTTTCACTCACCTCATGAAATTATTTGTACCATCGCACTCATAAACATTCACTATCCTCCCCATAACTCCCACCATATATACCATTTTCTGTTTCCGCCCTTGCTTAATGTACTGTACTGTATGTCAGTTCATGAATACTGTACTTTACTAAATATTCTTTCCGCTTTTGATAATCTAGTGTTGCATTGCATTATATTAATAGTTAATACTTTATAATTAATCATAATATTACTTTTGTATGAATATTATTACCACTCTCGTTTTATGAGTACTGTTATTAGTATGATGACTTGATTCTAAAATGACTCTTACGTAGTGTTGTTTGAAGTTACAAATGCGTTCAAAACTATACATTTTGAAATCGATTGAGATTTAGATTAAAAAAAGTATGACTAATAAGTGATTTGGCTTAATTAAAATAACTAAAAATAAGTGGATGTTTAGGATACTACTATACTTACACTTACAGAATACTTCATAAAGAACTTACTATCGATTGGTGCATGGATTGAATGATTTTTTTAAAATAAAAAAGCCAGCTGGCAAACCTGCTTTGGAAGAACACTGTAGATTGTATTCAAACCTACAGTAATGCCTGTGACTGAAGAATTTGTTTGATTTTCAGTCAGTATTAATTAAGTAACTATAGTACAGTATGTCTTACGATTGTACAAATAAACAATTAGGTATGCAGTAATGAGACAGTCTGTCCATATTGTCACTAAGCCTTGTTAATCCTCCAGGAATTTTACTTCCACAACTCAAGACCCCTTAGCAACTGAGGCACTCTACAGTGATAACTAAAGCCCTGTTCACACACATAGCTAAGCTGCGGTAATAAATTATTAACCAATTTTGGTTTCCTTTCTGAAGTAGGTCATGTTACATCAACATGATGGTAGCAGCCAGCCAGTTTAGTTGGAATATTTTATTTTCTGCAACAATATGGGGCCAGTAGGCCTAACTGACCAATTCCTTTAAACGTAGGAATGCTCATAATGTGGCTGCAAAGAATCATGAATGTTAGTCTACTAGTATGTTTGTTTCTGGAGATTGGATTACATCCTTTACGGGTCCACAGCCGCCACAATGCAGTTCCAAATAATAAATATCCTGGATTTATAAAGCGCATAATGTTGTGAAATTTCTTAGCGCTGTACATATTATTACCCCAGTCGTTTTTTGGATCAAACACGTATGGAAACATGGTCCCATATTGCAGGCTAGTACAGCGTGAAGTTGTATTTTGACCTTACCAGGTACTGTACCCATTTGTACAGTACCCCTTTGTGGAGAGAGGCAAATGTAATGGTCTTGCCAAAGGATAAAGCAATATGACACTTAGACTGTTGGATTCGAACCCATGATCTCATAATCATTAGGCCGGTAGTCAACAAGATGTAAGCGAAGGGTTTCTTTTACTTTCGATTGACAGTCATTAAGTTGAAATGACAGAATAGAAAATTTCCCCTTAAAATCTTTTCCATAAACATTATGTTTGGTTATCTTCCAAAGCCATTCTTATTTAAATGTTCTGCACTACCCTTCACTTTTTTCCAAGGATAATAATGTAGATTTTATACTGGTTGAGCTTTTATACCACACCAATAAGTAATTAAAATAAATATTAAAGGGTTAAAAGGATACAGTGATGATTTGATGGTGCAGTGTATAGCAAGCTTTATACGGTACTTTGTAGGGTGTTAAAATTTGAAAAATAGCAAAAACAGTAGTTGCAAGGTCTTCCCTAAAGGGTAATGGTGTCTTCATACTTTAGGGTTGGTGCTACTAGGTTAAAAGTGCGCAATAGGTGGAAGAGTTGTGTAGGCAATACATGTATGTTCACAGTGACATGTATGGCATAAGACTGGCGTACTGTATGCATTGCATGTGAACTAGACTAGGCAGACTCTTGCTATTGTTAACGTCACTAGCTACACATGGTTGGCTGGTGACATTAAAAAAAAGACAGCCATCAATTGCAAACTTTAATTATAGACTCTAGGCTGCTTTCTTCAATGCTAAACTTAAAATAAAATGACTACAGTACACATGCATTTCAATTCTATGTTTAAAGGCAGTCATTATTTTGAATGCTGTTTTCAACCCGTTCAATTTGTTAATTTAGTATACGTGGATTATCTTATGACTTGTGTAGCCACGCCAGTAAGAGAGACAAAAAGTTTCTTTTTCTGTACTATTTAAAAATAAATGTATTCACTGGTAACTCTTTGTTTTTTACTCTAGGTGCTGTCCTTATTCTATCCTTGTTTCTCTCTACCAATCAGTCTAATTCTCATCACCAAAAATGAGTACTCTACACGATATATGGACAAAAATGTCTGAATATATAGAGATGCGGACATTGGAGCGTGAGAACGGTATCACGCACGAACACGACGATGAAATCATTGAAGCTGCGTCGAGTAACGGTGGACTCCTTAGCGGTATGGGGTACTTCTTAGGCTGGCGACAAAAGTTAATGGTGAAACAAACAAGCGATTCAGATAAGTCGCGACTGAGACACAGAAAGAAGAACGGTATCAAGAACGAAAAAGACAGTGGACACGACTTTGTACCGATACGGTTAATGACGAACCCGACGTGGTGCGATAAATGCGGGGCATTCATCTGGGGATTTTATGCACAGAGCTTCCGATGTAAACGTAAGTACAATTTTTTTTTAAATGTTTTAATTTGTAATCATGGAAATACAGTAGAACTCCATGGTTTGGATACCCGTATTAAGGGGACACTTTCCTGTGAAATCAACGAGGGGAAATATTTTCAACACTACAGCCAATCCTTATTCAAGGGACACCCTATTAAGGGGACACTTTCCTGTGAAATCAACGAGGGGAAATATTTTCAACACTACAGCCAATCCCTATTCAAGGGACACCCCTATTAAGGGGACACTTTCCAATAAAAGGGGAAATATTTTCAACACCACAGCCAATCCCTATCCTAGGGACACACCTGTTAAGGGGACACTTTGTTCAAGTGTCCTGAAGGTGTAACTATAAGGAGTACAGTAACTACTGAAAATGTTTTCCTGAACTTTCATACAATCACTTTCATACATGTCACATCAACTACAGTACTGTATCTGGAGGATTAGCAGGAACGCAATTTCTACTATAAGTTTGGTAAAATCCATAGTCTTCAGTAATTGTCTCCATTGAAATCGCAAAGGTGTTCAGGCCAGGCTGTCTAAGAAGACTTTGAAAACATTGTTTTACAGTACATACTGCACATACACTGCTATTACATTACAGTACAGCTATACTCTAGTCTTTCTGTTGAGTAATATTATTAATATTATTTATGCTGGTATCAACTAAAGTATCAATGAATCTGCTATAAATCCACACAGTTTGACTAAGATTAAGTAATTTTGCATACCACTCGTGGTACAGTAGGTCTACTGTACTGACTTTTAGATCATGTGCGAAGTTTTTTTTTACTATTAAAGATTAAAGAATTATATCAATATTGGTTTTGTATTTTAAAGTACTTTGTTTGTATAGAATGGTATACTGTACAGACTAGTAGCATAGTTTACTACAAAATGGCATAGAATGGTATAGTTTACTACAGAATGATATAGTTTTCTACAGAATGGTATAGTTTTCTACAGAATGGTATAGTTTACTGTACAGAATGGTATAGTTTACTGTACAGAATGATATAGTTTTCTACAGAATGGTATAGTTTACTGTACAGAATGATATAGTTTTCTACAGAATGGTATAGTTTACTGTACAGAATGGTATAGTTTTCTACAGAATGGTATAGTTTACTGTACAGAATGATATAGTTTTCTACAGAATGGTATAGTTTTCTACAGAATGGTATAGTTTACTGTACAGAATGGTATAGTTTACTGTACAGAATGATATAGTTTACTGTACAGATGGTACAGTTTACTGTACAGAATAGTATACATAATGGTATAGCTTACAGTAATGTACAGAATGGTATAGGTTACTGTACAGAATGATATTCTTATTTACTGTACAGAATGGTGTACAGTAGTTTACTGTACAGAATGGTATAGTTTACTGTACAGTACAGTAACATTTCATTTGAATTGTAAACAAAATATAATATTGATTGTGTTTTCTTGCTAATATAATAGCATCCTGTCTCAGTTTTTAATACTTTCATTTTGGTTATTGTAATACTGCAGTAGGTGAGTGGTTTTGTCTGCATACAACCAGATTCAGTAAAATTGACCTTTCAACTCTCTGTATTGTGCTATTTCTGATACATTATACAATAAAAATCAATGGTTTCACTTAGTGTTTAGTACATGGCCTGGCCATAAAAAGACAAACTCTACAGTTACATCACAGTGATAAACAGTAATATTTAAAAATTCGAATGTAATGTAATAAATTATTATAAATAAATGCAAATATATAAAATATATTACAATGCAAAACTTTTTTAAATTTTAGATCCATTTTCAAAGAAAATAAATAGATTTTTTCAATTTATGTAAATTAGAATACTTTCTTTTTCGTTGGAAAATAGATTGTTTTCAGTACCGTAGTATTTTTTCCCTCTTTTTTTCTATAACATAACAATCAATGTTTAGGTCTAAACAAAAATTTAAAGATAAAATGTAGTGGTAATGCTGCTTTGTGTTTAAACATTCTTGCTTACCAATCATTGAGGGTCTGGTTCAAAGCCCTAGCACAGTGCTTTCTCATGCCCAAAATAAAGTGCCAACCTGCCTTTAAAAAAAACCTCATAAACTTTGTTTTTAGAAGCATCACAATGGTTTTTTCCCATCGTATAGCAAGTCATGTGCATTTTTTTGGACATTAAAATTTAAAAAAACAAATAATATTACCATGTGATTGCTACCTAATGTACCTATTTTTAAAAGTACAGTATGTTTACGCATGTCATAACTCCTTTAGGAAGCAATTCAGGTTTCACACAGAATATCCTGATTATCCGAAGTTCATGAATGTACAGTATCACAGTTGATTTTGTATTGTAAATTAATAACAGATGTATGATTACACAACATTATAGTAATAGTAATACCTTACATCCTCTGATTTAATCCCACCCCCCTAGAACACAAAATCGAGTGTTTTCGGTGTTGCGACTATACTCGGAGAAACCATGGTTCAGGAAAAAATTATTGGTAAGCATTTATTGTAAAAACTCATATGAACTGGCTAGAGAGAGGTCTACACCCAAACCAAAAGTCAATACTGGGACTATACCCAGGGATATGCCTGTTTGTGAAATCAGACATAAAGTAGGGGGTGGGATTAGATTCGAAGTGGGATTATACCCGAGGATACGGTAATAATAATAATATGTCGATCTTACTGTATATAGTTCTTCATACGCAAAGCTTCTACTAAGCTCTTCATATTATTACCCCAGTCATGTTTTGGATCAAACACATCTGGAAACATACTCCCATAATGTTGCAATCGTAATCAGTGCAGTTGTGTTTTGACCTATACTAGGTACCCATTTTGTAATACTGTACATGGGTGGAGAGAGACAATGTAAGTAAAGGCCTAGGATACTAAGCAAGCATTGAGATACAAGGAAGCCAAACTTTAATGGCAAATAAAATCATCATTAAAGGAAAAAAAAGAAATGTACAGTAAATAAACACTACTTTTCATTTGTAGTTGACAATTTGGTATATTTACTGTATTTATTTATTCTTTCTTTATTCTGCAGCCACTTTCAGTACTAGTGCACTGATTTTCAATATGAGTACAATAATTGGAAAATATCATAACAAACATAAAGTATTAACAAAGAGTAATAACAATTATAGAGAAAATATACATTAAAAATAGAAATCAATTTTAATAGAAAAGAAAACTTAGTTTAAATGTTGCGTATCAATTGTATTTCGAATGAAGTTATTGACATATTTTTTTAAGTTAATTTAAGTTTGAAATGATTGAATACAACACTTAGGAACTGTAACATGAACATCTCCAGGATGTGCTGTGCACCATACAGTACACTTGGTGTCTATTTGCCGCTTTTTTGTTTCAGTGATAATATCTCACTGTGAGAAGTAGGCTTTTCCTTAATTAGGTTCCACTACTTCCTTTTTCATTTCTGATATTCTGTTTGATAAGACATTGTTCTGAATCAAATCTAATGGCATGTTTACCAATTTCCTCTTTTCATTTTCCTGTTAGTTACAGTACAGTATAATGGGCCTTTTTTGTGTTGTTTTTTAAATCAATTTGTAATTTTCTTGTTAGTAACTTCTGGTAGAAGTTAGTCCATGTAAAAGAAACCAATCATGTTCGGAAGATTTATTTAAATGATAATGATTTGCAAAAGTTGGTTATTTTTTATTACTCTTTTTTTTTGCTCATACAGTAGTTACAGTATACCATATTATACTATTTTTATTAATATTTGAACGTTATATTGCTGATAACAACGTTCTTTACAATTTACAAACTCTTCCATAAGGCAAACTGCAGCATGCACTGTTGTTAACCTTTAGTATTTAAACACATGTTTTATATCATAAAAAACTAATGTGTGTATTAATAGTAATATCTGTATAAACTGTAGACATACATTAGATTACAGATTTCACTGTACAAACAGTATGTACTGCTGTTCGATCCTGATCTAGTGCCATTTTGTAACCCAACTTTTTCTGCTCCATTCCTTAAAGAAAGCTTGAGAGATGAGACCCCATTTACACTTACGGTTTGGGCCGTCATGGGTCGGCAATCGGTAAGTGTAAACACGCAATAAAGTTAGGCCGGCTCTGGACCGGATGTAGACCTGGACCGGATGTAGACCTGGACCACCTTGAGAGGTGGGTCCAGGAGCGGCTTGTATGTTTGGGATGTTTGTGAACCGTGACCAAAATAGCTTGAGAAAATTAAGTAAATTTTGTTTTGTACTGCATTGTACAATACTGATCTTACTGTTTTAATTTATCAATAATTAATGAAATTTACATTTTATTTTTATTCTACTATTTATTTTAATCATTTTTGCCTCCCTAGTCTGTTCAGTAATCTGTTTTGTATGATTTCAGTCTCCAGCATCTCATTACACAAATGAGTAAAATGTATGAAGAATAGTTTTAGTTTAAATATTGTGACATCTGTCAGCAATAACTAGTAATGTTGTTAGAAGAAGCTGTACAAACTGCAATTTTTTTTCAGAATATTTTTAATGAGTTAGAATCTCTACAGATATTAAAACAATATGTAGTTGGAACTACTGTACGTGTTGTTAATGAGAGTACTCAATTTGCTTCAAAATATTCAACTGTTGTTATACTGTTAGGAGAATCTCAATACAGCCTTGTCTATTTTGTGCCTAAACTTACCCGGATAAACCGTTACCATTACCACAAAGAGCGATACAACTCAATTACATTACAATTGTATTTACACCTTAGATAGAGAATGGTACATTCCTTGAACTTTGCCCCCAATTTTGAGAAACATAGTAGTTTTCAATATTAGTTTATCCAGCGGCACTCAAAGACCACAAACACCAGTTTGGTTTGTGTAATTGTTGAAAGTGAGGCTGGTTTAACAGTCCAGTACCCATCTTGTTTAGCGAGAGGTCATGGTTCAAATCTTTTCGGTTTCAGGTTTATACCAAAGTGTGAATTGAGGCTTACTATACAATTTTTCTTTTCCTTTTGAACTTCCTTTGAATTAAATTTAGTATGTGAACATCCTTTGAAAGTTTGATGTTACAGGATATTGACTTTTGTACTTACCTCTTTCAACCCATACAGTACAACCAAGTTGGCCATGAATGATGATACCAGAAATATCAATAATGTATTGATCATGCGGTATTGTGTAATACCTCACTATTTTCCAACATCTATTATTATTTATGTTGAATGTATTTTCCCACAATATGTGGGATACTGTATCTGTACAGTAATTTTCCGGTTAAAATTTATGGTTTTTATTACCCCTTTTGTTAGGGACTCAACAAAGTGGCACTGAATATGGGTGTGTTAAAGAATGATTCTACTGTACACTGTTATTCAAATTTTATGAGATGGCTATCAGCCCAAAGAGGTTATAAACTCACAATATTGTACAACTAGAGACTAGCTCTGATGCATGTTGTGGTTCAGCTATTATTCAAATGTTAGAAGATGGCAATCTGTCCAAAGAGGTTATAATAAACTCACAATATTGTACAACTAGAGACTAGCTCTGATGCATGTTGTGGTTCAGCTATTATTCAAATGTTAGAATAGAAGATGGCAATCTGTCCAAAGAGGTCATAATAAACTCACAATGTACAACTAGAGACTAGCTTTGATGCATGTTGTGGTTCAGCTATTATTCAAATGTTAGAAGATGGCAATCTGTCCAAAGAGGTCATAATAAACTCACAATGTACAACTAGAGACTAGCTCTGATGCGTGTTGTGGTTCAGCTGTTTATTATTCAAATTTTAGAAGATGGCAATGTACAACTAGAGCCCAAACTAGAGACTATTTTTCTTTGTTTGCATGTTGTGCGTTCAATACAAAAAGTGAATACCTCTAACTAGGATGTGGTCTAATGGAAATAAGTGAATTATTAATTAACTTAATTAATATCAGTACTATCACATGTCAAGGTGAATGACCTTTCTAATTAATCTGATTAATTATTGTCTAGTCTGTGCATCCTTGGACATTCCACTTTTGGTACAATAGAGCAGCACCATGACCACTAATTAAGGAGAAATACCATAAGTCATCCGGATTATTTGTGTTCAAATTAGTGTCCCCTAACTAATTAATGTTGTTTTATTAAATTAGTACTGTTGACAGTGCCTTTTCATTGTAATGCTAAGTTGTAGTTGCTGGCTTCTACTACTATAGTTCTGTAATTAGTTTTGATCTGATGGTTTCTTCCATTTTATAGAAACCCTAATGAATCTTGTTTATTTTATTCTGTCGCCATTGATTGATGGCTTTGACCTCTGTAGTACTCTGATAATTAGAAAGATAGAGGGCGGCAAACATACCAATTTGGAAAAAGAATGGATGTCCCTTTTTACAGTATATCATAAAGTTTAATAAAACCATACTTTCCTTATACATTTATTAGTGCCATCTCAAATATGGATTTAATTTTCTTGCAATTTTCTAATCCAATATTTTAAGCATTATTACTGTACAATAAGTACGAATTATGTATTAAAAATCAAGTATTCTCTTTTTGTGACTGGATGTGATAATCCCTTTGGCACAAATGTTCACACAGATGTCATCTTCACCAACGGCAATTAATGCATGGTGTTGCTATAGCACAAACATTTGTTTTGTTTTCATTTAATAATAATTTGATTTATTGATTTTCTTATTTTGCACAAAACAAAGTGCAGTACCTAATTTGTCCAATTATTCACAGTATCCATAGCTACAAAATTTACCCACAATGCACATCAACTAATTTACCCACAAATGCACATCAACAACCACTGACCTCTGAACTTTAAATCTTATATGAAATTCAGCCAAAAATCAATCATATTTCTTTGTTGATTTTGAAATGAAACAAAGAAATTATCACACCTTACATTTTATAACATTGTAGTATCAAATTCAGTGATTCCCATGTGAAATTGGCCTTTTAGTGATAACGTCCACGTCCCCAAATTGTAAACTCGATTAGATTAAAATATGTTATCAAGTTGGTGACATAATAATGCATTATTTGTCAGGCTTCCATGTTGTTAATAGCAACATTGGATTTGGTATGTTATTGTATTTAAGTTATATTTTTGGAATTATTTGAATGAGCTCTTTCAATGAATTTGATTTGGAAGAAATGGATCCTAGTAGCATTGATCTGCCATGTTACGAAGTCGTTCTCTCTACAGGTACTGTATTTTTTTTTCGATATTTTTAAAACCATTGGTATAATTTTTGAATGAAAATGAATAATTATCATCAATATGTTAAGACTGTTATTTTATTTTACCCTTTCTAGTTCTAGTTGTACCATGACCTACTGTAGAGGGTCGTAGGGTCGTAGCAGATGAGATAGGCCTATACTCATCATGATACGATACACAGGCAAAAGTCATTTCTCCCAGTACCTCCTCTCCTTTTCAAGGAACATTTTCATTAAAAAGATTTGATCTGCCATAACTGCTCATCATTAGAATTTAAAAGGAGTAGAACAAATAGTTTTGCATTGCGTTTTTGAATAATTTTACTATATAATTTGATTTATACTGCATAGTGGATAAATTGGTATTATCGTCAAAACAGTGGGTCTGCTACTGTACACTGCCACAAGGTTCTGAGTGATACAGTAGTTATTCTATAATGTTTGTTTAGTCCTAGTTTAAACATTATTACTATTAGCTTTAATGCCTTGACTTTAACCTAGATGTTAAACATTTGATTAACAACATTGTTAATAAAAATGTTTAACATCCTTATGAGTCACTTTATACATTGTCATTAAACAGTTAATGACATTTTCAGTGAAAATTAAATCCATTTGTTGACAAAGGTACCTGTAAAATAATTGTATACTTTGTGGACAGTACTAATTGTATTGTACGGTACCTGTATCTTTCTTATTATGAATCACTAAACATGGGTACTACAGTACTATGTAAAATTGAAGACTTATTATTTATTAAATATATCAACTTAACTGGCAAATGAGGAAAATCGAATTAGGCCTCTAAAGTTCAGTCTCTACACTATCAATCAAATTTTATGTGACAAAAATAATGTATGTGCCCATAGATATAGATATGATTATGTTTGTTATATTACTATCGTATTTGGGTATATCACTACCATATTTCTGCACATCGCACTGATAGTGTAGACAGAGCTTTTAAAGGATCCATGGTAGCTAGCCGGTAGCACCGACCCAGATGAGCAGATCCCCTTTCCTTTTTAAATAGTGTACACATTTTATGTTCGTATCAGGATTTTGCCAGATGTTGTTCTGTTTTGATAGGTTTGTCTAACGAGGAACGCAAGACTATATTTTTAGCTTGATTAATTTTTATCCAGGTAAACACCATTCATTCACGCAATGAATCATCCAAATATTTATAGAAATATTACATCATCAATTGCAACGTGGATCTTATGATGTGTGCTTGTACTGTATAGACAACGTAAATTATTGCCTTCACGCATCATTGATTAATATTATTATTCGGTTGAACTATTGACTGAGTATGCTATGTATTCCCTCAGATTTTAATATTAATGAGCCAGGGTTAAGCTCGTGCTTGAGTGATCACTATAATTATTAGTCTGCTCCCCTCTATAGTTGAATTTTTCAGAGTATTCTATTGAGGGCAGTATAGATGCAAACTTTTTTTATGCCTACTTCCTTTTATCTGTAATTCTTCAACTATTACTGTATGTGAACGATTATCCCAGTGGGCCTGATTGGAACATTTTCCACAAATTTAGGAGGCGGAATTACTGTATACTCATTTAAACTTTAAATTAAATTTAATAAATAAATTTATAACTGTCTTAAAGTGTCTGAATTCAGAATAGGGATCTGGGATTATACTCCAGCATAGGATTCTCGGTTATCGTATTTTCTTTATTATTTAATAAAAGTCAGCAAGTTTTTAATTTAACTAACTTGCCCTCTTGGAAGTTACCTTTCCCAAAATCTGTAAAGGTTTAATATCAAGCAAGACAATGTATTGCTGTAATGGAAAGAAAGATAAAACATCCACCCAGTGATAGAATGAAACAAAAACAAAAATTGATGTAAATTTAGTAAAAAGTGTCAATAAATTTAATAAAGTATTTCAATAGCTGTGTGTACTTGACAAGACCAGGGCTTATGGAGTTTCCGCTGATAACAGTTAGTGGATTAAAGGTTGCTATATTTTGTAGCATTACTGTGCATACCATTATTCTTAAATAATGCGGACACACCTTGTTGGCAATGGATTGATTGTATTAAGGTACCTTTCTGTCTGAAGTATGAATACAATAAAACTGTTGTTTGAAGACAATGGTATACATACTATTATTATTATTTTGTTTTCAATCCAAAACCAACAGCAAAAAAGGATTCGTCAATAACAGGAGGGATGGACTACTATTGTCAATTGTGGGATATTATAGCTTCTGTCTATAGTATGAATACAATAAAACTGTTGTTTGAAGACAATTTATTTAGAATTGGAGTACATTCTAGTGCATCAATAAAGTAGTTAAAAGTAGGTCATTGTTTAATATAGCCTTGTCTACACCATCAAACTTTATATGACAAAAATGTGATGTGCCCATATATGGATATGATGATGTCATAACTACATTATTTGGGCACTACTTTTTTTGTCAAACTTGTTTGGTAATGTAGACAAACCTTTAGTTTAAAAAAATATAGTAAAAAAAAAAATCAAAACATTTTGTCAGTTATGGCTAATTAACATAAATTTGAATAACAATGTTCCCTGTTACATTTACACACATTTTAAAAGTTTATGAAAGTATAGCCTATAGTTCATAAGTATTTTTTGAATGAGATTACAGGTTGAAATGTATCCTGACTTTAAAATTCAAAAGATTAAACTTGTTAAAGAATGATTTGGCTCAAACTATTAAAAAGTACGCAATTTGTTCATTGACAAAAAGGACATGGTCCGATGCCTCCAAAGGAAGATAGATTATCCAACGACTCCACTGAGTCTTATTATTAAAGCGTGGATCTATTTTGTGTAAAGGAAGCCAATCCCTCGTAATCCAGTACAGAAGGGCGTGTTGCTATAAGCTTGGTCAATAGCATGAAACTAGATTTACAACTTGAACTACTACCACAGGATAGGATGCTATGGTTCTCCGTATTTACAAAAACAATATATTCGGTGATTGTTTTTCAAAGAATCCAATTAAAAGTTGGATATTTGAATGGCCCTGAACGTATAGCAATGACAAAGCATGCTATATCTTTACACCATCAGCGTAGTGCACTCATACTATTTTGTGCCATTCATTCCTGATGGTATATCATTTATCATCTATCATAGTGGCTACGACCCCAGGATAGGATGCTATGGTTCTCCGTATTTACAAAAACAATATTTTCGGTGATTGTTTTTCAAAGAATCTAATTAGAAGTTGGATATTTGAATGGCCCTAAATGTACACATCAGTGACAAAGCATGTTATATATCTTTACACCATCATCATAGTTCACTCATCATACTATTTTGTGCCATTCATTCTTGCATGGTATATAGTTTATCATCTATCATATTGACCATCACAGTGATGTGGTGGTCTTTTTTTATTAAAGATGATATGATTGTAAAATATAACAACTGATGAAATGATAAGTGGCAATTTTTGTTTTCTATTATTACAGTAAGTTCACAAATGGCCTTCAAAATAAAAAAAATAGTTTATAAGGTGTGTAGTTCTTAACAAGTCAACGACCGGAACCTTAAATAATTTTTAAAGCTGTCGTGACGTTTACAAATCCGTGTAACAGTACGCTACCTCTTTGATTCATAAAAACTGCGATTATATTTGTGTGTGAGATTGTCTCTTTAATATGCGTGGTATTTTAAAAGGAAACGGCTTGATACTTGACAGGAAGGTAGTGCACACTAGATCAATTGTTTTAACGATTTTAATTGGCTTTTTTTTCCTCATTTTAAAAATGACCCTGACAGTTGAATTTTAGACAACTTTAATTTCGACCTGTTTAGCAAACGCATTTCTAGAAATAAGAAGAGATATCGTTTTTGTTTTATTTTTTTTTATTATTATTTCATAAAGTATAAGAAATTTAAATGGTGGTTTGCAATGCTAGGTAATGGTAAACCATGGCAGAATAGTTTATTATAACATACATACCGAATACTATCCAATGGTTGCGAGAATACGGTATATTTTAAATGGGTCCCAATTTATGGTTCGATTTACCCTAAACAACATTGAAAATAAAAGTTTAACTTTTTTTAATATCAGATTTCAAACTGGCTTCTTTTCACAATTCAATTTGTCAACACTGTTAAGTACAGGTGTCAACACTGCACATTATGCTAATTAACCACCTGTATAACAAACATTGACTCGTTCAATTGATTTGTTAAATTGTGCACTTCCTAATATCTCTCTCTTCCTGTGATTCAGTTGTAGATAATGGCGTTTCCAATTCGAAATTAAATATAGTGCGAATTAAATTATCTTTAATTGAACAGTTTAGACGCGTTGGAGTTTACCGAATGATTATACAGGCAGTTAGATCATAGGTGACTCAATAGACTTGGAGCCTGGTATTCTACACGATGAGGTTGTCTGCATGGGCTGTTCCTTCCTTTACCCCTCCCTAGTAGATTGTTCAATTGATAAATTTATAAACGTCATATTAAACGAATGAACACTATACATACATTGATTTCTCTATATTTCTCTATTATTATAACTAGCCGGACCTCAATCAAATAAGGTTTGAAATTTAACCATACCTTTTGCACTTTATTAAATTAAAATAAATTTGTTTCTAATTATATAGTGAGTCAATTTTGTTTTAATCTGCAATTTATATATTTTCATTTCCTCCAGGCCAGTTTTTAGGTCGATTTCAATATTTTTAGGTTAAAAAAATATATATTTATTATTCACTGAACTTTTTTGTAACATTTTATTGTTCGAAGTGCACCATAATTTGTCAATAAAGTTGTAAAACTAGGTTACAGTTGGAATTTTTATGTCAATTGCAATATTTTAAATGAACATTTATTAATATTTTTATATCACTCAACTTTTTTGTAACATTTTATTGTTCAAAGTGCACCTTAATTTGTCAATAAAGTTGTGAAACTGGGTTACAGTTGGAATGATAAATTTATTATAATTTGTTTTGATCTGTGAAAGCAAAATACACAATACCCCTACAGATAATAGCCTAATATTTTTCAAGATACAGTCAGGTTCCCTTATCGTCTTCCTTGTTGTCCTGCCTCTTGGGGCAGTCTAAACACTCCTCTGACGTCATCATCATCTACATCTTAAATTTTGTTATTGGATTTTTATCTCTATGGGACACTAGAAATTATCTGTTTACCAAAGAGCATCAGTATCACTATAAAAAGACATAACTCAAGTTGTTACATGTTATTTAAAGTTACTGATATGAGGGAAAGTATTTTATAAAGTGTTGTTTAGTAAAGTACCAACAGAAGTGTACCGTACAGCACGTTGACTAGAGCACTCTGTAGATACTGCATGCAAATACAATTGTGTACGCTATTGATATTGTCACTGTACCACGCGCCTGTATAAAAAAGCGATATTTGGCGTGGCGTAAAAAATGTCAACAGGATGTTTTCAGTTCACGAAGTCTGTATATAACTTCTCTTTTAACCGGTCGCTATGTAAGTAAATTTATTTATTTATTTTTTTTACTTTTTTAAATATTTATAAATATCTTGATATTCTTAGTTATTATTGTCTGTATTTGCTTTTTAATATCTTTTAATTATCTGGCAAAAGTCATAATATTATCAACATCACCATCATATCATATCATCATTTTATGCTCCACATCTTCCAATAAGTTTTGCTCAAAATTATTTTTGAATTTTCATTGCCAAACATATGATATTTGTCAATCAACAGAAAGGAAAACTTACTCAAATACTGTGCACACAGAAAATTGAAGAAAGTCAAACTCTAAAGCTCTGTCTACACTATCATTTTGTATCAAACTAGTTTGACAAAAATGTGTTGTGTCCAAATATGGTAGTGATATGCCTATGGTAGTGATATGACATCATCGTGTCCATATGGGCACACCATCTTAAAAGTTGTTTCCTCTTGACAACAAACATTTGTTTAGGCCATATCTGAACTTTAATAATTAAATTAACTTTTAAAATAAAAAAAATTAATTAAATTATTCTTTAATCCAGGTGGCAAATCCTGTAAAAGTTACTTAATTACAGTTTGATCTAAACATCTGTTTACAGAAATAAGAACTATAAACTAAACATACAATAAATAGACAAACAAACTAGGTAATATCATTACAATATCCAGAATTTTTAATCTTAATTGCTTATTAGTGACTAAGATATTTCTAATGAGTAAGGAGATTGCATGTTCTCCTTGTAGGAGCCAACCACCTGTTACAGGTGTATCTGTATTCTGTTGTGGACTGACTGACACATTAACTTAATGTTTTATTTATCAACCTATGTTTACACAGTATTTTCTTTATCGGAGTTATATTATGGTCTATTGGAGTTAAGTTGAGGTTTAGATTGTTGTTGGACTACAAGTTAAAAAGGTGGGGATTGTTTTCTCATTATTTTTCCTCATGTGAGCTACTCTAAGTCAAGAGTGTGATGATGTTTCTGTTTTGTTTAGTATTAAATTTAGAAAAATATAACATAATTCTATGGATCTTATTCTTATAATTGTTTTTAAAGGTGACTTCCCTTTTCCGGATAAAGTATCTGAAATAATTATTAAATATAATATATGATAGCAGATTTCCTTATTTTCAGGTTTTATAATATTAATATTGTATATAGAATGGGAAGGTGAATACCCATACCCTCTTTAATGCCCCCTAACTCCCTCTTTAATTTTCCCCCTAATTCCATCTTTAATGCCCCTTAACTTCCCCTTAAAGCTGACAGTTTTATTTGTGAATGAATCATGGTTGAGGAATTCTTGTTGTTTGCACAAAACAAACAGAATACCATTGAATAAACTTTGAAAAGCCTAAAGCATTTTATTCACAAAAATACTCCACATAAAAATGGTAACTCCCTAGCTTATGAATATTCTGTAATGGGATTACTCACACTGACCAATCAGCAGAGGGTTTTACATAGTCTGACAAGAAGCTAATGAATTATTCATCAGATGAGGTAATTGTGTGATGTCATTGCTCCCTCATGCGGATAGTTCTATTCTTGTCTGGATTTCAGTTGAGTTAGCAGAGTCTATCTGATTTCACTAAGGTTTTTCAAAATATCTTACAATAATATATGATTAGACGCTGATGTGGACGCCACACTGGTTAGAAAAAGAACAGTACAAAATGTTTGTGATTTTATGCTCAAAATTGCGGCAGACCTTTAGTAAGGCTGCAGAATGGCTTTCTTGGACTTATAAAGATAAGAAAAAACCTGAAGTGAACAGTAACGGAATGATAGTAGCCTGTGCTAACGGAGGTACGTAAAAAGGATTTTAAAGATTACCTTTTGATAGCCTACAGTACATATCGTTTAGAGCTATACTTAAATCACTGTTGATTGCATCACTATACCGTCAAGGCACTACAGTATCCACCCATTGTTGATTGATAATTATACTAATTAGAAATATTTTTATAAGCTACTAGGAATTTTTTTTATTAGATTTCTTCCCTTGGCAGCTGTTAATTTAAAAAAATGATAATTGATTCTTAGATGTGTTTTTAGACGTCATGCGTTACAAAGTGCACCGCATTAATTATCTTTCCTATCAGTCTATTAAATACTGCTTTTATTTTTGGGTTGGAAGGAATACAGTTACTGTGTATAGCTTCAGCCTCATACTATGTTGGGTATTTAAAATACAGGGTGGGTCAAACATTTTATTGTTTATTTGTTTATAATAAAGCACAGGTAAAAAGGGTACCTGTATATATGCTTTATTATTATTGCTTGATAGGTTCTTTGTTATTTTTTTCCTTGTACAGTTGTTGTTCAGTATAATAATATTATACACTAAATTATTATTATTAAATATTAAATTAGTGTAAACAATGTATAATTAGTAGGAACTGCACTTTGTCAATTAACATCAAACAAACTCGCGCCAAATATTGTGAGTAACAAACACCGTAATAATTCATACCGGATTTGATGAAACAATTGTTGTTTTAAAAGTTTAACAATACTAAGTAGCTTAGCGGAATGTCACTATAATTAAGGACATTTTACACAATATTACCCTCAAAGTTGCGTAATTAAAGTCCTATTATTACTCGTTTTCTTAACAATCACATCTTACACATGGTTTCCTAAATTTCTCTATTTGAATCATTTCGACATGAATACCTACAATAAACAATTAAGTTATTGTAACCCAGGGTCACTTTAAGGTGACCTTTCACAGTTTTAATCCACTGTTAAAACTATTGTTTAAATGCAGTATTCAATTGTATAACATTTTGGAGGGAAATTCATAGTCCTTTTCCTGTTGACACTGTCGATTTTTAAGAGCATTAAAAGATTTAAATGCCACACCTGGTAGTTCAGTAGATTTAATATCAGTGTCTCGGAATATACACAGCTGTACGTTCTGTAGATTAATTACATTATACTAATATTTACTCATATTTACTTATTACAATACTATCTGTTAAAATACTGCATATTGATATTAACAGTAAAATATAATATTTCATAATTAGTACAGATTGGAACACTTTAATTATTTTTGTCAAAGATTCATTACTTTGCAACTCATGCATTCTACCATTTCTACAATATATTGTACTTGCTTAAACTCGGTAAATTAAACATGAAATTTTAACAGAATACTGTATTGTGGTGTAACATTCACATTTGTTGTTTTTGAGTAAATACAGTAGAACCTCTATTAAGGGGACACCTTTCAAATTGTCTCCTTAATACTGTAGAGGTGCCTCCTGGAAAGGTAATGACCATATTGTTAGTACTGATAATACTGTAGCCTATGTTTATTTCGCAATATTCCCATAATAATGCATGGTTCTACCGTACATATGATATGTTGATGAAGTCATTGCCAGGAAATAAAGTACTAATTTAATACATCTAATAATGACCTTATTAATAAAAATAATTACATGATTAACATGATATACTAGTCTATTCTCACTTTGACTCCATAAAAAATTACCTAAACATTATGTTATATTTTAACTGGCTGTTGATTGAATTTTTAACGATGTCCTTGATGTAGATGACAGGTTTTTAAAATCATTGCCAAATATCTCTATCAAAAATGATCTTTAACCTAATTAGTAACTTTAAAGTTCTTAGTCATTTAAAAATACAGAATGATAGTCCATAGTTAACTAAATCTTGGTAGGCCTACATGTAGAACAATTGTGGTGTCATGGATAGAAGTATTAAAGACTGTAAACATTTGTAAATATTACATTAGTATGTTGCTCAAGCAATTACAATGTACTGTAGTTACGTTATGACTGTGTTATCCTGCGACATGTTTCAACCATACAATAATGTTTAATATAATCTGTTATGGTAAAAAAAAGCTGGTTTCCCATCATGTGGTTTTACAGTTACTGTAGTTGCCCAATAAACACAGGGAAAGTTTTTCTGTGAGTCATGTTTAAAAGTATCTGTGTTATTTAACTATTCAATTATTATTTAATGTTAAAAAAGTGTTCAACAAATTAAAAAGATTTTCTATTCTTGTGGCTGTTTTTTATTGCGACATGTTCCAATTTGTTCCCATGATAAAATAATCTGCTCAGGGTTAGAAATAAAAGAAACTGATCATGTGACTCTAGTTGCCCAACAAACAAATTGGGAAAGTTTTTTATAAAGTGTTATCATAGAGATACAGTAGTGTTATTCAACTAGAGTGACTCTCTGTAAAGAAAAACAAATTGAAAACGTTGTATTGAGATTAAAAGAAATATCGGACAAGATCAGGTGAGACATTTTGCAACAGGGCTGGAAATGACATAAGAGCTTCATCTACTTCCAAGTGACTTCTTAAACTTTCTTTCTCCTTTCACAATTCAAAGTTAAATTTCTTATCATTTTAGCCCACAAGTACTGCACATGTTTTATAGACTGATATTCATTTTTTTCTGTGTGTTTAAACTCTTACCAGTTGGTCTGACCTGGTCCAGTTCGACGTGACTCAATCGTGTCCTGTCAGTTGTAGCTGAGAGGGCCTAGCTATGGGAGGTTGTCAGAAATGAGTCACAGAAAGTTGACGAAACGTCAAATTTGTTAAATTAACTTTAAAGACCCTGTAGTTATCATGGCAGTTCTGTCGATGATTAACATGCAGTCTTGGGCTCCCTGCTGCTAATTAGCATAAGGTTTTTATTCAAATGTACGCCCTGGGTGTTTTGTTGTTGAAGGATTTTGGCAAGAAACAGGACTTCTCGATGAATAAGATCTTGATTTGGTTAAAGGTTGTTTAATGAAACCTTAATAATAAGTTTGTCGGCCTGTGTCTGGAAATTTGTCAAGTTTTAGATTAAAATCCAGATGTCTATGCTGTATACACGGTAGCCTTACATTATAAGGGTGTGTATAGTTTAGTACAAACAAGTCAAACAGAAAAAAAAATCATGTCATAACTACAGTAGTGACACATTAGACATAACTGTACATATTAGGAATTGAATATTTATTATTCTATTATAATTATTTCTTGAGGTACTCCTATTCAGATTAACACAATATTGTTCTTCCCTGGAGCCCGTGAACAACCCCTCTTCAAAGGGACAGGACACCCCTATTAAGGAGACACTTTGATGGATCTCAAAGGTGTCCCCTTAATAAAGATTCTATTGTAAAAAGTAGTGTTTATTTAAATGTGTTTAAAATTTACAATTTAAAATATTTGGTTTTGATTTTCTCTAAGTATGTTTTAATTATATTAAATCTGCAAATTTGTTAACACCTTTTTGATAATTGGATTAAATAGAGTTAATTTCTATTGTGTACCTGCCAAATGGTGTCCTGAGGTAAACTTTATATTGTTGTTGTTTTACAAAGAAACTGACGTGTAATTGACGTCATCGCTGCACACAAACAGAGATTCCAACTGTTACAATAACCGAGCACAGTTTGAAGTTTGTAGCGAAATAAGTTAAATATTAATGTTTAGTGTATCCAATTCAATTTCAGTTTCAGGTCCTTTTAAACTACTATTAATTTATTTAAAACAATTTAAGTTAAAATTGAATCATACTACTCAAAATAAATTTGAAAATTTAATTGTTTATAACATATTTTCTAGTGGAAATTTTATATTCAGGTAAATTATACTGCAGAAAGTTGTTTGAATTTAACCTAGACTTCGATAATTTGTCTCATGATGGTCTGTGAAAATATTCTACTAACTATAATAATAGTAGTATATGTTTCTTACTGTTGTTCTAAATTTTAAAATAGAATAAGATTTTACTCCCAATGCTTTCTTGGAGTAAGTACTATGTTGGTTCTGGGTTGGTTAACATAATATTAAAATATTAGGTTGGGTCTTTCTTTTTGTAAAGACATTGAGACTATGATACGTTTTATTAAATATGACCATGTTGAGTCTGTCCCCCTCCCCTCTTGACAAATATAAGTACTTTTATGCATAATTCTAACAGCACATCTACCCCACTCAAGTTCTTTCCACTTCCCTTCTTGGCATTGCTTTGTTACTTTCCACACAATATAAAACATATTTTTTTCTATTTGGCCGTAAATAATAAACATGTGTTTGTCGTGGGAATTAGCTTCCCAAGTAATTACAATTCGGAAGTTTGAAAATAGATTGTATCAAGAATAATACACTATACGATTTTCTTCCCATAGAGGCCTTTTAAATATTAAAAATAAATGTTTAAGTTTTTAGTTTTTTCAAATTAATTAGCTAGTTCTGTAAAGTCTTTTTTAACTAGCTACATATAGTGTTCTGCAAAGTCTGTTACACTACAGTAGCTAGCTAACACTAACAGAAAGCTTTTGTAATCCGTCACTGTTTAACTAGTCATAAGTACTGTAACTTATAGTCTGTTAGCTAGCTAAATTTGATTTTCTACAAAGTGACTATAGGTAGTGCTCTGTAATGTCTGATACTAGATGCAGGTAGTGTTCTGTAAAGTTTGTTAACTGGATACAGAGAGTGTTCTGTAAAGTTTGTTAACTGGATACAGAGAGTGTTCTGTAAAGTTTGTTAACTAGCTACAGAGAGTGCTCTGTAAAGTTTGTAAACTATACCTATAGTTTTCTGTATAGTCTGCGAAAAATAGCTAAATGTAGTGTTCTGCAAAAACTAGCTACATTATGTACTTTTAGAATGCTGTATAGTCGCTAGCTACAGGTAGGGTTCTGTAAAGTCAGTAACCAGCTACTGTCAGTATCAGATAGTGTTCTGTTTTAGACATAATAAAGGTGGGAAAAGAACCTTTTACCAACTTCAATCCTCATATCCAAGAGAGACTATTGGGTGAATCCTAGGATCTGAACCCATTCATAATGTAGGGTGTAACTTTAACCATCCTTTTATTGTCAACTCATTGTTCTCTATCCAGCCTATTGTTTTCCCTCTTCTAATTGAACAATCCTGGTATTGTATTAAGCTTCTATATCCATAAGGTATTTGTAAGCTTCCCTTTTAGTTCATTCCTTTTTTTTCCCTAGCAAGAACGAGGAAGAAACGAAACTTTACTCAACACATGAATTAGTAGTTTCTCTTTGATAGGAGCACTTCGTGCCATGTTGATAATTGATCCGAGTTTTGAACAAATTTTGTAGAATTTCAAACGTGTGTTAAGTATTTTCTAAAGTTTTGAATTATGAAGTTTGTAAAATCTAGGTGTAGATTGTGCGGATGGGTTAAAGAAAAGTTGGAACAAGTTTCAAAAGGTAAGGTGGCTGTGTAGTTTAGAATATGTAAATTGTATTCAAATTTAAAAGTATTTTGTCAACATCCTAAATCACTTATTAAAGTTGATAGTTATATTGTATGTTGAAAATGTTTACTGTTGAACCCCTATTAAAGGAACACATAGCAAAGTGTCCCCTTAATAGGTGTGTTCCAATGGAGGAGCTCCACTCTTTAAATGATTCATAAGGTATTTAATGTTATGTTATGTTCTTTATGATTTTGATAGGATAAGAAAGACATTATTGATGCTGAGTTTACAATAAGTTTTGATACTCATTACATTTACTATGGTTTTAAATTAGGAATGTTTACTAAGTTATAGACAACTCCTTTTCAGAAACCAGCATTGGGCTGGCCCAAAATGTGTAGTATTGTAGTAGTTTTTTGAGAGTTTGTAGTTTCTGGGAGTTCTTGTGATTTTTACTTAAATGTTTTTTGGATGAAATACCTATAGGCCATTTGTATCAGTTACAGTATTAACATCTTTCTATAGTATCAGTGTTTCAATAAACCTACAGTTGATCCTATTAAAAAAGTTTTAATTTATCCTCCATAATAAATAACAGTAATGCCTCACGTTGAAGTCGATACACGAAATGAATATTGGAAAGATTATAACACTTTTCGAGTGTACTTTAATCCAATTACCTTTCAAACTAAAACACTGTCGTACGATCAAATTTAAATCGTTTCCCCTCCAGTCAAAAATTTCATATTTTTCTTCAGCCTAGTTTTACTTTTTATATCGGTGTCATTAATGAATTGGCAAAAGTTGTTGTTTAATAAGGGTTAGGGGAGAAATTATGAATTAACTGTTTCCCTTTTTATCTGCATAATTATGTTAATTTATTAAATTTACTAATAACAGCTAATTCAATTAATAATATTTTAACATGTTTCTCTTTTAGTATGTTTTCTGAGGAAATTGATTTTGTATAATTCAATAACTCTTGTTGTTTTAAAGTTTCTGTGTATTTAGTCAAGGTTAAATAACTTTCAAAAGAAATCTACAAGAGTGTCTTTACTTTGATATTATAAAAATAGATTTCTTTTCAATGCCAAAAAATGATATGTATAAGGTGTTCCAATAAGTTTAAAACTGTATTATGTTTTTCGAAAAGTTAAAATAATGTTATATTTTAAATATGTTAATATACAGTACTATAAGTCTAGCAGGCAGGAGTCCACCTTTAACTGATAGGTAACTAATTTAGTAGCGATGGCCTCATTTAAAAAATGTATTAACCGTAGTGTGTAAGTAAAAATACCCATTTTATATTTTTACACTTTTGTAAAATACTGTACTATCAGTTGATTACTTATTTTAACATGATAGATTTTTCTGAAAATATCCGCCTTTTCTCTGACGTTCAGGAAACTGCAATTCAATTACAGTTAGGGCTGAATGAATGAAAGGCAGGAAATGTACAATATGTTTGTCTATTGTGTTGGGCAGAGTCCAAAACTACTGTAGTAAATAACGCATGCTTACTGTAATATTGTTTGACTATTTGCTGTGTCCAGTTTCATATTTAACCGGTCTTTTCTTTTACTGTAAACTGAGGCTAGCCTCATTTTACGTTTTCTGACTAACAGACTGACAACCTGTACTGTAGTTGACAATTATGTATAGTACAGTGGTGATGAGGTTAATGAAACTGTATTTTTTAGGCTTAATTAACTGTCATACTGTACATATCCAGTAAACCACAGACTGATCCCATAGAAAATAGGTTTTTGTAGTTACAGTACTCTATACTGTATACTGTAAAATCCGGGTTGCAAGATCTTACAGTTTAGTACATACTGTATGTATTTTTTAATTAAAGGATGTAATGAGCAAACAATTAAATAAAAAAATTCCCTAAATTTGTTTTTGTTTTCAATAGGATTATTTTATAGATACTTTATAGGAGTTCTCATGGTCATATAATCTTGTCTGGACCGTAGGAGTACAGTACTCGCCTACACAAAAAACAATTTAATAAAACTACGTCAATAATAATTGTATGAAGGTGTATTGGAATGTAAAAGCCTACAGTATTTGGTAAATTATAGTAAATTAGTAGTTAGTATTTTTTCCATTTTCTTCCAAACAAATTTAGTAAATAAGGGAAACATTGTCACACTTTTTTCTTGCCATAAGAGCTTTCGATTCTGAAGTGATTTGTAACACTCTCTGCCGCAAAGTCCACATTCATAATGTTGTTTAAATAAATCTTGAGAATGTTCAAGAAAGACATACATCCATTCTTAATACAGTATTGTACTGAACATCTTATTTTTTTTCAAGATTTTTAATCTGTAATACATTAAAATCCCTATTAAGGGGACACCTTCAGGACCCAACAAATTGTGCCCATTAAGATGTTAAAACATATATTTCCCCATGTTGATTTTACAGGAAAATGTCCCCTGAATAGGACATTCTACTGCAAAAACACAATACATAAAATAGTATTTTCTTTTGAACATGTTATTATTATACTTCATCATTTTCTTTAAATAAATTCTCAATCAGTTCTCCTTATAAGACAATTAAGGAAACATTACCACGTGCTGAAACAATTTATTCTCGGTCATGTGACACAAACACTGGGTGGAGTACACTGATTATATTTCCTTATTGACTGTAATTGTGAAAGTCCAACGATCTATAGCTACTGTTTCTGTCGCCAATGAAGTCCTTGTTTCGTAAGATCGACCTGATATGCATGTAAATTTTAGCATGCAGTATTAAAAAAAGAACTGTGACGATGCCTTTGGACATTTATCAGCTGCAGAAAGCCCTGCATTTGTCAGGTGATTGCGGATATGGTTCGTGCAAGTTGTTTTAAATGTTGTTGCAAATATATTTATTACCTTATAACTAGGATAGTTTAGCTTCTGTTGGATTTTACTTTTTGAAGCAATGTGCTAGGCCATTCAGTTTGCTTGAATTGTTGCTTAAGCTCTGTCTCTACAATACACTATTAAACTTTATGTACTAAAAATTTGATGATGATGTCATACCCCACCATATTTGGGCGGCACATCGCACTTCTTTGTCGTTGAACTAGTTTGATAGTGTAGATAGGTCTTCTCCCTATAACATAGAGTTTGCATGGGATTTGTGTATACTATGTTATTTAAACTTGCTAGAATATAATTGTAGCTTTGGTTGGATTTGACTTGATTGAAGCAATGGAGCACATAGTTTGATAGAGTTTTATTGCATTTTATTTAAAATTTATACTGATGCTTTGAGCAAAAGATGTTATATGGTATAATGGATATGAACATGTTTGACTGTTTACATTGTCATAGTATTTATTTTGTTGTAGTTTCGGTGGTACAGTATAATGAGGGGAAAAACGATTCTAATTTTCTATTTTGGTTTACTAACTATGTCGTAAATCCTGCTAATAATGATAGTAATGTTGCAAACTTCCTGGTTAAACAAGCAATAAAAAAGATGTTAACGTATTAAAGATGACGTATTTTAAAGATTGAATTGAAACTTGTAAAATATATTAACACAATTAATAAACACACGCCCTAATAATCACTATTGGTATTTTCTATGAAGTTATTCTTCGTATCGTAAGCAAGGTCAAACTGTAACAGAAAGGTATTAAGATACGATTTAATAACGCTTTTGTTAAAAACTGTTTAAAGTGTCTTCGATGGGACAAAATCCAGTATGTATTAAAGATTAAATTTGATTGGTTAGAAATCAAAATTGTTGATGCTTTGTAACGTAAGCATTATACACTAAACGTACATTGCGCTTCCATAATAGAATACTGTAAAAGCTGGTCAGTGTCATAAGATACAGTTTCCACTACAGTTAAATCTTCCTGGTTCAGATATATGGAGTTGTACGTCCTGATGTATCATACAAAGGCATACAGTTAGAAGTCTGAACAGCTCCTTCATAGTGTAGCTGTTAAGTACTCCACTAAAATAAAAGTATCTACCTTGAATTTAAAATTTGTTTTCAAAAAATGGTTTTCATCTTCTTCTATCGTTCATATTTGGAATTAAATGTTGCCTATATTAAATTAATTTCGTTTTTATTTTATTTTAGATTGCAACTACACATGTCATTACAAATGCGTAAAAGACGTCAGACTTGGATGCAAGAAGACGCAAGAATTCCGAGACCAATATGAAGAAGAGGATACAGACGGTGGATTCACAAACGTAGCGCCGACAACGGTAGTTCCATCTAAGGTACCCGTTGTTAGTACTCAAAGCTTTTTGTTTTATAAAACACATATAATCATCTTAATACTAAGCAATAATTTTCATAGTAGATACTTAGTGTACCCAAGCAACTTTAGTGTTAACTCAAGCGAATACCAAGGTTGACCGGACACATTTCTCAAAGTTTGCCAGACTAGAAAACTCGGACAAACTGCAGCAAACTAGTTTGCTACTGTAAGGTTTGGAACAACTCAGCCAATCAAGTGATAATCTATAGTCATGTGTTAGAATTGGCAACATTTAGGACGAGACTATAGTCTCCATAAACTCCTAAATTTCGTGGATTGTTTGTTAATAATTGTTTGTAATAATATTAATTTTAAAAGAGGAACATACAGTAGTCATACAGGAATGAATACTGTAGTTACTTTTTTTCCTTCAATATTTTGGATTGTCACCAGAATACACATTTTTAAAATATAACACACTATATACAGTACCAAATATTAAATTATTTTTATCAATTCATAATTTGTTTTCAATAACCTGTGTTAACAAAATTATGAAATTCAAATCTAATCATTTAAGATCAGAAACCTTGGCACATTTAATATAGTAATATTCAGTCTCCAGTTGGATTATCCAAAACTAAAAAATAGAAGTTTCAATTATACCATATGATCTAGTAACAAGGCTGTGATTGGTTGTTTGCTGGTCACCTGATGCTGTCAATGGCCCAAGCTCTTCCTGTTATACAATTTTCAAATGATGCAATTTACGTATCTACAGTACACATGCTCAGTAGATCTACCAACATACCTGAGAGATTTATATTTAATTGGTTATAATTGAGTGAACAAAAAAAACGTAAAGACCTACCATTACTAGTACCCTGAACTCGGACCAACAACCATATTATTATAATAATTATATTCTGTTGTCATTCTATACAACAATGCCTTTTATCGTTAATCTTACTTTATCCTATAATAACAATATTAAGTAAATCTCTTTTGATCTACATACTGAAACAGTGCAAAACAAGGATGACAATACAATTATTATATTAATTAACTTTTTGGGCCCAGCCTAGTATACGGCATTTGACGTAATATTTATCTTTATATTCTCTCCTTTTTTTGCAGATCCCTGTTGGTGTGTGTTCTCCGTTGTTGACACGGGACCAATTAAAGAAAAGAATTGATATGTACAATTCAAATGCGGATGGAACAGCCATCACCTTGGTAAGGTTTCATCGCCTCTTTGAAACAGACTTCCACTTTCTGTCAACATTCACCGACTTTTTATTGAAATGAATGTTAAAGACACGTTTCTTCAGCAAAATTTTTGATTAATTGGCTGGTTATTAACTTAAAAACTTATTACCGAAACAACTCATATTCGATCACATAATAAAAAAATAAACAAGAAATAAAATGTACAGCTACGTCTAGGTACTGTAACTGCGTTCACAACCAATTAATAAAAATTGTCAAAACAAGTAACAGAATATTGTATGAAATATGATATTATATCACATTTTTTACTGTATGTGTCATTATAACAAGAATTATAAAACAGATTATATTCATATTTCTCTTGGCCTTCAATTATACTTCGCCAGCACATTTTATAACCTTCCATTTTGAAAAAAAATTGCTTAAAAAACATGATTAAAAAGACCTGCCAATAGAAATTTAATCACTATTTCGCATAATTTATCAATCCATTTTGCTTTCAAGCATTATGTTAGCAAACACTTAATATTTGATTTAATCTATAAGTAGTTATTAATGTTTAATGTCTTTGTTTGGAAAAACATGAAATGAGAAAAACAGGAAATTTGAATATAGCGACGTGCATTATGTTTATGATATGGAAGAATATTGATATGGAATATAACCATGTTTGCTGGATTTCATCAAGAGAAAACAACAACATATAAATAATTCAATTTGCCTTCTTTTTTTTTCATACAGTAGAGTTGATTTGTTAGATATTTAGTTATAATTGTACAGAACAATTGTTTCTAAAGTCCAGATGAAATTAAACCAAATTTAAATACAGTAAATTCTCCCAATACTGGACACCTTTGGGCTGGTTTTCTGGAAAGTCTGGTACAGTCAAATATCCCAATACCAGACACCTTTGGGCTGGCCTAATATGTCTGGTTATCCAGAGAGTCTGGTATTCAGAATGTGTTTTTAGTGGTAAAAGTTAATTTGGGACCTCGAGCAAAGTCTAGTTTTGGGAGAGTTTACATTTTTCAGAGAGTCTGGTATTAGAATGAGTCAACCTCGGAATGTGTTTTTAATGGTTGAATTTGTGACTGTTTAAGAACTTTTGAAAGTCTGGTTTTGAGAGAGTTTCTTGTTTTCATAGAGTCTGGTATTGGGAGGATTGATTGACTGTAACAGTCACCTTTGGCTGGGCTTCAAATTTTGAAATTCTGATTTTTAATAATAAAATCTTTGACGACTTCAGTTGATATTAGGTTTATCTTTATCATTACTACCATAAAGTTATAAAGCAGTATTATTAACAAACTTAACTGAAAAATAAATAATGGTTTTTGGCGAGCTAATATCATCATTGTCTCGTATCGCCACACTTCTGAGCAAGCGTCACTCCCAAATTGAGCTATCTCTCTCCATCTTCTGTGATTCCTGTCCATGTTATTAGTGTCCCTGTCTTTTTCACTATCTCGTCTCTTCATCTAATACTGAGATGCTCACTTTACGGACACTAGATTTCCATGACCAGTATGGATCAATTTATAAAAAGAGTTAAATATAAAAAAACACATACAAGGCCCAAAACAATTAGCCTAGGTCATTGATAATTCCATTTAAATTGTATACTAATTGAATGGAAATTTAATTTAGTTTTTTCTCCTGCAAAACTTTTTCAAAAGCCTTGGAGATCGTTTGATAAAATGTACTGTATGTGAAACATTGATAATTTTCAATAACGTTTGCGACACTAAAGAGCATTAATTGACGTAAAATATTCCAGATATTATCCAAACCCTTGGGTTTGAGAAATTTGCATATGTCATGCGGTTTTTTTTTATATATGCATGATTGATCACAGTTAGACTCTGATGTGCCGCCAAATTAGATTACCATACAATGTTCATTTAATAACATTTTCATTTTTACTTTCTCTTGGCAGGAAAGCGAGGGATGTAGTTTCGTAGGATCAGTAAGAGTGCGACTAAATCTTTCCCGACCTATCAGTGTACCAACAGACTCTCACATGGCACGGTGCCATGGCGCACCGGAGCAGTACGATCATTGCGAGGACACATCAAGAGCGAGGACATCTTTTTTTCTTCCAAAAAATACTGTAAAGGTATACAAACAGTTCATCTTTGAATAGTTTCAATGATACAATCGAACACCTATTTAGAGCACGCCTTCATACCCAAGCTCAATACAGTAGTGTTAATAAAGCATACATTGTCCCCTGAATAGGAGTGTCTCAAATGAGAGATTCTACTGACATTGCTTCTCACTGCCTTTTCTCTCTTCATATGGCTTTTTCTCATGCTATGATTTCTTGATGTTTTTGTAGGCCTTACACATTACTAGCGAAACCACAGCTCAAGAGGTTATTATGCTGCTACTAAACAAGTTTAAGGTTATAGACAATCCACAGAAGTTTGCCTTATTTGAAAAGATTGATGAGAATGGAAAATGTAAGTGTTATGAAAGTTCATAATATCATCACAATAGTAACGTTATCATATCATCATTATCATTATCAAGATCCATAATATAAACTCAAGCTCTGTCTACACTTAAACTTTATGTGAAAAAAAATGTGATGTGCCCATATATGGACATGATGATGTCATATGGCTACCATATTTGTGCATATCACTACCATAATTGGGCACATCACACTTTTTTTTGTGAAACTAGTTTGATAGTGTAGATAGAGCTTAAGTACAGTATCACAAGGTGAATTATGTAAATTTGCGTTTGTTGTTACAGCAATCATTAGACGTTTAGGAGACCAAGAGTGCCCGCTGTTTCTCTGCCTGTCTTGGGGCGGTGATAACGGAATGAAGCGATTTTTGCTGCAAGAAAATGAAACTGGACAAATTCTCGTAAGTATTACTAAAAAAAAAAATATTCTTGTATAACAAAAAACATACAAAACAACAAAAATATCACAAAAAAACATACAATAAAAAAATAAAAAAAACACCACAAAGCAAGTTAGCAGGAAACTTAACACAAAGAAAAACTTATTCTTAATTGAAAAAAAACACCACAAATCACATACAAAACAACAAAAATACATACAAAGCAACAACAAAAAACACCACAAAGAACATACAAAACAACAACAAAAAAACTCCACAAAAAAATACAAAACAACAACAAAAAACAACAAAAACACCACAAGAAAACACACAAAACTACAAAAAAACACCACAAAAAACATACAAAACAACAACAAAAACATACAAAACTACAAAAATACTAAAAAAAAACATTCAAAACAATAAGAAAAAAACCATCACATAAACCTACAAAACAAGAACAAAAAACATACAAAACAACAACAACAAAAACATACAAAACACAACATATTTGTATTAGTTGTATATGTAATAACATTGACTCCATTATTAATGACTTATTATAGATCTACTTTACAGTACTATACTACCAGCAGTTTTTCAAAATTCTGAATAATCAATTTTTAATAATATTATGGTTTTGTGTTGTGATGATGACCTGAGTTAGTCTTTATTTGTCCTTGTTCACAATAATAAATAAACAGGGCTGTTTCTCCTTTCCATTTTTCCCTTTCCCTTCCCCTCCATCTCTACCCCCCCCCCCCCCCCCCCCAAATCAACTGTATACTCATTCCTTTTCCCTATGCCACTTTGTAACAGGCACCAACAAACCCCCCAATGCCAAATATTTCATATTTCCTTCCATTGAACATTTTTAAATCTCACAACCGCTTATAATTTCACTTTTAATGACAATATAAGTTTTTAAATTAATAATTAGTTAAATTTGGAAAATAAAAGTAGTTTTGAACTTTTAATTTGTGGACTTTCCCAAGAGATTTCAAAACATAAACCAAGTTTTGCTAGGTCATTTATGAACTTCTAAATGAATAGGAAGTAGTAGGAACCAGCACAGATTGCATAAACTCTGTTCGTTCATGTTTTCAAAGGTTTTAACATTTTCTTGTAACAATCGATAGCATTAAATGTTTTCTTAGACCTTGGGAGAATCATGAAATATCTCAATAAATACTTAGTCCAGAATTGTATCTTCCATTTAAGTTATAGCATTAGTTTATTTTAATTGTTAACAATTTAAGAAATTATATTTAAAAAAAAGCGATTCTGATCTTTCTTGTGTAGTTAATTTGTTCGTGAAAATATTCAGACACTTATGACAGTCATCAGACAAACTCAGGTTAGGTTTACATACACATGTCATGTGACTCACTAACACTCAACCATGACTAACCGTCTGCAACAGGTTCACATTTTGTTTAATTACTCTGAACTATAGTTTGCTAAAGCTCTGTTTACACTATCAAATTTTATGTGACAAAAAATGCTGTTATATGGACATAATGACATCATATCACTACCATATTTGTGCACATCACACTTTGTTTGTCAAACTAGTTTGAGCTTAATACTAAAATTACAATCAGGTATCTGCACATCCCATCACAATCTCCAAACACTTTATCATCTCATATCATGCTCATTTGAGGCAATGGAGTGGAGTAGAAAAATCCTTGAGTCCCTACAGTCCCGACACTAGGCTAGGATTGAACCTTAGATTGCAAAGCTGCAAGCTACAGCTCCAATATAAAACTGAATGCACTTTTGCTACAGCATGATATCTTATTTTCCATACAATTTGATTTTCAGAATATATTTTAAGTAGTGTGTCTTTGAAATAGTCTGTCTTAACAATCACATGAATTTCCCGTTTTCTAAGTGTCAGATTTAATTTAAGGAAGTTAATGGTATACGTAATCAAACAAAAAATGTAAATGTCCGAGTATGTTTACATTTTCATCATGAACATGTGACGCACTTTAAAATTATCTTCAGTAGATCAACATTTTATGAGATTTGATTAAATAACAAAGTCTAGCCGTTTAGATTACTTGCTTTTTCTGAAGGATTTTAAAGGCTTCCTTTTCCATTAAGAGGAGTTTATACTGTATAATGTTATTATATGATTTGCATTATGACGAATAGGCAATAATACTGTATGGTTGTAACATCTGCAAGTGAAAATTATGACTGAATGTTAGGGCTATTTTTAGTGGCCTTTAGACGGTTGATTAGTCTAAAGCTCTGTCTACACTATCAAACTTTATGTGACAAAAAATGTGATGTGCCCATATATGGACATGGTGATGTCATATCACTACCATATTTTGGCACACACTTTTTTGTCACAAAGTTTGATAGTGTAGACAAAGCTTAATACCCTATCCACCTTAAACCAGACAATATTGTGTTAATCTTGTAAGATGGGCGTCTTGATTGTGACAGAATTCTATTCAGTTGCCCATTGCTTTACCTTGATCGGCTTGCTAGAAAATTGTACTGAACAGTGGCTGGACCAGTTAGGATGAAAATCTTTTCTTATAATACCCAGGGTGGCCTTAATAAGTATGTGCGGTAGGATGATAATACATATCTATTAACATGTTTATATGTTACAAGAACCTTCATCATTATTCAAGTCTTACCTCCTGTATCAGACTACTGCTAACTACTAAATACCTTGAAAATCTGCGAGCATGTTTCCTGATTAAAATTCAGACAAGTAATGATGATTAATGAGGCAGCTCAAAAGCAACTTAAATTCTTTTCAAGATTATAGAACTAGCATTGTTTGTTTAAATGATGAATTAAATATTACAGCTGACACAATGTCCACAGTTTTTTAGAAAAAATGATTAACTAGAAGAATAGAAAATATTCTGGCCGTTGGAGAGTTACTGCTTATGTTTTGTGCATAGGGATATAATGATAATATCCCTATGGTTTAAGAAACTGTATTGTGAATAAGTTTTAAATGAATAGTATAATCCCATGCTGAAGTGCAGTATAATCCCATGCTGCAGTATAACCCCATGCTGAAGTATAATCCCATGCTGAAGTACAATCCTGTGCTGAAGTATACTCCCATGCTGAAGTACAAACCCATTCTGAAGTATAATCCCATGCTGAAGTATAATCTCGTTCTGAAGTATAATGCCATGCTGAAGTATAATCCCATGCTGAATTATAATCCCACGCTGAAGTACAATCTCATGCTAAAGCATTCTGAGCTATAATCCAATGCTGAAGTATAATCTCATGTTCTGAGGTATAATCCCCTGCTGAAGTATAATCCCATTCTGAAGTACTGTATAAATCCCATCTCCAAAATTAGGCATTCTTTATAGCCATTTTAATGCTATGGTGTTACTGATAGATTTGAGAACTTTCTTAACATTATCTTTCTGTTTCATTGTCACTTACAGTGGGAAAATTTCAGCAATGCAGAGTTGACCAACTTCTTGATGATGCTGGATAAAGAACAAGAAGACCACATCGCTGAAATCCGTCACCGATATGCAATGAAAGCGATACGTTTACGGGACTGTATGAAAGCAGCCAAGAAACGAGAAAAAGGAAAAGCATAAATGAAGAAATATGAAATACATAAACATATGCAGAAATATATTATTATTTTAAATACTGAAGAAAGTATAATGTATACTTCATATTAAATATAAATTAAAATATTAAATAATGTTGAATTAATATGTCATCAACTGAAACAATGATTAATTATATTTCAACACTAGTGTTTGTCATTCATAATAAAAAATATATTTCAATACTATTGTATTTTATCATCAAACTAATTAAAATAATGTTAATAACATATTTCAATTCAATATTTTCATCGTCATGATGATATATTTCAAAATTATTTTATCGTAAAACTAAACAATTTCAACAATATTCCATTATAAAAATGAAATAACATCATCAGGTTGATGGTATATTTCAACATTGATGTTATCATCAAATGAAATAAGGCTATTATGATGAAATTCAACATTTCTGCTTACTTATATCTTATCATTGATGGTAACAAAATTAGTGTTGTAATATATAATCTTGATATCAAAAAGGTCTTTGTTTCCTATGAAGTTTCCATTATACTTTTATCAGTTATTATAAGATTATCTGACTTCTATTTACTATTTTCCTAAGATATTTTGGATCGAATACATGCTCTGAATTTTCACATTCCATCCAAATTTGAATAAGTACTCAATCGGAACAAAATGTAATGTGCTTTGATATTATTATTTTGAATTCTAATTTTAGTTGAAAAGTATCAACTGATATTACAAAAACATACTAAGAAAATCATTATTTTGAAGTATTTATGCATGTTTTTTGGTTAAAGTGGAGAAATATATAGCCAAAATATAAATAATGCGCTGAATATTTTAACAATGAACTTTTGCAGCATTATTTGATTATAGTTTTTTTCATACTTGGTATAATTTTAATTAAAGTTAATTAATTGATAGGTCAGGAAGCTAGGAACAGGAAGTTAGGGTCATGAAGCTAGGGACAGGAAGTTAGGGTCATGAAGCTAGGGTCAAAGGTTGTTAAGTGTTAGCTAATTCAGAAGATTTGTTAAGTATGTTAAGTGAATGAGGCAGGAAGATTTAAACAGATAGGATATAATTATTGATCATGACAACTTAGGCTGTGTTTTCAAGCATTACCAATTCTCACATCAATCAGTGACTACAAGAAAATCCTCTGAATAAATTCAGGTAAATTAAAGAAAATTAGCTCTTTTAAACATTGATGGAAGGTTTGCCTTAGCTGCTGTTAGTACAGTAGATGCATGTGTGGATATTCTACATTGTTTTATTTTGAGTTAACATCTGTCTAATTATTCATTATTAATGAATATAATCTATATTAAGATTTGTTTATAACTAACCATATGGAGGTTTCTTTCAAATTGAAGGAGTTATTAATATAATGTAATGTATCACTATTAAATCTCCACCAATGGGGTTGTTCCAATGATCTTATAAGGGGGATTTATATTACCTTTACAACCCATTTGATCTTAGAAAGGGAATTAAATCACCCTTATAAGCTAAAATGAACATTCAACATAGCAGAAAAAGAGTTAGACATTATTCTCTAATGGTGTGACTTTTGTCCGTCTGTGACTTGGTCTTTGACTATGACATGTGATTTGGTCTGTAAACTTTGCGCATGTTTCTCTTCCAATCACATCCATTCTTGTTGTTGTGGCAACACAGTGTTTTAACATGCTGAACCTCAAATAATTTATGTTCAAATAATGTTTAATCTTAATAATACTGTATTGTGTTGTTTGGAGGCATTATGATTATACTATCATCAAGTTTATTAGTTGACTATTCAATATTTAAACAATTTCGTCATTGTTGACGTAGTTTGCCAATGTTTTAATGGGATGCAATGAATAAATAATTCCTTTTGTTTGCGTCCTCACTACCATTAATTAATTTTCTTATAGTACGTTGCATTGTTTGCTGTTAAATGTAATAAACGCAATGCCAGCCTTTGTTGTCTGATCTGAGAATAGTAGGCCTAGGTTTAGAATCCAAGTTTTTTTATAGGTAGACCTGTCTACACTATCAAACTACTAGTTTGACAACAAATTGTGATGTGCCCATATATGAACATGATGATGTTGTATCACTACCATATTTGGGCACATCACACTTTTTTCATCAAACTAGTAGTTTCATAGTGTAGACGGAGCTTAAGTCAAGATTGTCTAGGCTAGGGACCATCATGTCTCTTTCAAATCACTTTGACACTCTCTGGCAAGTGTATGCATAATTTTAATTCTTTTCCTCAAATGTTGTTTTTTAAATATCTCTTATTTTGGAAACCTGTTTTCCCTAAAGATAATACTTTTGTTGATTTTTTTTCTCAAAAATATTCAACTCTTCCTTTTACTCAAAATAAATATGAAACCCAATTAAAAAAAATTACAAAAAATGATAAACAAATTCTAACCTTAAACCGATTTTTTAATATTTTATTTTTCCATATTGAAAATTAATTACAATATATTGTTTTATTTTGTTTTTCTTATATTTGTCATAAACATTTACTGTAACTCTACCCATGCTAACCGTTGTATATGAATATATTTATGTTTATATCTAACTGTGTATATTTAACTCTGTAAAGTGATTTGTAAATAACATGTATATTATTGTATATATTATACTGTAAAAAATGTATATAATGCTAGGCTTAGGCTAGGTTATTTAAATTAAAGTGTTTAAAACCTTGTAAAAACCTCTGATGTTTATAATCTTGACCATTTTAATATTGCTTATACATTTGCATTGCAAGAAAATACAAAAGATTTACGGTACACCGTGTAATTCTAAAAAAAAGATAAAAACATTTTTTATTTTCTTTAAACAGTTATACAAGTCTAAACAGTGTGTTACCATATCGGTATATGCTGTATTTAAAGGTATAGCAAAAACTGAGGTCCACTGGATAGCCTTTATCATAAAGATATAATAAGTCATTTTTTAATAAATTTCAATCTTTTTATGATAAATTATTTATGGAAAAAAATTCAATAACAAATGCTTAAGTTATAAACATCAGAGAGTCAAAGTTGAGGTAAAGATAGGAGTATTGTTAAGTATTATTTTAAGATATTGAAACAAGTTATGTTAAATAAAATGATATGGTATTGTGAAGTCCATTATTAAAAGGTGCTACCATTGTTATTTGTAAGTTGTTGATACCAAATTGTCTAGTTTATTCTCTGTACTGTATCTATACTGTGTGCAGTATCTTAGACAAATACTGTAATACAGTGTCATGTGTATTACATCCGATGCCTTTATCAAGTCATAAGCCTAACCTTAATGTAATACATGACAAATGTGATACAATATGACACTGTATTACAGCATTTGCCTGATACTGTATGTAAAATGCCATATAGTATGTGTAAAATGCCATATAGTATGTGTAAATATAGCACAGAGACGAAGGTGACTGTTCCCATTCTTTATTTTAAGTCCAATATACCATGCAAACCTTTTTTCACTTTATTTTCCGCTTTTTTCAAAGATAATATCTTTAACCTCATCAAAACGTCATGATTTATTAAAATTACAATTATAAATGACAGGTGTGGTTGCAAGCCATTGATAACCCCTTTCCTCAAAAGTAGTCTCATGGGGTTATAATAACCCCTAAGGAAGCTGTGACATGTCAGAATACTTTACTTGATTCCTTATTAACAAATAGGATACCTTGATTGGATTGTTAATTATGAATATTAATCTCAAAAGAAAATATAAAAAGTTAAATTAACTTTCTGTGAAATAAAAATTAGTAATCTTTGATGGTTATTTAATTTTAAATGCATGTAAGTTCTGCATGATTATTTATGGCTTGCCTTTGACATGGTATTAATTATTTTTAATTAATTTGTGGATGACTATATGGAAACCAGTAAGTTCCATAAATTTGCTAACAATTATATCATTTTGATCATCTTGTAAGATAAGAGAGTTAATGACAGAAATATCCTGGAATATTGAATCGAAAACAAAGAATGATAACTTATATTAAGATGACGTTCATTATTTAAGATATTGTATTGATTAAGTCGGATACATAGAGTTTCAATAAAAATAAGTCTTAAGTAAACTACTGGTTAATATTTCATTATTTTAGTTTGTTGAGTAAAAGAGGATTTTATGATTCAATAAGTAACCCAAAATAAAGCTTTGTCTACACTATCAAACTAGTTTGACAAAAAAGTGTAATGTTCCCAAATATGGTAGTGATATGACATTATCATATCCATATGGGCACATAGCATTTTTGTTTTTTACATAGAGTTTGATAGTGTAGACAGAGCTTTAGATAGTTTTGAAGACAAGCATGTTATGTATTTAACTGGCAGCCTTCTCCATGATGGACGTCCATTGCTGTATATGTTCCTTCATTCTCCAATCTGATTGTTTCCAATTTTTTTCTGCTCAATGTTTGTTCGATACTTCATTCGATAGGCACTGTATGCCATGTCAGTGGAAAATACCATCGGTCTTAATATTTTGAAAAATGAAAGTGAAATGTGTTTGGATGATTTTTAGGTTGTTTATATAGGGTTGAATGTTGCGATATTGTTATTAGTACGTCAATGTCACATTCACTTACTATAATAGGCCTACAGTCTGGATTATGTGTATTTTGGTACATTAAAGTTTGAGGAATGAACCTGGTTGAACCTTTGTGGTCATTTTTCCAATCAGTTACATCTGTCTTGGTACTAGGCTTATTTTTTACCTCTCGATTTACCAGATGTCTAACCTGTATAATAATTATTTCATTATGGAATCATTTCAGCATTCTGGTTTCTTCTTTTGTATTAATATTTAAACATTTTACAGAGACTCATGGAGACATAATCATCAATGTTTGCCATTGTAGTTCCATTTCTCCTAACTATTGTTAGATGTGTATCAATTATTATATTTTAACTCTAAAAGTTTCACATGAAAGTTACTTTATGTTTAATGGTTTGCATGGCGATATAGACTTGTAGTAGCTTGGTGGTTAACATGCTTGCCTTCCAATCCTGGGGTTCAATCCTATCCTAGTGCCAGGGTTGTAACTCACGACTCTTTCAACTCCACCCCCTAAATGAGACTTAGTTTATAAGCATGATAAATCATTAAATAGTTTATCCATCCTGTAATTGGCGAGTAACTCGCTGTTGAATGTGTATGAAATATAAAAAAATAAGATCTTGGGTGCAGTATCTATTTCTAAAAAGGAAAGTCGCAATTGGCCTAGCATTACTCTAGAGGTTGGTAATAGCATAACAACTGAACTGTCAAGAAATTATCAACTTTACTTTATTTCCTTTTTGAAACACATGGTGTACCGCAAACTTTACTTTACTAGTGTTTATTCCCCAAGCAGAATGATTTTTTTAGTTAGTTAGAACTATTGTATGGAATCATTTCAACATTCTGTTTTGTCCTTTCTTTGGTTTACTTCTTTTATAATGCTAGTTTAAATAATGACACACTTTCTGGTAGGTCTATAATTCATGCCAAGAAGAAATAGTACAACATATTTATTTTCTCCTCAGAGAATCTATGACAAAAACAAGTTCTTTGTTGTGTATTCAATTTAACATAATTCCCAGGCTATTTTAAATTATGTTTGTCTAAAACATCATAAAAATAACAAATTCACTAAAAAAAAGAACACTCCATTATACCTGAAATCCCCCAGATACTAAACTGTTCCAGTTCAAGCTATTTCCTTAATTCATCTTGAGACTATTTTTACACAATACAATAGAAAGTGAAATATTGGTTTATTTTACTTTGGACATATGTCAGCGTTATATTTGTTTAAATATTGTCATTATAGCTATAAATCGAAAATAATCTCCATAAGTAATTAATTAATTATACAATGTTGCCACAAATGAATTGCAATTTTTTTTAAAGAAATTTGTGTGTTTTGTCCATAGCTTACCTGGATAAACCGACATAGGCCCTTTCCCCTCTGAGAAGAGAACATATACCTCAAAAAGTAACTAACAATCAATTAATAGACCTAGGTAGTGTCAATTACCAATAAATATTGCTGATCATTTTGGTTTAGGTTACTGGCCTGGGCCTGTTAAGGGTAGAGATAGACTGCTGACATGTTGCAGTAAAAGTGATACACTTTATAGTCTTGAGAATGATTGTTGCATTTTTTATCTCAATGGCCTACTTCAGAATCGTTTCATTTTTTGTTTCTTAAGTAGGTCTCGTCATTTTCAACGGCCAGACATAGGTTATATGTATAATTTGATTAGTTTATCAGAATCATCGCTCCATATGTTGAAGTAGTTATTAAATCTTCTGATTATTATTGGACCATCAATTTTGAATTTGTGTGTTGCCGCCCTCTATGTTTGAAAACATTATTATTAGGTAATACTCACTATGTAGGGCGTCTATTGTTTTTCTGTTTTCTTTTTCTTATTCCTTCAACAGTGTTTTAAGTTGTTGAAATTGAACTGGCAATTTTTTATTTGTGTGCCGCCCTCTATGTTTGAAAACTTTATTATTAGGTAATACTCACTATGCGGGTCGTCTTTTTAATTTTTTTTTTCCGTATTCTTATTTCTTAAACAGTATATTAGGTTGTTGAAATTGAACTGACGATTTGTAATTTGGTTGCTGCCCTCTATATATGAAAACATTATTATTAGGTAATCCTTACTATCACAAAATAATAGATACTTAATCATATTTAAATCTCTTCTTTTATTATAAAAACATAATCTATATTTTCACTTAGAATGAGAATTTGAAACATATTTCATATTTCCAACCTGTATACCTCAGTATTTCAAAGTACAGTAGGACTCCATTTCCTGTGAAATAAATGAAGGCAATATGTTTTAACACTAGAGTCAAGGAACACCCCAATTAAAGGGATACTTTGTTTGGCCCTAATGGTCCCTCTAATAGGTGTTCTACTATATAAAAATTCAAATACTGTTTAAAACAATGTTCAAGTTTCAAGATTTTAAATTTTAAAGACCAGATTGTTTTAACCAAAATATATTTTCTGACATAAAAAATAATAACAAGTATTACTTTTACACTTTTTTTTCTTTTATGTTTTATAAATAACGTATTATAGCAACAATCTAAACAAAAATTTTGTTAATATAATTTTCTCTAAATCGCCTTAGTATGAGGCAACAATGATCGTGAGAAATTTGAGGATTTGAACTAGTGCACTGGAATTGGTAAGAATAATATGAAGTGCCACTGTATGTTTGTGTTATTCTTTGTAATAATACCAATGTCCTATAGAATAGGCATTTTAATAAAAAACTGTCCAGTCTGCCTCCCTCTATCAAGATTCCAAGTTTTTCTGTTCAAGGTATTTCTTGTAATGCTGTGTTATGTCGTGGTCTAACTGGTAATACATTGGAATACGTATTGAAGGCTTCGGGTCCAAATCCACAATGTTGCAGTGGTATTTAAAAAAGTTTCCATTACCTGAAGATATATGTTGACTTGCATCTTCTACTCTAAGAAAAATAATAAAATAATTTGTAAATAGCAATAGTAAATAAATCCAGGTAATGTAAGCTATATAAGCTTCCATTCTAGTTTTCACCTCCTGATCTCTTCTTTATTTTGGCACATATGGCTCTTGAGATGTTGGCTTTTCTAATTAGTTTAATAGATTTAGCTAATAATCACATGTGCTGTTTATCAAATCAACAAAATATTTATTTCTTATTCTCCTTAGTTTGCAGAGACAACACACACAATGATTTCCACTGACTATCAATTTACAGATGGCATTTAGGTAAGTGAATGTTAATTTTATATTTTGAATTAAAAACCAAAGACGTTATAAACGTCATACTTTAATATATGTGTACCTTATTGTGTTAACATTCATACAATTAGTAAATAGATTGAAGTTTACACCAACACCAAACATGTTATTAATCGATAATTAATCAAGAAATATTCGCAACAAATAAATATAGAAAGCACTCAATTTGAGTCAAAATGCAGTTTTCTGGGAAACAGTAACCACAAACATTTTTACTTTTTCTGTTTGCTGCCCTCAAGGTGATCGTACAGTGGGAATATGTAAATCTTCCTTAAAGTAATAATCTGCTGATTTATACACGATTAAATTAGAAAATAATGTTGATACAGTAGTCTAGTGCAAATCTATTCTGTTTCACTTAATGTGGTTTCATTTTCTTTTTATTTTTTTGTCTGTTACATTGAAATTTCCTCAATATCAAACTTACTTTGCATTTGTTGTCCGTTGCATGGTAACCATAATAGAGCAGTCCTTTGTTGTAGCTGCAATTAGGAACTCCCTGATTTTTTGCACGGCATAGTCAATTGTTTCTTTCGTACTGTGGTTTCTAGTGACCTGGGTCATCATAGGTAACTGGTCTATAAAATGTTCATTGAATGGTCCTTCTAGGGAGTATTTCTCTCTGAAAAAAATAAAGAAAAACTTGATATGAATTCCTTCTTGATAGTATGTTCTGTCTGAACCTATATCAAAAAGTTTGCTAGAACCCAACTCATTGATGATGGTGGTTTGTGGGCAGGCTCCCACTTGAGGGCATAGTTCATGGACTATACCATTTGTGGAGAGGGGAATTCAATGAAAACTTCTACTTTTCGAGTTATATCTCACTCTTCGAGGAGAAGGGGCTATTGTTGGTTTATCCAGGTAAGCGGCACTCATAGACTACCAACACCACTGTTGGTTTGTGTAACCATTTGATATAGTGGTGAGATAAGGCATTATTTCAGGGGAGGGATTATAGACACCTTAGGGTATAGCCTTATTAAACAAGCTTTTCTACTACATATAGACCAATAGGTGACGAGTGACTTTGATATACAGTGTCATATTATATCCTTACCTATCTTCTGGGTGTTGAGATATATGTTCTTGTAGTTGTTGGTACAGTGGATAGATGCCCTCTATGTCCAAATCATCTAATCTTTGTACGTTTAATATACGATCCAATATACAACCAGGTGGCAGGGAATTATTTACCATATCTATATATTTGTTGAAATAAATTTAAAATATCACGAGTGTTGATGCACACCCCTTTAATAGAGGTTAGTGATAATGGTAGTACTGTAGTCTACTGTAGAATAGTAGTCCTCCCAAACGTTTCACAAGAAAGTGTCCCCTTAGTAGGAGTGTGTACTTAATAGTGTGCGCTGAATAGGAGTGTGTGCTGAATAGGGGTGTGTGCTGAATAGGGGTGTGTATTGAATAGGGATGTGTCCTGGATAAGGGTGTTCTCTGAATAGGAGTGTGTACTTAATAGGGGTGTTCTCTTAACAGGAGTGTGTACTCAATAGTAGGGAAAGAGAGGTTCTACTTTATAAAATTGTAGTTTACAGTTACTACGTGCTGATAAGCTACTAAATAATGTAATTCCAAGAAACTTACACTGTAATTACTTCATTAAATAAAAACAAGTATATATATATACACACATATTGCTGCAACAATTTACACTAATTGGCTTTTGGCACGGTGCCTTGCACGGTGAACCACAAACCTCAGAGGTCCTTCAAACGAATTTGTTTTGTTTGTTTCGCTTTATTAGCATGACTTGTACAAGTTATTTATTAATATCTTTATTAAATTGTTTGCGATGCAGTTGAACGATCAACAAGATCATTGACGCTCCTGCAGCAGTAGTACTTTAGATATAATCCAAGAAGGAAAAGGTATGCAGCTCTTTATGACCTTTGACATGTATGTCTTCTGACCTGTGTATAGGTTTTTATGACCTGTATATAGGACCCTAGGACCTGTCTGCAGGTCATTGTAATCTTGGAGAGTAACATCCGTCTAGGCTAGCTTAAATTGCACTCACATGGACGTTCCACCGTTGGATTCCAAACTTACCTGCACCACTTGGTTTATATTGACTCTCAAGGCATTGGTTCGTAGTTTGAGGTCGCTTTACTTCGTTATTACCTTCTGTGGCTACGAGTACTTTTTGTATTAGATGTAGGAAGTCTAGCAGACAGGAACTGTGAATAAGACGCCAACAAATATAAGTAGTATAAAAGATAATAATAAAAATAATTTGGTGTTATAAAACATGTTTATTATTATTAATCTCTCCAAAGGCTACAGCAGCAATCATAGCGATATATGCAAGCAATGAAATAGGCCAATGTAGTAAAAGTCAACAGTGATGAATAATGTTATGTTATTTTACCTATATGCATATGAGATTAGGTTATAAGGAAATATATATTGAAGTAATTAGAACATAATTTGTCATATTGAAAAGGTCGTGCACAGGTAGGATGTACCTGCCTGAACCAAGTATCCGCGAATGGTACCTGTTACATTACAAACAGAAAGTACACTAATGCACAACTTATTCTCTATGCACTAATGTCATTTACTATCTAATGTCACATATTATCCACCAACAAATATGTTACGCCCCACAGTGTCACTTATTCTCCAGTGACAAATCATGTTATTTATTTAAGAATGTCACATTATGTCACTTATTTAGCTTTTCCTTTATTGACTCTAATTTTATTTATTTTCCAATAACAAACTGTGACCTATTCTCAAATGTCCCTATTTTTAATGTCACTTATTTTGTAATCTGCATGATACATGTCATTTATTCTCAAATGACAGTGTCATTTACTGTCACTTATTATTCTCTAAAGACAATATATATTTTATAAAAGAATTAAATTAAGTCTACTAGGCTATGCCTTTAACGCTATTCAACGGTAAGCGTGTGTGTGTTACTGTCTGGCATCACATTCTTAAGCTCTGTATACACTATCAAACTAGTTTGACAAAAAAAGTGTGATGTCCCAAATATGGTAGTAATACGACATCATCCATGTTCATATATGGACATGGATGATGTCATTTTGTGTCACATAAAGTTTTATAGTGTAGACAGAGATTTAAACAACTTGAAGGTCAGCTACAGGTATGAATAAGACTTATGTTACAGTGATTTCGGTTAATTTGTGTGTCCCATGTCTATGGCCTCGGTCTTTGTGTTTATTGCATAATTTTCAAATTCTGTTTTGAGATAATATCAAACTCTATATTTGTGGAAAATAATCTTACTGATTTAAAGAATTATGTCCATCTTTATTTTCTGAACTTGATCCAAATTGCGATTTTAAAAGGTCAGTCAACTGTTGCCGATCTTGAAGAGTTGGCGAGTGTCGTCCATTGTTTGAAAAGATTAACTGGCCATTCTAGGAATAAAAAAGCTTTTAAGTAAAACAAATAATGTTTACTACAGTCATCCACAATTGGAGTCGAGTGGCCTGGCGGTTAAAACAGGGGCGCCGCAAACCATAGGTATATACAATCGGCGCAGGTTCGAGACCTCGGGCACATGTGCACTTTTTGAAGAGTAGAGGTTACTGGTCTTCAACCCCTGTTGTTGTGGACAGATGAAAGGCGTCGTTTGGTGGTAGCACTCGACACAAAGGGACCCTTAGAGGAGGAGAAAGTTGTGGTATGTGTCGTCCACACCCGTGCGCAATTCAGCCCACTAGGCTGCAAGTCCCAGGTTATTATTAGCTTTGTCTGCAAGAACATCCTGATAGACTTACCATAAATATCCTAAGATTGTTTTGTGGTGTTTTTACGAGGCATGAAAGAGCACACATCATTCTTTCTTCATTCCTAAAAAAAGACATGGTCATAAATAGTTTGAAAATAATGAATTTTTATGAGCATGATGGTATAAATAATAGGTGGAAGATGATGTTTAGATTTAAACAAAGATGCTGGAGCATGCGAAAAGCATTGTTGTTAAGCTGTTGTGAGGGGTTGTGGTGTCCAGCCTTCAGCCAGTAAAAATCTAGGCTATTTGGATTAATAGAACACAAATTTTTATCATGACTTGACGATCACCCAATAAAATGGCAAGAACCTATTAAGTACTTATGATTTGGAAACTCTCCCAAATTAATTTAATAACAAAAGTTGGTACAAACCCTGAAAATAGATCTATAGGGCAGTACAAACTAGCCGAATCCCATGTTCCAAATTCCAACTAGACAGAAAGAAAGACATTTAAAAATAAATATTTATTAGGAAAACAATTATTCAGTGTTAGTGAGAGTACGATTATATTATGGTAGATAGATGATTTTAACCCTAGAATAATGGTAAGTAAGCATGTTACCATCAAATTAGAAAAAGTATTTTGTAGTAATTATATAATCTAAAGTTTTGTCTACACTATCAAACTTTATGTGACAAAAAAATGTGATGTGCCTTATATGAACATGTCATATCACTACCGTATTTGGGCACATCACTACCATATTTGGGCACATCACACTTTTGTCAAACTAGTTTGATAGTGTAAGACAGATCTTAATATATGATGTTACCTTTAATTTTTGATACATACAGAATTTGCAGGCATTCCTTTTGATCGACCTTTCTTCACTGATTGGCTTACAATCTGGTAGGAATCCCATTTTTGGCTAAAAATATTTTTTTAAAGCAATTAAGTATTGGGTTAAAAATGTGTGAGTAGGGGATGGGGTAGGGTAGGGGTTGGGTTTCAGAAGGTTGCTAAAGCCTGTAGAGACACAGTATTATAGTAAATCGGTGGTATCAACCTAAAGATTATTATTACCTTAATTTCGACACAAAATACTGGATTAGTATTATTCCTGTCGAAAGGCTGAACGGAGCAAAGATCTGGCAGGCTTATACCGTATTCACTTTCTTCATCAACCTCAGTGTCGAGACGTTTAGCTGGCCTCAACTTTCTCACCTTTTTACTTATACCCTTTAAAAAATCTACTGACACTGGAACAATTTCCTAAGAGACAAACCAGAGAAAATTGCAGTATAAATTTATGAATTTTTCTTCTTTCTTTCTTTCTTTTTCTGATAAATTTATACAAAGAAGTTCCAAAGGATATTGAAAAGTATTTTCAGTTATCATTATTCCAGCCCAGAAATTAATTAAGAGAAATATATGTTTTAACACTATGGCCAATCCATATTAAGGGAACACGTTGTTGGGTCCTGAAGATGTCCTCTTAATATAGGTTCTACTGTAGTAATATTAAACTATTTTTGTTTACTAAAGTAACCATGTACAGTATATCACTCTCTATTTATTATTTTGTTTCGCATCACTGCTTCTAAAGGGTCTTTTGTTTAAATACTTTTTGAGGAGACAATTATAGTACAGTATAATAAAGGACCATATGGATTTAGTACCATAAGGCTAAGCTGTGGTTTTGTAATAACAAACCACAGGATTTGATTTCCTGCTCAGCATACCACAACTAATATCTATTCAGGGATCATGTCATTTTACTGTAGTTTACTGCAGTAACTACAGTTTGAACTGAATTTTTTTTTATTATTTTTTTTTTATTTATTTAACTTCTCACTAAGTTAGTGAAGGATGGGACCAACAGGTGGTAAACACCTCTAAACGGTCCAGTCCTAATTGCACAGTGGCTGTGTGTAATAGTGGCTGTGTGTGGACTAGTCACAGGGGTAACCCTTTACTCGTTTGAAAGATGTACTAGGTTGTTTAAAGTGCACATGAGCCAGATGTGTACACTGGACCTACGGTTTATAGTCCTTATCCAAGAAGACTCATTCTACCACCAGAACCATGGAGCGAGTGAGGCTCAGGTTAAAAAGAACACAAAATATAGTAGTAGAATATTATTGATATGATCCCTTTAATAAATCAAACAATTAGTGGGATTGTAGTCAGGACATTTAGAAAAAATACTATAAAGGAAAGCAAAAACAGGAAAATAAAAAACACCACAAACAGGATAAATAACACTGGAACAATCCATTTATAAATAGGGTTAACAATACCTTACAATACAAGTATTGTTTTAGACATGTTTTTCTGTAGATTCTTTTAGACATGTTTTTATATACTGTAGAAGCTATTTTCGCACCTCTCCTTCAAGAGAATGGAATCATTAGAAAACAGTTACCATGCTGTAGCTTATTGTTTACTACGGCTCAAAATATGGGTATCTGGAAGAAATATTTCTTGTTTATTAAGAGGTTCAACTTTTGTGTTGGGTCTTTAACCCATAATTTACCCCTTTTATAAATGAATACACCTACAGCAATTGGCACAACTTCTTCTCCTAGAAGAGGTCTAAGAACACCCTCAGAATATTGTAGCAATCGTCTACACATCTGCAGCTTGCCTTCACTGTCACTACTCTTCGGGTTCTGTAAGCAACAAAATATTTTCAGTTTTATAACGTATGTTAAGCCCTGTCTACATTATCAAACATTATGTGACAAAAAAATGTTATGTGCTCATATATGGACATGATGATGTCATATAAACTACCATATTTGGGCACATCACACTTTTTTTAGTTCGATAGTGTAGACTGAGCTTAAGTGATTAAATTCACTTATTATGGTTATCATTGGCAATGTGCCTAAAATATACATAAACAAACTTGTACAGTATTTGATAATATAATTCTTTAAGTTAATTAACATACTTTACTATCACACTTGACAATTTTCTTCTTCCGTAACTTGAAAACTCTATTGGTCTGAAATAAAAAAAAATATATATGTTGTGGGGGTTAATCTGGGCTTTTGTTAAGGTAGGGATGCATATACTTTTACACAGTCTCATCTGCATTTTGTTGGAGAGTGTCTAATTAATGAACAAAGGTGTCCAATGAACAGAGGTGTCTTAAAGGAGGGGGTGCCTTAGAGAGGAGAGGGGTCTTAGAAGAGGAAGGGGGTCTTAGAAGAGGAAGGGGGTCTTAGAAGAGGAAGGGAGGGGGGGGGGTCTTAGAAGGGAGGGGGAAGGTCTACTGTAGTAGCTATGTCATGTTTGTTTGTTACCATTTCTTTGATGGTCAAATTGATCATCCAACTTTACCTACCTTTGTGTTTGCGATGACTAAAGATGAATTTCCTTCGCCACGATACACCCAATCAGATGTATCCATTGTTCTGTAAAACAGGTTATAATTATCGTAAACATGAAAATTATTATTAAATTAGCAAAATGTGTTTTTTTTTTATTGTTTTAACTGTTTGTTTTATGAAATATATTGTATAAAAAATATTTTGGACAAACATCACTATTTGACAGTCGTATAAGGTGTATATTTTTAGCCTAGGCCTAGGTTATAAGAGTCCTTAAGATCAGGACATCAGAGGCCAGACAGAGCAGCAGAAGAGGAGGGGAGGGGTGGAGAAAGAGGGACAGATTTCCAGTTGAAAAAGGAATAATTATTGTACAAAATGTACTTATTAAGCAGATATACTATCATGGTTAGTATTCGATTTTGTATAGCTTCTATAAATAACTGTAAACACCAGATTAGGAATAATTTAGTTAGACAAGTCTAGGCCTAAGCTGTGGCAGGGCGAGACTAAATGACGACGCGGGACAGGAGGCCACTTACCCGCCTATGAGAGAGTAGAATCGCCACCCGGTGATGCTAGGTAGGCCTAGGCACTCACAACATAACGTATGTTTTCTCTAAGTAAACCCTAACTATATTTAAAATTACCTGTTCCAAAATATGTATAAATTATACAATATAAAGTATTTATTGTTACCAAAATCGTTAATAATTACATTAGCGTATATTTTTCTGATGAAAATGCCCGCAAAATTTCAGAATTCCAGCAAATAGCGCCCTCAATTATTTAGATAATAATTTATGCATAAACTTTTTCCGAGATTATAATGTTGTCGATTAAAACACAGGTGTAATACATAATCGTACCACGCTATTATTTCCTATACCGGATATGGTTACCGATACATTATTTCATTTTCATAACGTAAGCCGCGCATATTCAAGGATATTATTAACATTATGCATTTTACAATTATAATGTATGCTAGTATTCAATTACGTAATATTATTAGCACATGACGTAGGCTTAGGGGTGGAATGCGTGTTGCTTTAAATGGATTTGATACAACGAGGACAGTACGTACTTAAACAGGTCTGGACGTTCAAAAAGCAAGCAATTTATCTTAATGTATAGATGTAAATCCTTCAAGATCAAGGTTTAGCCGAACCTCGTCGTACACAAATCATCATGAACTTGGGCCTAGCCTTGTTATTGTGTGGACTGTTGTGTGAATCTGTATACTTGACATTGATCGTACGTTAATCATGGTTGAGTGATGCCTGACATTGACTTTGTCGATGACCCTCGATAGATAAATCCACCTTTTGTTTACTATTTTTGTTTACAAACTACAAGGCACTCAACCGATAGACCTCCACGATCATTCAAGTGTTCATATTCGTCATTGTGAATGCTTAAACGCTGGCCTGTGACAAATGCAACACTTTTCAAACAATACCATTATGATGAGAGTTCGGTTCGGTTAGGCCTCAGTGGGATTACTTTTTACAATAACTTTTTATTCGGAATTAGTGCATTTTTACTCAGCTAGTACTGGATCATTGTATCTCTTTGATCTTAACATTAAGGCCCGGTTTTCGATAACAATAATATACTTTTCAGTACCTCGTGGTTTGATTGGTTACTGTAATTAGTGTACGCGGTACACTGTACAAGCTTTATAATACAATTTGAAAAAAAATAGTAGGCCTAATTTAGTATGGGAACTGCTCCCAAGAACAGGTTGAGCCCAGTGACATTGATCCACACAGGCATTCGATGATTCTCTCTGTAGGCCTATACTTAACTGTAGATGTTCTAGTTATTGGAAAATCCCGTTATATTGCTTAGTTAGTAATAGACCATTAACCACTATCTTAAACGTACAGTACATGATACAGCAACTGGTTAATCGTGGCCACACCCAATAAAAACACACCCCTTCCGTTTGTTATTCCTTTATTCATCATATTATTTCTGATGGTTACCTCACCTTTGTATTGTTTTCCGGCATATCCGGTCTTTTTATTCATGAATTGTGTTGTCTGCATCTAATGGCCTATAGGCTTACGCATAGAATAATCACGAAGTTTGACATTATCTATGTAAATGTCGCCCTCTATAATCATAAGCCTTTTCAATAAATTTACAGGCATATCAAGTTTCTCTTTAAATTAATATATTTGTATAAACAAGAACATATGGTTCTTCGATCAACAATAATAGGCTACTGAACCAAGTTACAAAAAAAGGCTGGCCCCTTGATATGCTGATTATCGCTAGAATTATCATATCTGTTTAATAACAATACATATAGTAAACACTTTAAATCGATATATCCGGGAACTTTAAATAAGATAGCACCATGAGGTCGTTAAGTTATTGGTTTTGTTAATTTATTATTATTGCCAGTGTTACCATCAGTTTTCCCATCAAATAATATTGACGAACTGAGTACCATTCATCAATGAATCACTAATTGAATTACCTGTTGTCAGCATGGTCAACAACAACAGCATCATCATTTACATCATGATCATCATCATCTCATGATCAGCATCATCATTATCATCATCATCTCATGATCAGCATCATCATTATCATCATCATCTCATGGTCATGACATGATCATCATGATCATCATCATTATCATCATCTCCATCATCATTATCATCATCATAACCGTCGACATCATCAACATCGATATCATCATCACTATCATTACCATCGACATCATCATCATTATCATCATCATCTTTATCATCATCATTATCCTCATCGACATAATCATCATCACCGTCGACATCATCATCATCGATATCATCGACATCATTGACATCATCATCATCATCTCATGATCAGCATCATCATCATCATCATCTCATGATGATCATCATTATTATCATCGACATCATCATCATCATCGACATCATCATCTTCGACATCATCGTCATCGACATCATCATCTCATGATCATCATCACCATCATCATCTCATGATCATGATCATCATCATCATTATTATCATCGACATCATCATCATCGACATCATCTTCTTCGACATCATCGACATCGACATCATCATCTCATGATCATCATCATCATCATCATCATCTCATGATCATGATCATCATCATTATTATCATCGACATCATCATCATCATCATCATCATCCCCATCATCGACATCATCATCATCATCATCGACATCATCATCATCGGCATAATCATCATTATCATCATCTCATTATCATCATGATGATCGTAATCATCATATCATCATGTTATGATCATGATGATGATCATCAATCATCATTATCATCACCATCATCATCACACTCCTACACCAGTCATCATCTTTTATAGGTATTAATATCATTCTAAGGTGAGATTAGTATAGTAATTATTCAGTACAGTTTATTTTTTTTTAATTTATACGTAATTGTTACTTTCTACGGACCAGCGATTCCAAAAAAAGATTGAATTGAAAACAACACAATATTGAATAGAATCATAATGATTGAATACGATTATGAATCATTCGTAATTTTTACCGATTCCTTTGTGTCACTTCTCTTTTGCTACCATCACAATGAAACAATAGATTCGTATAATGACTATCCAATATTGCGAATACGACAAAGAAACAATTTCATTACAATCTCGATTTTATTACCATCGAAGTGTTAGCATTGTCTATTAATTGTTTCGATCGATCATCAAAGCGATCAAAAGATGGTGAGTAATTGTTTGATGAAAAATAATATTAAATTCTGAATATGAATGACTTTTAATCTTGCTTGCTTTTTTTTTTTTGTATCTGTAAAAATAGTTTCTATAGGCCTAATTTATGGTGTTTTTTTATGTATACTACAATATTTTAATTTTTAATCGCGTGCAACGCGACTCTACAGCTCACTATGTCGGTCGGTCGGTTGGTCGGTAAACAGTCGGCTGACTTGAGCACGCGACTGCAGCCATGTATATGGCCTTGTTTTATATAATATGCAATCTGGTGATATAGATTTCATAATCTAACTATGTTTTTGTTAGGCTTTTATCATTTGAGACGTTGTTTTGTGTTTAGTTTATATAGAATGTTGTTATAATGTTGATATTGTTTAAATTTCATAATCCAACTATGTTTTTGTTTGGATTTTATCATTTGACTCTTTTTTTTTGTTTAGTTTATAATAATATTTTTGTTATTTGTGACATAATTGGCCGGCAGTACAATGATAAGAATAAAGAGTCTGTTTTAATTCCATAATCTAACCATGTTTTTGTTAGGATTTTATCATTTGAGCTTTTTATTTAGTTTATGTAATGTTTTTGTTATGTGTGATATTGACAATGCAGATATAAGAATAACGAGTCTGTTTAAATTCAGTAATCTAACCATCTTTTATCATTTGAATCTTTGCTTTTTGTTTAGTTTATATAATATTTTTGTTATTTGTGACATAATTGGCCGGCAGTACAATGATAAGAATAAAGAGTCTGTTTTAATTCCATAATCTAACCATGTTTTTGTTAGGATTTTATCATTTGAGCTTCTTATTTAGTTTATGTAATGTTTTTGTTATGTGTGATATTGACAATGCAGATATAAGAATAACGAGTCTGTTTAAATTCAGTAATCTAACCATCTTTTATCATTTGAATCTTTGCTTTTTGTTTAGTTTATATAATGTTGTTAGTGTTATTTGTGATATATTTGACAGTACAAGGGTAGAATAACGAGTCTGTTTTAATGCAGTAATCTAACCCATGTTTTTGTTAGGCTTTCATAATCATAAGCTATATCTAAAATTATTTTCATAACATAACAAAACAATTCGAAACATAACATATCTATATCTATTTTAGAGCAAATACAATATAATAAATGTATGATTTCTTGATACACTGCATCAGTAATCAAATTACACGCCTATGACGTCATCGATATCTTATTTTATATGGATACTGATTCGCTATCCATTCGCCGTTCATTCACCCCAATCAAAACTATGTATTGGCAGGATGTTGATTTTCTCACTCGGATTGGTATTGATCAGATTGTATCTACACCTGCAATGATTATGTACGGTGGTAGTACCGTAAAACAACGATATTAAAAGATCCATCATTAGACAATATAGGCTCATACAATATCACTAATATTTAATCATTATAATCACGTGACATTAGCTTTTAATGCAGGTTATTGTTGTATTCGTTTGTTGGAAGTTGTATTGTACCATGTAAAGCCATCTCTTATGATTCATATCATATAACAACAATGAATAGGCCTACCATTATACAGAAATAAAATAAGGCCAAATAAGTAGCTGTTAGTCCAGGATTTTATTTTTTGAATGGTGGTTTTTGTTATGAGCTATTTGGTACCAAATGTTGATAGAAAATTAAACAGTTTTCGTTTGTGTTTGACCTGTTTACCCAAATGAATCTATGGTTTTAAGGATTTTGAATGGTGAAAATGATCTTGCACAAAGAATATATGTTACAGTCTTCATATCTCTTCACTAAATGAAAGAAAAGCCTGTTATTTTCTATCAAGTATTGTTGTGTATATGGACTTTTTATTATGAAAAAAGTGATCAATCAATGTGTAACGTTATGGTCCATGTTTGTGTTCGAGTACACAATATGTTATCCCATAGAGATATTAATAATATATTGTTATAACAAAAAAACTGGCCCAAAAGAAACCCAATACGGTACCATAATCCCTGTTCAATGGAACACCATACAATGGAACACCATACAATGGAACACCATACAATGGAACACCATACAATGGAACACCATACAATGGAACACCATACAATGGAACACCATACAATGGAACACCATACAATGGAACACCATACAATGGAACACCATACAATGGAACACCATACAATGGAACACCATACAATGGGTACATTGTGTCCGTTCCCTACTGTTTCTAAACAATGAAATGTAGTAATCGTGACAAGGGCCATGTAATGTACCTTAATGAAAGGTCATCGAGATAACTTATCACCTGTTTGTGCAATATGGTGTATTCAAGATAACCCTACGCCACCCCTACTCACACACATCTCCATTTCGATATTATTAATGATTGTCAGTGTATAACTGTATTGTATATGTTTAGACTTACAACTGCAAAATAGCCAGGCAACACTTGTAGGGTTCGAACTAATCTGCGCAAACCCCCCTCCAGCCCCAACCCCCGCACCCATGCTCTTTTCACCGGAGACCAGAATTATGTTTGGCCAAATCATACCTAAGACAGCAGACGAATTAAATCTATCTTTTCTTTATTTCATTTTCATTTCGTTTATTTATTTGACCAACCACGATCCATAATGTAAAATATACAGAGATCAATTGGCCAGGGATTTCTAAAGTAAACAAGATTACTATAACTTCAAGAGTCAGCAGTCCCCATGATCTGTTATACATACGTTTGCAATTTTCCCTTCTTCACTCAACACCCAACCACTTCTATCTTGATACGACTTCCAAGTATTAGTAAAATATTAATGTTATGAATATCAACAAAGGGTTTATTCATTTCAATCGTTCTTACAGTTAAAAAAAAACTAAATTACAACAATCGTTTTTACAATTTATAAAAATAGCAAAAATTGGATAAACATAACAATAAAATTTAACAAAAATATCAGTGTCAGAATATGTTGTTAATGATATTATCGTTAGTGGAAATGTTCCACAACTTCTGATATGATAAATCTACCGATTATACCGTTTAATCATTACGAGATGAGTGAATCATCATTGTTGGCCGTCTAATGAAATACAGTACCATCTAGTAGGCAGTGGAACATCCAGAAAATTCAGGAAAATTGTAAAGAAACGTATCACACTAATAATGTACAGTGTAATAGAAACCTCTCGATTGGCAGTTATTTCTTGTATTCTTATGCCTACTCCCTGATGCAATATTTCGTAGTATTAGGTAAACGACGTTGTCCTTGTAAAAAATGCGTCAAGATTCATCAGGAAAATTCTATCTTACCAATATTATTAGATGTTTCTTGGTTGATTTATCAACGGAATATAATAATTATAGGGGCCTAAATATTTTTAATATTATTTTAATATATTCAGTTCAATAGGCCTGTTCACAATTGTTGCTTAATTTAAGTTCGCGTTGGACTAAATTATAGGCAGATTTTACCGAGATCACGTTTAGGGGTTGGTATTTGACAAGTTCTTTTACTTTTTTTTCCGATCCCTGAAGGAACAGTTTCAGAAAACTTTTTTATTGTTACCATTTAAGTTATTGTAAATGTATGCTTCTTTTATTTCTTGAACTGTTTTTAACATAAATGTCTAAATGTTGAATGTTGAAAGTTTCCAATAGTAAAATCTTTCCATCATTCGTAAAACAAAATGTTAGTCATGCCATGTTCATGTAGACATATTGTCAGTGTGTATACAAATATGCTTTAGTAGGCCTTAGTACTGTATCAGATCATTACATTTTTAGACAAAAATAATATTGAGGTTTTCGCAATGAGAAATAGGTCTAAAGGCCCTCGGTAGTGAATGCGCTGAACCAATCATAAACAAAGGGACCTTGTTTTAAATCTGGAATAACTAAAATAGGACAACCTACCACTGGTTTTTGACGTAAGGAATGCCGGTCCTGCTGTGTGTACCTTACCCGGGGACACATTCCGTGGATAAAAATCATGAATCCGATCCTCACTGCTGTTTATATTGTTTTAGGCTGCGTACAGTATTAGGTCTAGGTACCATATGATATTGACAAGAGTTGCATCTGTTTTACATGCCAATATTAATATTTTATGCCTAGATGTGTATTTGTAGTTATTATAACATACCCCTTCTCCCGCCCGTCTCCTTTCTCCGACCCCCTGTCTCCTTTCTTTCTCCCCCTGTCCGCCTACACCCCGTATCCTTTCTCCCCCCCCCCCCACCCCACCCCTTATTTCCGAAACTTGACAGTACAAGAACAAAGAGTAATTGTTAGTCCTTGTCAGGCCACATTTATCAAACGTGCTTAGCAAAAGATATCTTAACTTTGTTGTAAGTTAATAATTTTGCTTAAGTCATTTTTGTTTTCAAAATAACCTAGCACATTTTTAACGTATACATATAATGTATTATTTTTCTTAAAAATCTAATTCATAAGATGGAAAGACATCATGTTGGATAACTATGCTTCATTTTGAGGAGGAAAGTTTATTTTTCACTTAAGTGATCTTGACTTAAGCAAAAATGTTGATAAAGGCCAGTCTTCATCTTAATCAAAAGCATCATAACTAATACGACAACATTTTTATTTTGGTAAAAAACACATAGTAACAACGGATCGGTTTTTGTAACTTCTGTATTTTATTAAGGAATTTTGCTCGATGAATGCACCCCTGTGTTGTTCGTTCATTCGCCCATTCCCAAAACATCAACAACTCCTTGACCTGTTTCTCGACACAGCCTCAGCTGATTGATTACAATCTAACCAGCGATTGGTTCAATCGCCTTTGTTGTCATAAAACGTAATAGCCTGCCTTTGGTCTCTCTTGTTGTAGGGAAATCCTTTATCGCTTTCATTCTCCAATTCAAGGCTAATAGTCTGCAAAAAGCATCATCGAGGCGTACTTCCTTTCTGATTGGTTGGAATATACACGGTTGCTATGTGAACAGCTCGTTGCCATGTACGATTATAAGTTCAGCAAAGCGTCAAAATATGGCCAAGTAATGCAACAATAACACGATTCAGCGAAGCGTTTTCAGCCAATTAAAGTTCAAAAGTGCTCGAAGGTGTTTTAGCAACTTAAGCCTGGCCAAGCTGGAAGTATTATTCTCGTTGTACTGAAACACGTTCATAACAATCGAACATCTGCTGCTTCTAAAATGTCAATAAACAAAATCCGATAGAGGTAAATTCAAGGTGACCCTAGTTTACCTCGTAAATTATTTAATTCTTACGGAATACTCACCTATTTTAACAGATCAGCTTCCTGTGTTAATTGGCATGCGATACCATTCTTGATAAGTGCATTACGTAAATCCATAAAGAAATAATCCTTCACGGTAAATCTAAACTTCTTAACATATTACAATCTATTGTTACTCCATGTCTTAGAAGTTAGAGCAGAATTACCCTTATTATACAATATTATGCATTCGGGACAACTCGTAGATTACTTTGCAGTAACGAAATTGTTTCTGTTTTTACCTACTTAATATTCATTTGAAATGTCAACCCATTAGGTCGAAGGATATGTTAATGTATAAATGACCATCCTCTCCTATTCCTCCTCCAAATATAATTCTGGCTAAAGTAAAGTTGTGCCTTCAAGCAGCTATTAGTATTTTGTTTTTAATAAAACATATCTCGATGCAGTCAACATTGTGTACTTCGTTTTATACTGAATAATTTAGAATTGGTGGAAATATTATTTCTTAACCATTCGTGTAGAAAATTCACGACAAATAAAGACAAATTGTACCAAATAAGGTTCATTATAGTACGCACTTTACTAGTCCATGGAGGAAATTTCCTCCATGACTAGTCTAAGAGACGGAGTTTTGACTTAATATTAGTAAAAAGATAAATATTTTGGCACATATGGCGTTTCATACGTATACTACTTGAGCTTGTAAACTTGTATTTCAGAAAAGCCTCGAAATAACTAGAGACTTTGGGCAAGTCTAGCACTTTACACCAGTATAAGCTTGACGCAAGAAGGTTTGACCAATCTCTTGTGATGCATCTCTTACCAAGCGGAGAAGTTCCCTTGTTGATTTATACATTTAAACATGGAATCAAACATCTGTTTACCTGTAAAGGTAGCGCAGGTGTAGCATAAATCAGCATAGGCAAGCTCTTATGCATAAATCATGTGTGTTGATGTCTCAACCAGAACCATTTTGTATCACACTCTTGGGTATTGTCTTGTCTGGCACTTTACAACTTGATTGTATCAGGTAACTTGTTTGCATGGAAATTCACCACCATTTTGACATATGGAAATTGTTAATCCCCCTCCAACGGGCTTTTCCAAGAATTCAATTTTGTTTTTTGCCTATTATTTTTTTTTATAGATTTTATCTTTTATTTCTTTTTCATAGTATACCGTCATTTGCTTTATCTTTTGAAATATGTTTGTCTAATTTTACGGATATTAACTGGTATTGCATTTAAGGTTCATACTGCTATTAAGTGTTGTTTGTGATTCTATTCTCTGAACATATTTAGATACTTTGGTAATTTCCCTCCTGTTTCTTAAGACACACGGAGGGAATTTACCAACTATGTAAATTCGTTACATTTCACACTTCTCTTTACCCCCATTTGGTGCAGCACTGCAAATTTCATTTATCTACAATCAAGGACAATTTTCATTTTAAATTTTGTTTAGCAATATTGCTAATCAAACTGATTTTTTAGTCGAGGAACATAGTTTTTGTACGATATTTTTTGCTACACAATTTTAGAAATGTAGCAGTAAGATTGTTTTGTATAGCTTTTTGCTATTTGCTACACTGCCGAAATTATTTCCTGTGTTAGGCCTACAACACGATTTGTGAAAAGAACTGTTTTCCATACATACTGCTAATACTACATACTAATACAGTATAAATCAAAATATTATTATTACGTGATCTAAAATGAACGCTTTGTTGCTATGAGGTTTCTACAATAACAAATTACAACTCGTTTCAGTTCCGAAAGGTTGAAGTGTTTCCGTTACGTCACATCCGTTTAATGCAATCGTCTGGGAATGGATTTCCCATGTCCATGAACCAAAACAGTAACAGGTGATTTCATGGTGTAAAGTGTAGGCCTATATTAAAAATTAGAAACAAATATAGGACTAAATTAATACGACTGGACACCAGATAAAGAAACAGAAAACATTCTTAAAAATGATCAACACAGTAGATCGAAACCTTCTCATTCTCAAATGTGCCAATCTCTTTTATCTATATATTTTTTCTCTATATATTTTCATTTTACTGATTTCATTTTTTTTTAAATTCCCATAGTTGTTGTTTTCTTTTCTGATTATTGTTCCATCAATGAAGAGAAGATATTTTTTCCTCTTTGTGTAACTAGTTTTGATGCCAAAACAAACTCCAGTTTGTGTGTACTTTACTTTGCTCTGAATCATTTTACTATTCCAAATCGAGCGTTTAAAATTGAATATGTACTGTATAATTCAACAACACAAATAATGAATGATAATACAAATATAACGCCATAGCATTTTATATCATTTGTTTACACGATTATCGGTTCAGTGAAGTGATTATTTATTCATGCTTAAGCTAAATCCCGGATGTAAACTTCTTTACATTATCTTTAATTTATTGACTGGAAGAACAATTAAGTTGGCGGGAAATTTTATTTTCAGACTATAATCTATTATTCATAGTTTCGGTAAATATGAGAATCAAATACTGTAAAATCACAAGAAACACTGTTTCTTGTAATTATTACCATTTTCTATCTGAATCACGACATTTCTTCTTAATGTGGACCTAAAGTATACTATCATTGGTTATTGTCCAGTAAAGTCATCTCTTACCAAAGTCGATCCTTTCAAAGTTTCCTCATATGTCGCTCCTTTTCAAAGTCACTCCAATACACAGTTCCCACTTCCACAAACTCACCCCTTAGCCAAGTCTCCCCTTCACAGAGTCGTACCGTACCGTTTCAAAGTCGCCCCAGTGTCCCGACCTTTCAAAGTCGATCCTTCACGAAGTCATTCTTTTTCAAAGTCGCCCCAATGCACATTATTACCCACTTTTCAAAGTCGATTCTTCACAAAGTTGTCAATGTCAGTTTCAATTTATTTCCAAAATGTTATAACATACATGATATACACAATGACATACCGGTAATGTTAAACAAGTTTGTTAATAAATAAAATTGCATATAAATACAATGAAAATTAGTTCAATCGTGTGGAGGGGAGAGTCATTTAGTCAGAAAGATTTAAGTTCGACCCACACCAAGATATAACTTTAATGTCGCCCCACTACACATTACCCACTTTGTCGACCCTTCACAAACTCGTTCCGTTTCATTTCGAGTATCAAAGTCTCTATTTTATGCCTTGTTTACCTAGTACTAGTAGCGATTACAAGCTGGTACCAATACTTGTTGTTCATACGGTAGCTTTAATGAATCTGTCATTGAACAAATTGAAAAAATTTTTACGGCCAACTTTCAATTTTTAATTTCCTTATAGTGCCAATGCATCTCATTATAAGACTGGTTTAAGTCTCAGTTGGTATGAACAATTACGTTTTGTTTAGAAACAAAAACAGCACCAGCACTTTAGGCCTAAAGTAAAATAGCAGTATTTCACAATTATTGTTCGCCTTCTAAACAATTGGTTACATCAGTGTTAGGCCCTCATCAGTACGTCTTTATGGATTAGTCCATTTTGTTACATCAGTGTTAGGCCCTCATCAGTACGTATTTATGGATTAGTCCATTTTGTTACATCAGTGTTAGGCCCTCATCAGTACGTATTTATGGATTAGTCCATTTTGTTATTAAGTTACCCACAAAGAGTTAATCTACCTGCAATTATACAAACGCATTATGCGCTATTCATTGGTACGAAACGTCTATAGGAATCTACTTCAGTCAGTGACAAATACTTTTGTCCTGGGGAGCCAGGCCAACAGCAGCATACTTAAGTACACGATTACAGTGACTTTATCATGTTAATACTATTGTCTGATAGATCTGCTATTTATTTTTCTTTTTTTTTGGCCCAGATTCGTCCTGCAAAGTGGGACGTTTCGACCCAAAGTGCGCCGAAATGTCCTACCGAAAATGAACCGAAACGCCTCGGATCGAATCGTCCCGTATTCAACTGCTTGAATCTAAAATATTGTATTGTGGATCTTATTGTAGACATCCGTACAATAAGTAGACGTTTGTGACTATATACTCATGTATTTATTTTTCTCTTTGTGTAATTTGTAAATAAGATATCGGTAAGATATGATAAATATTCATATGTCTACTTAACTTCTCTTAACCAAACAGACTTGTCCAGGCTTGACGTGTCTGCAAATACTAGTTGCTTATTCACAAGCATTAGGCCTACTTTATATTAGTTTTTAATTATTTGGCCTTCGTACCATCTGGGTGAAAGATTTAATACGGGAAGAAGACCGCATCGGTTTCTTCAATTTCTAATCCAGCTTTCTTTGATTGAAGATTATCTTCGACGCAACCAATTGTTTGTTAATCCGAAGACATTCTTGTTACTCTTTCGGATGCTTTGTATCCAGAACTCATAAGTATCTAAGTTGTGAAGAACTTGTTAATTAACATGCATAACATAACACTTGACCTTTACTATACCAGTTATTTATATGAAGTTAGCTAGCTCACTAACAAATTCTAAGTACTGTACTGATCAAGTGCGTGGGTTTTTCATCAACCTCCAGCACTTGCAAACTGGACATTTCGTCTATTTCCTGCCATTGAAACCTGACATAAATGTAAATTCCTCGATTCATTAAAGAAATATATTTCCTTATAATAATTGTATTCATTTCATGGTAGGTTGAATGTAATCGTATTAATCTGGTTTCAATTCATGCTCAGTAATCAAATGTTTTGTTGAATCTTGCAAGTTACTATTTTTCCCCATTTCAAGATTCAAGAAATGTGATTGGTCCACTTAAAATTGAAATTCATTTTGCTTGGCATAAATAAGACAATACAACTACAAGAACAATTCATCAAATTGCACAAACGCTATAGGCCAATGTTAAAATACGGTTTATAGGCCAATATTAAAATAATGTTAAAACGAATTAGAAATTCAAAACAAAAATTATAGTCGATACAAACGGTGTAATCCATTGCATTTTATATAGACTTACAATAGACCCGTACAACACGTTGTAGTTTTGTTTTTTGTTTGTTTTGTTTTTATTTATTTATTTTTAGTAGATAAAAAAGTACTTAAGTACCTAATAATCGTCCACGATTGAATTATTTCAAGTCCGAAACAAACTGTATTATGTTATATGTAACATTCTGTCAGACAGATTTGCTTGAAAAGCTATAGAACTAGTGCAAGTATAGTAACTTTAGAAACGTTTTCGAAGAAAGGAGCTGTGGAAGTCTGACGTCATGATCGACTCTGACGTCATATCCTCGTCAAAATGGAACTCGTTTGGGTAGAAACGTCCTTCGCGAGATTAAATATTGCTAATTCTGTCGTGACACCATAGGTATGAATAGGTGTCCAGTCGAGTGCATCACAAAACACTTTGTTATGATTCGATCGTGAAGAAATTTAATCATTGACGCAAACTAAACAAAATTTATATTACATTTTATTGCAGTTTTGTTAACATATTAAAATATGAGTCGATGAATGATCGTTATAACTTATAGTTAGTTGCAGTTGTGTTTTTCTTCGATTTTTTTTTCGTTTTCGTTAACTATGGGTTTCTATGAATTACAGTAGGCCTACCGTTTTTATGATTTTTTTTAAAATAAACATTTGTAATTCTCGATTATTATTACCACAGTGACGTTTGTTGCATAATCTTTATGACTTTTCATTAGCTCTTGTTTCATTTTCTAATTCTGTTTTCGAACGATACATTTGCTTTGTTGTTTTCCTTCCTGACGTCACTATTACATTAAACACGAGTCGGCCTAACCCTTTTCTTATTGTTTCCCGTACTGGCTTGCCTCGAGATTTGAGTATGTTCTTTTCAAGACCTGTATAGTATCCTGATTGACCTTTTTTAGGTTAACAACGCCCTATACCCACTTTCTGTATGGATTTCGCCAATTCATGTCATTTTCCGGCTAGGCTGGGTGGCACAGTTGGCCTCAATGTATAGTACAAATTATCTAATTAGGCCCTAGATTTAGGTCTACTTTGATAGGCTTCCCAGCCTGAAAGACCTCTCGCATAGCGATTACCGGGGCTTAATCAGACCCTTGAAGATTGCAGATAGTGACAAAATAAAGTAACAGAAAGGAAAACTCGGATGAAATTTGGTAAAGTCTTTAAACGAAAAAAAAAACAAAATCTGTTTATAGAAACGGTAAATTCTTCCGGTGATAAGAAAAGGTCAGATTTTCGAAAAGGAAATAATGTATTTAAAAAGTCATCATCAATGTAGAGTTAGTTTCAATTCTTTGTTCGTGTAACTACTTAGTTTATAAGCCTTTAAAATTCATAGAATTTGCTGTTTAAAATAAAGTTCCGCCAAGAGTTTTTATTCGCATTGTATATTAGTATAGCTCCTTTAGTATTTGAAACCCGGATCATTACACAATTACAGTGCTTTATTACGTCAGCACGTCATTTATATATATATTTTTAAATTACCGTATTTTTCCCATACCGGTTTTAGCATTCGAGTTTATGATTGTGAGATAAAAACAAGTAATATAATAACTGTATTCATTCATTTTTTTCTCCATGTTTTTTAAAACAGTAACTGTACTGTGTTCACTTTAATAACACAAAAGAGGCCTAGGTCATAATGACATGATTATTCATAGTATTTCACTTTCTGTGTATGTCCAGTTCTGAAATTTTATTTGGCCTATATCCCAATTCTTTTATATGTTGTTATTACACATTTACTTCAGTAATTCGTCCATGGAGTTTGTTACAATTACCTATTAATAAACACTGCAGTCCGTGTATGTAGGCCCTATATAGCCTGTCGAAAGTGTATACGGTATTTCTTTATTTCCTTCTGTTGATTATCGTATACATTCTAAAAGTTATTTGGCTCAATATGTTTATTCTCTGTTTTAAATATTTTTCTGCAAATCGTTTGCTTATTTGGTGTTCTCATAATGTTTTGCATCATAACGTTTAGGGTCAGAGCAGAAAAGAGTGAACTGTAATGTGTTGTTATTTCATTCTTCCACTGATTAGAGTTAGGCCCTGTTCACACCCAAAGCTTTATGGCTTTTTAGCGTACGACGACGCTGACAAAATGTTGTGTCTGAACAGTTCTGAGGGTATATTGTAGCGTAACAGAAGTGAGTACCTTTTTAGTTACTGTCAACAAAAATATCCAGCTTGTTTTATCGTGGTTAATATGCTGGTGGTATAGGCGAGAAATATATTGTTAACGATTTTACATTATTTCCATCTATTTAAAGATATTGCTGGCTGATGATCAACACCTTTTCTATCTCCTTTGTACTGGTTTCTGAAGCCTTGTTTGTTTATTGACCGGCTACCTTGCTTTTCAATTAATCATATGGTTTTTGCAGGTATCCGGTATTAAAGTAAAGCTTCTAATTAATATTCTTTCAACAAGCTTTGTGTAACACTTACATAATGCTCTTTCTTGACCTTTTAAATAATGGTTTCTGAATTTGGGCCAAACGCGGCTGCTCATAATAGCCTAATCATGATGCAAAGAATTAAGTTGAAAATTGTAAACTTTATTTTATTTATTTAATTAATATTTATTTCAACAATATTTTACGAGGGTGGTCCATCCAACTGAAGCTGATCATTATGGACCTTCAGAACAATCCAATATGACGACATAACATACTAACATTCAACAACAAGAATTCAGGTTTTATTATTAACAACCAGGAAAAATAAAAAAATATTTATATCTATTTTCTTAAATTTCTTTTTATGGTTTATACATTGAGATTCTAATAGAGAAGAAATAGCATGTAAAATATAGAAACTGTAAACAAAAAAACATTTCTATTTATTTTCTTTAATAGCTTATACATTGAGATTGTATAGCGAGAAAAAACGTATAGAAACTAAAAAATAACTAAAACAAACTTAACTTAAAGCAAAGTTGAAGATCATTTTTGGCTCAGCACGTTGGTTGTAAGAAAACTCGTACTAGTCTAACTAAAACACTCAAACATTTTACTGTATGCGTTGGTGCATCAACCGGATTGTTGTACTGTATATTTACGATAGTTCATGCAAGTAATCTAAACATTTAGCTATATGTCACAAAAGAAATGTCTAAAAACAAACCGGTGTACTGTGTATATTACATAACCATACCGTACCAAAGTTGGTCCATTAGGTTCTAGCGATCTTCCAACTGTTTTAACTAAGATAAAAACAGATTACCATAAAAAATCGTTTGACCGCACTGCTGTGTTGCCCTTCTGCTAATGGGAAACCATACGCGCAGAAGAACTGATTTAATTTTAAGCCTCGCAAGATTCTGGCCTTCTGAATTTCCTGTTTTGTCGTTTCGTGAAATTGAAACTTGGCCTAGTGCCATGGTAAGCACAGAAATAAACTACACAGAAGAATATCTGCATAGCTTCTATCATAATATTATCGATGATATAATATTATTAACACGTATGTAATAAGATTGATAACGATTTTATTAAAGATGTAACAATATTATCAGAGGTGTTATGATAATTCAATCCAATTATGGAATGGTATACGTATCTTTCAAAATAGTGTGTGCAATGAATTACAAATGGATTTGTCTTGCGCAAATCGAGGGGTGATACTACAGTATTCAGTTTTGAATCATCACGAGAACTCATGCTATAGAACCCAGAAAGATACATATTAAGTACACCCATGTGTGTCTACTAAATAGGGATTGGCCGTAGTGTTAAAATATATTATCATAATAGTTTGTCTCACATTGAATGTCCCCTTAAGTTTCTGAATAGGGGTTGGCCGTACTGTAAAGCATAATGTTACCCTATCGTTTGTTTCACATGGAATGTCCCTAAGGCTGTTCCTGAATAGGGGTTTGTCGAGTATTAACGCATAATGTCCCCCTTCCCCCACCTCCGTTCGTTTCACATGGAATGTCCTCTTAATGAGGGTGTTCCTTTATAATGTGTCCCCTGAATAGTGGTGTCTCAAAGATGGGATTCTACTGTATTGGATAAAGCTAATGAAATGACGTTATGAGAATAGACGTGCATTTTATGAACCGGTCCTGAGGCTGCCGTTTGTGAAGAATTATATCACCTTTACTTATTTCTACATGTTTATACCGGGGAAGTGTAACTCTTCCCTGGTTATGCAGTATCAGGTTTAATGTTGTTGTGCGTCTTGTAAATAATAAACACGCGCATTATATTATACTTTACATTATGTATATTGTTGCCAATTGATAATTGAACCATCGCTCGTTATCATTAATCATACGGATGCTAATTATGACTAATAATCACAAACGCCCAAGCTGATCAAATTAAACCAATTAAAAATGCTCTAATTAATTCAGTAAATGATTATTCCTTTCGATGCAAGCAACATTACCAAAAACGTGTCTATGACATAATGTAGCCTGACATGTTTTATTTTCTCGATACACACATAGACTGGAGCGTGGAAATATAACATTATAGTACCGTACTGTATATACAATTGAAATGTTTGTTTTGGATGAAGATTTCAATAGGCCGCCTTATAGTAAGCTTTTTAACCATGGACTATGGTCCATGTTTCAAGAATGCACTTACCCAAGAGAGTCCAATAACATTGACTATGGTCCCTGTTTCAACAATGTATCCATGAGTCCAATAAAGATATCGATAACGTATACTGTTCAGCAACATTAGACTAAATACTAAACTGAATACAGGTAAAACCGATATTAAAGGGGACTCGCGGGTGGCCCCAAGTGTCCCCTCAATTAGGGGTTGACTGTAGGCTGGTATTAACACATTTATTTATTTTTTATGTAACCTTGTTTATTAAGGTGGTCATAACCAGCATTGCTGACAATCATATTGTGCCGTCGTTTGGTTCACGGAAAGGTGTCCCCTTAATATATCGTGTCCCTGAATGGAAGTGACGTGTCCCAACGGAGGGGTTCTATATATATACAGAGTATAATATATAATATAATTAACCTTGTTTATGAAAGGTGACCTTAATCAGCATATGCTGAGACTGAGAATCATATTGGGTCGTTTTTAGTTTCATGGAGAGGTGTCCCCTTAATTAATAATAGGTGTGTCCCCTGAATAGAGGTGACGTGTCCCAGCGGAGGGGTTCTACCATAGAGATATAACATATTTCTATGGTTCTACTGTACAAAGTTTAATACATAATATTATAATAAAATTATAATATAATATTAATCACCATCCTACAATGTATCTACTTTGTTGTAAGTAATTAAATTTCCGCCCGCGTCACATCCATAACAGATTGTGACCTAGGCCTACTGTGTTGCTGCTATTGATTGAAGATTATTGAAGAGTAACGACCTCAGATAACAATAGGCCTAATCAATGTAATGAGACAGATTGTTCTAACGACGATATTTCTGATGCGAGTTCCATTCTGAAAGATAAATTTAGGCTTATTGAATTTAGGAAATTTGTTATGTACTGTAATTATTGAACTCTAACACATGATTATTTAATTTCATTCTTAGAATTTAGAATTAACCCATAAGTGTCCCTTAGAGAGGGTGTCCATTCAATGTTTGTTCGTAGATTCACGGGGAAGTGTGGTTCCCACTAGAACGCAACGCAAGGTCGTAACGCAACGTGATTAGACTAATTTCAAGCGATGGATTATTCGAACAGTCGCGTGTGATTGGTCAACTCGTTTGAGTTACGTCTACGTCCTAGTGTGAATCAAGCTTAACAGGCGTATCCAGAATAGGTGTGCCTCCAAGAATTGTTTACATTAATATTAAATAAGTTTGAGAGTGACCCACGACATTGTCAAAACGGAAATTTCGTTTCATTTCGTTCTTGTTATGGCATTAATAATTCAACTGTCTCTTATTCATACTATGATTTAATCGTAATAGTAAGTACCCATTACTGTTTTATGTGGGCCCCATTGAAAACGAAAATTATAAATAATTTATTGTAATGACTGACCGGACGGATGTATCAGTCCTTGTTTATTAATACTATGCTAATTATTTGCTTAATTTGTTTATCGCAGTTTAAAATAGATTATGTGAGCTTAGTCCTGCCCTCTTATTTGTTTGTATATTTCTTCTTTTATGTTTGAAATGAGTGTGTAGCCTAGAAATGATATGGCCATTTTTCGACTGCACAGCATTTCTTTTAGGCCTGAGCTGTAGTAAATATTTTCCCAGACGCCGATTAAGCTTGTTCATACATTTTGTTTTCTACTTTGGAAACTCTTGCATTTAGCTCACATGGTAAAAGGGGTTGGGTGATAGGGACTCACCATTCACTACACACGGTAAATGCGGAGTCCTTAAACGAGTGCTTCATTATTAAGTAATTTTACAGTCCTTCAAAATTTGGCTATGAAAATTCAACCATGCCTAGATGTATGCTAAGTTTGGATCGGCCTAAGGCAACAACTTAAAATGGCCTAGGCCTGTGTGCAGCATCAATTGAAATCTCTCTTCGTCTGTGTACTAAAAATTATCCCAAACACTTTAGATCACGGAAGAACACCATGTCTATAGATACATTCCATTAGGTTGGATCATAGAGATATTTGGAATAATAAATATCTATGGTTGGTTCGGTCGGCCTAAGCCAAAACCAAGTTCAGGCCTAAGTATCATGAAACTGAAGTTTAGATTAAGGGTTATTATATAGTCAGGTCTAATTTTAAGCAGTATCATTAAAATATCTATATCAACATCCGCAAGGGATACAGGCCTAGACGAATTAATAATCTAAGTAAGTCCTCGGTCTCCACTCAGATGTAAATCACAATTAATCGAAAGTTACCCAAGAGCCGTAGTTATTTATACCATCGCGAAATTATTGAAAATATTGACCTTGCAGAGTTCTGTAATATCAACTTGATCAAAACCGTGTCAAAATTAATTAACCGTGTATTAGGCAAGAAGCATCAGTAATTGATAAACACTGTTTGATTTTTGTTGAATCACTTCTTAATTTGCTTAGTAAGAACAGTGTGAAGAACAATTTTATATAAATCAAGGCTTTTGTGGTTCCAATGCACGATAACAGCAGAACCATGGCGGTATAAAATAAGCTAGAACTTCTAGAGCTATAACCACAACAGGAAAACAATGTTAGGCCTACACCATGTATCAAACAACTAGTAACATGGAGTACGTTGATCATAGGTTATACAGTAGTGTGCTGTAGTCTTATACTGTATACTGTATTTATATATAATTCCAAAGGCAAATTACTGAAAATCAGTGGCTGGATCTCAATGGAGATACAAAAAAAAAGCGAAAAGCTACTAATCAAAACGATAAGTAAAACAGCCAGAAAAGTTAGCAGAGCTTTCGGGCAACACTAGCCCTTCATCAGTGCATTTATCTGTATTTATTATAATTATATGTTCCATAATATCAATGTTACACCATGTATAAAACAACATTTATCTGTATTTATTATAATTATATGTTCCATAATAACAATGTTACACCATGTATAAAACAACTAACATGTAGTACATTGGTAAGGTATATAGTAAGTAGGGCCTATACTGTATAGTCTTAAACTGTATATGTATTATAATTATATGTTCCATAATGGCATAGTTTGCATTGAGATTTCATGGTTTCATTTGTTCATGTCAATACGTATAGTAGTAGTACATTTAACACGATGACTCGTTGGGGGAATATCCATTGAAGTGTTTGTTTTAAAAAACGGTTTGCTGATAATACTGATAAAATATCTGGTATCCATAGTTTGTGTAAATAAATGCATGTTTCATGATTCCAAGTGTTATTTCACAAACAAAGAAAATCCCCCGTTTTAATAGGCCTACTTGTATCTCTAAGGAAGTAACCAGAAGGACGTTAAAGATGTATTGTTCCCCCCAAAACATGAAAAATGAAGATTAATTAAATCAGACTTATTTTGTAGTTTTAATAAAGTTAATCACTTCCGTAGAAGAAAAACCCCAAAAAATAATGTTTTTACTTATAAAAATAACATAATAAATGGTTGAACCATGGAGAAATAATTCTCCATGGTTAAACTCAAACCAAAAATACATTGGCAGGCAGCCAATTTTACCATTTTTTCAGATAAATATGTTTTTTTAGATCCAATTTTTGGTCAAATTGGATAACTATTATGTGACATTAAAATAACATATTCAACAATAAAAATTGTAAAATTATTTTTCAGGGGGACAATACATCTTTAATTAACAAATCCCTGGAATATGGTACATTTTATATCTCACGCAGGCAGGCCTACAAGACGTACATTGAATCATGTAGGAATTCATTCATAGAAATCCTGATCCAGACTCTATTTACTGCGTTCATTATTTTAATTTTAAAAATGCTGGAAGGCAGCTGTTGCTTCATGAAGGGGGAAATAGTTTCCCTCCATGGTTCAACTAGGCGAAGATTTCACCAGTGTGTTTATAAATTCATTTGCTATATAATACATATAATACATGTAGTATTACTATTATTAACCAATATTTATATAAGCTATTGTAATAATTATCCTATTCGGTACAGCAGGAACACTCTACTTTTTAATTTAATTTTTTCAAAAAGAGAAACATTTTATTTCAAAACTGGTGGATTCTTGTATAATAAATTCGTATGCTGAAAGATAATACATGAAGAAATTAATAATTAATAGGCCTAGGCTATAATGATATCTTATTTACAGTTTAAAAAGAAAAGCATTCCCTTATTTTACTGATTTGTTTTCCAAAAAGAGAAACACTTTATTTCAAAACTATTGGTTGCTTCAACGAATGTAGCTTGATTTTAATTCGTGTATGTATATTCATAGCTCTATTATTACTGTATACAGTATTTGGAAAAGTACCAACTATTTGAAAATGCTGGTACAGCATCGGCAACTAGGCACTGTATTTTTCTTTTTAAATACTGTAGTACACTGTAAAAATGTGTACATACTATTTATCACTTTCCAAATACTACTACTGCGTCGAGCTTGCTCGGATTAAATAAATAAATCCAAATACAGTACAGTAATAAGACTCACTTCTGTCAGACGACCGGAAATTGGTAAAATATTGACTTAAAATCAATTTAGATGTTGAGAAATAATACAATGATTGAATTGAATTCAATAATATTATTATTAAGTGTCAATGACGTATTTGTGCCAAATAGCACAATATTGTTTTGTTATACTGTGCTTCTGGCATTGGTGGGAAGATTAAAATATAAATAACAGTGTTATCGTATCATTTTGGAACAATATTGAACAGTATACTTTTCTTGGCTTAAAACATATTGATACGTATTACTGTACTATAAGAAGCCTCTGTCTGGGCATATCTTTAAGTGCTACCGTAGGCCTATTATTGAGTGAATTTTTTTATTTAAATTTATCCAACAAAGTGCCGAATCAGTCCATGTTTTAATTATTAAAAAAAAAATATTAACACTATCCCTACATATTTGTCCGTGCACAAATATTTTAATTATATGACCTGTTAAAAAGAATTGCAATTTTAAATATTGTATTAATTTTTTAAAATTATTTAAACATCTATGTTCTTAATTATATTATATACCGAATTAATAATTCTATTTTTTATAGAAAGAATCATAATTATTACATTTAATTTATCCACTATTCAATTGTTTTTCCTATAATATGTTTGTGTTTTCAGTTCGAATGTTCTGCTGAAATGCAACGAAATTAAACTACAGTATATCTAATGACCTGACTCATAATGAATGTGAATTATTCAACGAAACAAAACGTCCTAATTGTAATAACCTACCTTGTAAATAGAACGAATTTCCATTACAACAGCAGCTCCCTGTGTGGTGCTAATGGGTGGAGATCTTTCAACGGAATAGAACAATGATTTCTATAGAACACAATACTTATTTACACTTTCTGTCTTTTGTTGTTTAGAAATAATATTGTTAAGGAAAGCATTATTTCCCGCCGTAACATAATAGATGATTCACCTTTATGCTGGTTTCTTTCTTTTTCAATAAAAGCCATCTTGGTTGCCCACGCATAATGTTTAGGAAAGTTTAGTATTAAACCGCACTAAAAATGGTAACAGCAGTACGTTTAGTCATAAATAAATCTCCTTGCTAAAAGTTAGCTATAGTACAAAATAGCCGTAACATAATAGAAATTTCACCTATACTTAATTTCTATGGTGGTTTCTTTCTTAAAATCTTATTAAATAAAAGCCATCTTGGTTGCCCACGCATAATGTTTAGGAAACAGCACTAAAAATTTAAACAGCAGGTTTTCATAAATAAATCTCTTTGCTAAAAGTTAGCTATAGTACAAAATAGCCGTAACATAATATATGATTCACCTATACTTAATTTGTATGCTGGTTTCTTAAAATCTTATTAAATAAAAGCCATCTTGGTTGCCCACGCATAATGTTTAGCATTAAACTGCACTAAAAATTGCAACAGCAGGTTTTCATAAACAAATTTCCTTGCTAAAAGTTAGCTATAGTACAAAATAGCAAAATCATACCTGTATATATCCAGCTGGTAGTATAGAGTAGTGGTTTCAATGCGCATTTAAGGGGAAAAACGTTCAATATTACGGAGTATTATGTGAACATATGTCAATTTCAACATCTAAACCATAAGAAAAACTGTAGCATCAACGTTGTAATATCCATTTAATTTTGGTAGTACTGTGACATCAGTAAGGTAATTAGGGAGAGAAACTTACACAATCAGCATCATTAATGACCTCTGACCTTTCCAACAAACCGTATAAGTAAAAAAATATTTGTTTGTGTACAAAAATAATAAGACAAATGAAACTATAAAATTAAATTCATTTTCTTTTATTTCTCGTCTGCAAATCTTATTTTGCATTTTTTGCTTTTATGTTTTATTCTGAAACTTATATCTGTACATATCTTCAAAGTACAAAACTTGTGGGTTAACAGTCCCAATTGCACAAGTCCAAAAACAACTTCACTGTACAGTTTTGTAATATACAGAGCTTTATATCTACAATTGTTTATCCAGTTAGCTAAAAGTATAACTAAGAATGACAAAAATGAATTCAAATATTAATTGTATATCTAAGGCATTCTCATCGTGGCTCATTAGCACCTGAACGAATATCAGGAATGTGAAGATAATACAGTACAAAGGAAATAAAAAAACTGATTCCAAATCAGATTTAAAATATCTTCGTTTAAAGAGAAAATGCTAAATTACTATAATAATTATGCTAGATTTGAAAGCACACGCTATAAAATATAACTACAGAAATTACGCGGGAAAAAAACTAGAAATCATTACAACACAATATGTGTAAATTTGGTCTGTGATTTAGGAGTCATCTGTCGATATCCTAATGAAATAAATGTTACGTAATGTTAAACCACACCTATTTGCAACAAAAGAATAATTATATGAATGAATGTACGCAGTACTGTATTTAGACATTGAAGTAGAGTAATGAAACATCCCGGGAATTTTAACGCATCCAATTAACATTTGTTTTCGTTAATGATTTACAATTTAGACGAACCCCATATGTTCGTAAACACTTCAGTTGCAACGAGCACTGCTGTTGTAGATTGAATTATGATTGACCAAAAATGCTGTTGTCAGCAAATCTTTAAAAAATGTTATTGAATAATACTGTGACATGGAAATGCATCGGAACCAACATTCATACAATTGTGAAATACGCCTACGAGTTTGAACTACTCAGAATATGGCTGAAAATCTCATTAAGAATAAGATAAATATAATTATTTAATATTAGTAAAAATCAACTTCAATATAGTAAGTACTGATGTTTTTAACATGACATACTATTTACCGATAAAATATAAATTATTATTAATTTAATTATCAAAATAAAACAGTATACCTTTCTCTTCATTAAAATTTGGTTAAAAAATCATCAGATAAAATATGTTTGACAATGTATTTCCAACAAAATAAACGGAACAAATATGATTAAAAACAAAGATTTCAGTTCATGTTAAAGTTCGATGGATGATGAACGATGTTAGAGTCTGCCTTTGGTTTGGTCAAGCCGAAAAGTACTGTAATGGTCACACTACTTGACTTCAATCGGTCCGTTAAAATTACAATTTACTTGTTTTGGACGCATTTGTGTTTTGCAGTCCCTCAAGATGTATTGTTGTTGTTGGTTGTCAATTTCTAACGTTGGGCTACTACACGTTGATGATGATCTAGATTCAGTTGATGATGTTTCACTATCGTAAAAGGTACAAATAGAACCATCTTCACCAATGCGATAAGCTACTTCGAAGGGATCAACCCATATGGTTAATTCGCTAGGGAGAAGCTTCTGGATACGACTGCGTGGGATCCCCGCAGCAATGGCTGACTGGAGAATTAACGGATCCATATTGAGAATATTGATCCGCATACACCTAAATCCACTTCCTCTGCATGGTCGTTCGGGAAACCAGTGTTTCTCGTACTTTTCGTTCAATCTTGAATCAAGTTCTGTACAAAAATCTTCCAAAACATTTTCCGGTACCCGTCGAGTACGGAGTAAATTAGAAAGGAACGTTACGGCGCTTGTGATTTCTTCAATCATTTTAAAATAGTATTTATTGTTAATTCTTCTTTAAATAGTTTATCCTCCAAAAAGTGCTACCGAAAAGTAGAAAATGAAAGTTCCAAAAATGGTGTATCCAATTCGGCTCTTTGTTTTTGTAAAAAAAACAAGATGTCTTCCGATGTTTTTACAATCAATCACTTTACAAAATCGTTCTGAAATTTAACTTCCACAGCATCAAAATACTCAAAAAAGATTTTCGTGGGATATAATGACTAATCTCAACTGATTTCGAGTAATAAAATGCCGAATAATGTATGGAAGACGGTAAAAAAATTAAAAACTGTGAGGTTTTTACCGTCACGATCTTGCCTTCATCGTTGCTTTCTGCATCTGGACGCTGAGTCAGGGCATACGCTTGTTTTATTTCTCATTGTCCTCTTCGGCTTGTGTGGGCTACGTCATAAGCAGGCTATAATCCAACCAATCAGTGAATAGCAATTAGTGACGTTTCAAGGCTTAGTATATTATTTTGTCAACACAGGTCATTTTGATTCCTTTTTTGTTATGAAGATTAAACAATGGGGAAAACCACTATCTAAATAGGGGTGTGGGTGGTTATTTATAGATTGTGTTGTTGTTGCTGAAGGAAAGTCTAATATTTCATAATTGTTATGTTAATAGTGTATCAATATTGTTATGTCTATGGGAAAGATAAGTCCTACCATTACAAAATATCCTTGTACAATACCGTACTGTATAAGAAAACCGATTTGGCACAAACAATACTTATCACAAATGCACCAACCCAATTAAGATCTAGTCTTGGAAGATCAATATGTTTCCAATTTTCTAATTTGCGGGTATTTATATTCCATAATTAAATGTAGCCTTCTTGATAGTTTACTTGTCAGACCATGGATAAATTATAAGTACATTCATTTATTTAGGCCTATCACCATCGTGATCAGACAAGCAAAATGGTCTTAGGCGATGAAAACAATCTGAATACCAAGACTTGGGACTCTTTTTCTACAGATTAATAATATTATATCGTGTATGTTTCTTCTTCTTCTTCTTGTTCTCTCTTCTAATTCGTATCTTGTTTGTACAGTTCATTCATATTATAAACGTAATACATAATGTAAGCACACATAAACATACTTCATGACCAATAGTTTATTTTAGTCTGACAAAGGTTGTTTTGTTTTCTTCTAAGATTTCTTTTTAGTTTAGTATGTTTAATGATATTTCAGCTTGTATAATAGTTATAAGATACATACGTACAGTACTGTATGTTTATTCACCATTACTTCTTCGTGTCCCTATTTTTCCTTATTTATAACATAAGTGGATGTAAACAAAGTTATGATTCAGCCATATTTGTTATATATTAGAGGAAAATTTCATTCTTTCTTGGTTATATTTTGATGTTAGTGTTATTGCTTTTTCTGTTATATTATCATTATTATTCATATTCTACATAATGAATGGCAGCTCTTGGGGCGTGGTTGAGTTGGTGATGTTTGGGGAGGGGACCACACACAATGGATGACAGCGTAATAACTTGATGCCCTGTCCGTGTACTGAACATTCTTTAGGAATGACGTTTCATTGTTTTCAATTTCATGCGATAGATCTATGAATGTATATATTTATAAGATGTATCCTTATTTATAAGATACATGTACAGTGCTGTATGTTTATTCACCCTTACGTCTTCGTTTCCTTATTTTCCCTTATGTTTCCACATAAGTGGATGTAAACAATCATTCAGCCATATTTATTATAAAAGATGTTAGTGTTAGAACTTCTTGTTGATTTTGGCAGGATTTTTGTATTCATATTCTACCTAAAGAATGGCAGTTTTGGGGCGTGGTTGGGATTGTGATGTTTGGGGAGGGGACCACACACAATAATAACTTGATTCTCTGTGTACTGAAAATTCTTTTGGAATGACGTTTCATTGTTTTCAATTTCATGCGATCGATCTATGCATGAGGTCTAATCGTTCATGCGGCACGTAAACAGTGTTAAAGATCAGGCTGAGGGCGTAATATCAATGTACTGAAGTTATGTAGCTCCTCGTGAAGAAAAAAAAAGTTGACTGAATCTAAAAAAAATAAAAACCACATATATTATGCTGCTATTGGTCAACTATTATTTCTAGGTTGTTACATCACATCGCACGACGTGACAATTGTGTCGTTTCGTGTAAAATAACCGAATCAGATTATTGTATGACGTCATTGTTAGTAGCTGTACAGTACGTGTCTGAATTCATTTTCCTTCGGAAACAAAACAGCAATAGAAAGGGTGGGGGGGGGGGGGGAGGGGAATTGTTTGAGTAATAGCCTTGTTTCAGGGAGTTGTTATCTGTAACTGTACTTTTGAAGAAACACATGACGAACAAAGGTTAGCTTTCTTAATGTTGATTATTATTAATTTTAGGATAATTTTAGGAGATTAATTTAGGGAATTTGTACAAAAACAATTAGGTATTTCCCTTCTTTCATTTTGTTCTTCCTTTTCTTTTTCTTTCTTATTTCTTTAACGGTATGTATCAGTAATAGAAATCGCCAAATGAGGGCGCCATTTGCGTCAGGAGTGGGGATGACAGAACCAAACTACCACCAGGTAACAAATCCCACTAAAAAAACAGCATACATTTTGTAGCCTCTGTGTGTAACTAGTAGACAACTTGAAGATGAGTTATTCTCAAATCTTGTCACTTTAACTGTCACGTGGTAGAAAGAGGTACAATCTGAAATGTTTTAAAGGTAGGCGTACCTTTTAGGCTTAGCTCAACTTCTAAAATTGGCGCGCCGGGGCGATAGGCCTACATGCCGATTCGCATATATCACGGCATAAATAGAGCAACTTTCCTCCATCGCCGAGCCTACTTATTATATATATTCCTTATACCATGGAGCTATAAAATGCTTATACTGTATATGGTTTAAAAATAATTATTTCCCCATTTCCGTTGATAATATTAAAAGAATCCGACAAAATAAACACACAACAAACAAAATTACATCGAACGCCCTCTATAGTTTGATCTCACCAAGGGTAGGTGCATTTATTTATTTATTATTGAATAAAACATTACATTTTAAAACACCAAAACGTGTTTTTTATCAAGGGAGTTTGTGATTTTAATACACACACGTTTTCTTTCATATTCATATTTTTAAAAACATTTTTTAATAACTTGTATACAGTAGAATATAATGAATATTGTGTTTAAACAGTGTTTTATAGTAGCCTATAAATATGATATTCTAGCCTAGTATATGATAAAGATACCATGAATTCGTAGTTATATAATTGTAATTAGTACAGTACTTCAATTCTATTTGATGTCATTGCTTTAATTAACATATTTAAATCTGTGATTGCATAACGTAATTTGAATAAATTATTTTACTTAACATAAATGGAATGTTTATTAATCTTAATAACAAAAGCTGCGGTTACCATTTATACGGTTGAAAAATATTATTCTAACAAGATCTTAAAGATGTATTGTCCTCCAAAAACATGAAAAATAAAGATTAATAAAATCAGACTTTGAATAGATTATTTCTTAAGTTCTATTTCTTATAATTTAAATTATATTCACTTCCGTAGAAAAAAAAGAGAAAAAATAATGTTATCACTTATAAAATGACAAAATAAATGGTTAGATTCAACTAAAAACCAATTGGCTGGCAGCCAATTTGACTATTTTTTGCTTTAAATTACAGTTTTTTCAGGTAAATAAATTAGTTTTCGATCCAATTTTTGGTCAAGGTGGATAACTATTATGTGACATTAAAATGGCATACTCAAAAAACAAATTTAAACAATTATTTTTCAGGGGACAATACATCTTTAAACTTATATGAGATCAATTAAATATATTATAAAATAATAAATTATAATACAAAATCGTGATCAGTTTGCTCTCTCCATAACATGAGTTATCTGAACTAAACTAAAAACAATTTCAAATAGATACTTTACATTCAAATTTCGAAAGATTTAGACGCAGATGTGCAGCGCATGCGTGATACATATGTTATGCTTTGCGAATTGGTGTTTTCATACACTTTCGAACACAACCACACTAACTGTATAAATGGTTACTGCGCATGTATCTTCTGGAGAAATAAGTATTGACATTAGAGGGCAGCAAACATACAATTGGAATTATTGTTATGGAAGACTTTGAAAAGTGGACGAAAAGCATAACATTAGGCCTGAGATATAAAATAAGTGAAATATTAAAATATAAACATAAGTAGTTCATGGTGGAAAAATGTTAATTTGCTATGACTAATTTAACCATGTCAAATAGGGCATAGACACTCTCGAGTACATTACGGCCTGCTTGACTGTTAGTAGCGTACAGTACGGTAAATGCCTTTACTCCTCGTATGTGAAGCTCGAGTATAATATTCATGCGATATGTAACAAAAAGCACATTTGTATGGATGTAACTATAAACATCATTGGCAGAGTGTAGGCCTACATTTTACTGTCCGTTTTAACTTAAAGGCAGATCGTTAACCCTACGTTTCCAACAGGTTGCCGTTAGTAGACGTGCCATAGCATAGGCCTACCGGTATTGGGAAAATCATGGAGATATCATACTCTCATGTAAAAAAACACATTATAACCACAATGTAGGCCTATCTAACTATATATTCACGTTACATAATGTCAATTGAGCCATAACGCCTACTTCAATAACAAAGGTGGAAATTATATATTAGCGTTGAAATTCCACTGACTCTCTATGTGATTAAATATGATTAATTATCAAGTTGAACATAGAAGACGTAACACGTTAAATGCATATTCAGAAAATGTAGGTAATATATATATGTTGCCGAACTCAAACGTTTAACGTAGGCTAGCTGTTAAAACGACAATTTCAGCCAACGGCGGTTCATACCTTTCGAGTGAAAGATTAACATTTTAACAATGATGTCCAGCCATAAAAATGAGCGGATATGCCGTGCGTACGGTTCAAACACAATGGGTACGACTGTACACCTATTGTATAATATTGTATTCAAATAGTATGATTATCAGCATCATTATCAATTATTTAAAACCATATTTGTACTATTATGTCGTCATTATAAGGAAATGATTGAGATCGAACCTAGCTACTCGATATTAGGACGGAGGACGATACCATACGACCATAATTTTGATGCAATCATTAACGTCATATAATATTTCTTGTTTTTATTAGAGGACCTTAGCAGCATAACTAAACATTGCATTTAAATTGTCAAGCAACAAAAGGAATTGGAAGAAGTTGAGAAGACGCTGAAATAATTGGGTGAACGGTAAGAGTTGTTATGTTATATTTATTCGTGTTAAAAACATTGTTAAGTTATCGGAGATTACGGTGTTTCATGTGCCGCGCCTTGCACGCCTGTGTGGTGTACATACAATAGTAACCCCTTATTTGTGACCCCTATTAATAATGGTACACCCATTTCCCAACGGTGTCCCCTGAATAGAGGTTATGCTGTATTATGAGAGAAGCAAGTGCAGCGAGGACAGTATAATCTGAAATGTTTCAAAGATAGGCGTAACTGTAGAGCTCAGCTTCTAGAATTGGCGCGCCGCGGCGGTAGGCCTACATGCATACATGCCAACACTCCCGTTTTACGCGAGTTACCGTTTCCAGTAGAAGTGGAAACCTTTTAACTCTATAACGTATTCACACGTCATGACATATTATGCAAATTAGTTCCTCGTGATGTTGCGTGTTTATTCTGATATTTTTTGTTTCTTATTGGCGATGTCATCATTTTAAAATGTATTCTACTATCTTGTTCTTCACATCATCAATCAAGGCATGGGTTAATTTAGCAAAAAAGTAATATTGATCCTTTCCGACTTCATAAATTATTCAATTTTTTTATTTAGCGTCAAGGATATCATGAACTGAATGCGCACACCAAGTGACGCGCGCGTTGATGATATGATGAAGTATTGTACGCGCTTTTAACATGTGTCTTATTGTGGAGTCACTATTATTTCTACTGACATTCTGGATAAGAACGAAATGGCGTGATTCCCTTAAATGCATCATAGTATTAGGCATATCTTTCTGTTGGTAATCTTTTAAGATATTATCTACGGTAATTCCATACATTTATACATAAAGATATTAATAATTCCATTTATCATTGTGACAAAGTCACTTAACTTAATGAATTGAAAAGACTATTATTTGTTTCCCATCTTCTCATTAACGACAGTATATTTTAAAAATTCTACTGCATTTCGGGTTGTTTTGTGCAATCCGTGTATGGCCCAGCTACATTTTCATCTTCAGTATTGACATGATCAGCGGCAATTAACACATTTTCTTAATTGGAAAGTGTGTGACATGTATTAATTAGGTTAAGTTGTCTTTAATATCATACACAGTTAGTATATAAGTGTATTGCATTAAATATTATAATATTTTGTTCGCAAATTGTAGCATGGCTATCAATCAATGAAACTAAAATAATTATAGTTGTGCTGAAACAGTGAGGTTCAGAGAAGGGCATGCTACAATTCAATACCGCATCACAATGAATGTGGAATTTAGTGATGTTACATTGTTGTAGGCCTACAATCATAAATATATATGATATACTGTAGTGCAGCGGTACTGAGTTTGTTTTCGCGCCGCGCCTTTAGGCAGTTATATTCCCAGAGGAAGTAAGCAATTGGAAGCAGTATCACACGCGAAACTAGGCCTAGGCCTATAGTACTACAGACTGACAGAATTGATAATTTGTAAACTAATTTATAGGTCCATGCTCGACCCATACCATGCAGTCTGTTTGTAGGCTAGCTGTCAAAATAAGCCGGGTATAATAAATACTATAGTTTAGTTTATGATTAGATTTTTGTTCTGTACATTAGGACAGACTATAGTTACGTTACACAAAATGTTTAATACTGATTTTTAAACAAAAATAATTGATAATAAATAATTATTTCTGAAGAAAAAACAATACTGTAATTGAAACTGTTACGTCAGAAAGTCGAACGGCGTTTTTTGTGATAAATATTTCTTGTTTAATCTCATTTCCACGAATATTCATTATTCATGTTCATATTTTAGACACGTTTAGTATGCCTATTTTTCTGTACAGTGGTTATATCAATGGTATTTTAGATACAGGTATTATGAAACATTTTTAGGAGTCTATTTTGTTAATTGCAATGCTAAGAGTTTTAGATTTTTAAAATTCAAGAATATATTAATCCATTGTTTATTACCATATATAGTTTAGACATGTCAGTACAGAATTGTGTTTCTACATGGTACAATATGTTTGTAGTAGAGAGAGTATTACGCTGTCTATTTTGTTTCTAAGTTATTCTATTTGTTTACGGTACTTGCTATAGTGTTCAGGATTTTCAAATTCATGAAGTGTATTTTAGTGTGATTTACATTTGTTACACGTTTTATTTTGGCAATAATTTGCGAGGCACACGTTTCGACATTGAGGACGCTATTATACACGTACGGTAGGCCTAAGGGTGAGTTAGTATTTTAAGCTAATATCTGGTTGTACAAATCTAATAGAGTGAGATTTATTGTGCAGCAAATTATAACAATTCAATACAATAGGCCTACTATTGCTATTGTTATAAAATGCAAAGAGAGAAACATCGCATATTATAGGAGCATTTTCGAGACAGGTTTTGTTATTTTGTGCGTGCTAGAGAAATAACGTGAATTTCATAGCAATAGCCTACAATATGACGCGAGTATATAAACGCTATCGAACTTTATGAACCATTACAAACGTATAGAGGTAGCGACCACGAGCTTTGCGCATGCGTGCTAGACAATGTATGCAGAGCGCGATTTATAAATGTTGATTTTATCAACAGATGATAATCATAATCGCTTTGAACTTTATTTAAATTGTCATGTCTGTTTTATGTGTTGATGTTGATCTATACATTTCGTCCGGTGACTATACCGCAAAGAACAGCAACATTTTTATATGCATTTTTGAACGCACACTGTAACAGATGTGAAAGATTTAGGAGGTTTTTTTTTATCCATTTTACCAAAGTCATCTATTTTAGCCAGAACTCATTATGACTTATTTTTAGTGTGATGATAGATCTATTCCGAACCATCTGGTAAAAGAATACAAAACACATTAATATATAATAATATTTTTGAAGATCCATCCACTTTGAAGGGCACAACAAGCAAACATACATTGAAATTGATATTGTAACATTTTACATACATTTGTGCGCTAGCCAGAGAGGAATTTGGTTAAAACCTGTTTAAATATGTCTGTTTATGCAGTACAACATTGAATGCTTACAAATTACGTATAATCAAGCGAACAGTCACGTAATGCTGTCAGTAAAATGTTCGCTAAATGTAAATGTTTGGTTGGCATAGCAACAAAAATAACATGTAATTTCATGATTAATATTGTGTAAATATTTTGAAATGATCTACACTCAACCTTCTACGGTATAACTCTTACTTTGGGACACTCCTATTAAGGGGACACTTTCCCAGGAAACATATATTTTAACACATAACCGACCTCTTTTCAGCGGACATTTGGTTGGGTCTCGATTGTGTCCTCTATACGACAATAAGAACATGTATTTTTAGTTACTATGCCTGTGTTTGCTCTATTGGCTGAATAAGTGGGGATACTGAAAAAAGATGAACAATTTAGGCCTAACTATAAACAGCATAATTTGAATTTTAAAGAAGCACGTAGAAATGGTAAGTTTGCTGAAATTGCCATTATAGAGATTTAGTGCATTAATCCTAAGGCTTATTAAGTTATAAAAAACATTTTATGTTTGTAATATTGCGCAGAACATTAAGATAACGTTATCGGAGTTAAGAAGTCTGACATGGATACTGGTTTAAACTGGAAAATGGTGTATGGTACGTATTCGCGTGGAGCGTAGTTATTTAGTAATATAAACGGTTTTTTACGGTAACTTATGGACAATATTTAAGGATATACGAGGCTTAATTCCACGTGTTGCGGTAGAAGCATTATGGTTCCATTTTTAATAATGCTGACATTTTGATCACAACAGTAATCGCAATCGCAATCTTTTGCCATCGTCCAAGTGTTCCTTGCAATTCACCAAAATCCTCCTCTGTGGCATTCCAAAAGACGTCTGAGGACTCTTGCCCATGAATAAAGGGTCGTTGAGCTATTAAATATCCTGCAAGATTTCATAGCATGACTCTATAGCATAACTAACACAAGACATTAACTTTGGTCACGAACAATCATCGAATTCTCCAGCGACGTAAAACACTGCACAACATTTCTCACGGTGTCCACTTTCCCAATGCTGTCGTTGGCACTGTATGCTGCAGTATCGCGACAGCTTGCAGTTCCCACAAAGCTTAAGCGTCACTACGCAGTTTTCGTCTGACTTCTTACATGTCGGGAGTGAACACCACTTGACTGGTATGTCAGCATTGTTATTGTTCAATATCGGGCGGTTCCAGTTCTCACTGCACAGCCCTACAGGGTAATGACTAATGATGCCATTCGCACGTCGTAAGTTTTCACCAACTCGCCCAGCGAGTTCAAAAATCTTCAGACGTCTGCCTTCCTCGTGAGTCTTTAGATCATTGCAGTATTGTGATATTGACTTGAAGACTAATCCAGTATCAACGTATTCTTTTCCAACGGCTCCTGGAGACGTAATGATATTCAAGATTCGCAAGCACGACTCTCCATGCTCTGAGTTTTTAACTCTAGGAAGACAGCAGACAATTAACTGCAGAAGGCCACTCGTGCTAAAGTCAATTTTTGACGTGAAACCAACTTCTCCGTTGCACAGCAACATGTTGTGAACGATGGCATATATAGCTCTGGACACACTGTCCGCTTGTGCGCAGCTTTCCATAGCCATCATTGTATGGCGTTTTTCAGGTTTCATATTTTGCGTCAGACTATGAATGAATATCGGAAATATCCCTCTGCTTTTGGCGGCAATTCGTTTTCTTCCACTGCCGTACGCACACGCCATCCAAACTAATTCCAGTACATTGTGAAATAGAAATTCCTCTTTTACGCTGTGTAAAATTTGTAGGTGAGCGAGGCATATTTCCAGGCAAGTTTCTGTTATCGTCTGCACGTAGCGCCAATAAAGATCACGTGACGATTCAGGCAAGATGGCAAGGGCTTTGAGGAAGTCACGTAATCGCCATTGATCTTGAAGCGAAGACGCGTTACGAATCCAACTATCAACTCGTTCCGCTTCCTCTTCAATCGAATACTCACTAAGGTCCATTGCCATTGTGGTATATGTATCTTGTAAATTTCTACCGTATTTATACAACATTAATCTGTAATATGGTAGAACACACAGAGAATAAAAATTCCACAGGTTGGTTTATTCTGACCATTGCTAGCAATAGAAATGTTCGAGTCAATGCTAGTAGTCTGATGTTGACGTAGAACATTACGAAACACCCGCGTGGACTGTTTGATAGTACATGTGGTAATCCAAAGGACAGATGTTGCTCGTTTCCAAAATCATGATCCTGTAAAAGTAGAGAAATGTCAAATTATAAACAGAACTTTTTACACAATTTTAGTCGATTGTGTGACTTGGCACAACAGACTACATCTTACTACTGAGTAACAAACTACTGCGCATGCGTATATACTATATTTTCAGCAACATTGTCAAATTGGTAGACCCACACGGAAGCAGGAAGCAGCATTTAGGCATATCAAACAGAGAGAACGAAATTACCGGCCAGATCTGAGTAAATGGGGAATAGGAATGAATGTTGATGGCCTGGTTAGAGGTTTGATTTGGACTTTAAGTAGAGAAATAAGTTGATTCCTGTAACCATGAGCCCTCCATACTAACTGTTTCAAGCAGTTTTGATAATACGTTCTTGTTGTGAAATTACACTTCATTCTTAGGAATGTATCTGCTGTGTCAGTGAACTTACATTTTGTTGACTGATTCAAATTTATTTTTTTTAATTTTTTTTTTTCGTCTGTAAACGATGAAAAAAAGGGTGTTGAGAAAAATTAATTACACACACCGGTATAAATAAACTAAACAATAATGTTTCGGTTGGAACAAATTATTATATTTGATTTGTTTTAAAGAAGGTTCATGGTCGAACATTATAGATTTTCTGTTATTTATTTTTCATGTAATTCATATTAAAAAAAAATATGAATATATTAAAATTATTCAATCAATAATACATTTATTTCCACTTCAAAACATAGGAAGAGTGTAGTGGCTAAATAAGTAATAGACACAATTATAAAGAGTTGCGTATTTTTAAATGTAAGATAGGATAAACTGTTAAAACCCCAATCGGAAACATACCGCCCCCTATAGTTTATGCCTTAACACGTTATAAAAAAAAATCGTGTATTATATCAAAATGTTTAACACCAAGTTTACCAGGGGTAAATAAAATGTATGCATGACATTTTTCAAATGTTAGACTGTTTAAAAAACTCCATTCATTATTATTCACAACCGGAAATATAGCGCCTCCTATAGTTTATGTTTTAATACTTTAGAACATTGAAAAGTCATTATGTTTAATACCACTATAATATCTTTATCTTAAAAAAGTATATGCATGATATTTCTAAAAATGTTTATAAGATAAGGTACTATACAAAGCCTTAATCATGTACAACCGGAAATGTATAGCACATTTCTGCACTAATATGTATGTTTAACACCAAGTTTACCAGGGTATAACGTATCCATGACATTTCTAGGAATGTTTTTACGATAATGTAGACTTATAAATCATATAATCATTATCTCAAACCGGAAATTTATTTACCTGAAAAAATTGTAATTTAAAGATGTATTGTCCTCCTGAAAATAATTTTTTTACATTTTTTTTGTTGAATATGCCGTTTTAATGTCACATAAAAGTTATTGACTTCGACCAAAAATTGGATCAAAAGAAAATTTATTTACCTGAAAAAACTGGAATTTAAAGCAAAAAATGGTCAAATTGGCTGCCAGCCAATGGATTTTTGGTTGAATTCAACCATTTATCATGTTATTTTATAAAGGGAAACATTATTGTTTTCCGTTTTTTTTTTCTATGGAAGTGATTCACTTTATTAAAACTACAAAATAACCTATTCAAAATCTGATTTAATTAATCTTCATTTTTCATGTTTTTGGGGGACAATACATCTTTAAAACTCCATTAATCATATTCACAACCGGAAATGTAGCGCCTCCTATAGTTTATAATAATACGTTAGAAAGAAATGGTACATTGATAGCAATTAATTCTACTATATCTATGTTTAAAAACTCTATGCATGACATTTCTAAAATTTGTTTTGTAAAGATAATGTCGACTGTGTGAAAACCTTAATCATTATTTACAACCGGAAATATAGCGCCTCCTATAGTTTATTTCTTAATTCTTCCTTTTTTGTGTTTCATTGCGTTTAATTCTATGTTTACCGGGAGTAAAAAAAGTGTACGCATGACATTTCTAAATTTTTGCAAGATAAGGTAGACTTTTGAAACCCTATTAATAATTATGTTATACAACCGGAAATATAGCGCCGTCTATAATGTATGTCTTATAAAGAAAATGATAAACAGTGTATTATATGCTCTTCAGTATTATTTCTGATGAAAATACTTCTTCAATCTATTGTCTATTAGCTTAAGGATATTTTGCCTTTTAGACACGTTGTAAATTTATTGTTCAAGAAGAGTGAATCATTCTGTTAATGTTACAGATACGGGTATTATATCGTACGGCTGACACACATTAAGTAACCTCTATTAGGCATTTATGATTTGTCGATTGAATAATATATCAACAACATTACTTAGTGTCACTCGGTCAATAGTTGTTTTTTCACGCTGTGTTTCTATTTCATATATTAGTATAATGTATGTTTAACTGTCCCTCATTTAACCTGAGATTATTTTTAGTAAATTCAGTAGGCGTAGTTTCTTAGAAACACAGACAATGGCACTAACTTGTTGATTGAGAAATTGAAAATTGTGGAGGAAACTGTTGAAATATTCAATTACGAAGCGATCTTTCGACCACACCCGGTCTCGGGAACAGTAACAGTAGGTTTCATGATCGGTAACTTACTCAGCACAATAAAAATTAGGAACTATGCGGAGAAGAAAGGAAAGCATAAAGCTCTATAGAAAAACACTTAGGCCTCACTTGTTAGTGAATTGTTATATAGGTTCCCCTTTAACATCTGATATATAAGGATATATTTGCCTTAAGAACATTAGCTTAACTTATACTTACATTTCAGAACTGAGATACTCGCGAGTATTGTGAGTAACATTATAGGCCTATGTACTGTATAGCACTTGGTCCTTGCCTATGTTGTTTGATATGCGTGTAACATGTGTACGACAGGCACAAACCAGTTACACTATAAAGGAATGCAAGCATGCGTCTTTGCCACCTAATCTAAGCCTCTCAATAGTACTGCATTTTAATCATGATAATAATTATAGTAATACCTTACCGATATAAGTACCGTAGTGCATGTATGCATGACCTAATACAATATTGTCTGTTAGGATTTCTCATTATACAAATTACCAATGCGAGGATATGGCATCTTACGGTAAATGATAGGCAAGGGAAATCACACTTCATTGACCGGCTGATCGTAGTCTTTTAGGTATGAAGGAATCAAACTCGGAGCCTCTAAAGTGGTTATACAATTATTTTAATTGCAGCCCTTTCGGCTTTAATGCTCGAGTGTCATCTCTTAGAACTATAATTAATTAAACATAGTTCCTCCAAAGCGTTTACAAGTTCAGCAGACGTTCGGACATGACTGACGACGCGCGCGTTTTCGTCATGAGGAGATACAATGAAAGTGACACGCGCGTTTTCATCATAAGGATACACAATGAAAGTGACGCGCGCGTTTTCGTCATGAGGAGACACAATGGAAGTGACGCGCGCGTTCAAACATTGTTAATGGGGTGATTTAGATTTTGCGACGACCTTAATTACCTGAAGCTCTTTCTATACTATCAAACTTTATGTGACAAACAAGTGTGATGTGCCCATATATGGACATGATAATGTCATCTCACTACCATATTTAGGCACATCACATTTTTTCTTGTCAAACTAATTTGACAGTGTAGACAGAGCTTTAGACATATGATTCATACTACTACATTGTGTTGGCAATTATTGTCAAGTCGTTGGACCCAATTTGATCGAATTTAGGTCTAGGTTGCGACCTTGGGATTACCACAGTTACGCATTTGAACTATTTTTGTGATCGTTGCAAGAGTTTACAGGGCTGGACGAGGAATTGAACAAATAACGTAATACATAATTTACAATATCCTAGGTGGTCACAAACAATTGAACAAATAACGTAATACATAATTTAAAACATCTTAGGGGGTCACAAATCGAAAGCTCCCTCAGAAAATCCGTCATTTGTAAGCACGTGTCAACGTTGTATATCTTTATGACGGCACTTTGCATCACGTATTTAATGCGCTTAGTACCGTGTGTTCATCAAATAAAAGAGGTGGACTCGAGCTGTCGTGAATACACGGCGCCTACATTCATCTAACATCAACATCATACCAATTAAACGTACAACAACGCTGATTACAAAACGTGTTATATATATATATATATATATATACTCTAAAGTCATGACCAACGTTTTAGCCTTCCATATATAATTAAATATACATAAACGTGTGTTTGTGAATAATTGTCTAATGAGATGCTGTAATTACATAGTTGTCATTATTCCATCTGGGATCAACTTAATTTGTGACAGATCTAATCATAAGTGTTCTTGCATATTGGGCTTCACATCGAACATGGAATGGGAACATTACTACACTACACAGTTATGGTATGTCAGCTTTATTTCCATTGCATTATATTGGACTATAATAACTACTGTATATTAACTGTCAAACATTTAAGTTAAATTCTACCTTCCACAAAAAACCATTCTCATTATTATCAACTGCGCATGTGCGCATGACGTAACTCTTGCTGCACAGCATTTCCAGCTTTATAATAAAAAGAACCCTCATTCACAATCGGACATTTTAACTGCACATGCGCTAAAGCGTAACGGATATTGCAATAGTAAGCCTACCGTACCAGTGCATATTGAAGTCATTATTATAAATTATTAAAACAGAACTCCGCTTCATTAATAAGTAAATTATGTTATTATATAACCTAGCCATCCTATTTGTCGAGAAAGCACTGACCGTTACAAATGTGTCGTGTTCTAAATTCTTTAGACAATAATTGTTAGTTAAAATTAATTAAAGTTAAGGACATAAATTTATGACGTGTTAGTGTAAACATGACGCGTTAGTGTAACATAAACGTGTGTGTACACATCATTTATGACATGTTAGTATAAACATATGACGCGTTAATGTAACATATGACGTGTATGTGTAACATATGACGTGTTTGTGTAACATATGACGTGTCTATGTAAACATATATGACGTGTTAGTGTAAACGTATTACGTATTAATGTAACATAACGTGTCAGTGTAAACATAACGCGTGTCAGTGTAAACATATTACGTGTTAGTGTAACATATGACGTGTTTATATACATATATGACGTGTTAGTGTAAACATATTACGTGTTAGTGTAAGCATAACGTGTTAGTGTAAACATATTACGTGTTAGTGTAAGCATAACGTGTTAGTGTAAACATATTACGTGTTAGTGTAAACATATTACGTGTTATTTTAAATATATGACGTGTTAGTGTATACGTATGACGAGTTTGGGTAAACATACGACTGTTAGTGTAAATATATGACGTATTAGTTTAACCATATACGTGTTAGTGTAAACAGGTGACGTGTTTGTGTCAATATGACGTGTTTGTGTCAATATAACCTGTTAGTGTAAAAATGTTACGTGTTAGTGTAAACACATGACGTGTATGTTTAAACGTAACGTGTTAGTGTAATTATATGACGTGTTAGTGTAAACAGGTGACGTGTTATTGTAAATGACGTGTTTATGCAAGCATATGACATGTTAGTGTTAAACTATGACGTATTACAGTGAACATTTGTTGTCTCTTATATGAAACCAAATAATTCTACTTAATGTGATTAGTTAGGAAGTTTCAGAATGGTAAGAATTAAGTTCCCGAATGCCAATTAACTTTTTAATAAGAATAGTGATCGTCAAGATGAAAGGCTTTAGCAAAATCAATTATGCAAAGTTTAACATAATTTCCTAAACACTCAGCATCTTTAAGAACCGTATAAATCATGGTATTAGATCATTATTCTCAAGTGGATTATATCAAAAGATTGTTTAAGATCTAAAGAATGCATAATGTTTAAAACAAAATCTATATTCCCATCTCTCTATGAGGAAATGTAACCTCGAGATGTGGACGAATTGACCAGCCTAGATTCTTAATCTAATGGATGACAATCTTCGGATACTTATTAGGCCTGTAAGTGGTAGATATATTATAATGTTCTATATAAGCCTGGGTTATTATTGATTGATAGCCTCCTATTTGATTGACTTAGTTGACTTAGGCCTAGCTTATTACATAGAAGAGTTTATATTATTTCTACCCATTTTATATTTAAATAGTTTATTATGTTATATTATGTTTGGTGACGTCATGTATACAGACGAAGATGAGAATCACGTTAGTGGTTGTCAGCCGGCAGGTGGTGTAAATATAGTTATAATAATTAGTTAGAATAGGCCTCCTAATAATAATTAAACAATAATAACATCAATATAATACACAACGTTATCACGGCAAGACTATGTACACATTATCATTACAAATCCCATTCATATATGTCATATACACAAGCATGAGTGGATATTGGATGAATGTATACATATTTAAACATACATTGCTATGTTAATGTTGCTTTATTTAACCAGCGTAATATTTCGATTTCCAATACAATGTCATGGCTCCACATAATAATCATAGAATATTTTTCTGCCAATTTGAATCAAGTACGCATGCAACGAAGCTGAAATTGTGATTTCAGTTTCTATTGCGAAATGATTTGTAATTTTGAACGATCTAGATTCATTTGACTTGTATAGTATGTAACATTATATCATACATTCAGTGATTATTCAAGGGCGCATATATTTTAATCTATGTTTTAAAGTTGATATATGATACTATCGTTATACTATATTGGACTGCTATAAACATGATTGTGCTTTTTATTATTAACATTTTTTCATGCATTCAGGGCGCATATTTTAATATATGTTTTAAAATTAACATAATGATACTATTACCATTTACTATAATTATTGCATTGCTATAAAATATTGTGCTATAAAGCATTTGATTTAAACAAAAACATATCATTACTATACTATATTGCACTGCTAAAAGAATGTTGTGCTATAATGGCTTTTGATTTTCTAAAAATGGTAATACTTTTTGTATAGGATTATAATAATTAGGCCTATATAATTTTTAAAATGTAATAATACTGATAATATCATTATCATTATGCTTTATTGCACTGCTATAAAAACATTGTGCTATAAAGGCTTTTATTTTTGTAAAACTTATTTAATGATGATACTATTATTACCATTGTACCTTATTGCACTTCTTTACAAATATTGTGCTATAAAAGCCTTTGATTTAAATGATATTCAGGAACTAGGTCTTCAATAGATTCGTATGACTCGTGGGCCTAGCTATAGTCTGTGTAGCGTTATACTAACTACGTGTCTACCTCATGGAGCGCAAGCATCTCAAAGTATGGCAAGCCAATGAATTATTGTAATATTGTTTACAGGTTTTTTTCAACTTTGTGTGTGATTCATAATTACACAATTTAGGCCACATTATTCCACAAGATTGGTTCAGCATTGTTACATATTGCTACTGTGTATCGTATTGATCAGAACCAAGTCATCTGTGTTTAATTTTGTTTAATTAATAAGACTTTTTGAAGTGATTCGAGCGTGATGTAAGAGGCGGTCGACCTATACAAGCCTACGTAATGCTAGACTTACCGATTTTACAATGTTAATTAGTTTACTTTGCAAACGTGTCGATAGCAAAATCGTTATTTCAACAAACTTCTTTAGTCTAATTTGACATGTTTTGACAATGTTATTTAGGCATTATGCGTTTATTTTAACTGAACAACACATAGTATATGTATTACGTGCCTTAAACCAAAACAGTTAAAATTTATTTAGTTAGTCGGTAGGCTACACTGGTCTTATCAATCATAAGGATTATACCATTATGCTATTTTTTTGGCCATTGGTTGATCAAATGCGCTAGACTATACATTTAACACAACTCGCATAATATATTATTCTTGGAAACAAAGTTTCCCCGTACTTTGTATAGCATTGAGTTGAACCTCGCGTGTCGCACGAATATTACACGTGTGTAACACAATAGACAATGGCGAATAACTGGTTTATATTATTATTATACAGATAACCAAAAATCAAATTACTTTATTTCTTTGCAACATAGGCCTACTAATATTAGTTTAGTCAACGAGACCGTATATTATCGTTATCCTCAAGGCAAAGTTAGTAATGATATTGTTGGTCGTAAATATATCCTAATTAGTACTGAAAGTAATTGAAATAAAAAGAAGTTTACCTTTCTTTATTTCATACTCAACAGCGAGCACAAACTCGCCAATTACAGGATGAGATAAACTATTTTATAATTTATCATGCTTATAAACTAAATTAGGGAGTGGAGTTGAAAGAATCGTGAGTAACAACCCTGGCACTAGGTCAGGATTGAACCATGGACCTTGGGATTGGACAGCAAGCACGTTAACCACCAAGCTACAGTGCCACTACTGAGCATTATGGGGAATCGTAGAAGGAAATTGTTTTATTTATTTATTTAATTATGTAATCCAGGATTACACAATCGGGTAACGATTTTACATCATGGTCCTCCTTCTTAGTTTAGTGGAAATTAGTTTCGTGAATTAAAAAGAGTCCCTATCCGGGCAAAAGTTCTCTTCAAATAATTAAATATGTATTTACCTTGTTTTAGTGAGCATATGGAATCAGTGTTAAAACGTATTTTCCTCATCGGTAAAATTCACAGATCTGTTGTCGATAATCAATTTGTTAGAACATTTGAAATGTCAGTTGCATGCCGCTAGTGCCTTCAAAGTGATACTCGTCTTGTAAGTGTTTATTTCAGTCTGTATCCAGTGTAACACTGGAAAACAACAAAACTAATTGATACATCTGCAGTGCAACGTGAGTTGCGTCAACTAACATCGACAAGGAGTTTATGATGATTCCCAGAAATCTATGATCATGCGCAGAACGTTACTCTCAAACCTAGGTAGTCTAGTGCGGCGTTAGTGAAACACGGACCCCTAAAATTAACCAACGTATAGGCAATACACAGACGAGCGGTAACGGTAAGAGGAAAACCGCTTAGCTTGTCCCACGTATAATCTGTATATATCTATCCCGAACAGCCCGTCTGCTTCGCGTTGTGTGGGTAAATGGTCATAGGTCTGTACATATATTCTGTATTTGTATTACCGTTAGGCCTACCCCTCGTCTGTGTAAATTGGCCTTTACTGTACTGATTATACCCTTTTTACATTGTCACCTGAACCGTACATTAGATAGTGTTGATATATAATATAATCACGGAATAATAATTACTTTTACTACTCATTAGTAGGAGCTATTTCCAGTTCTATATTGTCTATGTTCAAGTTCTCCATTGCATAATACTAACATGAAGGAATTCCTCACCATACATTAAGAAACAAACTGCATTGTAGATAAGGTGTGTAATTATATATATAAATCGTTTTCATAATTATAGCATTAATCAATTGTTTAATTGGTTACGTTGCATATTTAAATTAGGATGCAAACTCGCCAGTGTCAAAAAGTGGTTGACGCGCGCGTGCCTTTATTGTTATCTGAGTTTGACCGCGCTTGTGACCATTTTTTGAACGCGATCGCGACGTCGCCCAGACGAGATATTCATAACATTATCGAGAAATCAATCAATCTTCGACTTTATAAAAATGAAAAATAAATGAACATGAATCCGATCCATTTGTACACAGCCAGTGATATAAATTCAACGTTGCATTTATTGCGTCGAAAACATGCAATGTATCATATTATTGTAATTTACATTACACTCAGCAGACAACCTTATTGAATATCCAACGTTTTTCTGAGGTTCAACGCAGGTGAATTGGATTTTTTATTCAGAATATTCAGAAATAAGAACAACATTATATAAAGCTTAGTTTTAATGGATTCATTTTTATCGTGAACTGAGTTAAACACATCATGCCTTCTGCGGTTTACTTTAATTGAATAAAATAAATTCAACAGTAAAGCCTTAATAATAATCATGTTTAAAGTATTGTTGGCGATATGAGTAGGCTATTAATAAAATTGAATGTCATAACCTAACCTAAATGTTAATCCAATTATCGGTGTTGTGTGCGTAATTTTCCACTATCCTATACAAATTCGTTAATACATTATAATTATGTATCGCCTATTATGTGACGCCTGTGTATAGACCGAGCCTAACCAACCCCAATTTTAACATCCGGGACAACGCACAGAAAGAAAGTACTATATTTGGCAAATGCGTTGGAAAGTATATTTCCATGTTAAAATATGACATGCTCTTTTCTTTCACTTTTAATTTATATTTATGAATTTTGATTGATAGCGATTAAATCGTACATTCACACTTCGTATATTAAACGAACGGATTAAATGAGAAAAATGATACAAAGTGCTCGGTTCATTATTCTTGTAATTATGATGTAATTACGTACAAAACGTAGACAAAGTGTTAAATAATATTTTATATACACATTATATATAAGATAATACATCTGAAGGGAATGAACACTGTCCGGGTTCAAAGGTCAACTGATATCGAAGTGTAGCGCAGTTTTCTGATCCCGTAATGAATTAGATAATTTGTACGGCACGCGAGATTATATATATAACCAACACGCACGCCTATAACAAGTTTTTAAGTTGTAAATTTGAGTCCGGGTTTTACATTCAGTAATTGAGTCGCTACAATAGTATTTATTAAATAGAATCTAATAAACAAGTAATATTAGTACCACCAAGAAAAGAGAGTACGCGCTCGTTAAAACGTTGATGAATGTGTATGAATACCCGCGCGTCCAAAGGCGGCAGAAGAATGCTTTTGGCTTTGTACGCGCGCGTTCAAACACTGATGAATGTGCACTGCTTTTTATAAGCGCGTTCAAACACTGATGAATATTTACGACTTTTGTACGCGCGCGTTCAAACGCTCATCAAATAGATAATTATATTTGTCTCGTTCGTAAGTATCACTGAAGATAACAGCCACTAAAATTAAAACTAAGCCCTGGCAAGGCCTCCAAGTAAACCTTCATAATCGACCTGATTTATGATACTATTACTGTATCGTATTAGGTGATTGGTTATTTAGGTATTCATTTTAAGTATGATGCGTTATGAGTTTGTCCATATTTATAGTCAAAGCATTCATTTCTTTAAGTAACATATCGTAGTTACTGGTATTATTATTATTAAGACGCAATGATATGATAAAATTATAGATTAACAAAACACTGGCCTAGTGTTAGGTTTTCCAAAATCTTGAAATGTTTTCTTGCTGTTGTTTTTTTAATGCGAAATAAAATAAAAGGGAGTTCGTTTGTGTATCTTTTTTTCGAGATGAGTGATATAGACTTCGAGTATCATTTAAAACATTTTAATCTTAATTAATTTGTATCGTTGTGTCTTGAATGCGAATCAACCAAGCTTTCCTTTGGCGGTGATCGCGCCCCATAAATGATTTGAAATGGAAAGTCACAAAGTAAGAGAAAATGGTGTCGAAAATTGTGATCTATAGTTATTTATCGCGATATTTTTTAAAGCTTTTTGAGCACAAAGTTTTTTTAGTGAATATTTATTTCCATTAACATTTTGGCATTTAACATTATAATTTAGTAATGTTTATTGAGATGTTTGTAGAGTTGGTTTCATCTGAGTTGTAATGGCTGTCGAGGGTTATTAGCTTCTGATAAACGGGATAAAAGAAGACCTATTACCAAATTGAAAATCTGAATTAGGACGTCATAGAGCATAACTCATCTATGATCGTTGTCTTTTCTTATCTCTTTCGTTTAATTCCGGGTTCTTTTATTCTTTCTTGTACTTGCCAATTTCCGATTACATCCATTTCGAGTTTGAATTACAGTTAGGCCTAATTGGACATTCCATGACGTAATTACGAAAACGAAAGTACCCATTATTTTGGGCAGATGGACATTTATTACAAATTCCGTAATTTGCGATAACTTCCGCAAAGAAGCATTTTAGTTAATGAATACAACAGAGATAATGGCCCGTCAAAATGAAGACAACAGCATACTCATGACTGTCTGTATTCAGTTAGTGTTGGGATTGGGATTAGTGTTACGATTAGTGTTAGGATTGGGATTAGTGTTACGATTAGTGTTAGGATTTATGTTATGATTAATGTTAGGATTAGGATTAGTCTTAGGATTAGTGTTACGATTAGTGTTTGGATTTGTGTTATGATTAATGTTACGATTAGGATTAGTGTTATGATTAAGATTAGTGTTTACTGTTACTAGTCCTACGATTAGTGTTAGGATTTGTGTTATGATTAATGTTAATATTAGGATTAGTGTTATGATTAGGATTAGTGTTTTCTGTTACTAGTCCTACGATTAGTGTTTGGATTAGGATTAGTGTTAGGGATAATGTTACGATTAGGATTAGTGTTATGATTAGGATTCGTGTTTACTGTTACTAGTCCTACGATTATTGTTAGGATTTGTGTTATGATTAATGTTAATATTAGGATTAGTGTTATGATGAGGATTAGTGTTTACTGTTACTAGTCCTACGATTAGTGTTATGATGAGGATTAGTGTTTACTGTTACTAGTCCTACGATTAGTGTTTGGATTAGGATTAATGTTAGGATTTTGATTATGATTAATATTAGGATTTGGCTTAGAATTAGTGTTATGATTAGTGTTGAGATTAGTATTATGATTAATACTTCGGATTAGGATTACTTAGCATTAGTGTATTCATATTGATGGTCTGAATATATCTCGCATACCAGGAACCATCTGTTTCAGTCTTAAGGGTTTCGATTTACTACTTACGCGAGGGCATATTTCTAAATTCTTTAAAATTTAATTCTAAACGATTGTACTGAATTTTTTTCTCGAAATTGTTTTCTATGATTTTATCTTCTTGAATAAACGCCAACATTTTCTAGTCATTCATGTTATGTGTTTAACCTGAATAAATGAATATTTAAATAATCCAACATTAATGAATGAATGCATGAATGAATTTTTTTTTCATGAGTACTCGAAACACTTGAATCGCTGCTATATCAACAACGTTTGCCACGACAGTCATCTAGCTCAAGTATCAGTCATTTTTAACAGTAAATTGAAATTGTCGTCTATATTAATTTGTCATAAATATCTAATTATGTTCTTTGTTATTTAGAAGTCATTTTTGTTTTTTTCAATCAGTTCAGACATTATTATGCAGATTGTCACGAATATAGAAATACGCATATTATTTCTTATAATACCTCGTAATACACTCGTCTACGACATATTAATACATATTAGTTAATACATTATTTGATATTAGTTGATAGGTATGGAAGGCACAAATTGAAAAAAAACCCACTTGATTCGGATTGGAAATTAACGTAAATTCTTCCACGTAGTATTTTTCGATTATTTTTACTTTAATTCATTTTGACAACGAAACGCTTAATAGTCACGTGATTCCCTACAACGCGCCCACGTGACGTTCATGTTAAAACAGTTGTAATGTTAAATATGTTACAGAAGCGTACATTACTTTATATACATTAAAATATTGTACATTATCATACATTTTATATTCGTTTGTTACTAAAATATATCAGAATTTACAACATTATCCATTACTTAATACTGTATTTTTATTAATGTTGTATCTTAGGCCTGGTCTACCAGAATTGGAATTTTTACCAGTGAATTTTACACGTCAAATCACCATCTTTTAGAATTACTATACACACTTATTTATCAGTGGAGTTGTGGCTTGGTGGTTTGAGTGGAGTTGTGGCTTGGTGGTTATTATGCTTGGCTACCACTCCAAGGGTCCTGGGTTCAAGTCCCGTCACATGTCAAGATTTTCTCTAAGGACAAAATTACAACTCCACTCCCAAAGACTTGTAATAAGACTTTGTTTATATAGAGCATCCTGTGTATATGTTTGTCTTGTGAACCTCTGAGGGTCCCTAATGATCAGCAATTGCTGGATGGATCACCCTCAATAAATACGGTACAAAAAATGTTGGTACCATTTCATTCATATTAATTACTAATCAACACTTTGTAAATATCCATCCTTACAATTATCATTTTCATTTTTATTTAATTTAATCATCTTTATCAATATGGTTATCATTATCATTAATATCAACACAACCATCATTTTCATCATAATGTATCTATGTTATCATTCATACGTATCAACATATTCACATTATCATGTTAAAAAAAATATTATTGATATCAACTAATCGTGATAACTTCCGATTGCAGCCTTTTGTACCAATTTATAATATAATTTTCAATTTATCTATTTTGTTATCATTCATTCGTATCAACATATTCACATCATCATGTTTAAAAAAAATAATATTGATATCAACCAATCGTGATAACTTCCGATTGCAGCCTTTTGTATCAATTTATAATATAATTTTCATAATAAATATGGTTTACGAAATGTATTAAATGCATGAAAATCAATGCATTTCATCTCATTTCAGACGTGTAATACTATGTTGGCTTATTCCATACGGCTACAATCGTTATGCTTATGTAATGTATTAAACTACGATTTGTAGTCAGCATTTTATTCACAGTCATACATCACCACATACAGCATTACACTCGTGTTTTTAAATCACGCATTATAAAGTCGTTAAGACGAATCTCGCCAAATGCAATTGAAAAAAAAATCTATCGTTTAGAATTTACTTAGCATGTCCATGGAGTCTGTCTGTTACATACTTAAGTATCTACTAAATATTTAAATATACTGTTTTGTAATTGATGAAAACATATAGTTTAGCATGAGTACTGTAATTTGCAAGGTGTGTATAGTGAGCGTGCATTTGTTGATAACAATTTCCGTTTATTATCATTATTCCATTATCACCTTCATCACTCTGAATTTTCCTAATTTATATCACAAACGTCAAGAAAATGCAAAACTAAATTTAATACACAACGTTATTTAATACAGAATATAGAAAATGCGGCATGTAAAATCATAATTTATTATAGTCCGACTCGTCAACAAAACCGTAATGTTTTGCGCGCGCGTATTATCATCTTAATGCACGTGTACCATCATCTGAATGTGCGCGTATCATCCTGAAAGTGCGCGTATTATCATCTAAAAGCGCGCGTACCATCATCTAAAAGTGCGCGTATCCTCAAGTGAAAGCACGCGGTCAGTATCGACGCGGTGTACAAAAGTATCTATTATTGATATCAGGTTTTCAACGCGCGCGTTTCCTTTTTTTCATGACGTCTCTTCATGACATACTGAATTCATATTTATTCTATTACATCAATTTAACCAAGCGATCGTTTTTGCTGTTAACCTCGAACCTTCGTCATGCATAAAATAAATGTTATGACATCCACATCAATTGTTGAAATATCGTCGCGTTATTATATTTCCATAAATAATACGTCTGTATGATAAACGAAGAGGAAATCCTAGCTTGCGTGGGGAACGTGCAGCGCATAACTAAAAAAGTATATAGGCCTAATATTATTATGAAAATGATATAAATTAAATATGACTTGAGATTATACAAATTTTCGGCAGTCAAAAGTAGGTTCAACATTCCTACACTTGTCATCAATATTGCTACGCGCATCTCATCGTCGTAGCTTCAGAAGCTCATCCCATGGCCCACCGATCCACTATTGCACTATTTAATATAAAATAATGTACAACTTACGCTTTTAGTTGTGAATCCTCATACACATAGCGTTATTCACAGCCGTTCAGTAATAGAGTGTTGTCGCGCCATGAGTATACTTCTAATCCATTAAATTGCCATATCGTTCTGAAGTTGTACTTACAGAAAAAATACTGATCTGCAATACTGAACTCGTTGAACTCACGTTAGAGGGCGCTAGTACTTGTTCTCAGTACATCTTCTATGGACATTGGATGCCTTGCTTCCGAAATTATTATTTAACGCCCTCAAGTATTACCACAACGGATGATTACAAACTGTATTGATCCCTTAAAAATATGTTGTGATATCGCCCTCTATTTTACCTGGATTGTTACGTATGTAAATAACGGTAGTTTTCCCAGGGCACTCCACTCGGTGACGTCATGAATTACTGTAGGCCTTGTGTTATTTTTGTCTCTGTCAGCAGTATTGGAATCGTAGTATACAAATAATGAATGTTTATGAGTTGGATGACAGCCGCGCCCTGATACTTTCGTACGCGAGAACATTCTTTTTTTCGTAGGCCTACAAAAAAAGCTAAACAGGAATATTACACTCTTACGTACGAGTTTAGGCCTACTATTATATTTGTATTATCACATGACCCGCAGTCCTCCAATCAATATCAAGAATCTGCTTAAGTGTGTTATAGTACGCAGCTAATTTCAACCATAGATTTATGGTTCCCACTGTACTAGAGACGAAACACAAAGACGTGCCATAACGCAACGTAAATGATTTGACCAATCACAAGCGATGGATTATTCGAACCGTCACTGGTCATTGGGCAACTCGCTTGCGTAAGCGTCTCTATAGTGGAAACCAAGCTTTAATAGTGTATATACAGTAGTTGAAAATCTAAGTGACAAATAGAAAGAATGGGGGTTGGGTTGTGGGGTATTATTAGCAAATATATGAGACACAATCTATATCACGTTACTAAATCAAATCAGTTGAAAATCGACCTAAATAACTTAAATTATCTAATAAACTAAGTGGAGATCTGTTGTTTGATTTAACACCTTAACAATCACATGGGATACGAGTTTGTCATTAAATGAGGAATATAACCACATCAACGTCACGGATTGTCACTTTCATACGTAACGCCTTCCATTTTGTTTACGTTTCTCTCCGCAGGTTACCTCCAGTGAATAGAAACTTGATTTTATTCAGAAAATAATTTGCATAATGTGTCGTTGTTTTTCTGTTTGCGCAATATATTATTGCAACAACGGTGAAGCCACACTCCTTTGGTAATAATTGTTTGCTCTTTCCAGGATTGTTTGAGATAGCTAACGGATTAACTTGTGAAGTGAATCTACAAAGATAACTTAATTTGGTTTCAAATCGACTAAGTTGATATTTAGCGAGTAATTCTTGTTGACATGTGTAAACACAATTTAATATTGTTTTTAGAATAGGATTTCCACTTTTATATATATTTTAATTTAGTAATGAATATATAGAAAAAATATTAAATGGATTCGAAGTGAGAATCGAAATACTGTACCATAATATTCGTCCCCAGAGGAAGTTTGTTTGTTCACATCTATAGAGGGCGCTTTCGTTGTGTGGTTTTGTTTGTTTTTCTCTCGCCAAATTCGTTGATTTTATTATTAATACAAGCTATGTATGGTATTACTGTACTATAATAATGTACAGCAGTATCAAACCCATTGACGTTTCTGTTTAGGCCAGAAACTCACCGGTTTCTGGCATTTTGAACAATGCTTACGTCATAGTCATAGCGCCCTCTGAGATTTATTAGAATATGAATGATTGATGTTCCTGCGTTATCCCGGTGGGTGTGGTGAGAATGTAAAAATTATAGACAAGTTTTGTTCAAAATGTGAAAATTGTTTGTACAGAATAACGACATATCTATATCGAGTCCAAAGTAGAGACATTGTCCAATAACAGAAATTCAGATTTGTGGAAATGTTATCCAATAGCGACTGCGTCCAAATTATGTGAAACTTTCCATTATAAATTCCGATTTCTCCAAAATGTGGATTTTTTTTTCAGAATAGCGACAGGAGAGATCCAAATAGAGAAACTGTCGATTATTATTATACCAATATAGAGAAATTCTGATATTCGTCCAAAATGTGGACAATTTGTCAAAAGAAAACGACTGGTATGTTGTGTCTAAAAATAGAGCAACTATCCACAATAAAAGAAATTCAAATTTGTAAAAAATAATCCGTTTTCCCCAGAATAACAAATTGGTAGGCCAACGGTATATTGTGTCCAAATCCACTCTCTATTATTTAAAACACGTTAAGGAAAAATAATCTTAAAAAAATAAACTTAGCATTTGTTCCAGATTTTTTTAATCAAAGCCGGTTTCATCATCACCGTTGCACGCTAACCATGTTGTACTTAATAATATTACAAACTCAAACCTTACATGAAAATAATTTACATATAATCTGCAAATTAAAACATAGTCTCAGATTACACGGTTTAGTTAAAATGTATTACTCAGTACTTGGTTCCATTACGACGCAATGAAATTAATTTGACCAATCATAAAACGAGAGTTCGGATGATCCGTCGCTTGTGATTAGACAAACTACTTGTGGCGGTTTTTTTTCGTTGCCTTGTATCCTAGTGGGAACCAAGCCTAATGCTTTTAACTCACCAAGTAGATAGCTTGGTTCTAACTAGTAAGCAACACAAGTAATTTGACCAATCACAAGCGATGCATTATTCAAACTATCGCTTGTGATTGGTCAACTCGCTTGTGCGTTGCGCTGCGCTTACGTCCTTGCGTTGCGATCTATTTGGAACCAATCTTTAATATTGTCTCTATTGTGACATTTACTCCATATATTATATAAAAAAGAAAGACGTACATAAAAAACGTAATTAAATGTCATATAACATTGCAAGCCCGTTAAAGACGTTATCAAAAATAACGTATATTAGAAATAAATAATTAATGATAATGAGTACATACGAAAGACATAGTTCTTTAATCATTTGTTTTTTAAAAATTAGGCCTAAAGAATTTAAAACACACTCTATATAAAATAATGACATTATATAGTAAATAAATAAAGAAATAAATAAATGATATTATATGCACACACACTTTTAACTATATTTTTAAAATAAATTACTGTTCTATTCTTCTTCGACAGAATATGTTATCTTCATTTGCATAGCCAGAAGGCTTTTGTTATACGTCAAATAAACAGGCCCCTTTCGAACTTTGTATTGTCTTATTTTGCTATTTTGTCTTTATGTTTTTTATATTAAATTTGTTAATACACCTGCATATCTCAGCTTGATGCTGAATAGTTATAAAGAGCACTCACATTGTAACTTAGTTTTATTCATGATTTCTTCCGTTCCATTATTCCATAAACAATTGGCTATATAGAACAGTGTATTTTATAATAACACATTATATAAGTACATAAGTCACGTGAATGCAGTATATTCAAGATACTGAGTATTGAATCATGGGTAATCTTAAGCTCTGTACACCATCAAAGTGTATGTGACAAAATAGTGTGAAGTGCCCAATATGGTAGCGATAAGCCCAAATATGGTAACTATATGGATGGCATCATCATGTCCATATATGGCCACATCACATTTTTGTAGACAGAGCTTTAAACAATGGCTTTTGAAATGTGTAATACCTTTCTTGTCTTGCTATTAATCTAATCTGGTTAGGTTAGTAATAATATTTCAATATTATTCAAGAAGACCAGATGATCTTTCTAAGCTCATGGCTAAGAAATTGCAAGCATGATTGAGAGATTTATGCGTGGGAGGCATTTTGAATTTAATTATTAGGCCTAAGATCACAACAATAAAAAAAAGTGAATTAATTCTTCTAGGACTGTTGTACGATGTTGAATAATGTATGCGTTCCTATTATAACAATTTAATAATAATTTCTACGCGGTCTTTTTAGCATACGCCTACAAATTGAAAGTAAAGCATATGCCAATCCAATAGTCGAGACTCGGTGGATATCAACAGTAGCTTTATCCGAAACTTCTACTTTCACCATATTGGTTAGGCTGTTTTAAAAAACGTAGGCCTACTATAGTAGGCATATATCAGCGACGCTCTGATAAGTAATTCCTTCCATAAACTTGAAACCTCTTCAAGAGTATCTCTTTAAAATACTAGGCCTAGATTTAAATAAATACATTTATAGGAGGTATGAACTATGTCAAAACTCCGGTTAGTTATTGGTTTTTATCGTGGAAGAAGAAGAACGATATTAGCTTTAAATAACAACATAGATTGAAAAGACAGTTAATTGAAGAATTTTTCTAATCATAAATTCAACCATATTTCCATATTTGAATCTGATTAATTTCATGAGATATGAATTTCATTAGTCGCTTTAAATTCAACTGAATATTTAATATCCTATTTTGTATTCTTTAAATTAAAAACTGCTGGAAGACTTAAATTAAAATATATGGGCTTACATTTATAAGCATTACATTTACTTATTCCAGTATTGTCGGTACCACAAAGAGAGATAAAGTTGACTGGCGGCGCACAAAAGCAATTTTTCATCAACTTTTGAACGCGCGCGTCAACTTGTCGCTTTGTGTGTGCGTACAAAAGGTGTATTGTTTCAACGAGTGTTTAAACGTATTGTTTTGGTGGTACGGTCATGCAATCTGCAAGAAGAAAATTTGTAAAAAAAAAATTTACAGCATCCGATTAATTTTGATTTTGTTGTTGCCATCTTCAACCTAATTTTCCATCGTCATCAATATATTTTGTTTTATTTTTTTTATAGAAGCAAAGTAGGCCTATCTACCTTAAAATAATTAATCGCTAAATTTAGTAAAGTAATATATTTGATGTGCCGGTGAAATGATTACTAGTAAGTAGAAGAGTAGTTTTACATAACACACCTTATGGTGGATATCATTATAATTAATACAAATAATGACTAAAGCTCTGTCTACATCAAACTGGCTGTGATGTGTCCAAATATGGTAGTGATATACCCAAATATGGGTGTGATATGATGTCATCGTGTAGTATATATGGGCACATCACATTTTTTTTGTCACATAAAGTTTGAGAGTGTAAACAGAGCTTAAAGCTATGTCTACACTATCAAACTAGTTTGACCAAAAAAAGTTCGATGTGCCCAAATATGTTAGTGATATAATGACATGTCCACCTATGGGTACATCACATTTTTGGTAGTGTAGACAGAGCTTTACAAAAAAAAATACATTTTGATCATTCAGTTTTTAGAAATTTGTCAGATATTGATAGTGTATGTTTTAACCATGGACCTATAAATTAGTTAATGTATAGGTCTATGTTTTAACTAAGGAGTAAATTAATTACACCTAAATTAATTATCCAGGTCACGAATCCTCTTTAACAAAATGCATTGAGAATTATTAGAAGCATTTTTTTCACTCCATTCTACAAGTCGACGTATTCATAGTCTGATACTAATTATTATCAATGATTTCTTTTTGCGGTGACCTTCCTCTGACAACAGAACTCGTTTTTAATTGAGGCGTAATAATAGTGTAGCATTCTCATATGTTGTATATCCTCCATTGTTGTATCTGAACATAACTCTTTATCGATATTGTTCGTATATAAAACTGAAAAACTGCTTTTAAAATTCTTCGCGTAATTAATTTTTTCGACAAGCGTTATTCCACAACGTTACTCCTTTGGCTTTCTTTCAGTTCGAATAATTCATCACTTGTGATTGGTCAACTCACTTACGTTGCGTTACGTCCTTGTGTTGCGTCTCTAGTGAGAGAGAGCAATATTCATTTATTTGTATATTTTAATTTATTAACATAAGAACATTTGTTCGAATGTAATGTAAATTTGCTAATGTACCTGTTGCGTAGCCTTAAACGTCACATTTGTTTATCATCGTAAAATGATATGCAAGAAGATTTCATCACATTAAGCAACCAAAATAATTCCGACGTCATCAATTATCAATATGAATTAGGAATAAATATTCTTCTCAGACTGGAAATGACATAGGTGGTATAGCCTGAAGGCTTACTCGTCAAATACATAGAATATGTTTGGTGGGTAGTGATTTCTCAAGCAGCAGAATAAATAAGATGAAATGTATCAATATTATTATTAAGGTTTGCATGGTAGAAGTGCTATCCACTTGAGCAGACCTTAGACTTGCGTTTACACGGTGTACTGCAAACAATACTTATGTATCATCAATGGAAAGACGGTTTCTTAACAATAAAACATTCTAAATCGTGACCGTTCTCCCAGTGCGCTCTTTGACATGCTTCATTGCAATATCGACACAGCATGCACCTCGAGCAAACTTTTAAGTGATTATTCCTATCTTCGGCTTTTCCACAATCATTCCACGAGCACCAATGCACCATTTTAATAGTAGGGTTTCTATATATCAACCTGTCCCTTTTAGTTCCTGGAAAACCAATAGGATAAAAACGTTTATAGCATCCTTTGGCTCGTCTTAAATTTTCTCCTATTCGCGCAATAAGTTCAGCAATGTGTATACCCGACTTCAAAGTCGGGTCGATAGCAACAATATACGCCCATATACCGCTTGCGGCTCGCATTACTCGACAGTCGTTTAGAGACGTTACCGCCACGCTGTTTCCACTCTCTGCGATGCAGTCAATGATTTTTAAACAAATCTCGGCTACAAATATATTCTTTGTTGTTGTCACCAGTTTTGTTATGGTATTCACAAGCCCGGAATGGCATGATACAGCGATGTGCTGAGGGTCATTTGTGAAAGCTAAGGCGTTGTGAAGAAGCGCGAGAGCAGACACCATTATCGCCTGCGTACGGTTATAACCGATATCGCTTGTCGGTGAATCTAGGTCCGTCGACGCTGCTGGCTCGGTTTCTTTTTGCAAATGCAAACAATTCAGACAGATTTCGTTTAGTACTGGAAATAGTTCGCTATCCATGTAACAGAGACGCCTCGAAACAGGTTTATACAGACTAGACATCCATAGAAGACGAAGAACATTATCAATTTTAAGATCGTCTGGTGAGAACTGTGATCCGCGACTCACGAGGTACTGCGTACTGTACTGCAGAACCTTTTCAGACAAACGTTGAACAATTTGGCAGTATCTAATCATATTAACCGTCGCTAGTTCATCCATGGCGTCCAGTAATTGCAGTAACTGCCACTGGTCCTCCATACTTGCTGATCGCAGGTGGCGGGCAAAGTTACGCACATGCGCGTCAACTTCACCAGACAGTAGAGCTGCTAACGTTTGCTCGTGCAGGAACGACGGTCGAATGCCTGATATCGGCGTCGTACATGTACTGTTAGTGTCAGCTGAGGCCATAGCACTGTTTCCACGCGGTAAATAGCCATTGGCAGCCTAGGCTGCTCACACGTTTAAACAGAATTCGTATTGTAAAGCTGAATGACCATCCTATGAAAAATTGTTTATTGAGTGTTTGCTTTCGTCAGCGCCGAGCACCTGAAATAAAAAATAAATAATTGTTACATCACGTTTCATGGTTTCCTTAGTTACTAGTTTCACGTTCCAGAACCGTGTCACTGCTGACTATTACCCTTAACAATGTAGCAGACTTATTTTACGTTTAGGTATGTTTCGTAAACAATGTTGTCCCCGATTACTGTCACTCTAATTCTTTTCTATAAATTAAGATTTATTATTAAGATTATTTATTGGCGTATTGGCAGGATAAATAATCAGAATAGGATTTTTCGAATGCCTGCAATTGCGGCCTTGAATAATTGATTAGGCCTGGTTCTCATTCCATGCTGCGCATCTGCGCAAATGCGTATGATGCGCGAATTTTCAACGGCTGTATTATAGAACAGTAGTTGAAGCATTAAGCGCTGTCTACATACTATCAAACTTTATGTGACAAAAATATATGAACACGATGACGTCATATCACTACCATATTTGGGCACATAACACTTTTTTTGTCAAACTAGTTTGATAGTGTAGACAGGGCTTTAGAGGCATCTGAAACTCGAGCCGTGTTCCCACTAGGACGCAATTATAATCCATCGCGTCCTTGCGTTGCGTCTTATGCTTGGTTCCCACTACAGACGCAACACAAGGACGTAAATCAACGTAAATGAGTCGACCTATCACAAGCGATAGGATTCGAACTGTCGCTTGTCATTGGTCAACACGCTTGCGTTGCGTTTACGTCCTTGTGTTGTTGCGTCTTAGTGTGAACCAAGCTTTAGTGGCAACCAAGCTGTAATAATGTATCTTTCTCTAGTCTACATGCATTATATGTCGGTTTGTCTGTTGGGCCTAATAGGTTAATGACTTCTTCATAATAAAACGAATCTAATAAACGTGTCATATTGATACGTAATATCATAACCACATCATTACTCAACATAAATATTTATGTTTAAAATAAATATGCCATGTGACGAGAAGTGCTCAGAGGGAACAATGTTTATCGGTGATTGAGTTAATTGCTACAAACAAGCAACACATAATGTTAGGTCCATCTATAGATCTGAGTACATGTATAAATCCGATTTTTTCTATAGATCCGAGTCCATGTATAGATCAGATTTTTTTCTATAGATCCGAGTCCATGTATAGATCCCATTTTTCTATATATCTGAGTCCATGTATAGACCCGATTTTGTCTATAGATCCGAGTCCATGTATTGATCCCATTTTTTTTTTTATCCGAGTCCATGTATAGATCAGATTTCTCTATAGATCCGAGTCCATGTATAGATCCGATTTTTTCTATAGATCCGAGTCCATGTATAGATCCGATATTTTCTATAGATCCGAGTCAATGTATAGATCCGATTTTTTCTATAGATCCGAGTCCATAGGTCCGTGTCCAATAGATCCGAGACATTTTGAAGTTATGTTAGCTTTGTTGGAGATAGATACGTTGAGCACAACAAGGACGTAAGCGCAACGCAATTGAGTTGACCAATCACAGGCGATGTTCGGATGGTAGATCTTTTCGTGATTGGTCAAATTACGATACGTCATTTGAGTTGTGTCATATTGGGAACCCAACCTCATGGCCTATTGTATACGTGTTCGTGCTAATGTTTCTCCTATGTATAGCAACCATAGTTACAGTACAGAGTTTTATTGCCTGTCATTTTTTTCTGACGTCTCGTCGTGAAAAACTGTCCCTTATTATTAGGCTATCAATTCGAGAATATTTCTAGATGTAATTTCCCCCGAAGGCGTGACGACAGACTAAAATGTCTGAGGAGACAATGCATACTACATCATACAATCAATAAAAGAAAGACAATTATACTACGTTGAAACATAGTACATCGTTTCCTCGTGAAATAAAATATTTTCTAATTATGTTTATGTCATAATAATACGTTACTGTATACAGTTTTCGAATACAAAGGGGATAGCTTTTAAGCTATTGCGACGGATATATAGATTGTTTTTGCATAGTTGTTTTTAATTTGGAGAATTTGGTATTTTACATAAAATAAGTGGAAGCGTGTAAGCTCAGGTGTTATCATCATTTTGAAATTGACCATAATCTTTAGGTACTATATATACATACTACTATACTGATTAAAGGCTTATTTCATTGTATTTATTGAACCGTTTTCAATCCTGCCGTTAAATTTTATACAACAATGACTGTGTTTTGATATATTTAAACGAATTTAGGTCGAAGTAAGCAACTATTTTGTTGAGGTCTTCCACCTTAGTTCACTACCTTAAAAGAAACGTCAATTAAAGATGTATGGTCCCCCTGAAAAAATAAATATTAAAAATATTTTCGTTGAATATGCCATTGTAATGTCAGATAATAGTTTTTCACTTTGACCAAAAATTAGATCGGCAAAAAAAAGTATTTACCTGAAAAAAACTGTAATTTAGCCTAAAGCAAAAATAGTCAAATTGGCTGCCAGCCAATGAATTTTTTGGTTGATTTAACCTATTTATTTTTTCATTCTATAAGTAAAAAAGGATTTGTGTTCGGCTTTTTTCTACGGAAGTGATTAACTTGATTAAAACTACGGGATAACCTATTCAAAGTCTCATTTTATTAATCTTCATTTATCATGTTGTGGTGGGGTGGGCAATGCATCTTTAATCATACTATAATGTTCTTTTGTGCCCCAAAGGCTTCAAACCCGCAAATGGCAATTGACACCACATTTGCTGTTTTAGTTCCTTTTCATTTTTTGCCGTTCCTTCCTTTTTCCTTCCTTCTATATATATTATCTATGGAATGCGATATTTGTAGAATAACAATTTGTTTCATATTTGAAAAAGTTCGTAGACCCTCTAGACAGTTCAGCGGATTAACCAGACTAATGCTCAACATAATCATTATGCTTTTCTACTAATATTCATACACAGTCAGTCGGCGTCTATGATGGTTAATTAAATGTATGCGCTTGAGGCGTTCCACAGAGCTACATTATGCGTGCCATACTTTTCTCGTGTTAGTTATTCCCATATACAGTTCAAGTATACTTGTATCAGTAAAAAGTTAGCAAATATGAGGACTTCAAGTCCCCAATGAATCAATTCAACACTTAAAGCAATATCGTGAAGATGAAGCCTAAATTTGCCTTTTTAGCGATCATAGCAATATTCCAAACTTTAATCAAGCCGAAATCTTGCTTCCCACTTGGGGTAGAACTTAACGTATAGGCAACGCAATCAATTTGACCAATCATGCCGCGATGTAGCACCCGAACTATCAATTGTGAATGGTCGGCTCACTTGCGTTGCGCTTACGTCATCATTGTGATGCGGCCAAGTGGCAACTGTGCTCAACGTATCTTGCGTTGCGCCTACGTCGTTGCGTTGCGTCCAAACTTAACTATCAAGTTGTGCTTCTGCGACTAACGAAACAACAATTATAGTAAGTAGAAATGAGAGAATCTAGATCTACAACATGTGTTTTTATTAAGAAATAGAGCATGAAAATATTAAGTGCGAATTAATTAAAGGTTAGTATACTAGCGTAACTATTTTTGTAAGTAATCACCACTAATACATCCATTTGTTTTAGTTTACATTAATAATGTCTTAGGAAATGTCAACTCTGTTTGTAGCATTAGCATGTAAAGCTACTGTATATTTTCATAACAAAAACAGCTGCGATAAAGTTTAGCTTATAGAGATTGGTTCCCACTAGGGCGACACGCAAAGAGTAAGCGCAACGTAAGTCAATTCGCTTACGTCCTTTCGTTGCGTCCTAGTGGGAACCAAGCTTTAGTTGACCAATCACAAGTGACAGTTCGGATGATCTATCGCGTCAACTTTGGTCAAATTACTTGCGGTTATGTTACGTGATGGTGGAAGCGAGATAGTTACCTGCGATCTCATAGATAAACCAAATTAGATTTAAAAAAAGATTTAGAAGAAAAAATTGTAGACTTTAGCACAATAACAAACCATCCTGCCAAAACCAGACAAATATGGAAAACAAATCGCAGAGAATGTAATCATTCATGCATTTCCTTTATTTCGGATCATCCATAAAACATACAAAACAAAAAGAGACAACATTTCACCAGCAACAACAATATCAACTTCCACAAAAACAACTTATACAATATCTTAAAATATCAATTTGCACCAACGCTGATGTAGGTTGGATTGTGGAAGTACATTTTAATCTTACAACTGTCATGAATTATGTTCTTAAAAATATATGAAGATATGTTCTTCCAATATCCTTAGAATGATAATGTCTGAAAACGTTTCAAAAGAGGAGAAAAAGAGGATGCGTTAAGTTAATGATATCACACCTATTTATGATAATAATGTATTATAAGCCACTCTTGGAAGAAAATGCAAATTTAAAACAGTACCTTTGGAAAAAATCAATATCTAAAATCTGTCAGAATTTCAGATAAACGACAATTTTCTAAAGCTCTGTCTACACTATCAAACTAGTTGGACAAAAGAAAAGTGTGATGTGCCCTAATACAGTGATATGCCCAAATATGGTAGACATCATCGTGTCCACATGGGCACATCACATTTTCTATCACTTAAAGTTTGATAGTGTAGACAGAGCTTAAGGCAGTAAAAACTCCATGGATTGTTTCACGTATACTTCTGATTACTTTAATGCTTTTTGCATTAGGTCAGAGATTCTAACAATTTATATCTTTTAATACATACTATTACCTGTGCAGTGCAAAGGTCATTACAAAGATTTTTTTGTACAACAGTTTCGTAAATAATATAATTACATTTCCAAGAATGTCAAATTAAATAATTTACAATCAACACAGGATTTATAATCATTGCTTGAAGATAGGAATTACAATGTTGAACATTCTGGTTCATGATTTGTCATATATCATGATTTGGATATTCTAAATTTGCAAGTGCATTTGAAAATGTAAAATAAATGTATGTTATTCAAATTTATGTATATGAAATGAACAACATATTCAAAGTTCGATTAAAAAAGAGCATTGCAATATAAAGGCTAAACAATTCTAGAAAAAATAAATTTTATTAATTATAATAAATATATTTAATTATTATTATAATAGAAGTTTCTCTAGGGTTAAAGGTCAAAAACGATATTAGAAAGGCGTAACAGATTTCCTTATATGAACAAGTGATTGTTGTGCAAAGTAAATGCCTCAAACCCATGCTTAGAGATGCCTTTAGATATTCATCTAGACTTTCCCCAAGTATGTGTTTTATTGTCTTTTTTCATGTTAGTCCACCAGCTAGTAGTATACGTATGAAACGCCATATGTGCCAAAATATTTATCTTTTTATTAATATTAAGTTAAAACTCCGTCTGGAACTCAGACTAATATTCCTCTTGCAATTAAGAAAAAATAAAAACAAAGAGCAAATTACCCGAGTAAATAACAAACCTGAACAGAGCCTAGTCAGTTTGGCGGTTGGTCTACAAAGTCCTTCACTTTCATCATTGTTACACAATTACAGTATATTTATACGCGTTTTCAATTTCTTAAACCGTGCAACAATAATCTCCATTATATAAAAGTGCGTACTTAAAATATGCAGTGCTTAATCCGACAGCGAGGCATTGCATTAGGTAAGTTATTAAAGCAGCGTAAAGGTTGTGATTCGCAATATTGATAATTCGATATTCTAAGCCCATCAATTATTACTACTGTTATGAAATATTTATCAACAATCCTTCAGAAATGCAATATTCAGGTGGAGGCATTATGCATAATAAGGGGTGATGAAGTCAGCCTGCAAAATCGCCTGATCGTGAAAAATATTCGAAGATCCTATAGGCCTACAAAACATTTCATAATATACATTCACGAAGGAATTAATTTATAATTTCTGTCTGTCACCAATGTCAATCTATAGGTGTCATTATTTTCTCGTATCAGACGATTTCTTAGATACAGCGTACATCATGCATGTAATTTCAAAGTTGAATTTTGCGCCAAATGTTAGATACGGTAGTTCACGTGATTTCTCCATACGATAATAAACTGTAGATATAGAATCGAGAAAGGAAAAACAACTTATGATAACATACGGGGTATTTAATAACACAGCTGGTCATCACATGCGATAATAAAGTGCGCCTTGCGCGATTCACCCATCAATTCCACAGTATAATCTCACGTTGTACTAAGCCTTTTTTTAAACATGTAAGTTTCTTATAAGAAACATTAGGATCCAGGCAATGCAACCTTTATTGGTAAAATCATGAATCGGCGGCCGGTCAGCCTATAAATAATAATAATAAAGCATAAGACAAAAAGCATGATTCCAACTTGGACGCAATGCAACGATGTAGGCGCAACGCAAGTCAGTTGACCAATCACAAGCGACAGAGAGATGATCCATATCGTCGTGATTGGTCAACTTGTAGTACGCTTGCGGAATAGGGATCAAGAGAGATTTCCGTTTTCCTGAAAATGTTGGCAACCGCCCTTTAAAAAACTAATTTGCAGTTCTGATTACAATGTTTAAAATTGATTACCGCTTCTTAATTAATTGACCTAAAAAGGTAAACATGTAATGGTGTTATTTGGAAAAAGTAAACACAGTTAATGAACACACTAATGCTATGTCTATAAATGTATTTATTCGACAAATCTCGTGGCATAATTAATACCAGTGCATCGTCACAGATAATATTTAAACAATTAATTAGTGAATAGATTAATTGGTTTTTGCAAGGTGTTGATTTATTCTGCTTTGATGGTTTTGAAGAATGGTTACTTTTCAGTCGCATGCAAAACGCGACTCTACAGCTCACTATGTCAGTCGGATGGTCGGTCGGTTGGTCGGTCGGTAAACACTAACTCAAATTTGAGCACGCGACTGCAACCATGTATATGGCCTTGTTTTAGTTGAAACAAATAAATAAATCATCTTTATCGTCTTAATCTAATCATTTTCATTGTTATCATCCCTATCATTTATTTTCAACATTATTATTATCATAATATTCTCATCATTATTCTTGTCTTTATCAGAATCTCTATAAAAGAGACACTTATAAAGATAGGGGTTCCGTTTACGCGCGAAATACCGGTATGGTGTCCCCTAAATAGAGGGTGTACGATAGAAGGGATTCTGCTGTAATTTTCTCTTCAAATTTTTCTTTCTTTTTTTGTATTTATCATGGTGTTTTATTAATTTTGTAATATCACGAACTTGTGTAAAAACAATAAATGTTGATTGAACGATATGTGCTGTACATCAGTCTCGTGAATAAATAAAGCATCTATCAAAAAATGAATAAATTTCATCATTACTTATACTCGTCAATTGGACGCGGTATAACAATGTACTGATGTTATCAATTTAGCATCAACATTGTTATACATTATCATTTGTATTGTAATTTATTTTGATGGAAATTAAAAATGAGTTGCCAATTTACACAGGCGAGCGGTAACGGTAAGCGGAAAACCACGTATAGCTTGTCCCACGTAGAATCTGTCTCTATCCTGAGTGAAAGTCACCCGTCCACTCATTGTGTGTAAATGCAGGTTTATAAGGAATAACATAGATTCTATGTTTTATCACCGTTACAGCTTGTCTGTGTAAATTGGCCTTTAGTCGAGTTTGGAAACATTTATCTTGCATTGTTATCCAAACTGTCGCCATTTTGAAGTTGTTAGACAGTATTAGGTTAGGTATATAGGCAAAAAGTAACGGCGACACATGATTGCATATATTCTAATCGAAAATGATAATATTGATAATGTTGTTGTTACTCTTATAGGTATTCTGCGACTCGGCAAAAGTAATCAATGTTGTTTATACGATCGAAACGAAAATTACAATAACCAGAAGATATGCAGAATAACAGTTCTTTGGTAAATTTCTTTCACTTCTTGAACTTCCGCCATATAGTGTTCAGAAATGAATGATAACATGTATAATTACAATACTTGTCAAGTGTCGATGTGGGTTGGGTACAGGCCTGGGGTGGGGAGAGGTATATGTTTATTAAAAAACAATCTAACAAAGGATGCTGAGCATGAGATCAAATTGTTTATCTGTGGCTTCGACACGATCAGTACAGTATTGTGGTATTTGTCGCAGCCAGACATAATATCAAAGGACTGTTACGAGTTCCTATATTGACATGGCGAGCTGCTGTTAGATTGCTTTAGTTTATTTAACAACGTGGTACAGTAGAACCCCTCTTTTGTGACACCACTTTTAAAAGGACGCAGGGGTCACCTCAACTTTACCGTGAAACGAACGAGAGGGAGGGAGATATACAGTATAATACTATACGGACTAGGCCTACCCCTAATTCAAGGGACAACTCTATTAGGGGACAGTTGGGTCCCGATGGTTTCCCATTAATTGTACAACACACGGGGCGCAATATTGTTTCATGGTGTGCCTCGTGTGTGTAAACTCAAGAGTTTTTCTAGGCGATGTAAAAGGGGTGTATACAATAGGTGATGTTACACACACGGGCTTCCAATTTAGTTAAGTTTCCTCAGTGTGTTTTTCTCAAATTGCTCGAAGGTTCTATCTGCTAAACAGTCATTGTTGATTTCACTATGCAGAGTGACAACAATGATCAATGCTACAAAAGGTTAAATGGAAGGCGTGACCTTACATTCGGAAGATATAATTAATTGACGCAATAAATTAATCGTCACTACACAATTAATCAAGACACTATATCTATTAATAATTGGTAAAGTCAAAATAAAAGTGGGTCAACTTTAATATTATATGTCGCAGTACATGGTTCTTTATAATTTTAAGATATTTTGACAAACGATATCGGAAAATGTCTGCGTTAACAAAGCATTTTTAATGAACTTGAAAATGGCTATTCCTCCCTCCAGTTGGGTAATTGTTTATGGGCGTCCGTGCGTATAGTAAAGATCGATAAACATGACTTCATTACAACATGATATGAATGAGACTGCTTGCTATTCACACGGAATGGATACTCTCTATTATTATTCCTATGTTACATAAGCAATACAACGAGATGTGTTGTTCCGTTTCAATCTCCATCGTGAATCCTCCACCAAATATGGTAGTGATATGCCCAAACATGGTAGTGATATGACATCATCATGTCCATATATGGGCACATCACATTTTTTGTCACATAAAGTTTAATAGTGTAGACAGAGCTTAAGGCCCAATATTGGTCCAAAGTATTATCGAAAGCACATAAGCAAAAATAGCGCTATAGAAAGAGGTAAATATAGGCCTACAAAGCCATAGCAATTAGGGACTCGATTTAAACATTCATCACTTCAAATGTTGGCATTTTAATTGTGGTTAATACAATATTTTTACTTTTTAATTTTGTTCTAGCAAAGAAAAGTCAAAATTCCAATTATGAACCAATAAATCTTCAATTCACCTTGAAATAATTACATGATGCAGTAATTGAAATATAGCGCGTACAACATAAAATTTGAAGCGCATGATACTATGAAGAAAAATCATAATGCAATATTTGTTTATACAGACAAAGCATTGGTTGATTGCATGCAATATAGGCCTACTTAACATTCCTTTCGTAATGCACTTTTTATCATGTATTGACAGCTATTAATACTGATATCGGGGGATATCGGAAAAAACAAAACAACCGAACGTGGCGAAACGGTAACAGAAGCTGACTTTTTGACGTAACATTATATTTTATCATCGACCGGCGAGAGCCCCTAGGGTCAATATCATCTCGAGTATTATCAATAATAGTACACTGCGAAAAGGTCTGAATACGCAATTGATTCGGCTATTCAGAATTATAAACATTATCGTGTTAATAAAACTATACTCATGTTTATTGTAAGGATTAATACTTTGTATCAAATGTATAGTAGACTGTAATCGATATTTACATGCCGTAGCATCTTTTATAGCTGAAAAACACGAGTTATTCGCGTGTATCTTTCAAGAGAACTCGAGAAACAGAGCACAGAAAGGCATCAATATTGATGCACCACGATAAAATCCTTTAGCTAAAAACACGAGTTACTCGCGTCTATTTTAAGCGAACTCGAGAAAGAGAGTGTTATAAATTGATATTGATGTACCATTGGTAAAATCCTTTAGCTAAATGCACGAGTTACTCGCGTGTATTTTTCAAGCGAACTCGAGAAAGAGAATGTATAAAGCAATCAATATTGATGTCCATTGGTAAAATCCTTTAGCTAAAAACACGAGTTACTCGCGTGTATTTTTCAAGCGAACTCGAGAAAGAGAGTGTATAAATTGATATTGATGTACCATTGGTAAAATCCTTAGCTAAAAACACGAGTTACTCGCGTGTATTTTTGAAGCGAACTCGAGAAAGAGAGTGTATAAATTGATTTTGATGTACCATTGGTAAAATCCTTTATCTGAAAACGCGGGTTACTCGCGTGTTTTTTTTTTCCAATGCGAAATTGCGAGAAAAAGTGACTGTAGAAAGCCAAGTCATGTTGATGCACCATCGGTAAATCCTTTATACAGCTGAAAACGCGAGTTGCTCGCGTGTATTTTCAAGTGAAATCCAGACCGAATGTAGATTAAAAACGATATTACACATTCCACCTGGTAATAGTATAACATAAATACATTCTATAAGATGAAAACACGAGTTACTGTCGTGTATCGTGAACTCAAGAAAGATAATCAACACAACTTTCATCCTGTCACCAACAATTGGCAGGTTCGAATCATATTACATGCGGGCATGTAATTATACACAAAATGCTATATGTATGATGAATAAAAAAAGTTCCTTTCATTTTGTTTTGAAGCAGAAGATCGTTCTAAATTTATATAATATTACTTATTAAATATTAATAATGCTATCAAGGATAATGGATAACATACTGTAGACGTAATCCGAAGTGAAGTATGACAACTTACCGTTGAATTGATTCCACACGTTTTCTCTATCTGTCATCCCTTCAAAAACATTTTCAATTTACGAGACCAGACGACAATTTGTAATCGCCTGCACTCTACCTGGACACAATAGGTTAATCCGGTGTTTATCAAGTGCCACAGAATAAAGGTTTTTTTTTCAGCAACAATCGTTTTCGTAAATTTCCTCTTTGTCAAGAATTGATTACAAAATTGTGCAACAGTATTAATTCCGAAAGGTTAGGCCTAATGTTGACGAGGATGCGATCGTGAAATGAGAACAGTGCCTATCAAGTCTCGTGGCGGTATTCCAGATATGTTTGGTATGTTTAGGCCTATACGAGCAAAGGCGAGTAGTGCCATCTCCGCATGAGTGTTGCCTGAAACGAGAGAACAGATGCAATGCATATAGATTAATTATTTCATAACCTCCTCGTTATTATTGTTAACGCCGATGCGAGCGAGTTTATTATGGAGTATATTGATTCTGTACCAACGTAAAGAAACTCGCTCGTGTGTATCTTATCGTGTAAACGAAAAGCGAACAGTAATCCTTACATGCTAAAGATAAGAATGAAACATCTATCGACTTTATTCCACGAGAGCTGCCGAGTAACACTTCGAGTACTCCCGAAGGATTCGTGGGCTTTATGGAAATGAGCTATGACGTCACTACCCGCTGGGACGCCAAGGTGATATCAGAAGTCATGTATTATCAATTTTAATTTTCATTCGTAAATTAAAATAATGAAAGTGTTTTAATAAAATCATAAATACGATAATACGCATTCAAAAAGATTATAAATTATGAAGCGCATACATATTAATACATGTTATGCAAATTAAAACGATTAAGGGTACTTAGCTACGATCATAGTAATTAAGAATACGATCTAGTGAATGCAAGAAGTAGGCAAATGGTTTACTGTGAAACATTTATTTTTGCGACCTAAGGCGTATTGTTGTTGATTTCAAAGTCTTCAATATTCGCGATAAAAAAATATTTTTAGATTAATATCAAGTATTGTTATGCACTGATTTGTGCGTTTATTTTCGCGAAATTTAGTATGAGAACAAAATTGAAGAGTCTGTAACCCAATTTATATTTTGCGGTTATTAATGCTATTTTGTAAAATCATCAACGTTTTGCGCGGTCTTTGATAATCACAGTAATTTCATGATTTGTAGCCTATACAAAGTATTATAGAACACGTTATAATCTTGAACTCTGTTTGTGATGCGGTGCGCAGATCTCACTTTTGCCAATTGTTGTCATGTTCCAATTTTATATATAAAAGGTGTTTGTTGTGTGTGTTTTGTTGTAAGTTTCACAGGGAAAATTTATTCAATAAAAGTATGCCCAAAGAAGGATTGTACGAAAACAAACGGTGCATGGGGTGAGGCCTAAATGTATTTCAGAAATCTGTAGGCTCTGTGTGAATTGATTATAAGCGCGCTCCCCTGAGTTATCAATTAAAAAAAATAAATATTAAATAGTAGACCTACCTCACACTGGCATCAGTTACGTAATAGTAATACATAAAGTAAAATTCATCCCTCTATAGTTGTATGTTGTTTGAGTTTAGGGATTAATCAATAATGTGCACAACAAGCAAACCAATATGGCGGCTGGCTCGCGGAAAGGAAGAGTATCACTCATCGCTTAATTTATGAACTCATTAAGTAATTATCTTGTTATATAAAGTTATTTTTAGACGAATGACAGAAATACGGAAACGAGATAATAAGACTAATATATTTGGTTGACGTTCATGGGAGGCTGGGTTTCTGTTGTATGTATAACGATGTGGAAAACGTTCATCTCTGGTCCAGCCCGCTGGCTGAAGAGGAAAACACTTCGCAGCAATGGCAATGGAGATGAGTCGCCTCCGCCCGGCAAAGATAAACGCAACAATAAATCGCTAGCTCGTGCAAAGGCTGCCCCGTGGGTGAGAAAACGGAGAAGGTTAGTTTGTCAAAATTATTGTATTTAATGTATGCCAACATTTAAAAATGTATGAACAATCTTTGAATAATATTTATCACAATTTACTTTATTTATTTACATAATTAACACTCTATAGACTAGTAGGCCTAGTTCGGGGCCTAGCTAGGCTAGGCCTCTCTATTATTTTATAGGCTAGAGAATAGATTGTTCTAGAAACTAGACTAGACTAGCCTATCTCTAGGCTGCTCTAGTTAGCATAGCTAGTATATAGGGACTTGCCTAGATAGAAGCTTAATATTTTCACCTACACATCATAGGCCTAGTAGGCTAGTGCCTTTCTTTTATTAAATAATAATTAATATTAATTTTATTTATTTATTTTACAGTTATTTTTATTTTAAAAAAAATAATTGGACATACAAAATTTGTAGACATTTTCACATTGTTTTTGTTTTGAGATCCCCTTTTGTTTGCAATCTATACCTCAACTCTCAAATTTTTACTGACGTCATCGCTGTTCATCGTTTCTCTTTTGTGTCTAATTCTTGCATTTAATTAATGATATTTCAAATCATGTTCATTCACAGCAACGTCATGTTAAGAAGATTTATGCACCATAATAGTCATTAGTTAATAATGAATGTCCTTAAACTTGCTAGAATATATTTCTTTGATGTTGTATTTGGGTGGAAGTTGGCAATGTCCATTATAATATCCTACTGATATTAATTTTAAGTAGCGGTAGCCTGTTCACTATTACTTCTAAAATTGTAAAATACATTTATAATGCATTGTTTATTAATAAAAATGTCAATTCTAATTACTTTTTGAATTAATTACGTTACTGAAGTGTGTACCCAATTCTATTATGATGTCATGTCAGAGATGAGTTGAAAAATAGATTTAACCTTGCCTTGTGGTTGTTTTAGAATGGAATATGTTTTATTAACCTCTGTCTAAATACTATCACTCTTTATTTATGTGTCAAAACAAATTTGATGTGCCCCTATATGGACATGATGATGTCATATCACTACCATATTTGGGAATACCACTACCATATTTGGGCACATCACACTTTTTCTTTCAAAACTAGTTTGATAGTGTAGACAGAGCTTTAGGCATTGCCATTAAGATTTGGATGGCGCTTGACAACAAATTCCACAGGAATTGTTTCATGTCTTAGTAAGTGATTCCCAAAGATGGGATATCACCTAAGGAGCAAAAGTTTTGCCTTTACTTTTGTGAGTCAATTAAACAAAGTCCCAAACTTAAATTTCATGGTAGCTAATACCCCCAGTAGATACTGTACTATAAAGATGCTTTTTGGATGTTTATTTTAAAAATAAACTTATGTCACATTTTGACAAGGAGCATCCTGTGTGCCCTCTGTACAAATTATCATCAGTTCTCCTTCAGATGTGATACTGTATGATATCAGACTTTCATAGAAAAGGGGAAATTATTATAATAATCAGTTCTAATTATCAGTATTATTAGTGCACTTTTAATTTTGTTGGTAGGTTTTATGGCGACAGATCAGAACAGTATTTTTAATTGATATTCTGGGTTACGGTCAAGCATCAAATGTCAATGGCCTACAGTTAGATAACCATCTGGGCTGATGTGATTGTGAGAAAACATTGAACGTAGCCCTACTATACAGTACATCCCCTACTACTGTCTGTTAATAAAAAAAAATGGATAAATACAGTAGGTTCTAGTAGTAATGAAAATACAAATACAACGTTAATGTCAAAATTTTAATCTGGAGGGATTGTATTATTTAAACGTTATTAGGTTTAGTGACATTTAGAACAAAAATTATCTTCTTAAAAGTTAACACATTATATTTATTAATACTGTGTAGTGCTGTATGTGCAGCAATTTTTATTTAATTATAGATCTTTATTAAATAGAGTATGTTATTATTGTATTGTATTGTAAGTATGAGGGGTAACTGGCTCATTTTAATTACAGCAAAATTTATTTTGCTAAAGCTACACATGTAACCCTGCCCAGCATTTGTCCTCATTGTATTGATATTAGTATTATGCTTCAAGTCGAATAAATAAAAAAAAATGAATCTACTAGTGCTACTAAACCTACCTTGTTTTTAAAAGTTGTAATTAACCAATAGGGTTATATCATACACACTAATAACTATTATATTTCCCTGTGGAGAGATAACAGAGTTGTACACGCCTCCAATATATGCATTCCCTATATGAAAGTAACATGAACGGCATTGTTATTAATATTACTATACTGTAGATTGCACGCACATTGTCTGCTGCTCCATTAACAGATCTATCTTCGTCTTAATAACCAGTGAACCGGAACAAACGTGGCTCTATACCACCAACAAGCAAGACATTGATTTTTTATAATCAAATAAGTGTTGCAGTGATTGTATTACACGAATGCGAAAGGTTACATCTGTTAACAATGTATGTACATTTGTTGTGTCACCAGTGGATGATAACTTAACTCCTTGCAAAAATAAAACTGGTACAGTAGCTTACTGTACCTCTGAAAACCTGAAACTCTCCCAAAACTGGAAACTCCCAAAACCGGAAAAAAACTCTCACAAAACCGGAAATAAAACTCCCAAAACCAGAAACTCTCCCAAAACTGGAAAGTCTCCCAAAACCTGAAAAAACGCTCCCAAAACCGGAAAAAAAAACGCTCCCAAAAGCGGAAAGTCTCCTAAAAGCAGAAAGTCTCCCAGAACCGGAAAATCTCCAAAAACTGGAAACTCTCCCAAAACCGGAAACTCTCAAAAACGGAAACTCTCCTTAAACCGGAAACTCTCCTCTGCTTTAATTTCTTTTTCATTCAGTTGGTTAATAAACTCCACAATGCTTTCAGTGAGATGGAACAAATGTTTATTGATGTTTGTAGCGACATCAAATATTAGTTCAGAGTCATGTCAAGGAGTAATCCACTCGTGTATATGTGTGTACCTAATCAACTTTAGATAGTCACTCTACCGTTATGTGTATGATACAATGTTTAGTAGGCTATGTGTACAAGCAAGTGTATATTGTCATGTCAGCTTGAACATCATTCTCGTGCCCAGTAACGCATTTGAAGATAACATTCCCTCCACTCCATCTCTCCCAGTTTCTTGCTTGATAGTTACTCTACCGTTACAGATGATACAATGTTTAATACGCGTGACTGGTAAGCCTACATAAGGTAAAACTACAAGCATGTGTACCATGTAGATTGTCATGTCAGCTTGAACATCATTCTCGTGCCCAGTAACGCATAAAGGATAACATTCCCTCCACTCCATCTCTCCCAGTTTCTTGCTTGATAGTTACTCTACCGTTACAGATGATACAATGTTTAATACGCGTGACTCGTAAGCCTACATAAAAGGTAAAACTACAAGCATGTGTACCATGTAGATTGTCATGTCAGCTTGAACATCATTCTCGTGCCCAGTAACGCATAAAGGATAACATTCCCTCCACTCCATCTCTCCCAGTTTCTTGCTTGATAGTTACTCTTTCGTTATAGATGATACAATGTTTAATACGCGTGACTCGTAAGCCTACATAAAAGGTAAAACTACAAGCATGTGTACCATGTAGATTGTCATGTCAGCTTGAACATCATTCTCGTGCCCAGTAACGCATAAAGGATAACATTCCCTCCACTCCATCTCTCCCAGTTTCTTGCTTGATAGTTACTCTTTCGTTATAGATGATACAATGTTTAATACGCGTGACTCGTAAGCCTACATAAAAGGTAAAACTACAAGCATGTGTACCATGTAGATTGTCATGTCAGCTTGAACATCATTCTCGTGCCCAGTAACGCATAAAGGATAACATTCCCTCCACTCCATCTCTCCCAGTTTCTTGCTTGATAGTTACTCTTTCGTTATAGATGATACAATGTTTAATACGCGTGACTCGTAAGCCTACATAAAAGGTAAAACTACAAGCATGTGTACCATGTAGATTGTCATGTCAGCTTGAACATCATTCTCGTGCCCAGTAACGCATAAAGGATAACATTCCCTCCACTCCATCTCTCCCAGTTTCTTGCTTGATAGTTACTCTACCGTTATAGATGATACAATGTTTAATACGCGTGACTCGTAAGCCTACATAAAAGGTAAAACTACAAGCATGTGTACCATGTAGATTGTCATGTCAGCTTGAACATCATTCTCGTGCCCAGTAACGCATAAAGGATAACATTCCCTCCACTCCATCTCTCCCAGTTTCTTGCTTGATAGTTACTCTTTCGTTATAGATGATACAATGTTTAATACGCGTGACTCGTAAGCCTACATAAAAGGTAAAACTACAAGCATGTGTACCATGTAGATTGTCATGTCAGCTTGAACATCATTCTCGTGCCCAGTAACGCATAAAGGATAACATTCCCTCCACTCCATCTCTCCCAGTTTCTTGCTTGATAGTTACTCTACCGTTATAGATGATACAATGTTTAATACGCGTGACTCGTAAGCCTACATAAAAGGTAAAACTACAAGCATGTGTACCATGTAGATTGTCATGTCAGCTTGAACATCATTCTTGTGCCCAGTAACGCATAAAGGATAACATTCCCTCCACTCCATCTCTCCCAGTTTCTTGCTTGATAGTTACTCTACCGTTATAGATGATACAATGTTTAATACGCGTGACTCGTAAGCCTACATAAAAGGTAAAACTACAAGCATGTGTACCATGTAGATTGTCATGTCAGCTTGAACATCATTCTCGTGCCCAGTAACGCATAAAGGATAACATTCCCTCCACTCCATCTCTCCCAGTTTCTTGCTTGATAGTTACTCTTTCGTTATAGATGATACAATGTTTAATACGCGTGACTCGTAAGCCTACATAAAAGGTAAAACTACAAGCATGTGTACCATGTAGATTGTCATGTCAGCTTGAACATCATTCTCGTGCCCAGTAACGCATAAAGGATAACATTCCCTCCACTCCATCTCTCCCAGTTTCTTGCTTGATAGTTACTCTACCGTTATAGATGATACAATGTTTAATACGCGTGACTCGTAAGCCTACATAAAAGGTAAAACTACAAGCATGTGTACCATGTAGATTGTCATGTCAGCTTGAACATCATTCTCGTGCCCAGTAACGCATAAAGGATAACATTCCCTCCACTCCATCTCTCCCAGTTTCTTGCTTGATAGTTACTCTTTCGTTATAGATGATACAATGTTTAATACGCGTGACTCGTAAGCCTACATAAAAGGTAAAACTACAAGCATGTGTACCATGTAGATTGTCATGTCAGCTTGAACATCATTCTCGTGCCCAGTAACGCATAAAGGATAACATTCCCTCCACTCCATCTCTCCCAGTTTCTTGCTTGATAGTTACTCTACCGTTATAGATGAGACAATGTTTAATACGCGTGACTCGTAAGCCTACATAAAAGGTAAAACTACAAGCATGTGTACCATGTAGATTGTCATGTCAGCTTGAACATCATTCTCGTGCCCAGTAACGCATAAAGGATAACATTCCCTCCACTCCATCTCTCCCAGTTTCTTGCTTGATAGTTACTCTACCGTTATAGATGATACAATGTTTAATACGCGTGACTCGTAAGCCTACATAAAAGGTAAAACTACAAGCATGTGTACCATGTAGATTGTCATGTCAGCTTGAACATCATTCTCGTGCCCAGTAACGCATTTGAAGATAACATTCTCTCCACTCCATCTCTCCCAGTTTCTTGCTTGATAGTTACTCTACCGTTATAGATGATACAATGTTTAATACGCGTGACTCGTAAGCCTACATAAAAGGTAAAACTACAAGCATGTGTACCATGTAGATTGTCATGTCAGCTTGAACATCATTCTCGTGCCCAGTAACGCATTTGAAGATAACATTCTCTCCACTCCATCTCTCCCAGTTTCTTGCTTGATAGTTACTCTACCGTTATGGATGATACAATGTTTAATAACTCGTGACTGGTAAGCCTACATAATGTACTGCAAGCATGTGTACCATGTAGAGTGTCATGTCAGCTTGAACATCATTCTCGTGCCCAGTAACGCATACGGATCTTCTATCCAACTCTCTCGGTTTCTTGTTCTTGTTTCCACCTCCACCCGGTTTCCTGGTCAATTGGTCATCTCTCCAGTCCAAGTCATCTTAGGTCTGTCTTTCTTTTTCTTGCCATGTCAGCGCAATTCTACTGTTGTCGTTTGCTAGTTTTCTTAGCACATGTCCGAGCCATTTCCATCTCATCAGTGTGATTTCACACTCACAGCTGATGTTCATTAAAATGACTTTTGTTGTGTACTTTACATTATTCTCCCATCCACTTGATTTATTAACTTACAGTATCAAACTTTTGAATTTGTTATTTTCTCTTTTTTTTTTAGGTCAGAATTTTATTTGTTTCTGGTTTTCTTAAATTTCTGTTATTGTTTTCATTTTTGTTTTTCAGTAATGGACTACAGTAAATTATGTGACATTTGGGAATTTTTTCATATTTCGATACTTGATAAAAACATGTTTCTAATAACCATTATGAGCAGACAGTTCTAATTATCTTCCCACTAAAACTTATTGGAATGTATTTGTGTTTATGTTTTTGGATTGTAATTTCGGCAAAATAGGATGAATGAAAAAGGGAAACAGAATACAATAATCTTTAACTTTCAACACATATTCAAAATTAGAGTAATTTCTTTCAAATTCAAAACACTAGAGATTGTTTATTGTTCAGGCTATATTTTCTATATTTTCAGAAATATTAACATTTGCTTACTTAATGTAACCACTGTAGGCAATCAAATACCACTTGAGGTTCGAGTATAATAAACAGTAATTTTTTCTGATCAAATTTATTTAAACTAATACTCTTTTACTTTACTTTAAAGATGTATTGTCCCCCAAAAACATGAAAAGAAAAGATTGATTTCGAAAGATTTTGAATAGGCAATTTTTTGCAGTTTTAATGTTTATCACTTCCGTAGAAAAAAAATAAAAGTAATGTTTTCACTTATAAAGAGACAAAATAAATTGTTAAATTCAACCAAAAACATATTGACTTCCATTCAATTTGGCTTTTTTTTAACGTTTTTTTCAGGTAAATAAGTTTTTTTCCTATCCAATTTTTGATCAAAGTGAATAACTATTATGTGACATTAAAATGGCATATTCAACAAAAACATTTTAGAAAATTATTTTTTCAGGGAGACAATATATCTTTAAACCTTGCAAAATATGAAATGTTAGTTATTAATATTAAGGAAAATTATTCTGTTGGCTCAAACACTACTGCTGTTTATTGTTAATGTATCTTTAACCCTGACATAGATCTACAGCATTTTATGGGCAATGATAGTTCAATATTCACAATTATCATATTAATTGTAAAGTAATTCTTAGCAGTTGTGAATTTCAATTATTTTTGTGCAGTTATTTTTCGAAATTGAACATTTATTAGACCTTGTAAAGTTGATGCCATAAATCAAGCTGCTAAACATATTCAGAATTAGCGAGAAATCTATCGCTTATCTACTCTTTCCATTATTCATTCAATTTTGTATCGATGTGTTTTGATTTTGTGTCTCTCTTATTGCATATTTTCAAAGGGTAACACTAGAATTATAATTGTAATTAAAATATACAAAATTAACTGACCACCTTGATATTATGCAAATAATGAATGTTTATGAGTTGGATAGTGAAAATATTTCATGAGTTGAAAAAATTGACTGCTCTATTTTTAACAATGTTCAAGCCGAGTTGAAAATAGAGCAGTTATCAATTAATTAAATATTCTTTCCATTCAACGAATACAAAACATTAATTGACATATTCAACTTATCCATGGTAAATCATTGACGAATGCTAGGCCTAAAAGCTACAGTAGGCCATTAAAAAAGGCAGTGCTCCAACTTTAGACATGGAGTAGATTATTTATATAGACGGCGCGCATCAGAAGTTGATTTTCGAAAAAAATTTTAAAATGTTTACAAAAAGCTGAACATGCATTAGAGCTGTTCATTATCACCATTAGATATCACTTTTCCATGAGATAGGGCGAATTCCAAATAACACATGATGCGTAATTAACCAATTAAATTGCATGAATACAATCAGGTGTGTTATAATGGGTGACGATAATACTTTGTATTTTTATCGAAATAAATTTTTACGAATTGAAATGAAGGAAAATGGGAAAAGCAAAAGGTTTTTATTTAAATTAATAAGGAGAAGGAGGAGAGAAACAAAATTACAAAAGTTGGCAAATGTCAGCTATGATAGAAATCTAGTGATATTAATAGCTGTAGTACTGTAGTACCCTAGAGGAATAAGTACTGTGGAGATCTACATAATATCAAGGACAATATAATATGATAAGCAGGATGCTATTAGCAAATTAAATGAAATGATTCAACAAAAAAATATGAATATTATGTAAATAAAAACATGATGTTGTAGCATGATAGTAAGTCTACAGTACCACCAACCATTATGCAATACAAAAGCCCCTTATTTAGAACACATTAGTCAGGGGATAACTCTTATGAGGAGACACTTGCCCATGAAATTAGGGAGAATATGTTTTGACGCTAATAATTAGCTTATGGGCAAAACAAATGTGATGTGCCCATGGACATGATGATGTCATAGCACTACCATATTTGGATATATCATTACCATGTTTGGGCACATCACACTTTTTTGTCAACTTAGTTTGATAGTGTAGACAGAGCTTTACTGTAGGCTGCTATTTACTGTCCCAGTGTATTTAATATTTGGATATTTTATATCTCACTGAAAGGAATAAAATAAATAATATTTATTTATATTTTGTCTTGTCCTTAGTTCAATGTGTTAAGCCTACACAATTAAAATGACAAAAAATGTGATGCCCATATATGGACATGATGATCTCATACCACTACCATATTTGGGTATATCATTATCATATTTGGGTATATCATTACCATATTTTGTTTTGTCCTTAGTTCAATGTGTTACGATGAAGACGGGCACGTTGCTCATGAATTTTACGTGGAAGATTCCGACAAACACAACGGCAGAAGGAAAGTTGGTATGAAGCGTATTCTAGCAAACATAAAGCCTTTGGTAAGTAACGCGATAAAAAGTTTAATTTTTTTTAAATTGTTGTTTTCGGTATTATTATAGAGCCTGTTCTTTGGACATCCCTATTCACACCATGTGAAAGCATGTAGCGCTGTGTGTTGGATGGTGAACTACTGATTAACTGAAATCTAATATCAATTGTTTATATTTCTATGAATAGCCACATCCCTGGACGCCTACAATACAGCATAGTTTAATTTAAAATTAAAATGAGTTTCTCAGTAGAAAATCTTCTATCTTTACACACATGGGGTCTTGTTTCATCATTGTCTCATCAATTAAAAAAAAATGAGTTTCTCAATAGAGTTCACAGTAGCAATAGAAATCAGCACACTGCATACACAGAGGTCTAGCTGTAATTTATCTTTACCTGCATGGGGTCTTGTTTCATCATTGTCTCAGCAATTTTCATAAAAAATGAGTTTCTCAATAGAGTTCACTTTAGCAATAGAAAATCAGCACACTGCATACACAGTGGTCTAGCTGTAATTTATCTTTACCTGCATGGGGTCTTGTTTCATCATTGTCTCAGCCATTTTCATAAAAAATGAGTTTCTCAATAGAGTTCACAGTAGCAATAGAAAATCAGTACACTGCATACACAGTGGTCTAACTGTAATGTATCTTTATACCCACATAGGGTCTTGGTTCATCATTGTCTCATCCATTTTGAGTTTCTCAATCTTCACAGTAGCAATAGAAAATCAGGACACTGCATACACAGTGGTCTAGCTGTAATATCTTTACCGGCATGGGGTCTTGTTTCATCATTGTCTCATTCATTTTGAGTTTCTCAATCTTCACAGTAGCAATAGAAAATCAGGACACTGCATACACAGTGGTCTAGCTGTAATTTATCTTTACCCGCATGGGGTCTTGTTTCATCATTGTCTCATTCATTTTCAAAGTTTATGTTTTAATTATGTTTATGTTTCACCTGTCTAGAGCATTACTGTAATGTCAGTTATTAATGCACTCTACTCCATAGAGAGAGATTATATTGGATCCACTGAGGTTACATGTCAACCTACTGCATTATTTTTTATTGTGTACATTTCAATCTGACATTCTTAATGATTTCTTCATAACAGGAGATTACATTGGATCCACTGAGGTTACATATTAACACATTTTATCCAGTGAGCTTACACATCAACATATGTGTTTTTAATTTAATACATTTCAGTCTGATATTCTTTACTGCTCTTTTTCTCTACAGGGAGAGATTGCATTGGATCCACCGAGGTTACATGTGGATATGCCGTTTGTTCTGTGTGAGGTCACATGATATTGGCTGATATGAAAGTTATCTTTTGATGGTCAAAGTTTTGCTGAAGGGACTTATTTAAAAATGGCTAAATGCCATAGAATCAAAGAAATAAATTGATATTATATATGTATATATCTCTGTACATAAGAACTTAAAGCTCATTTTTATGTACTGTACACACCAGTTCAGCTGTATTTTTTTCACTTTTTTCATCCCATACTGTAATAGAATGACGCACCAAAATCAAATGTTTACACTTTAGTGTCAATCCACTACTTTACCTCTTAGCAGCAAGAACTGATAAACATAACTGCTTTTTTACGCACCCTAGGAAGGTATCATCTTACCAAATTTACTACACATCCCTACCAGGTGGTATCACTTGCGCCTATCAGTAAATATTAAAAGCTCTTCAGACCATACCAATATTTCCCACCCCTGCCCCTGTTTTATAAAAGTGCCTACCTATCTTGCCCAATTACCAGGAGGACTTTGACAGGCATGTTGATAATATGAGGCTCCTCTCTTTTTCTACCCAGCCAGTAATGTTAGGATCTGTCAAGATATACCAAGATAACCCATCCTATATCTAATGTCATGTTCTATTATGCTATTAAAAAAAAAGTCCCACCCTTTTCTATTGCTTATTTGTTAGTCTATATTAGTATTTTTTTTCAATACCAGTAACAATTTTGGCTCATGGGTTGCTGGGTAGTTGTTTTCTATTCCCAGGGTTGCTGGTTCCTATTCCCAGGGTTGCTGGTTCCTATTCCCAGGGTGGTTGTTTCCTATTCCCAGGGTGGTTGTTTCCTATTCCCAGGGTTGCTGGTTCCTATTCCCAGGGTTGCTGGTTCCTATTCCCAGGGTTGCTGGTTCCTATTCCCAGGGTTGCTGGTCCCTATTCCCAGGGTTGCTGGTTCCTTTTCCCAGGGTTGCTGGTTCCTATTCCCAGGGTGGTTGTTTCTTATTCCCAGGGTTGTTGTTTCCTTTTCCCAGGGCTGTTAAATTACCTGCACAGAAAATGGAAACACTGCATGGATAGTACAGATTTTGATTTACTATATTCTTTATGGAATTGAGCAATTTATTTAATATACAAGCCTCAGTGTTGTCAAAACCTTCTAATCTCTGAGAAAACAATAGACTCATCACAACCATGTAATAACAATTTGGGTTAATCAGTGCTTGGTTTCAACAATGTTGTCTTATTTCGTCGATAAGAAGAGTCACCAATGAATCATGGAAGACAGTAACGTTGGAGAATATTGTGTAAATTGTCGTTTTAAATATAATGTGCAGGTTTATGCCTTTTGTGCACAAACATTTTGAGAACTTTGCAGTATTGTATCATAATCTTCAAAATTACTGTATTATGCCTTGTCTTGTTTATTACTGTGTTTTTAGAGCATTAAATGATTTTATTATTAATTATAACTAATTATTAATATTGTTTTGTTACGATTTTTGTATATGTTATGCAGTACGATACACCAGTGTGGTTAAAATCTTGAGATGTACATACAATTTTTACGTTTAGGGAAAAAGATATATTTAGAAGTTTTTATTTCTAGAAAACTATGAACAGTACTGTAGTTTTGTTTGTACTTAGTAGGATATTTATTTCACATTTTGGCTTTTTCAATTCACTGTAAAGCAAACTAGTTTGACAAAGTGTGATGTGTGCCCAAATATGATAATAATATGCTCAAATATGGAAGTGGTATGACATCATCATGTCCATATAGGGACACATCACATTTTTTTGTCACGTGACGTTTCATAGTGTAGACAGAGCTCTCACAAAATGAGCGTCACCGCAAATGCGCCTATACACAATTCTTTGCCGATCAAGAGGGACATTTTGGAAATTATCGATATGTTTCTATATTAGATATTATATCGTTTGAAAATTCCATGTGCTCCTGTGCTTGTCTGCTAAAAAATGTTGACGTCTGTGTACAGATTTTATTTTAAATGCAACTAACCCGTCCACGTTTTTTTTTCTAGACCTCTGAGGCAGAAATTATAATTCATTTATTCGAAGGTTAGCGCTTCAGGTTTTTTTTTGTCAGTAAAGCTTAGTTCCGAGGACGCAACGAAAGGACGTAAGCGCAACGCCAGCGAGTCGCCTGTGATTTGTTAAATAACGTGCGTTCGACTTATGTTCTTGCGTTGCGTCTAGAAGTGGATACGAAGTTTTAGGGGTTTTCATTTTGCGCGCGAGTACGACATTTGATTTGTTTAAACCTTCTGCTTGTTTTCTTGTAAAGTATTGTAAAATAAAATTGTCATAATCGCGATGGTGAAGTTAATATACTATCGTGATGGAAATTAGTCGGCAATTGTATTATTTACATGTTCAATATAAATGTTATTATTTAAAAATAAATGTGACTTAACGATTACGCCGAACGTGTTGAATTTGTGTGATTGTCATAATCATTGTAGGCGATAGTCAATAAATAATCAGTAGCTATACTGGTGCTTCATAGAATGGATCCGATTGAGAGATAATAACAAAAATCCGTGTAAAGTGATGTAGATTTGAGAAGGTTCATGCATGATAATAAAAAAAAACCGTCGGTGGTATCCAGTGAGGGCGCTAGGATTCCTCCTTTTGATTGTCAAAATGAAATAAACTAATTCATTGACTACAGTTGAACCACTCCTTCAGGACACCATTTAAGGACACTACAGATAATATATAATTTTTTTATAACACTGAACCCCTATTAGATATCCTTTAAAATATTTATATTAACTGTACTTATAATTAAAGATGTATTGTACCCAAAAAAACAAAACATTTAAAAGGACTTTGAATAGGTTTTAATAATATTACTTATTTACTTATAAAAAGACAACATAAATGGTTAAATATTCAACCAAAAACACATTGACTTTGGTCAATTTGACTATTTTTTTAGTTCATTTTTTAGTTTTTAAAAGGTAGATAATTTTGATTTCGATCCGATTTTTAGTGAGTGAAGTGAAGTGAATAACTATTATATGACATTACAATGGCATCATCAACAAAAACATTTTTTTTTCAGGGGGACAATATATCAATAATTATTTTTAGCAAGGTGGTTCTGTTTATCAATGTTATCCATGACCGTACATTTAAAGGTACTTTAGGATTTGGGTGGGTCGAAACATTCATATTTGGATTTAATAAAAAAAAAAAGGTTCCGCCCGGGCCCGACAACGACGTTTGCTACTTAAAGTAGCAAGTAAACTGAAATTGCATTTTCTCGAGAACTACTTGTCCAAAAAATGTTTGTACAAGAGGCAAGAGTTATAAATAGTCATTTGTGTACAGGTTTTTAGATATAAGTAGTTTTTAAAAACCGAATTCTTTTCAAATTCACCCGTTTGTTTTTGGCGTTGCTGTTCAATTGTTAGTAAACTGAAACTATTGTTAGTTGAAAGGGCTGAAGTTACATAACCATTACACCAAATTCGCATAGGCCTACACATGGTTGTAGTGAAATTAGCCTAATCACCCATTAAGACACAACAATTAAAAAAAAAAATTTCCGGTGAAATCTATGTAGGAGAATTTTACAATAGGCGGAGGTATGCACTTTCAGAGTTTGTCGTTCTAGTTTCATAAATGAATGATATTTCGTGTCATTCGATATTTTCATGAACTTATGCGGTCGGTCTCAATGAATTATTGTGTATAAAATGCAAACTCAGAGGAAGTAACTCAAATACATTAAATTCGATGTAATATTTCCTAGTAAAATGTTACTCCACAGCCGAATCCCAGCCGGATTATACTGGCCAGGCCATGTAAATAATCTTGGTTCGTTGAACGCGACGCAAAAGTGAGTGGACAAATCACAAACGACAGATTTGATGATCCGTCGCGTCGTGATTGGTCAAATTATTGCCGGTGCGCTTGCGTGTTACGCCCACGTTTTAGGGTAAAGTAAATTGCGGTCCGTGTTTTTTTTTGGTTTTTTTTTGTGACAAATTCGCCTTAAATAACTGGTTCCAACTTTGACGCAACGCAACGACGTATGCGCAATGAATGTGAGTTGGTCAATCGCAAGCGACAACGATGATCACATACGTCGTCATATAAGTGGTGCTGTGCCGGCGGCCCGGTGAATAGCGCTTCCTCTTCATTGTATGGTGATACGGCCTACATAAAAACAAATATTTCATTTCCACAAACATTTGAAACAAAGAAAGACCTATGACACAGCGGTGAACAAGGGTTATGTTGTGGAGGCGTCCATGATCGTATGATCTGTGGTCAGCTCTGCCGCATAAAAAATACGGTAGTACATTAATCAAAGAAACTTCCTTTACATAGAGGGAGACGTAACTCTGTGACGTCATGTCACAGTTATTCTTTTTTATAACTGTGACATGACGAATGATCTGTGTCCTGACTAGCATAGGCTGTTAACATAATAGAACCGTGTGTGATGTATTTTTCCAATTTCACTATTCTTGTTCTAATATCTTGGATTCTTCAATCTTCACTAATTTTAGCGAGTCCAGTTCAATCTAAGGTAGGTAAGGTTCATAAATAAAGTTTAATTAAGTTATTATGTTCTTTTACAATATGAAGGTGAGGAGAATTTAATGAAGGAGCCTTTTAAGTTAATGACGTAGAAAATTCCTGAAGTGTTAAAGCTCCGAGTATAAAATTCGATTGTTTATTATAAAACATAAATGTAGCACAACGTTGCTATATACCTCAAGTATTTTTCGCCAACGGTGAAGCAGAACGGGAATATTGAAATAAGCCTCCCTTTAAGAAAGTGGTACACGACTTTTCATAATGTTATTAAGAAGTAATTTTAAATATCATGCGTTGACACCTAACAACGCAACAATGTCACAGTTATTATTAATGATCTGTGTCCTGACTAACAACGCAACAATGGTTTTCAGTCGGCGTATATGCTCTTTCGAAATAACAAGTATATTTCAGTGTAAGACTAGGTTAAACAGATACTAAATGAATGTATTAGTCTATTTCACTTTTTATGGCATAAACCTGATCTATTAGATGTATAATAGTGATGTATAGTAGAGGGACAGACATCTACACCAACTGCACTACCACAGTTACGATGCACAAACCAAGCGAGAAAATCCACATAAAGAAGGGTGTCCGACAAGGCGATACAATTTCACCTAAACTGTTTACAGCTTGTTTGGAAGGCATATTTCGCTCACTGGAATGGGAGGATAAAGGAGTGAATATCAATGGAGAAAAATTTAATCATTTGAGGTTTGCAGATGACATTGTTGTCCTGGGAGAGCAAATCAGTGAAGTGGAGGATATGCTTAAAGACCTTGCAAATGCCAGCAAATGCTGTGGATTGAAAATGAATATGAAGAAAACAAAAGTTATGGCAAATTCCATGGTACCTCATGGTTCTGTGACTGTTAATGGCAATAAAATTGATGAAGTAAATGAATATATCTATCTGGGGCAGAGATTTAGCCTGAGAGAAAAGAATCAAGAACAGGAGATAAAGAGGAGAATCAGATTGGGCTGGTGCCAATATGGTAAACTGAGCAACATCATGAGAGGGGAAATACCGTTAAGCCTAAAAAGAAAGGTCTTTAATCAATGCGTGTTACCAACCATGACATATGGAGCTGCGACCTGGGCACTGTCAAATAAAATGGAAAAGAAAATAGCAGCAGCACAGCACAACATGGAAAGAAATATGCTCGGAATCACATATAAAGACAGAAAAACAAATGAATGGGTGAGAAAACAAACACAAGTTCAAGACATTATAAGAACTATCAAATTAAGTAAGTGGAAGTGGGCTGGACATATCAGTAGGAGAAGAGACAATAGATGGACTTCGCTAATGACATCATGGAGACCGATGGATGGGAGTAGAAATAAAGGAAGACAAAGAGTGAGATGGCGAGATGAAATAGACAAGTATTGGGGTACAGTGCAGTGGCAGGGAGCAGCTAGAGATCGTGCACTGTGGCAGAAACATGCTGAGGCTTTCGTCCAGCAGTGGACTGACAACGGCTGATGATGATGATGATGATAGTAGAGGGTGTGAGAAATCCTTTTTTCCTTTCGTGGGAATCACCCCACCCACCTTTATTGTAATTTATTCTCATTTTCAATTATGAACGTATTCAATTACTATCGATTTATAATATTCATAAAATGTCATTCTTAAAACGATATAGTTACATATTTGGCATAAACATAATTAGACTCTATACAGATGAAGCTATAGTCCTAATAGAAGAACCGTTGATAAAATAATTCTATATATATTTTATATTTAAAATTGTATTGTACAATTAATAATATTTTATATATTAAAACAGTTTTATGAAATAAAATCAATGTAAGGTGGTCTAAAATGCTAGTTTTTACATTTTCCATTTTTTGTCCGCTTTCATAAAATTGCATCCGTATTCATTTGTAATTAAGGATTTCAATTCAAATGTAAACAAATTCCATATCACTTTGTGTTTTTCCGTATTTTCTAATTTTTCCAGAAAGCATTATTTATAATCATGTGTTCGAGAAATTCTTAATTTATAATGGTGTCAATCAGATTGTTATGGTTTCCATACAAATCAGCGCCATCTTCCATTCCTAGAAACCGTACAGTACTTATTGCTCGAAAAATTCACCCTCACTAGTATTTTACTTGTGTAGATCTATTACAATTGCTATCGTGTGTTGAAAGTTTACATGGCTATCTGTTCCTGCTTGTTATTTTTTGAAAACGTACTTACTCTATTTGAACTACACTTTTAGCCATAATAATGTGTTGTTTTGTAAACTATAGTAATCAATAATATAATAATGTCTACAGTCTACATCCAATAAATCCCAAAACATAATCCACATGTATTTTAAGAGGCACTATATGTCAACAAATAATTATTAGTCCTCTCTCCATGACGGTTGTCACATAATGCTTTGCATTATTTTTTATTGTATTTATATGTTTCATATGGACAGTTTGTCTGAAATAAAGTTGAATTGAATTGAATTGAATTGAATTTACCTGCCAATTGTTTATAATAATTGATTTAACAACATTTTTAAGTCTAGTATTTATTTATTTACCATATGTCTTAATATATTTCATAATATAGGCGCTTCACATCATACAGATGACCAAACAAATTGTAGTAGAAAAATACAAGATTACAAAAAACAACTCTGTCTTCAATTAAAAAGTATAACTGCATTTCATTAATACAAATCTATTATTTCATTTGTATCGTAAAATAAGGTTATGACATTTTTTGTAAAATCCATGGATGATTTTTAGAACTCGCTAGGAAGTAATTCACCAATGACACAGTTAATGTTAAAAACGGCTGACAAACCAAGAACAGTGCAATGCTCTCATCACAGGATACGTTTCAACTATAATTTACCACAATGTATCATAATCGGTGGTCTGTGGGCTAGACCACTGTATGTTACCTTTTTTAAATATTAAAACTTAATCATGTTCAACGTTTTGTATCAAATTATTATTACATAATTATATTGTTGGTCAAAGGTCATAATTGATAAATTATAGTAATATTTTTTTATAGATAACTAAACTAAACTATATAAATTAATAAATAAGGCAAAATACTGAAAAAAAAATGACAATGCAGTGGCTGGATCTCAATGGAGAAAAAAAAAGAAGCGAAAAGCTAAATCAAAACGATAAAGTAAAACAGCCAGAAAATTGAGCAAAGCTTTCGGGCAACATTAGCCCTTCATCAGTGCAAGTGAAGGTACTTGGACAAAGACAGATAGATATATATCAGGCAAGCGCTGACTGAGTGGACAGGATTAAACGAAATAAAGAGGCACAGGCTGGTGAATAGAGGGTGGAGATAGTATGGGTAGAAAACAAAGAAGATAGCTTGGTAGATATAAACAATTTTGGAATGAAACTAAAAAACAGATTATGGTGGTTAATATTGAAACTTAAATTAGGTCTGGGAGTATGTTCCTAACGTTAAGTCCAAAGGGTTTTGTGGTTTTAAGTAGTATTTCCCTTCCCAGTGGTTTTCTTTGTCTTTGCGAGTTTGTCGCTCCATTTGACACTGTTGTCTAAATGTATTATTTATTCAACCATATTTCAAGAGGGTGACCCAGCCAGCGGAAGCTGATTTTAAGGGGCCCTCAACAATACGACATAAAACATAATAGGTAAAAAATATATTACAATAGTTAAAATTGAATAATGAATAAATATAAAAATGTAAAAAGAAAGGCAAAAAAGAAAAAAGGTCAAGAAGATAGAAATTTAAAAAGTGTCATTATTAAGCATAAAATTCTTTAATTTACTTTTAAAATTTAAAAAGGTATTGCAATTTCTAATAGAACGAGTTAAAATATGTAAGTCCTTTATAATTAAAAGAATGTTTAAAAAGTTCACACTGAGGTCTAGGAACAACGAGATCACCCCTGGAAAGTTGCCGGGTAGCCATTCTTCCATCCAGTAATTATGGCTAAACTATATAGAGATAAATCTGATCCAGGACTTCCTTGGTTAGCGACGTTTCATGCCCTATCCAGTCCAGTGGATTATATTTATCTATTTCTAAACTTACTACTACCTGGATGAATGACATATACATATCCATAAACTAAACTATAGTAGGCCTACTAATGCTGTGTTTGTGTGATTGACAGTAAATTAGGTCTTCGTCAATCAATAATAACAAGGGTGTACATGAGCTTAGTTGTTTCTGCTGCGAAATAAATTAATGAATGAATATACTACGTGTGAGTAAATTCACCCTCATCAGAAACAGGATACATTTTCTATTAACGGGTTAAATGGCAGCAAGAAACGGAAACACCCAATCGAACGCCTTATAACTTGTAGGCCTACGATTTAATAAATCTTCATTTGCAAAATAAACTTTTATATATTACGTAAGCGCGCTACTTGACCTTGCTCAACGGTGAGAGTGGGAAAGGAGAAAAAAGAAAATAAACACTTCACAACTTCTTAGAAAGAAAAAAAGGTCACTATTATCTATAAAATATTCATGTTTAATGACTTGTTTTCTTTGTCATTTCTTTTTTTTTATCTATAGGCGAAAAGATCAACAGAAGAAGAAATCTGCGCAGGTGTTTTTTGCGATCCTGGGGAGGAGTGCTGCCCGTATAAAAACGACAAAGTGCGTTGTCCAACAGCGTGTTCTGAGTGTGCAGGAGGTAATTATAATTAAAGAATATTATATCCTGTGAATACAAAAAACATTAATGATTGATGGTAGGCTAATCTGTAAATAATACAGCCCTTCCTCAGTCAACAAATCGAGAAATTATCGAAATGTAGGTTGCCTCCTGAATCTGGTGTAATTCACGCTGACGGGTGTTTAATAATTATAATATTCTCATTCTCTTCGCTGCCTTGCTTAAAAAATAGATACATTATTCACGAGACAAATATATTATGGCCATTGTTATGACAAAAACCCGGCCTCTGACAGGATTTTGAACCCGGAACCTAGGATCGGTAGCCAAGCATGCCTAGTTACCAAAGCATCTCCAGTTACCTGGTGGTAGCGTTTTAAATCATTAGGCCAACGTGCATGACGCTCGTTCAGCATTTGCGAAAATCAGCGAGGTGGTAAAGCCGAAGGCTAGAGGGCGTACTCCAGACTGAAAAGTGATTCCAACAGGAGGGGAATCAACAAGATGGCGGCCGTAAATGTGTTCAAAAACATTATTTAATATAAAAAATAATAATCTAATATAATACATTAAGAACACATACTTTTCAACACATATTCTTGTCAAAGCACAGTGAAGTTTTTATAAAATTAATTATATTGTTAATCGCAATAAATGAATAATTTTTTGGTAATCTAGCATTTTTTGTATACGAGGATCATATAGAATGCGTTCGCGTTTATACGCTTAACACGCTGCGTTGCGTATCGTTCTCACGCAGATAGGCTCAACACAGGCGTACAGCGTAGGGCATATCTGATTGGTCGATTGCAGCCGCCATCTTGTTGGTTCCTCCTCCATGGAGAATCACTTTTTGAACTGCTATAACATTGTTCTTTGTGATCTAGCCTTCTGCTATATAAAATCATTGGCGAATATGCGGTTATATTGATTATTGTTGCAGCGGTTTGTTCTGTTTGTTTCTTTATTAAATTTTCCACACACATCAAATAATACAGTTGTACATTCTAATAAAACATAATTATAAATTAGATTAAAAGAAACATGTGTTTGGATGGAGGTCAACTAAGTTAAACGTTAAGGCTGACCCCATTTCAAACATTATTATACATACATTATTAATATTATATACAAATATGTGATAAATAAAGATAAAAAAGAAGTAGAGAAAAAGATAAGTTTAAAAAAATAAATAAATAAGTAAACAGAGTAGTATTCAAATAGGCCTATGGGATAAAAAGCAAATATGGAAATATGTAAAATCATGGCACATATTATATACAATATAATGGAAATGTAATCGATACATTATTTGAGATAAAAGGAAATACATAGGCAAAAACAAATCAGATTGTACATATGTCAGGCATTTACTCACCCTATGTACAGACCAGAGATTTCTTGATGTTATATTTAAAATTAGCAATGGATGGTTTGTTTTTTAATTCAATCGAAAGAGAATTCAAAAGTTTGGGACCAGTATATAAAACAGAATTACGTCTAAGGTTTGTTGTAAAAGCTTCGGTTACATAATTATCTCTGCATGTCTATGCTTGTCATATGATTTAACTAATAATGAAAAAATGAGATGGAATAATTAAATTGTGAATACGATACATGAACAGAGCCGTTTGGAGTTTATTAATATCGTAGATGTTCAAAACATTAAACTTAAAGAATAAAGGTTTGGTATGAGATTGAAATGATGAGCCATCACACATTCTCAAGGCTCTCTTTTGTAATTTGAACAGATGATCAATATGTGATGATTCAAGGCTTGTCCAAGGGCATAATGTTTCAAATTTAACAATAATTACGGCCCAAATTAAATTGCAATATGAAATATACGGTATTACGATACTAAGGTATTATATAGGGTTATGAGTATATTAGAAGGAAGTATGTATTTTAGTTTATTCATAATGCCAATATTTAGCGAAATTATATTACTAATTATATGAAGGTGAGGTTTCCATGTTAACTTTTCATCTATAGTGATACCAAGGAATTTAGTTTAGTTAACAAGTGATATATTAAAATTATCAATAAAAATATGATCCTTAATAGAAGCTTTAAACTTTATATATAAACAGAACATAATTTGTTGTTTGAATATTAAGAAAAGCTTGTTTAATTTGAACCAATTTGCAACTTTAATAAATTCAACATTAATAATTGTAAATAATTGTCTCTTTATTTCTATGTGAGTAAAATACATTTGTGTCATCATAAAATTTAAAAGTTTGGATGTGTTAGGTATGTCGTTGACATAAATGAAAAACAATAATGGTCCCAGTATAGACCCTTGGCATTAACACATCTAATTAAATTAACTCAACAGATGAACAGTTCTCTTCTGGTTACGATGGAGTAAAGTGTAAAAGTTGTACAAAATGTCAAGAGAATGGCATGGTCCAAGTTGAAGAGTGTACGCCCGGAAAAGACGCAGTTTGTGAATGTCCACATGGCAAATATAAAACTAATGATGATACGTGCCAACCATGTGGTGACATCTGTGAAGGAGAGGAGTGTCAAACATGTAACATAACTACAGCAACATCAACACCAACAACTTCGGAAAAGTCCACAACGCCTGGTAAGTTTCAAATTAAGAAATTAATTGTCAAGTTGGTAATCATTAATTTCTAATATTTTGTTTCCCAAATATCAGCCATATCTCAAATATAATTTAAGGAATCCACGCACAATTCATGTTCCATTTACCAAACTTACTAAGATTCAATTATTTATAAGTGTTGCTGGTCCTAAACTATGGGAATGAGCTTAATGCAAACTTATTTATATATAGAAATATTCTATTTTTTAAAAAGCATGTTAAAGGTCACATTTTATCTAAGTATAATTAATATCATTGGGTTTATAGTTTTTGCGCAAACAATTCGTTTTATTAAATCTTCTTTTATTCATTCGCTGAATACGTCATACTTTTGAACATCAAATTATTATTATTTTATATTGTATCCGTCCCTGGGTCATTTTGAGACAAGTTCATTGAATTTCTAATTATGATCAAGACCGATAAGAACATTTTATTGTATCTAAATGTATTTTTTAACTTGAATTATTATTTATATTGTTGTTATTATTGACAAATATTATTTTTTGTTTCCATTATCTTATCTTCAAATTATTATTATTCTGTTTATTATTGGTCAAATAAACGTTACCCAACAAAAATAACCAAAATAGCATTTCCCAAGAACGTTTAAACATCATTATCTTATTCAATCATTATATATTATCACTGTATAATTTTGGTTTTATTGTTTTATTTCTATTTCTATGTTTGCTTTCACAGCTGGTACCACTGGACTATCAACAGCAAGTCAAACGTTAATGATAACATCCACATCTGTACCAAACATCGATAAACAAAAGGAAGGTTCTTCATGGAAGAGTATATACCTTCTGCCGATAATTGGCGCTCCATGTAAGGCAAACCCTTTAACAAATTGTTTCTCTGTCGATTTGTTGGCCATACAGTCATACAAGTTCAAGTTCAAAATCGTTTATTGCAATCAATTAATTGTAACTGGATATTCATTTTCGACAAGTTATTAAAAAGATTAAAACATTAAGATAAACAAGTTACACCAAAACAGTTTTATAAATTAATACATGTTTGAGTCAATACACAGAAATCAATGAAATGTTTAAAACATTGGTAAACAAGGCCAACAGCCATAAGTCGCGTGCTAAAACGCATAGTGATACCAGACCGACCGACCGACATAGTGAACTATAGAGTCGCGTCCACGCGACTAAAAATTAGTAAAAACATTTTATAAAATGTATACATTTTTGGCCAAACCATTGAGATAGAAGAAGCGAGCATATTATTATTATATATTTGAGAGAAAGTGTGTATAAAAAATGTTATATGTATATTAATTTTTTTATAATTTATTTATATATATATATATAACTATTTATATTTCAATGTTTAGGGGCTGAACTTTATTAGTTTTTACTATCTTTTTCTGTGAATGTGAACTTTCTACATCACAGGTCTAAACTAAGAACAGTCAGTTGGAAAATTGGAAAAGGTATTACAACAGTATTTTTTAATGTATTGAATTTTGCTTTATATTTTAAGTGTTTGTCATCTTAGTTATTGGCTGTTTGATTTTGTGTTGTTGGACGAAGGAGTCTCATGACTTTTGGGCGGATCATTTTCCATGTTGCTGTAAAAAATGTAAGATTTAAAAAAGAAATATTTATGAAATATGATATTTTATTTCAATTTATTATCAGGTATCTTTTAATCCTATTTTATTTTTATTATTTTATTAAAACATATTTAGGCAGGATAACATAATTCAGAAAAGAAAAGATCACAACATTTTTGTTTTTTCAATATGGTCCTGCAATGAAACAACTTTAAAAAAAACACAAGAAAAATAGAAAAAAAATATAACAATCAGTGAATATAGAACGTTAAATGATTTGAGTTAGTTATACAGAGAACTAAAGTTATTAAGTATTTCAAATAAACGTCTAGGCCCCTACATGATAACATCTTCGACAGTCTTCCTTTCGTCGACCAATACATATTCACAATCGTTGCTGCAATAGACATTTTTGAGAACATCAATTCAAAATCATTAGAGAAAAACATTTATACTGTCATCTGTAGTTTGTCTGTGTGTTTTAATAGAACCAAACAGTTGTATATTAATTATCAATATTTTGACTTTAGGCCAAAACCCCGAAAGTGAAGATGGAAATAAGGGTAATAAAAGACCTGCCAACTCAGTGCTTAGCAATCTATCAGGTAAATGTAAAACAATATCCTTTTTTAGTACCATTATCTGTTTATTGAAGTTTAACAAACCATTTTAACATAACACAAACTGACCATGGCATTTCCTCTGTGTAATGTAACAAGGCCATATACATGTCTGCAGTCGCGTGCTCAAGTTAGTATTTGCTGACCAACCGACCGACCGACATAGTGAGCTGTAGAGTCGCGTTGTACGCGACTAAAAATATGCATTGGTAGTAACATAATGCTTTTATATAATATGATTCTTTTTTACACAGCTTAAATATTTGGTAATTTCTTTTACAGGTTGTTGCATATTTGTACATGCAAATGACGCATCAATGAATGGTAAAATAAGTATTTTTAAAATTAACTTTAAAAAGTTGTATAATGATTAAAATGTAATCTGTTGAATTTCGAATTCTCTTACATTTAGCAAATGGTGATTCCGAACAACAATCTCTTGTAAATCCTAATGTCAAAAAGCAGGATGATGACAAATCAGTGAATTTAGCTGTAAAACAGGAGTCCGCAGAAGGTCCCATTGGCTGTTCTGATGATCTTACTGTCTCCTATAAACGTAATATAATTTTTATAATATGAATACTGAATTTATATTAATCAATTTTCCCATTTAAAATAGCTAAACATTAATTGAAATTATATATTTACAGTAAATCAAATCTTTAACAAACATTAAATATTTAACCAACTTATTATTTTTATTATTATACGTTTAGGTGAAGATGAAAGAGCCCAAATGGGTCAAAATCCATCCAACGCAGGTAAAACAGTTTGATTTTTAAAATAAAGTAAACAGGTTCAATAGGCCTATATATATACATATATATTTATATATATATTATTGGCGAGTTTGTGCTCGCTGTTGGATGTGTATGAAAAAAAAAATATTATTGAAATCAAAATGATTTTCTTTTTCAATATCAGATCAATCTATTCAAGATGAGAATGACAAGCCTGTAGCAAGTAAGTTGATATTATCTTGAATTTTTATTTGCAATCGATTTTCATATTTCTTATTTTATTTTAAACCAGAAGCAACTTGTACAAATTCGACTACAGGAAATTTTACACAACACATCAACAGTAAAAATATTTTTAAAAAGCGAAATAACAAACCTTGATCACAAGGAAAGAAAAGTGTTCTTATTTCCACCGTGACTACAAAAACTGAACAATTGCACACAAAAAAAGAGTTTTTCTCTAAAAGTCATAAAAATTACACATAAGTTATTTCTTTAAGATAACAAATACATATTTATTTTTTAAACTAAAAAACTAAACTGACATCTGAATTATATTATATTGAGTAAACGTTTATCAAGTTTATTATTGATTGGTTTATAAGTAGATAAGTTTAGTATGAATTTGTTTGTTTTTTGTATGAAATGTTATTACTGTTTTAGGGACTGAGATTCCTGAGCAAAAGGTACTTAGGAATCCTAATGGAAGATCCATACAACACACTAATGGACGTTCAAGTAAGGGTGTGAGAAAGGTTATGAGACGGCGTTCCTCCACTTCCAGCCTTCCTGATGTTCCTGAAGGCACTCCACTATCAGACGATCTGCCTGAATGGTGTAAACGTAAGAATTCAAACATTTAAAACATTTAATATTTGGATATTTGGACATTGTATTTATAAGAATAATAGTGTGGTTTTGGCTTTCGACGACCGACGACCAAACTACGTCATGTTAGTTCAATGTGCGCATGCGTAAATGTGTCGATGGTCGGTTTGATGGTTTCTGGTTCATTCGACGACCAACAACACACATTGATTGACCTGACCTCTAGCGATGTCGTCGATCAAAGTGACCAAATCTGGAATAATTATGCTTTCTGGCCTAATGTTGACCAATCTGTAATCTAGCATCTTTTTGCTTGTTGCGTTTGTAAGTGGAATAATAATGGTATGTCAAATGGCAAATATGGCGCCACCAAGCGATCTAGCATCCAAAGTCTTTTTGTTAAATTACGTTTTGCATTTGTTAAAAGTTTGGCCACACTGTCGTCGATCTTCGGTGGTCGCAAGTCGAAAGCTCACTTTTGTATAGGATTGTTTTCATTTTGTTTACTTGTTTTCATAGATGATAATACAATGGTTAAATGTGAAGATATATTAGACATCTCACGACACATTGGGAAAGAAGTAGCAAGGATTGGTGTTATTCTCGGATTAACAACAGGTGAAGTGGAGACCATTGAGCATGACCACAAGTTCGATCTATCAAGACAGAATTTAGTGGTTTTACAGGAGTGGAAGAGAATGAAAGGTGTTCTTGCTACGAAAGGTGTTCTTGCACATGCTCTTCATAAAATCGGAAGAGGAGAACTTGCAAAGAAGTATTTATGGCCTGAGCAAGAATGGAAACAAAGTTAAATGAGATGACGTTAGATCATATCGTTGAGGGTAAGATTTTGACCTCTATCAATTTATAAAGGTAAAAAGCTTACCCTCCGAAAGTTCGCACATACTTGTTCCTGTTTGCTTGGCACACACACCAATACCAAGCCTGAAGAAGGACATTCGTTCCTAAACAGCACTCAGTTTGTCCCTGGTATTTTTTCCTAAACCAACAATATAGGCCTAACATTAGTTCAGATTACTGTAGGAGATATATAGATTTTATTCAATCTAATTAATAGTCTACAAGTTCGTCATTCTTTGACATTCTCAAAGAACATTTCGTAAAAATTGACTAAAGTTTCAAGATTCTGTATAATTGGTTCCTATCTTAAAATCCGACATCCCATTTGCAATTATACATGTAATGGTAGAAAACTATAAAACAAACAAAAACACAGCAAATTTGAAAAGTGATAAAGTTATCATTATGATATCATTGAGGAAAAACAGAAAACAATAAAGACATTTTTTAATGAAACATTGAACATAGTGGTATTGAACCAAACTGTTTATACAATAATAATATTATACAATAATATAATATGCATTAAACGTGTACAGGTTAAGATGTATACATTAATATTTGTAATGCAATATTTAATATTTAAGATATAGGCCTAGGTGATTTACCTGCAAATTATTGACTTGTGTATGTTACTGTGTTACAGTGATCATGTATTGTAATACTTTCATATTATATATACATATACATATGTTACTATACTACATCCTCTATTCACCAGCCCTTATGCCTCTTTTGTTTTATTTCTCTTTTGTATCTTGTCCAAATACATTCACTTGATGAAGGGCTAGTGTTGCCCGAAAGCTCTGCTAACTTTTCTGGCTGTTTTATTTTATCGTTTTGATTTAGCTTTTCGCTTTTTTTTGTATCTTCATTGAGATCCAGCCACTGATACCAACAGCATTGTCATTTTTTTCAGTATTTTGCCTTTGGATTTATACATATGCTAGTAATATATAAATTGTTTAAATTATTATATGAATCATAAGTGATCTATAAATGTATAACATGAACAATAAAACAAAATAGATAATTTGAAAATTAAGTTTACAATGAAGAAAAGAATTAGTATAAGGTGTATGTATAGATGTATTTTATATTGGTACATACATGTTTTCTACATTCCTATACTGCAAATAGTTTAGTTATGCTTTGTAGCATGTTACATGTAATTATGTTGAATTGGATTAGATGAATAAATGTACAAATCATGATGAATGAAACAATTTTAATGATGATGAAATAAAAGTTGGAAACCCACAAAAGACAAAAAAAAATATCTTATAACCAAAATGAGGAACTGGTCTATTGGGTCCTTTCTCCTTTCGTTATTTGGACTTTGCTATTAAAAGTAAGAGATTTCGTAAAGCATTTTCTTATCTTTTTATATTCTTTTTTCTACTAAGACTACATGTTCTCAAAAACGGATTTACTTGTAGATGATTTAATTCATATACATTTGACTTCACTATTGATATTTTCTGTAATTGTTTACTTATTTAAATAAAAAATTATGAAATGTTTATAATTAGTCTTGTGTTTATGTATTCTCAGTTAGTAAATGGCGGTTTCTCCGTTGTTGATTGTGAATTGAAATAAATAAATAAAGCAAATTAAAATAGATACTAGATTTAAACTCGTCACCCGTGACGTCTTTGGTTTGTAATTGTGCTCCCTAAACAGTGTGTGATTTCAAAAAATAATAATTATACTCATCGTGTGGAGAGATGGCCTATTAACAGCAGCCTGGACTTCAGGCATTAGAGGCCGCGTCTGGAAAATTATTGATGCACTTTACACAAATGTACGAGGTCATGTAAAGTTTGGGGATATATGTACAGATTATTTTAATATCGAACAAGGTGTAAAGCAAGGGTGTGTACTCTCACCTGTACTTTTTTGCATTTTCATACACGAGTTTACAAAACTTCTGAAATCCCATAATATTGGAGTACGAATTAACGATATCTGGCTAGGAGGAATTTTTTGGGCTGATGATGTTGTTCTTATTGCAGACAATGAACATGAAATGAAAAAAATGTTGGATATTGCAACCCAATTTGCCAAAGTTTGGAAACTAAAATTCAATTATGAAAAATCAAACATTATGATAATCGGCAAGCGAACTGATAAAAATAAGATACGGAAGTTAGGAGATTATGGCATTTCAGAAGTCGATACTTATAAGTATTTAGGTGTTTTTATATCACGTAATCTAAATGATCATGTTCATTTTGAAAATGTAATTAAAAAGGGAAATCGCCTAATTGCTTATATCAAGTCAATTATTGACAATTGTAATAACTTCAACCGCATATACTACGGTGATATTTTATGGAAGGTAATCGCTTTACCGTCAATTAATTATGCTTGCTCAACGTGGTGTGGTAGTTATTCTGACGTTGATAAACTTGAAAAATTGCAGCTTCAAATGGCACGGTGTATTTTAAAAGCACCACGTAATACACCACGGACAGCGTTATACGGCGAACTTGGCTGGTCGCCTATTTCTGTTATACAGGATAATTATAGGATAAATTTTTTCAATCGTATTTTATTGATGGATCACAATCGATGGCCAAAACTATTACTTACTTCTTTGCTTGACTTAAACTGTAATTTTAATCTATTAAGTTATAAGATTGTCAATCACTTAGAAAACCTATTTACTAAAGGTAATGCAAATGATATATTTGAATATATTTGTAATAACAAAGAAATTGTTAATTCACATTGGGTGTGCCCTCTTAAACAATCTCTCTTTGATTTATCAATTACTAATTGGAGCCAAGAGTTAAATACAAAATCATCACTCAACGAATACAAATCTTTAAAAAAAACCCCTTGTCTTGAAACTTACCTTCTGGACAAAACAGATTTTGAAGGGGCAAGCATCAAATTTAAGCTGCGCACAAATACTCTGCCATTAGAAGGTAGAAAATGCAATTGGCTACCTGAAAGTGATGGTTTATGTAGTCTATGCAATATGAAACGTATAGAAAACGTAACACACTTCCTATTTGAATGTCCTGCTTACGACGACATTAGAAAAGAAGAAACCATGAGATTAAAACTACAATTGCAATCTTCTAACCTTAATCATATTTGGCACTTATTCATAAATTCTAATACTGATGTTAAAATACACCTAACACTTGGAAGTGACTATCATGTGTTCAGTAAAGAAACCCATCTAATACTTGATAAATTTTGCAAAATATATGCCAAAAGAGCATGGAAAAAGCGCTCCGCAATTATCAATTAATAGATCTAGAGATTGTACCCGATTTCCGTTCTGTATTGCAGAGTAAGACTTGCATAGTGTAAATTTCTGTTGTTGTCTTATGTTTAACTTTAGGCCTATAATGTAATTTTTTAATTTTGCAAATGTAATTTTTTTTAGGCCTTTTATTTATATCTGTATTTTGTATCATCATTGTAAACAACACTTAACTGCTGCATGGAGACTTTAAATTTATATTTACAAAACTTTAAAAACACAATTAAATCAGGATTATAATTTGAGGTAAAATAGTTAATAAAACACTAAAAATAAGATTAAATATTAAAATTAGGAAAATCGAAATAATAATAAAAACAATACCACTGTAACTAAATAACAAATAAAGATCATAACTCATAACATAATTAAATGATATACAGTATTAACAAGAACATAAATAATTAAATAATATTTAAACAATATAATATTTAAATTAAATGACATTTTTAATAATAGGTCTAATAATATTTTCTTTAAAATTAACATATTAATAACATTGATAATAATACTAATAATAAATAATAACACTCCATCAAAGTTAAGTATTGTACTTTTTGCTTTTTAGTTTTTAGTTTCTTTTTGTACAATTCGTTTCCTTTCATTTAAATGTTTTTTCTTTTATTTTCTCTTTATATTTTATGTAATGTATGTAAGAACGCACCGTCCAGAAGAACGTGTGCCGCCGATTTAAAGGCGTATGTTCAATAAAGTTATTATTATAGTAAATTAAATAAATTAAAATAGTTAAAAGCTGAATTTTTTTATTTACGATATTTCTTTTTTAAATGTTTATTGTGAATTTTGTGAACATGTTTGTATTTTATTTGATAATTATTTAGTCATCATTCAGATGAATGTAAGACTAATTGACATTGTCGTTTACGACAGAAGTCGGCCATATAGATATAAAACATTTTAAAAGAAATTTGTGTTTTTTTGTATGAAACAGTTAAATGTTTATTCTGACAAAGGATATGTTTGTTTACTGCATGCAAGGATTTTAAGAAGGAGAAATATTTGTAATTATTAGTATTATGTATGTAATTTCAATGAAAAAAAAATAATTGTAAAATTCATCATATGATAGGTCAAGTTGTTATAAAAAACACATTTTGTTAATGGTATTTTAAATATATTCATAATGTTTGATTTAAATGTTGTTCAATGCTCATAATTTATTGTGTTTAAGTAAGTTTATGTTTAAACGATTGTAAGGTCATAGACGAATAATGACTCAGCCGTTTCGAGTGCGCAGGTGCATCTTTCTTTTTTGCAACTGTACACGTGACATTTTTGGATGTTGTACTGTCACTGTCCTCATAAATTGACAGCCACAAACATTTCCATTTCGTAATGTCCCTCTCTCGGCAAATGGATTGCATAATATAAATGCAACCTTATCCGTCAGTTATTGTAATAAATTGTCACTCAGGTTATAAAGATATTTATTTAACAACAACTTTATCCAGGATTACACAATTAGGTAAAAGGAAACCTGTGTTGCACTGTGGTCCTGTCTTAAATACAAAAAAAAAATCAGGAAAAAAATTAGTTTTGTAAACAAAAATGAGATCGATACTTGATTGTTTTTTGAATGTTAAATTTCAGTTAGTATAGGTTTTTAAAATATTTGTCGATGTTTATAAAAAAAGAAAGTGATTGAATCTTCGTTCTGATTCTATAGCCGGATAAGATACGCCTACTCATTTGCGCTGTCCATTAATTTGGCGGTTCTTTGACGTCACACGGCGACTAGTTGGGTATGTTTACTACGTATGTGTGCATGATGGCCAGCCGGCGGCGTACCAAATATTGCGCAATATGGCCAGCGGGCGTCGATTTTTGTGCAATCTTTTTCAATCAGCGTCCGTGCGTGAAATACGTACAATGTGACGTCGACAGAGAGTGATATACAGTATAAATAATTACACATTATGAGTCGAGTGAGTAAAATGAATACAGCAATATTTGTTTATATTATTATTATATGTCTCTAAAAGCCTATCAATCTATTCATAGGTTCTAGCCTAATTTAATACTTATACTACTGTTATAGGGTTTAATTAATAATCATAATTCTTATTGCCTTGCGTTGTTGTTTGATTTACTGAGGCAAAAAAAGCCAGGAGGAAAAAAAATTCAAACAATTGAAATACTTGAGGTAAAACGTGTTTGGAAGCAATATAATGGTAGGGCTTAATACTTATTTTCTTAACTACCACAAAGTAACAATTATAAAAACAAGGCCAACAGCCATAAGTCGCGTCTCAGTCTCAGAAAAAAATGAACTTTCAAAAAGTAATGTACTTTAAAACTTTTCTGTACATCAAAACACTTCAAAAAGTACAGAAAAGCGATAAAACGCATAGTGATACCGGACCGACAGACAGACCGACCGACCGACATAGAGAACTATAGAGTCGCGTCCACGCGACTAAAAATACAACAAAGACTACATTAAATTCAAAGATTCGTTCAAATATGAATTTTTATTTAAGATGATCTTTGATACTGACAATTATTGCGCAATATGGCCATAAAGTGAACGCATACGCATACACACAAAATGTACAAGATTGGACGTGGGTACTTAAACACCCACGTCCAATCTTCTACAAGATTGGACGTGGGTATGACTATGAGTATGTTTTTTAACGTTTTGGCCAGAATTTTGTACGTATCTTTGGTGGCGCTAACAATTTTGTTAAAAGCACCAAGTACGTACGTGTATTGTGTCATCATTTTTATCATCAACAATGACATGTGTAGAAAGACGTGTTTGTCGCAGAGTGCTATTTTAATTTAATGTAATGCTAGACTTGTACTAAATGGCATTGTCTTATTTCTTCACTAGGATTGTATTTATAATTATAGTCAAGTCTAATCCAGTTGTTCAAATTAAGGTAGGTGTATAAACTATGACTGCCTAGGCTAGGCCCTACTACTAAGAAGTAGCTAGCTAGTCTAGGCGTGGCTAGCGTACTGGAACCAAGTACAGTGCAGTTTAGGCTAGGCAAAGTAAGCGGCTAGTGGGACTGAGTTGACTGTCACCAAGTTTGAAAGGACCAAATTAACAGCTTCGATCTAGCTAGGCCTGGTTTTGTATTGTTACTTGATAGCCTAGTGATAATTTTTCCTACTAGGCTTAGGCCTAATCTTTAATTTAATTTAATAAATTAATCAATAAAATAATATTAAACGAAACGGTCATGCTAATCTTTGCCCGGTATATACAGGCCTAACTACTAGGGCCCTGTATGTATCGCTAGGAAGGTAGAGGCCCGGTATCGCCTGGCAGGATTTTATGATATAAAATAATGTCAAGCAAGTAGGCCCCTACATGATATTAAGATGTTAGTCGTAAATATAACTTATAGATATATTTTTCTTTCGAGAAACAAGTTAAAATCAATTATTAATTAGTTATTGTTAAACTTTTCATTCATCACAACAACAAAATATCACTTACATAGGGTAGTCTTCAGTTTTGGAAAAAACATAATCATTATTTTAACAGTTTATTATATCAAAAAATGTATAAAATGTACAATCAAAATAATTAAAGGTCACAATAAACATTAAATATTATTTTAGCATAATTTTACTTGATTTAAACATTTTATATCATAAAACCCTACCGGGCAATACTGGACGAAGATTAGCATGACCCAATTAATTAAAATATTCATTAAACCTACCTAGGGCCTTATACAGTAGGTAATTGTCATCAATAGATTAGATATTAATTCGCTGTTTTATGTAGAACATAGAGATAATATAGTTAAATTCTATAGGTAGAACTAATACCAACGACTCATGATGTAAAATCAACCAATCAAAGTGTGATAATATTAGGACATAAGTGTGGTGTTGTTTAATAAGACACTGTATTTATGACAATTTTTAAAATAAGAAATGACATTACAGAATACTCTAGAAAAACCATTGATAGGAAATTCACAATATAACTCACTGACAGGATGTGCTTTACCAAAGTACTGTTTTAAGAAACATGAATAGAGTTTTTAGTCAGGTAGGCCTAATATTTAAACATGAATTATTGAAAAAAAATACACACCCGAGCGAGTGTATCATTTACTGTAAATTGGTTAATTGCATATTATGGGTCATTCAGTATTGGTTCTATTGAATGGAACAGTGATATTCAATGGTGACCTTGACCTTATTGTGTATCAAGTTATAATAAAAGAAATTCCTTCTAATTGTTCGTTATGACCACAAGATACACAAGGGGTAGCTTAAGGGGTAAAATTTTCTGTTTAATATTTTTATACTGTTCTTATTAAAGTTTATTTCGTTTTTTTTTCATCATGCAAAACTAACATTTTTTCCGATTTAAATACAGTAGAAGTCCTCTTCACAACACCTCAATTTAGGGGACATTTTTCTATTAGATGGGCGAGGGTCAATATTCTGTATAATACTACAGCCAACCTCTATTATTCAAGGGACACCCTGATGAAAAAGAGACATCTTGGAAGGTCCCGAAGGAGTCTCCTTAATAGGGGTTTATTATTAAAACTTTCAGAAGATCAGGACTTTTTTTCCCCAAGCTAACACATTTTTAACTAAACTTGATTTATTGTATTGACAGACAGCACATTTTTTTTATGGTACAGTAAATACAAAAAAAGAGAAATACTGTACTCAAAAGGTTTTTCAACTCTTTTAACAATCATACATTACATAACACTGTAGTGTAATTAACAGCAACATGGGTATTTCCTAATTGATAAATTTATTATGATGACTCATAATCATTCCAATCATAAAATCTGGTTCCAAAGGTCAGATAGTGGATTTCTACTGTACTACTAATACTAATTAATCAAGAGCTTTATTTGAATTTTGACAAGTTTACTATAAATAATGTTTTGCCTATGTCAATTACTTATTTTTATTTTGGGTTACTTACACAGGTGAAAAGAGCAAACATCTGCGACAATGTTGAATGCCTTCCTGGATACCAGTGTTGCGAGGGAGGTAGAGACGCTTGTGGTGGAAATGAGTGTGAACCATGTATAGGTAATTTGATATTTACAATTTTATAATCTTATCTAACATTTCAGATGATTACCCCTGTTAATATATGCCTAAGCTAAGCAATTCAAATGACAGTAACCAGTGTATTAAATTGTTTTTACTGGACATGAAGTCTGGAATAAATTCTTCTTAGCTGCTTTCACATCGCGCCCAGATTTGGTCTGGTGCCTTGAAAAAATTATCATAGAAATTGGCTTCACACCAAATTTGTATGATTTTAATCATTTTAATCCGTACTTGACTCCAAATTATATTTCTTCACTGAAATCATACATTTGTATTCTTTTGACCAATCAACAGCGATTATGAATGACCTCGCTTGATAACAGATAACCGTATTCATGTTCGATGTGAAAGCATGCACAACGTTCGCAATATTTTCCTCAGGGCACCGGACCGAATGCAGACGCGATGTGAAAGTAGATTATAGTCTACAGGGCTATCCAGGAATTATCTAAACTCAGGCTGCCTACTGGAATTGGGATAATTTTACGCTGGCATCCACAGAAATAAATGTACCTACCTATTTACAGGTACCTACCTATGTACCTACCTACTTAAGTGTCTACCTTGTCATCTGCCATTTGGAAGGTCCATGAAAGTCTTCTTTCTCCACACTTCTCTATTTAGTGCTTCTTCTTTTAGTTCCATTTATGTATTACTACTAGCATAGCTACTGTATCTTTCCTTGTTTTACTTTACTTGTATCTTCCTTTTATCTACCAATTATAATCCTTCCTATATATCAATTATAATATTTCCTGCGTAAAAGAATACATGTGTTCAATATTGTTGAGTTTATTCACTGCCCTTCTCAAAGATAGAAACCCTATTCACAAGCACAAACAAACTATAAGCCCTACACAAAATGATGTACACAACGTCTTCTATCGTTTTTTTGCCATGACCTCTGACAGAATTTGAACCCAAGAATCTGTAGCCAATCATCAACCCCACTTACATTTCTATTTAAATTATTGTCTTATCTCAATAGATGGAACATTCTCATCTGGTAAAGTTGGAGAATTTTGTGAAAATTGTCACAATTGTCTCCATGGCGAAGACAAGATTGAGGAGTGTACTCGTGCAAAAGACACGGTTTGTAAGTGTCCATATGGAAAATACATCACCAGCTTTATCACATGCGTACCGTGTGACGAATGCAATGAAAAAGATTGTAAAATAGTATGTAACACAACAACAACGCCAACACCGCTAAAAAAGTCCACAACACCTGGTAAGTTTCAATCGATTAGGAAATCATTCTCAATTTGGCAACCAAAACTAATTATATGATGATCAGGAAAACATTGTGGTTGTTTAGAAAATTGAGAAATATACCTCAAATGTAGTTTAACAAATACAACTTAAATTTATGTTAATTTATGTTAGCAACTCTGATCTTTACTACACTACCTGGATTTGTGAAAACATAATTTTTAATAATTCGATCATTATTTGGACTATGTAATTTATTTTTATTTATTACTTTTCACAGCTAGAACCACTGTAATGACAACACCGAGTCAAACAACATCCACGTCTATTCCACCTACCACCGATATCCAAGAAGAGGGTTCATCGTGGAAGTATGTATACCTTGTGCCAATTATTAGCTCTCCAGGTAAGGCTCCCCTTAATGTTATGTCGATTTGTGCTTATCAATTATCTAGTGGCATGACAACTGTGTTACTATCAGTGAATTACAACCACCTCTTGTATTGTGCACACGTAGAGTATATAAGCTCATTCATGCTTTTAAATTTTGTTGAGTGGAATAATTCAGTAATAAGGACCAAAATTTAGTGCATGAGAATTACACCAAGCTAGTCACCTAGCTTTCGTGGCTCAGTCCTTATTCTGTGCCTACTACATTCTGTTTTATTGAATTTTTTTTTTTTTTTTTAGTTTTGGTTTTCTGGCCGAATGAGTTTTTTTTTTGTCTTAACAAAACCCCAGATAAACCCAGATAACTATAAATGATCACACATCTAAAATAAGAACATTCAGTTTCTGGGTGATTTTTTAATGTACTGTATTTGTTATTCTTGTTTAATTTTTTTAGTGTCTGTTATCTTTGTTATTGGCGGTTTATGGATCTGTGCTAAAAGGAGTTTGTGCTGCTGGACTAAGAAATCTCGAGAATTTTGGGCAGATTATTGTCCCTGTTGCTGTAAACATTGTAGGTTTTTTATTTTATCGATTTACAACGATTGTTTATGAATTACTGTATGAAGGTTTTGATATCATATGTTGATATTTATTACTATTTAATTCTTAAATACACACATCACTGTTGTCACTTTCAGGTACATGCAAGCAACTCAATGGTGATACCTCATTTCCTTTCTTCAACCTACATATCCACCAGTATTCCAATCTTCTACACCACAATCTTTGCAGCAATAAATAATTTGAGAATCATAAACTTGTAAAAATGAAATAAAAAGAAAACAATATTATTTGCATCTGTAGTTATGGCCCCAGCTGAATTTGTTATTCTTCTGTGTTTTAATAGAACAAAAACATGTTTTATATAGAATTGTAATTGTAGTTGCTTTTCATCAGGATGTTTGCTCTACTCTGACGTCATTTGTACTTTATACTAAGTACATTAAGAATACTTTAGTGGGACTCAAACCCACGACCTTCAGATCACTATCGTGGCGTTCATACCTCTAGACCACCGAGCTTACGCTGATGGCTACAGGTTAGAATCGAGCCCAAGTAAGCAGTGGGTACTGCACCAACAGGGTTGTAATTGTTTGTATCTACTGTGGAGTAGCTTTGCATGTTTCATATAATTGTCAATAATATATTTTGATTTTAAGGCAAAGAAACACAAAGTAAGGATGTAAAAAAGGACGCAATGTTCAAAAATGTAAAAAAAATGTAATTAACAACATTACAGTAATTAAACGAGTGAGTGGCGAAGTGGTTAATTCTACATTCCTATAAATTCTTTTCTTGGTTTTTTAATATGTGTCTGAGGTTTTTATGTGTTGTTTTAAAAGACCAAAAAGTTTTATCAATCAAATAATTATTTTGCTTTTAGGCAATGACGAAGCTGACCGAAATCCTACAACCATGAATCATAGTAATAACGTATATAATATAACAGGTAGGTAAAACATTAGTACTGTACTACAATAATGTAAATATGATTTTATTGGATTTTATTTTTTATTTTATTTAAAACACCAATATCTTTTAACATTTATTTATTTTGTAGTGTTTTTTTTTTCAGTTCTCCCAGTTATAAAACTCATTAAAACATCACAAATAATTTGTTTTTACTTTATTTAATATATAAGTTATACTAATAATATTGGTTATTTTTTTTATAATTTTAGGTGACAATGCAATTCTCAATTTTGGTAAGCTATCAAGAAAGGTACAGAGTTTACATAGAGAGATAAAGAAACATATTATAAAGTGAATGGTATGGGTGAACACTGGTGTCAGGAGTTCAGTACTGTATACCACTGATGAAAGTTCTCTTTGCTAGATGTGAGCAGGTGGTGAAAAAGTGGTGAAAGCCAAATTGATCATTTTAATTGGTAGGAAAAATGACCAAAGAGCAGGCTAATGGATTGGATGATAGAGTGGAAGGAGAAGGGGAAAATACAACTTTTTGAACTATTTAAAAATATTTAATGTCCTACTTTTTGATAAAGCATTTAGCCAAAATAGTTATCTATATTCCTAACCGAAAGTTTGTTCTCCATCTTCCCTTAAATTGCATGAGGATACTTGTACCATTCAAGCTGAGATACCTTTTATTCCATTTAGGCGTAACAGCTATGAGCGCTCACTGGCTAAACCCAGGGGCCCCAGAGCATGAGCAGCCCAATGCAATTACCCAGCGTTGAACCATAGGCCTTTTTCCCCTGTGTTACGCCACTGCCTACTGTATGTTATAGTGACAAAATTTCTTTGCTACTATCAAATGCCACGTTTATTTTGGTAATTCTCGGATGGGTTAACAGTTAATAATTATGATATAAATATGCTATTTTAAAAAAACAATGAATTTGTTTTAGGTGACAACCTAACAATAAATGGAACAGCTCCATTGCCAGGTATTGTTCATAATTTCTTGTTTTCTACACAGAAGTGATTTGTTTTTATTGCAATACTGTTACATTTTAATGTTTGTTTTTTTATTTGCCTTTCTGTATGTTTAAATTTTATGTGTAGTTTTTCTGTGAATTTGTCTACTTTTGATCCGTCATTTTTAATGTTTCAATCTTTGTAATACAATATTTTCAGACCTTTAATAAATAAATAATTAAGTGTTACAGAAATTCATTCATTTTAAACCCTATTGCACTGTCTTTGATTTTTTTAAATCCAATCAAATGACGTCATGATCAATAAAATCGTTGTATTTCACGATATTATTGCTTTTACTAATCAAGACGTCATTTGATTGGACGTGTGAAAAATATTATTTTCATAAAAGAAAGCATAGATGGTTATCCTATAGTTCTACAATAAAAACTTTTTAGATTTCTTTTGTTTTATGTATGAAAAATGTGTGTTTATTTATCGGCCATCGTTATTGTCGTAGTGTAAATGAGTTTTTACATAATAAAATCTTCCAACTGCTTGCACTTTAATTTGTTGTTGCAGATACAGCACTTTGCTGAAGCTTTGTGCAGGACTATAATAAGTGATTTTTTTCTCTTTTTTTTAAGCTGGTGACAATAGCAGCAGCAGAAGTCAATCAGGTACAGTTCATAATATATTATTTCACCACATGAAATCGGTTCTTGCAGATTTTCTCATCTCATCACATTTTTGTTATACAAGAACACAGATCCGTTTCAAATGTTAAAAAAACTCCCTAAAACAAAGTTTCTGACACCGTATAAGTGTACAGCTTATTGCAGATTTTAGAGGTTTGCTGTCAAATAGGATCTGTGCCCATGCTAATATAGTATAAATTCACTACCTGCTTGCAGCACTTGAATGAATAAACAATAACAATCATAAACTTAATTTTTGTTTATTTTAAATTTAGATTCAGTAGATAGTGTATATTATTCAGCTGAAGAGGAGTTAAGTGTAAATGATTGTGAGTATATTCTTACTACTAATAGGGTTTTAAGTTTCGTACTATAATCCTAAATAGTAGTACACCACTAACGCACAAATTCAATTCTGGCAGTGTACACTTTTAAAGTTGATTAAATCCCATTTTTTACCTTGTGACTTCATTTTTTTTGTAGGATGCAGAATTACAGAAATATTCCACATTAGTATGGGACTAGCTCTCTCTCCCCTCTCTAACAAGTAGCACTTTATTTTTGTATTTTCCAAAATCAGAAAAGTTATGTCCGTAATCATATGTGATTTGATTGTGGAAATTGATTCCCTCTCAAGCTCATTTAATTGAAAATATCACCCTAACCATTGGTACTTTTACTAGTACCACTACATTTTATTTTTATATACTGTATATTTTAATTATTTCAAATTTTAGCACTTATAACACAAGATCCTCAGAATCGTACAGCCTCCAGTGTTAAAAGGTCTTGGAAGTCGCGTCATTCATTCAGTCAAGGTCCCTCTAATCTTCCTGTTGTGCCTGAATGTATTCTACCTGAATGGTGTTTCCGTAAGCATTTTAAAATATTTGTTTAATATTTTGTAATTTATTAATTTTATTTATTGAAGCAAAACATACTTCACTTGAAGTGAACTGTATCATCAAAATGTAATCAACTTTTGCATTTGTATTGTTTGCTTTCATAGAGGATGAGGCAAGGGTTGAAGTTGAACACATATCAGAAATATCAATGCATATTGGGAACCAAGTAGCAAGGATTGGTGGTATTCTTGGCTTATCTAATGGTGAAGTAGATAACATTGAACATAAAAATGTAGATCTCTCAGACCAAAATTTTGAAGTTTTAAATTTGTGGTTGCTAAAGAAAGGTGTTCATGCTACAAAAGGTATCTTTGCTGATGCTCTTAGTCAGGTTGGATTAGCAGTAGTTGCAAAGAAATACCTATGGCCTGACCAAGAATGGATGGACCAAGAATGGAAACAAGGTAGGTTTAAGGTTATTTTTTTCCAAAATCACAATTAAAATATTATAAATAAAGGCAAATGTAATTGTAACCAAATTAAGATGCCATTAATTTTATTCAAAAGTATATAAGCCCTGGTTGATGGGTGTTATGATTATTTATTTCACTCCCCAACGCATATACTGTAAACTTACATTACGTAGTGATCGTTACATTACATTACAGTACATTACAAATTTGATATAGCGCTCTTAGAATGAAACCATTATCAAAAGTGATGTACATCAAAATTATGTTCCATAAACTTTTTGGAAAAGAAACGTTTTTTGTTTATATTTAAAGCTATCAAAGTTAGTTTCAGACCGAATTGGCACTGGAAGATCGTTCCATAACCGTGGACCTGAGAAGCCTAAAGACCTCTCAGCAAAGGTTCTCCTGGTTGTTGTGGAAACTTCTAGTTTTTTGTAAATATTTGATTATTTTTATTGAAGATGATGAAAATGAGCCGCTATTGAGTTCAGGGACATTAGCTGTTACAAAAGAGAATGCGAGACAAGACACCTCTGGATCAAACTTACCTGATGTGCATGATCCATCTTCAAGCAAAGATGATCCACCTGAACCTAGTACAAAGTGGTCTGAAGGTAAGAGTTTTAAAGAATTCCATAGCATAATTGTAAATAACATTGGCTTGACTGAATATAATTAATAACATTTTGGAAAGGAACTGGCCACCCTACCACATTATGCCAAGGCTTAGTACAATGAGCTCCTAACAGATTATTCCCCTATGTTAATTCTATATAATTGTAAGCTTCACAAAAAAATGGCTGTTTTACTATTAAAACCTTTATTTATTTTTTCATGGCCAAACACACCTACTGTGAATATGTAAATATATTTATCAATTATATTGGCCAATTATATTGGCTGATTTATTTTTTTCAGTGAGATTTTTAAATAAAGATAATATTTTGTTTTATAGGAGATTTTGATGGAAAGGACTGGAGGAAAGAAAGCACATGGCAAGAGATCTTTGATATTATGTTAACATTTGTCATATTCCATGAACCAGAAATGTTTAGGGGCATTCCAGTGATAAAAGATCCTTCCCTCAATTTCACTGCACTAGAATTATTTTGCAGTGCTATAAAGTTAAAACAACCCGCTCTTGAAAATGTAAAAGGCTGTCAATATTTTAAGGAGGGGCATGATTTGAATGAAGATGCTTTATCACTGCTGAAAGATTCACAGTTTGAAAACCTAAAACCCATTAATGTACCAAGTGAATCTGATTCTTTATTCTATACTGCATCTTTCTTGTACAATGGTTCATATAATCATGTCCTTGAGTTTAAAGTACGTACTATAATTGAGTTTGTTTGTCACAAAGATAACTATTTGAAAAGTGATGCACTTATCAGTTATCTTAGCGAGGTTGATCTGCTCGGTTTAGGTATAGAGAGTTTCTTTCAACATTCAGTCATATGTATATTAAGTGATAAATTCCCCACACTATACTACCCATTGCACTGGCTACACGGAAACCCCTTCTGTTTGTTTGGTGTAGCGTCTGTTTTAAACTGCACTTTGCAGTACATTTATTCTCATAGGTATTCATCAAAACTTATCACTCCACGTAAAAAGATCGAAAATCCAGCCACAGGTTTTGTTATGAGGTTCGGACACACCCCCCGTGGAGAACCATTATATATTCCTCTTCTTAAAGCATCATAAAGCAAATAACTGTTGTTCAAATCCCATACAGTAGTATTTGTATCTGTTTCATAAAAACAGTAGGAATAGGTAGGAATATGTGTATGCTTATTAAAGCATCAGAAGTAAATATTTAAAGCAAATAACTGCTAAAATAAAATCCCATACACTACAGTAGAGTAATATAACATCAAAGAGTCTGTGTAAGTAGGCATTAACAATTCTAAAAATTCCGAAAGCAAAATTATTGGAAAAATTTCATCTGGTTTTACAATAGGTATAACAAGGAATTCTTTTTGTAAAAACCATTAAATTATAATCGAACTTAGAGAACGTTTCGAAACCTGGCAGGTTTCATTCTTAACTGGCGTTTCATCGTCTGGCGTTGTTTATCCTATGATGACGATGAGTTTGTATGGCGCCACCAATAGGTCCAAAAGCCAACAAGTAAATTACAATTTTTGTTCATTTTAAATAATCAAATGCTTATATTTGGTTTGTAAATATGTATATTGTATTTGCCTGTAGAATTAGTATATGTGTGAAGGATAACTTTGTGTTTTGATGCTTTGGAAAAAGGTTTAATTAAAAACCATCAAAGCTCATCGAAAAAGACAGTTGTCTTAAAAGATATTGTATTCCAGAACTGTTTTATATAAATGATGAGTGTGATTGTAAACTTTGTATGCCAATGGACTTTCAATTCATAATCATTCTTTCAAAAGCATACACTAAAAGATTGTAGAATGATAGTTTTAACAATGTTTAATAATGGTTTGTTAATTTACTCATTTTACACATATGTAAAATTTTACTAATTTTGACTGCTTTGTGGGATTGTGGGATTTTTATTGATAAATAGATTATACCTTGAATACTAAATGCTGCTTTTAAGAAATAAGACATATAATAGACATATTCTGATGTAAGAGGTTCTGAGACAAAAAAGTTATTTTGTACTTTAAATGGCAATGGTAATTTTTAAGTATATTTCTATTATTTCCCTGTAAGAAACTCCCATTCAATTGCACCATATTCAGAGTGAAGAAAGAGTTCATGTCTAACAGAACACATGTCTAATGGTAGGGCATAGGAAGCAGAAGAGTCACTGTTTGGCAACTTCTTCCACTCTGATGTGTGTTTTCTCATTAACTATTTATACATTATTTGCTTCATAGATTTTCTCTCTTTCCTTTAAAATCTTACTTCATTGTATAATATTGTGTTTTATGTAACCATTATTTATTAATGGTAAATGAAACATTTTATAACTACAGTACCTACTAATAAAGAATTTTAATTTTGTATCTGTTTCATAAAAACAGTTTTAGATAGGAATATAGAAAAATAATGTTATCTGTTGTGTTTTATGTGTATGTAATTTTACATTTGAACTGTTTCACATGATAAATTATTATTAATTACTTATTATTGTAAGGTGCATTTATTTTAAAATAATCAGTGTAATTTTTAAACAAAATATAATGATTAGTGACAATGACAACTAATAAGAATGTTACTGTAAATGTATGACAAATGAATTGTTTACATTTTATTTTTAAAAAGCAGTTCTCAGTGATTATGACTGAATAATAGTATTTTAAAACATATTTATAATTGTAAACAATTTTCAGTAAATATCGTAATCTATAATAGATTACAATTTTTTTTTACTTTAAAAATAATAAAGTACTATAATATGTGTACACCTCTTAGAGAGGTGCTCAGGTTGTTGAATATGATGTTATGTAATTGTCTATGTAAGATATTTCCAGTATTAGTTTGTCATATAGTTATAAACAATCATGACATGACCTTTTGCGCACATTTGAAATTGAGAATCGAATATTGGTAGTGGGATGAATATATGTTTACTTTTATGAAAGTATTGAATCCGGACAGAGTAGGTCATTTGTGACCCTAACAACATTCCTTTTAATGAGAATCTGTTTAGATAATATTTGTATATCAGGGTATTTTAAAATGTAGTACTTAATTCGACAATGTGTACCGATAATAAAATTATCGTTCTTTATAAATACTGTACATGTAATTTAGTTTTTGTTTTTGTTCTTTTTTTCTTTAAACAATCGATCAAATTTTATAATTATTTACAAGTATCGTGCCCATGTGATTGGAGTTTCAATTTAGAGTATTCTCGCTTTAAAATACGATATTTTGGAAAACTTTACCCAATACAATCAAAAGTTCATCTAAGATATACTGTCCCCCTAAAAACATAATTTCTGACATTTACTTTTTGTTCAATATGCCCTTTTTATGTCGCATAATATTTATTCACTTTGACCAAAGATTGGATCGAAAGACCTGAAAAACTAAAATTTAAAGCAAAAAAATGACTAAAGTCAATGTGTGTTTGGTTGAATTTAACTGTTTGTTTTGTCTTTTTATAAGTGACAAAGATATTTGTTTTATAACCATCATCATCATTTTTCTTGTTTTTTGGGGGGACAATGAATTTTTAAATAAACATACATTTTTTAAAGACGTTATAATACGTTTTTACATATCGTCAATATAGACAATTTCAAGAAGCATCTTTTAGTTAAATAAACATGTTTCTTTTTTTTGCCAAATTAATATTCGATCCAATCTTTATTCGAGTATAATGATTTGCATTTAATTGATGTACTATTTCTGACTTGTTGCATGTATGCCTAATTATGTTGTCTCCTCCCACGACACAATGGGTTTCGTAAGATAAAATGCAACCTCATCGTTGTTGGTCGATCGTTTCAACAGAAATAAAATTGTCACTCCGGTTTTGTAGCGGTAAAAAGAAGACACTTGAATGTTTAGGCCTATACTAACAGGAAGTATTCGAAACGTCACTGACAGCCGGATACTTAGTATCACGTATAGGCCTATAACAATTTTTTTTACAAAACGACGTGCGCTGACTAAGAGTGAAATTGTATTAGGCCTAAAATGCAATTTCCAGTATTTTTTTTAATAATAGAAATTATTATATAGAATTGAAGCGTTTTATTTCAATATAAGTTTTAAAGCTTGTTATACTTATACACTTTTCATACAATGTACACTCTATAACTGCCAGTTGAAATAAACATTTTAAAAATTAATGTTATCTGCCAGTCTCGGCCACCATTAGGCCTAGACTTATCTACATTTTAATTCGTCTCATTGTTTAGTCTGTTTATTGTTAAGCCTAATTAATTTTAGGAAATGGTGGCCTTATGTATCATGGATTCCACCGTAAAATAGTATCTTTTTGGATTAATAATGAGAATAAGAATAATATTTTTTTTTTCTTTTGTGGTTCATCACCACCTTTATTCATTCAATGTTTCATTACATAATCTCGAAACATTATAATATTGTATTTTAACCAATGAGCTTATAATTTAACGCAATACATATAAATCAAACAGCAAATTCTGACAAATATGACAGTGTTACATTTACTTTGCGGTTGGTCATTTTGGCGTTTCATACGTCGGGTTGAGAGAGAGGGAGACGTCACACCGTATTGTGTCATCATCCGCCGCGCCGACATCCATCATATCATGAGCGAAGATGAGCTAGATATAGGCCTAGCCTAGGTACGTGTGTGTCGACGTTCTTGTTTATGTGATGAAATCCTAAGCCTTTAAGTCGTATTAAATGGAATTGTCATATTCCACTATCCCTATCCTATTTGTATTTATTCCATATTCAATAATTTTAGCGAGTCCAGTTCATCTTAAGGTAGGTGTAAATAATCATATCCGACCAAACTAGAGGCTAGGCCTACTAGGCCTAGGCTAGGGCATAGCGTAGGCCTAGCTAGCCCTTATTAAGAAAGGCTCGTATGGGGAAGGACTAGCGTAGGCCTACTGTAGGCTAGTCTTGCCCAATTGGACTACAGTACTAGGCCTACTACTAGCCTAGGTTTAGGTGGGATACTATGGTATAGATAGCTAGGCCGTGGCATGATCAGGTTAATTGTTATTAGTAAGTCAGTTATAATTTTGGCTGAATTTACCGACTGACTTGACTGACTGGCAAATGTTGATGGTTTTGGTTGGGATGGTTGGTACCAAAACTTTGTGTTCATTCGAATAAGATACAAATAGGGGTATTGGACTATACTGTAGGCCCTAGTGTATTAGTTTTATTTCATGATTTATATTGTATTATTTATCATGACTGTAATTGAAAACAAATGTTTTTACTGTATGTGACAAAAAAAATAAAACAATTTTATCAAATACAGTACAGTAAAAAAATACTTTGGATTGCCAATCCATCCCTAACAACATCATGCTTTGTTATTACAGTACTTAATACAAATTCCATAAACAGAGTTTTGTACTAATCCACTTTTAAAAAACCTGTTACACTATTATGCACTTGTCAATTGTATGACCCACTATACGACCCCCGGGAGAGGTGCGTCATGGGTGCGTCATTTACAAATAATTACTGACGCAGGGGTGCGTCAAAAAACCTAGATGGTACGTCACATCAATGAACAAGGTGTGTCAATGTCCGTCACTTTACCACCCACCTTATCATAAACAACATGGTCACAGTGCGTCAAAATGGGTGCGTCATGGTCACCTAAAGGTAAGTCACATTTTTGACGCACGGGTGCGTCATGGTATTCAATGGTATGACGCACATCAGACAAATGACGCACCTCTCCCGGGGGTCGTATAGTGGGTCATACAAACAATTGACAAGTGCATTATATAAAACTATATAGGCCTAGGCCTATATATTTTTTTTAAATTTTGTATTACAGTACACTATTATTAAGTCAGAGTATATTGTGATCTACTGTATTAAATATCAACTCTATTAAATGTCACCTCCGATATATTTATTACATTTCAATGGCACAATTAAATTAATATATTATGTGTGGTAATGTTTCAACAAAAATACACATTAGAAAAACCACCTGGAAAGGAAACGCATTGCTCACTGCTTTAACCTAAGTACTGTTTTAAGAAACATGAATGTATAAAAAACACACAATCATAAATATTTGATAGGCTATTTATTTTTCGAAGCATCAATTATGAAAAAAAAACAAACAAAAAAAACATCGTAGATAACATTACAATACCTATATATAAACTATCCTCGCCATTTATTAAAGATGTATTGTCCCCCCGAAAAATGTCTGTATTTTCTTTTGTTTAATATGCCATTTTAATGTCTCATAATAGTTATCCACTTTGAACAAAATTTGGATCTAAACAAAATTGATTTACCTGAAAACACTCTAATTTTTAAAGCAAAAAAGCGTCAAATTGGCTGCCAGCCAATGGATTTTTGATTAAATTTAACCATTTATTATGTTATTAAATTGAAAACATTTTTTTGTTTTCGTTTTTTTTTCTATGGAACTTTATTAATACTACAAATTAACCTATTCAAAGTCTGATTTATAATATTGAATGGTTAATGTATCCAATGAACTATAAATCATTAAATGTTCAGTTTTTTGGAAACTTTCTGTTGACTGATCAGCGTTCGAAAACCCAACCCAACCCAATGTAGTGTGCGTTGTATAATAATGTTCTACTCAGCTACCAAAATTGAAACGCTGTTTTAAAGCCTATCCTCCTGGCCTTAAAGAAGAAACAGATTATTCAAAAATATTTAAAAAATTTGACATTAGAAAAGTAAAAATAATGAATTTTTTGTTGTTGGAGAGAATATTTCATTTGTTAAAAAATTGTAATGATTGCCTTCTAAATTTGTTTCTGTTTAAAGTTATCTTTATGATTACAATTTCACAAACCTTGACCTTATTGTGTGTCAAGTTAATTTTAAAAAAATTCCTTCTAATTGTTCGTTATGACCACAAGATACACAAGGAACATTTGTTTAAGCTTTAATAGAAATCCCTAATACTGTATGCAAAATGAACCTGTTTTAAAATACGATTTGATATGAATGCACAATTCTTTGCTGAAAAATTGCGTTTGCAATAAAACTGGTCTGCCGGCCAATGGCCAGTTAAATGCGTGGCAGATATATACTATATACTGTAGTCAAATAATGAGTCTGCTTGGCCAGTTAAAATGTCAATAAAAATCTGATAAAATAACAATAATTTTACTTAATTCACCTCTTCACAATTTCCTTACAAAATATTTAACACCTGAACTACTGTATGTATATTATGATTTCTTTTCACGTTTTAATGTTCAGGAATGTTCATATTTTGGTTGTTCATTGGAGGTCTCCCTAATGTATACACCCACATTCTGTGACCAGTAAAAGAAGTGTCTAACGGGAGACCTCTGTACAGTAGAATTTTAATTTTCTGTTTAATATTTTTATACATTGTTCTTATTAAAGTTTTTGCTGATTTAAATACAGTAGAACTCCTCGTTACGACACCTTGATTTAGGGTGACACTTTTCATGAGCTAGGGTCAATGTACTGTATAATACTACAGCCAACCTCTATTCAAGGGACACCCTGATGAAAAAGAGACATCTTGGAAGGTCCCAAAGGAGTCTCCTTAATAGGGGCTTATTATTGAAACTTTCAGAAGATCAGGACTTTTTTTCAACTCTTTTAACAATCATACATTACATAACACTGTAATTAACAGCAACATTCCATGGGTATTTCCTAATTGATAAATTTATTATGATGACTCATTCCAATCATAAAATCTGGTTCCAAAGGTCAGATAGTGGATTTCTACTGTACTACTAATAATAATTCATCAAGCTTTATTTGAATTTTGACAAGTTTACTATAAACAATGTTTTGCCTATGTCAATTACTTATTTTTATTTTGGGTTACTTACAGGTGAAAAGAGCAAACATCTGCGATAATGTTGAATGCACTCCTGGATACCAATGTTGCGAGGGAGGTAGAGACGCTTGTGGTGGAAATGAGTGTGAACCATGTATAGGTAATTTGATATACAATTTTATAATCTTATCTAACATTTCAGATGGTTCCTCCTGTTAATATATACCTAAACTAAGCAATTCAAATGACAGTAACCAGTGTATTAAATTGTTTTTACTGGACATGAAGTCTGGAATAAATTCTTCTAAGCTGCTTTCACATCGCGCCCAGATTTGGTCCGGTGCCTTGAAAAAATTATCATAGAAATTGGCTTCACACCAAATTTGTATGATTTTAATCCGTACTTGATTCGGAATTATATTTCTTCACTGAAATCATACATTTGTATTCTTTTGACCAATCAATAGTGATTATGAATGACCTCGCTTGACAACAGATAACCGTATTCATGTTCGATGTGAAAGCATGCACAACGCTCGCAATATTTTCCTCAGGGCACCGGACCGAATGCAGACGCGATGTGAAAGTAGATTATAGTCTACAGGGCTATCCACAAATTATCTAAATTCAGGCTGCCTACTGAAATTTTACACTGGCATTCACATTTACAGTACCTATTTACCTACCTACTTAAGTGCCTACCTTTTGGTAGGTCCATGAAAGTCACTTTCTCTATTTAGTGCTTATTCTTTTAGTTCCATTTGTGTATTACTACTTTTATTTTTTAATCTATCAAGCATAGCTACTGTATCTTTCCTTGTTTACCTTTGTATCTTCTATCTATCACAATTTTCAATTATAATCTTCTATCATTTTTTTTCCATGACCTCTGACAGGATTTGAACCCAAGAATCTGCCAATCATCAACCCCAATTACATTTCTATTTAAATTATTGTCTTATCTCAATAGATGGAACATTCTCATCTGGTGAAGTTGGAGAATATTGTGAAAATTGTCACAATTGTCTCCATGGCGAAGACAAGATTAAGGACTGTACTCGTGAAAAAGACACGGTTTGTGACTGTCCATATGGAAAATACATCACTAATTATGGGGTGTGCAAACCGTGCAACATCTGTGAAGGAGAGGATTGTAAAAAATGTAGCGTAACGACGACAACTCCAAAATCAACGACTAAAAAAACAATAGTAGTACCTGGTAAGTTTCAAAAGGAACTCATTTTCATTGGTCAATCTTGTAACGGACCCCTTGCAGAATATTGACACAAATTGCTTTCCAGATATTTACCGATGTTTACCAAAACTGATTAATAATCCCAGCCATGCATCATTGTGACAGGGTCTTCTAACAAATCCCCATGTCAGACACCTCACAAACATTACCCACTGTCCAAGAGGACCACAACACAACCGCTCATGAAATAAACGCATTTATTTTTTTAACATAACTCCTAATGCCCGTACATTAGTCATGGTGTACCACGATCCAACCAAAATGACAAATTGGTTTAATAAATTGTAACCTTTCATAGCCCAGAATAAGGCTAGAAGATGTCAATTTTTGTAGCTGCCCTACACATCGATTAACCTAATTGTGAGACTTTGTAACAGTTAGAAAGAGAGAGTATTGCGTTTCATGTCATGACACGATCTTATCATCAGAGCAGCCACCCTCACGAACCCTGGCGGCCATACTGAGTTAAAAAACATGTGAGAGGTTACGGTCAACAACAGAGTATCGCGTTTCATCTAGGTCTTTATTAATGTCGGCAGTCCTTTTTAGCGACCGACTGAAAGTTCTGATACAATATTTAGAATGAAGTTTAACTTGGGAAATTTCTATTCATATTCTGTGTCGAGTACAGTGCAGTAGGTAGTTTAGTTTTTTACCAACCCTGAAACCAGTTTTAGAAGTACTGGGATGGTGTCGAGTGTAGATTAAATTATATTTATTTGCCGTTCAATTCATTTCAAGGTAAATTTTTTTTATATAAATGACAATAAATTTACTTACTTACTTAAACATGCACAAAGGAAACAATGCGATTACAAAATATATATTTTCGAGTAACTTACAACTTGGTCCTCCGCCAGTCAAAATTAAGACATTAATTTTCCCACCTTGAATGTTACTTCACAAAGAACATGATAGGGTTATTTATTATTACAAACTTCAGAACGTAGGTTATTGAAAGTTGTTTATTGAGGTTATGAAGCCAAACAACATAAACTACGAAGCCAACAACATAACCCACGTTCAGTATTTTCTTTAACTGTACTTCAGTTAACTGTAGTTCCGTTTACACTGGATGGTACTGTACTAATATTTCGGTATCTTTTATTCATCAAATAAGTATATACATAAAACAATTCATGGCAGTATAAACTGAATTGCGAACTGAGTAGTTAAATACATTATACAAAATATACAGAATTAAACAAAATGAGCAAAATGAAGATTAATACAATAGTTAAGTTACGGTACATAGTCAATTAATTAGTAGAAAAATATCTTTAAAAATATATAATGTTTAAATGTATAAAAATAAATAAATTTAGTTTTCATTTTCATTCTTTTTCGTTCATTCATTTAGTAATTTAACCATTGATGGTATAGGGGAGCATTGGAATCGTTTAGTTCTACATTTATATTCTTTGTATTTAAGTGATTTTCGCATATTCATGTTATGTGTTTTATTGTTTAGTGGGAACTATTCACTAAATCTATTGTTTTGTACACATTTGTGAGCAAAATTGGCACAAAGCAGGTCACGGCAGTCTGACAAACGTTCAAAGCCTAACTCAGTCAGGGCCGCATCGTATGATGTATAGTTCTCATACCCTATTATACACCTACAAGCCCTTTTCTGGACGCGTTCAATCAGGTTGGATTGTGCGTGGGTTATACCAAAATGCCAAACTGGGGCGGCGTATTCTAAAACGGGTCTGATGTAGACCTTAAATACAATGGACAGCTCTTCCTTATTGAAACCACAAGTCTCAACATGAATAGTTTTTGGTTCCCCTTCTTAACTATTTCATTTGTATTGCTCTCCCATCTAAGATTATTATCAATCACGACACCTAGTAATTTGACTTTATCAGCAAGTGGTAACACAGTACCATTAATTGTGAAATTCCGGTCTGGAAGTAAGCGGCGGCCAAAGAAAACTTGGAATATTTGGCATTTGGCGGGGTTTAGTTTCAATTTGTTATCGGACGCCCATTGGGAGAGTATATTGATGGAATTTTGAATTATACTATTCTCCCATGGCTTAATTTTTTCCCCTAAGGTAAGATCGTCAACATACTTCCAGACCGGAATTCCAGCTTCATTTGACCCATCAAGAGCGTTATTAATAACGACCAAGAATATCAGAACAGCAAGTAGGGTTCCTTAGGGAACACCCCCAGTAAAGATGACCCACTGCGAATATACGTCTTTGTATTTCACTCTTTGGCGTCTGTCAATCAAAAAGTCAATTATCCACTTCAACAAGGAGGCAGGGATATTGAGATCTAATAATTTAGACACTGCTATAGTGTGATCGACCAGGTCAAACGCCTTGCTAAAGTCAGTAAGTACCAGAGTGCAAATATTACTTGCCACATCAGTATTGGAAGCAAGAAAATGGTAGATGTGTATTAGGCAGTGGGTTGTGGAGACGCCCTTTTGGTTTCCATATTGCCTAATGTCTAGTTTTGGTTTGATGGCGTCAATAGCTATTTGAGTTACTTTGCGTTCAGCTATTTTAGACAGGGTGGGGGTAAGAGAAATGGGCCTAATTGCACAATGTTATAATTAAGTATCAGCACTTATTGGTATAACTGTTGTTTAATTTGATTTCTCTTGGTTGTTCTTAACAGGTAAAACCAATGCAAGTACCATCACAGTTAAAACCACTGCAAGTACCAACCAAGTAACCAATCCTCAGACGGAGAATTCTTCATGGAGGCATGTGTATCTTGTGCCCATTATTTGCAGTCAATGTAATGCAATAAGATTTTTTAATTATTCTATCCCTAAAGCGATTAAATTTTTTATTCTTTAAAATTGAAACTACTACAAATATTTGCTAATTTTCTGTTATAAGCCTAGGTATGGTGTTTTGATAACATAAGCAATATGTACAAATTTATTGTTTGCCATTGTCTTAAGTTCTTTATCAAGAAAATGTTTTGTCATCGTCATCTGTGAATTAATTTAACAAAAGCTATGAGGAAAATGAAATCAACCTTTCCAGAGAACTGTTGAAGACTCTGTAGGATTTTTTTATGCATTGAATGCATGGTAAACTTTATATTTTTTAGTGTTTGTAGTTGTTGTTATTTACATTTGTTGTTGCTGGACTGATTCTAACAAATTCAGAAAACACTGTTACATATTTTGCGGTAAGCTATGTTTTTATTCAACAATTAAATTCAATTATTTTTTAATTGAAATTTAGTTAGTTGCTTACACTTTTTTGAAATATCAGACCTTAAAAATGTACCAAAAAAGGTGACAAACATCTTCGCGTTGTAAGAATACAAGAATTATCAGCGCCTATCATTAAAGTTGAACTCGGTTCAACTTTAACAACGATTTTTAGCATTGATTTTTTTTTTCCTGTAAAATCTTTGAATCTAGTTGACTCTATGCACTTCATTGCAACTAACCGGAACTCAACGATTACTGGAAAACAGGCTTAACTAATTAAATTTAAATATATTTTGTTTTTAGGCAAAAAAAGCTTTGATGCAAATGAAGATGCTGATATGGCTAATACCGTTCAGGGTAATGATAAATCTAAAATCACGCTGGTTAATCTACAAACGGGTAAAAAAATTCTTAAAATTGAATAATATCTACATTTTCACTATAAATGGCCAAGTATATATTTTGGCTTTATATACACTTGAATAAAGGTGCACCTAAATTATCACAAATGTTTTTAAAATATTTGTTATTCTAATTTTAGGTGATAATGCAAGAGTTCATATAGGTGAAAAATTCAAATCAGGTAAAATCAATTTTTTATCATGTATTATGTATAAAAGTGGTTACATGAGGATGATCAAAGTATATTGATTGAAACGTCAAGAAACTTAACAGTTCTTCTAAGAACTATATATGTGGTGTACTGCAAACTTTATATCAACATATTGTATAATAATATTAATAACATTGAAGTATTAATAGTTAATTAAAAGTTAATAATTTAATTGTGGCTATCAAAGGAAGACACATATTCTCTGGACAGAGAGGCCTTAACATAGTCACTGAACGATTGACTCTGAATGGTTCTTTACAATGCATCTTTTAAGATGTGGAAAACAGTGCATACATTATATACAGTAGTAACTAACTTGGTTTAAAACTTTAATAAAACTGTTTCATTGAAAATTATTGAAGATTTAGAAAATGAAAAAAATGATGCTTAGTCATGAAGAGAATATGAATTGAAATTTTCTCCTTAACCAAAACTTCAACCCAGACTGTCTTTTTATGCAGACATAATAATAATAAATACTTTATTTTAACACAGAAAAGCTTGTATCACCACAAAGGTGTTCTTTTTCTGTTCTTCTAAAAGGCCATGATCAACTTAATACATTACTATTAATAACATTATTATTACTAATTTTAAAATAACAGAAAAGAGAACAAAATATATAAACAGAAATCTAGTTTGAGTGTAAGCAGTTTGTTTAGATATGGTGGAGCTTGGTTATGGAATATTTTATACAACATTTTGGCTTCATTGTTATGTAGTTGAGAATTAAGGTTTGTAGACTAACATTATAAGTTAGTATATAATATTGATGAAATTATCTATTATATTTTAGCAATTGAAGATACTGAACAAGAGTGTCTTGTGAATCTTAATGACCGCCTCATGAAACAAAGGAATGAAAATTCAGTGTCAGCAGTTACAAAAAAGAGGTTCACAAGACAACGTTTCTCCAGCTCCAGCCTTACTGATGTGCCTGAAGATCATCCACTAACAAGTGGTAATTGGTGTTACCGTAAGCATTTAATCATGTTATTTAATCGTTAATTTATTAACTATAAACATAATAAAAAAAATATTATTTTGAGAAAGAAAAGAATGTTTTACTTTAAGAACCACTTTTTTAGAGGCTTTGTATTTGTTTGCATAGAGGATAGAACAAGAGTTGATTTGGAACACATATCAGAAATCTCACGACACATTGGGAAAGAAGTAGTAAGGATTGGTTTAACGCTTGGCTTGACTAAAGGTGAAGTGGAAACTATTGAGCATAATTACAAGTCAGATCTATCAAGACAAAATTTGGAAGTATTACAGCAGTGGATGGAAAAGAGAGGTGTTTGTGCTACGAAAGGTGTTCTTGCACGTGCTCTTAACAGTATTGGAAGACCCGAACTTGCATTAAATCATTTATGGACTGACCCAGAATGGAAACAAGGTAATTATTTTTAATTTAAATGTTTGTTTAAAGATGCATTGTCCCCCTGAAAAAATAATTCTTAACTACATTTTTGTTGAATATGCCATTTTAATGTCACATATTAGTTATCCACTTTGACCAAAAATTGGATTGGAAAAAAATGTATTTACCTGAAAAAACTGCATTTTTAAAGCAAAACAATTGTCAAGTTGCCTGCTAGCCAATGGGTTTTTGGTTGAATTTAACCAGTGAAAACATTTTTTTTCAGGTTTTTTTTTTACGGAAGTAATTAACTTTATTAAAACATTCAAAGTCTGATTTAATTAATCTTAATTTTTCATGTTTTTTGGGACAATACATCTTTAAATAAAGAACAAAATGTATTTTTGTAATAAAATGGATATAATATAAGCACTTTTCACAATATTTAACATTTATTTGATTTAGGGATGTCAATCAACAAATTAACTTTTTGGAGAAGAAGAAAATCTCAGGATTTAAATTCAATTTTCAATAATGGTAAGAAAAATAATACAAGAATAATAAACAATAAGAAACAGTAATACAATACAAAAACAAGAAGAGAAAGGAATGCCATCATTGGGGTCATGATTAGAAGTAAACAATTATGGTTAGTACTTGTTTATATGATGAAATCTTAAATACAAACAGATCCTTCCTCTTGTGAACCCTTGCTACTGTATTTCCCTACAGCACTCCTCTCATCTGTTAAATCTATAACTTCGTTTTATAGGTTATTTTCGTAGTAAAGACTGGACAAAGCAAAGCACCTGGCAAGAAATCTTGGATATCATGTTAGAAAATGACTATGGAAGTTTCAGACAACTAAAATTAGCTTGCGGCACTGTAGAATTACATCAACCTCCCCTTGATAGTATACAAAAATGTCAATATTTTATGTCATCAACTCATGATTTGGATCAAAATGCTGAATGTCTAATGGATTCACAGTTTAAACATCTAAAGCCAGTTTGCGTACCAAATGGTGTGAATTGTTTATTCTCCGCCGCATCTGTTATTTACTACGGTTCAGAAGATCATTTTCTTGAGTTAAAATTACGATCAGTTATTGAATTGACCTATCACAAAGATTACTATTTGAGACAAAAAACACTTAACAGTTTTTTGAAAGCTGAGTACGCACTGACAAAGGTAGAAAAGAATGCCGATACATTATTTAAAGTAAAAGATGTAGAAGCATACTTTGAAAGTTTAGTTAAGAAAACATTAATTAAACAAAACCTGTTCAGCCTGCAGGGAAACTCAATCCACCTGTTTGGTTTAGCATCAGTATTAAAATGCAATATTCAGTCCGTCTACCCTACGATGGGTGCATCGGAACCCAGCCCTTTAAATGTACTTATCACTCCCCGTAAAGAGCAAGACAATCCAGCAACTGTTTTCATTATGTGGTCTAGGCACACACCAATACCTGAAGGTGAACAGTTTGTTTCTAACCATTTTGTCCCTCTTCTTCAAACCAACAATTGACTTCTATGCAACAAGAATATATCATATTGGCAAACATGGCTATATTCAATATACTGGTGTGTTTTTTTTAATTAAAAACTGGAAAAATTTAACAGAAAGTTGTCTGTGAATGTAGTTGTTAATGTAAAAATAACTTTAGTTTTAAATTATTACACTACTGATAAATCCTACTTTTTGGAATATAATGTATTGCTTTTACGAGAAAGATTGTTGGTATGTTAACACATGTTGATTATGTTTTTATATCTTCAGTTATCAATCAGTGTAAAACTCATATTCTTTTGTTTGAATTACTTTTACCATTTCTACTATAGGGTTACTTAACATATGAAAACAGTGATTTTAGCTGGTTTGAATTGAAGTTGTATATAGCTTTTTGCTTATTTTATTTTGTTTCTCCATTGAGATCCAGCCACTGATACCCACAGCATTGTCATAAATATATATAAATCCAAAGGCAAAATACTGAAAAAATGACAATGCTGGGGTATTAGTGGCTAGATCTCAATGGAGATACAAAAAAAAAAATGAAACGATAAAGTAAAACAGGCAGGAAAGTTAGCAGAGCTTTCGGGCAACACTAGCCCTTCATTAGTGCAAGTGAATGTACTTGGACAAGATAGTTAGATATATATCAGGCAAGCGCTGCCTGAGTGGACAGGAATAAAAGAAAACTAGAATTTAATTCGTCACTTTGACGAATTATAGGTGATCATTTTTATCATTTTAATGAAATTAACATTTTTTAAACATGCACGTACGTTAACATACGATCGTAAAAAGCTGATGTACGCCATCCTATGACATGATGCATATACACTTATAGTGCTGAGTTGTACCTATTATGTACAGTATATACTGTATATCTATATACAGTGTAGCATAGGTGAAATTACTGGACCCACATCATGTTCAAATTTGTTGGTATGATGGAATTATCAAAATAAACTCGAAGATGACAATTTCGAAAGATAATGAATTGAGCAAATAAATATAAGGATTGGAAGAGAATTTGATACGTAGAAACGCAATGCGCGCTCATTGAAATTTGTATAACTTCGACTAAAGAAATATAAAAACTACGTTTTAACTTCAACTGGCCATATGATAACATCACAACATCCGATAGGCTTAATTTTTATATGAATTCATATCTACATTTCAACAGCTTTCATAATAAGTTATAATCTTCAAGGTCACCTTTAATTCTGAAGAGCTATTAGATATTCAAATGTATGGTGTAGCTAAAATTACACGACCTAGGTTATTCAAATTTTTACGCGTGATGACGTCATCGAAATAAAAATGTTGAAAACTCATGAGAAAGATAATTAAATGAGCAATCATATACAAAAAATTGAGCGAAAATCGGGCGCAAAATAACCGAGATGCGCTCAGTTGAATGTGATAATCTATGACAAAAGAGAAAAAAACCTAATTTTTTAATTCAAGTGGCCATGTGATGACGTAATACCATTTTGTACGTCTAATGTGTATATACATTTATATCTACAACTCAATGGCTTCCCGAATAAGTTAAAAAATTTAGGGGTCATCGTCCATTCTGAAGAGTTATCTTCATTTAAAAAAAGACATATTTTTCACCATTTTCAGAACTTTTGTGAAATTAATGTGCGCATTTTGTCATTTTTAACATGCTCGTATAGCGTTATTTTAAGTCGGAACGAACTCAAATTCGGTGAATGTACTAAGGATGGTGAGTAGATTGCGATTTCTACAAAAAAATCGTATTTTTACGCTTTTTAAGAATCGCGCGCTCAAAAACGCATTTTTGCGCAGTAATTTTTTGAAACACGCAAATGGCCTAATTCATGCTCTAAATTGATTAAAACTTAATTTTGAGCTTTTTAAATTTTGAACGCGCGATTTTACGCGCATGACCCTACGTGCGCGTGCGTTTTTACTTGCTAATATTTTTACCCTTGACCTGAAGTTTACGTGTAATAAATTTCATTAATATGTGATAATGAATTATGGAGATATGATTGATAATGTGATTTCACAAAATGGCGTATAAATGACGTCACGGATGAGTGATCACGCTGAAAAGCTTATTAGGACTAAGTTAAAGTATTTGAAAGACATTGTGAAATTTTGGTAATCATTGACATTAAACTTTTTTAGATATTTGTTACACAAAATAGTGCCCAGAAACAATAATAACAATAAAGATTTGATACAATAACAATAGGTGATCATTTTATTCTAAATGATCACCTAAAAAACAATAGAGGCAAAAGGCGTGGTGAATAGAGGGTGTAGATAGATATATAGATATCTTGGTAGATATCAACAATTTTGGAATAAAACTAAATAACAGCTTCAATTGTGGTTAATATTGAAACTAAAATTTAGGTAGTCAATGGAGTAATTTTACCAATCTTGGAGTATGTTCCTAATGTTAAGTCCAAAGGGTTTTGGGGTTTTAAGTAGTAATTCCCAGTGGTTTTCTTTGTTTTTGCCAGTTTTGTTGCTCTATTTGACATTGTCTATTGCAATAACTCTGAAATTTTTGATAGCTGATCTATGTTGTGTCATTCTCATACGGAACATGTTTTTTGTTTTTCGACATACTGTTTACCACAAATAGTACAGTATGAGATAAATGACATTTTTTATTGATTTCTATGCAACAAGAATATATGATATTTGCAACCATGGCTATATTCAATATACTGTTTTTTTTTTAAATTAAAAACTGTTGTTTCAAATTAATTAATTAAATTTCAGTATATCACCGGGCAGTTTAGAATTAACTTTCTATGCCTAATGTGTTTATATATATACACTGTATATACATTTAGCACTTGTTTTTCGTAGGGCATTGTCAATAATCAGCTTTTGATTGAGAATGAAATTTACCTTGAAACTTCAACTAGCATACAAGTAGTAGATGTAACTCTAGTTAAGGTTTACTAGAAATTATTTTTTTTTAATTTGATTACTTTTTCTATTACAGTATTAAATAATAAAATCGAAAGAAGTTGGTTTATATTTTCATAATTTATAACACACAAGTTTGCTGAAAGATAATTAGTTAACGAAACTAATTACCTGTATAATGATTTGGGTGGTCAGGGGAAGATCAACTATCTCACAGTAGAGCCTACACATTACAATTTTCACTTAATTTGTGACCAAAAAAAATCATATTTTCAAAATAGTTTTACTCAATGAGGTGTGTGCAGACCCAACCCAGTGTTTCAGATTCGAAGTTGGAACTTTGAATACGATTTTTACCTATATAAATATTTTTTTTTTACGGTTGGCCTCATTTTTTAACTTGGCCACTATTTTTTTTTTTTTTTACTTTTAATGATTTTTATTTTCAGATTGTGAACATTGCTAACATATTGTTTATTTAAATACACCCCACGCTTTGAATAAACGCCTACCCACAAATGAAGGTCCACCTCCCCACCCTCCAATGTACTATAGAACATCATTTGGAATAAACCCTCTCTCAGTATTTCCTCGAATATAATTCCCCCTGCAACACACATACACATTTGTAGTAAAATTTATTGATTGACATGGTCTACAAGTTAACAAGCATTCTGAAACAATTTGACTGTATTTTATCACTTCATAATATTAATTTAGTTGTATTTTTTTCATATCTAGTTTTTCGTATCATCTGATCATTTTGATTATACATTTTACAAGATTACGTACAACCAAAAAAAATGAATGCCTCAGTACCCATTAAAACCCCCTTCCTTAAATACCGTCCTGAACAATTTAATTAATTAATTACTCAGAATCTAGCCATGGATAGATAAAATGAATGATAAATAAATCATTTATCCATGGTTATCCATAAAATGATTGTACGACTGCACCGGTACATATTGTTTCGGTGACTTCCATATGGCGATTTTGGCGTTCCATAGATTAGGCATTTGCGTGGGCACGTCGTGGTGGTGGTGAATGGAGGGAGAGTTAAAAAACTCTGTTATGACATCATGGTTTCTTTGTACTGTATTGAAAATATATATATGAAGGGAACTAATTCATTGTTTGAATTCGTCGGTGCGTGTAATTGATTGGGATGGATTGTTGAGGAAATTACAGTAGTGATAAAAATAAGCCTAGCTAGGCCTAGTAGTTATAGAGGTAGGCCCTTTTACTACACCCCCATCCCATAGTTAATAGCACACTCTCACTTATTATGATGTACTGACGCGACGGGACTATAGGCTAGAAGTAATACTATAATTGATTGGGATGGATTGTTGAGGAACTAACTAGGCCTAGAGGCTAGAAGAGGTACTAGGAACTGGATCTCCGGCCTACCTAGCTAGTTATGCTGTACTACCTGTATGCCTAATAAAAAATGGACTTGTCTTACGTCATTCTTCTCTTTGTTCAACTTGTAGTCATTTCAGCGATTCCTGTTCAGATTAAGGTTGGTCACTCTAGAGTTAGGCCTAGCTTGCTAGCGGGACGGTTCGGCCCAAGAAAGACAGTTTGGCTCAGGAACGATTCTCATTTTAATATTAATATTGTCGAATATATATATAACATAATATAGTTTAAACACCTTTATTATGTGTAGCAAAAATCATGATGAAAAAATATAATAATTTTGGCAATTACTGTAGGCCTATTTAAAATCTAGACACACTATTTAGGTAGTTTACCCATGGAGGTATTTTTATACCTCCATGCTAATGCCATATCCAGTGACTCCCTATAAAGTGGTGTCCTACTAAACACCACCAGATACCACCAGATACATACCAGAGCAACACATCCTACCACCAGAGATCAGCCACCTGTTTGGAATGTATTATTAATGGTATATTACAAATTTCAAGGCATAATTTATTCAGAAACTTATAAAATTGAAGTTCAAAGTGATTTTCTCGCCGTCGCAATTACAGAATCGAATGCGTTCGAACTTCGTAACAGTAACGAAACGAACGCGTTCATCCGTGTCTATTGTGTATTGTATTCAGCGGTCAACTGTGAGGCACTACCGATGCATTTATTTGGTCAAACAAATTCTGTGTACACTAACATTTATTATTCATTTCATTCCAGACAAACAGCGAATCATCGCCACTAACATGCTGGTTAAAATCTTAATAAAAATTACTTTAGATAACAAATTTAAATCATCCTGTCGTGATCACGGCCCACACGATGAGCCTTCTTGAATTGAGTTTGCTTAGCTAGCTAGCTAGGCCTAATAAATGCTAAGCCTCTTTTATCGGCAATGATAATCTGTATTTTTTTTATGGTTTAAGCCGTAACAATTACGAAAACGTATAATAAATACATTTCGGTTCTTATTCGAAATCGGTATCCATTGTTTATTGCCATCTGTCTAGCACAAAATGGGTACCCACAAAACGCCGCTCAAGTTCTCAACTCTAAAACAACTCATACAGTATATACTAGCGCGCAGAGCCATAAAGAGTTACGACATTGAAAATTAGAAGCCATTTTTGTGTAAGAATTCGCACGCTGAGGGCGCGCGCATCTATTTTGTATAGCGTTTTCCTGTAGTTCATGCATTATTTTTAGATTTTTTTGTCTATGAAATAACGCTTATATTCCGTTTTTATTTTAGTTATTAATTTTATTAATGGTATTAATTTGGTAACATATATATATTGTGTCTATAATAACAAAATAATAAATGCTAGGGCCTACATGCAAGTCAGGATACATCAAAGCATGAACCAATACAAATTCACCCCTCTTTTTATACAGTATGGCTCACTGTGTGTTTTTGATACAAACTTTCAGAGACTCGTTCATCATTTCATTTGTAATAATTTGCCTTTATTATTTTAATATTGTTCATACCCTATTCAATATATTAACAAATATATCCACGACACTTTATTATTTTATTTAGTCATTGTTCTGGCCTCACCTCACGCTATCCAGACAGATAACCACACCGGTTACAATACAACACGAACACAGCACTTTGGATCCGTACAATTTAATATGTAAAGCGGTTATATGGTAACTGAAACAATAACAAATGTATAAATAATAGAGCACGGGAGCCAAGCCCATCGGGCACACAATACGCAAATCCCGGCTATGTGAAGTGTTACCTACAAACAGTACCACACCAGCCAATGCCGGCGAGAAAGCTATCATAAATAATAGGCCTATATGTACTGTAAGATAACAACGTATAGTAGTAATCTATCAAGATCAATTTTAGGTTAAGTTAAGTCAGTATATCATAATACATTATTATAAACTTAGCTACTTACAACAACTGTAAATGCACCAGCATCGCACGATACAATCCCTTGCATGATATGACGAATGTATAGTGAATCATCAACTAGAACTACGTATACCTAATGAGTCATTCGTGTGCTAAAATACTATTCAAATGAGCCATGCTTTACGGCGGCAGGTGCACTAAGCCGGCACACTCCCCGTTTGGTAAACAAAGTATTATTATTAGTAATTAAATTATATCTTAATATGATTTGTTTGATTTTAAAAAAAATTTGAAATCTTTTAGTTATAAGGGAGTAGGGCTAGATAGGCATGAAGTTGCCTTTTCTCTACTTCCTTTTTATCCAATTAATTTAATGTTTTGTATTATAATGTTATGTTTATGTATTTGGATAAATAAAGAATGAAATGTTGGAAAGGATACCGCTACTTTTAAAAATTACATGAAAAACATACCAGTACCAGTTCATGGCTTGGTCTAGAAAGCAGCTTGGTTGAACCATCTCGGCTCACTTTCAATTCCACCTTCCGCACCAATTTGTCACTACTTTCAAAAGTGCTCGTGACTCTTGCCATTGGCCAATTATTTCGATGAATTGCCCTTTCCCTCATTAGGACGAGGTCGCCCTCCTTCAGACATCGTCTTACACGATGCCATTTCCTTCTACCGTGTAGAAGGAGAAGATATTCTTTCTTCCACCTGGACCAAAACGTATCGGCCAGGTATTGCACCCTCCGCCATTGCTTTCCAACTAAGTCGTTCTTGGTAAAACGGATACCAAGAGGGGCCCTCACGTGATTAGACTTTTGAGTCAAAATCATATTTGGTGTTAACAAATCGGGAGATTGTGGATCACTCGGTATCGGCGTAAGCGGTCTTAAGTTCACAATCGCCGTAACTTCTGCCATAAGTGTCGTCAGAACCTCATGTGACAGCTGGATATGTTCTAAGTCGGCAAACATAGAATCTAGGATGCGTCTGCATATGCCAATCATCCTTTCCCATGTTCCGCCCATAGGGGAGGAATGGGGAGGATTAAACAACCACTCACAGTTTATTCTCTAAATGGTATTTCTTGACTTCACCATCGGTATACCAATCTCGTTACACGCTCCCATGAAGTTTGTGCCACAGTCTGATCGAATCTGACTTACTGGTCCACGAATGGCAAGGAATCTGCGCAAGGCGTTGATGAAGCTTGACGTGTCCATAGACTCTGTAATCTCAATATGAATGGCGCGGCAAGACATACACGTAAACAGTACAGCCCGACGTTTTGCTCTCACCATACCTCCTCTCGTTTTACGTGACGACAGTATCCATGGTCCAAATACATCTAGGCCAACGTACGTGAAAGGAGGGGCCATGGACAAGCGCTCAGTTGGCAAGTCCACCATCTTTTGACCCAGTTCCTTGCCTCTACGCTTCCGGCACTTGATACACTTGCTAATGATACTGTCGACCCTTCGTTTCTCCGCTACAATCCAGTATCCAGCACTTCTAATAGCTCTTCGAGTGAAATGCTTTCCCTGATGTTGGACTTGTGCATGGTAATATTGAATGATTAAGTCGGACACGTGATGTGACCCTGGTATAATTATCGGGTGTTTGTCCAGCTCTTCCATCTTAGCGTTCTTAAGACGACCGCCAACTCAGAGAAGTCCATTTCCGTCTATGAAAGGGTCCAACTTGATAAGTGCACTTGACTTACCAAAAATGCCTCTCGAAGCAAGATCGGCTGGATTTTTTCCGGATTCGATGTATCGCCATTGGGATGGTTGTGTGGTTCTGAGAATACTGTACGTTCTACTCTGTTGCTAACATATACATAAAATCTTCTTGTCTGATTTGAAATATATCCACACGGCTGTCCGAGTAAAAAACCATTCTGTCTAGTTTCAGGTCTAGTTCGTCTGCAATAAGCTCTGCTATGCCAGCACCTAACACTGCGGCGCACAGTTCGAGTCTCGGCACCGTTTTTGCTTGTTTGGGTGCTAACTTAGCCTTCCCGAGAACAAAGCTTACGTAGACGTTTCCACTTTTGTCGGAAACCCGGAGATAGCTGACAGCACCGATAGCTTGGGTGGAAGCATCAACGAACGTGTGTAGTTCCCGCCTGGTCGATTCAGTAGTAGGAACAGGTGTATATGCACGAGGGATGCGCACCTCCGCCAGGGTAGGTAACAAAAGCCGCCAGTTGCGCCATGTAGATAGTGTTTGCTCTGGTAAGGAATCATCCCAATCAAGTGAACTATCCCTTGTCATCTCACATCAACAGCCGTTTACCCTCAATTAAAACTGGTGCTGCAATGCTTGGTGAAGGGTCGCTCGACTGGACTAATCTTGAAGGTGAAGTCATCAAGCTTAATGTCCCAATACACTCCCAGTGACCTTTGAATGGGAGGTTCTTGTGATGTAAAGTCGAGATCCCGTAGATCTCCAGCGTGGTCTTCGCCTGGAAACGCATTCATCACCTCGAGGCTATTAGATGCAATTTTGTGGAGTCTCAACTGACCGGTTAACTACATCGACTGTGTACGTTTCAAAAAGTCAATAGCATCTGTTGGAGTTGGGAGGGACTTCAGGCCGTCATCAACATAGAAATTGTGTTCCACAAACTTTCGGGCATCTTCGCCAAACCTTTCTGACGCAACTTGAGCAGTTTTGCGCAATCCGAATGTGGCAACAGCAGGCGACGGTGCGTTTCCAAATATATGAACCTTCATTCTGTAATCCACAATATCACTTTCCGGGTCGTTATTCCTAAACCACAGGAATCTCAAGTAATCACGATGCTCTTCCTTCACATGGAAAGAATGAAACATTTGCTCTATATCTGCCATAAAGGCAACTGTATCTTCTCGAAACCTAATTAGAACGCCGATTAGGCTGTTGACGAGGTCGGGTCCGGTTATCAGCACACTGTTTAGCGATACACCCAGATATTTAGCACTTGAGTCGAACACGACACGGATTTTGTTCGGCTTTTTTGGGTGGTACACTCTGAAATGTGGGAGGTACCATCGTTCTTTAGGTAAGCAACCTGTAGTAACTTGCTCCGCATGACCCTTTACCAACATAGTAGTCATAAACTAAAGATATTGCTGTTTCATCTTAGGCTTTCGTGAAAAGGACTTCAGCAAGGTACGAAACCGCTTCATCGCTTCGTGTCGGTTGTCGGGTAACGTAGGCCTTGAGGAACGGAATGGAAGTGGTGCTACCCAGTTGCCTGTAACGCCTTTCACACACCCAGATTCCATTATCTTCAAGAACTGTCTATCTTCCGTAGAGCTACCAATCTTATTGTCATGTTTTGACAGGTTGAAGACGTCGCACCCTACATGGTCTGAATATACAGGTGGATGATGAGAAATTCCGAAGAGGTTAGTACAAGGGTTGAAACATGAAAGTCGTCCAGTAGGCATGGTGTGGGTGTGAAACGTGTTAATGTTGGTGCTATGATTTGATTTTCCTACGCAGACTTCTCCCATTACCACCCATCCGAGGTCCAATCGCTGGCCCCACGGAGCAGCATCTCGGCCGTTACGCACTTCACGCACTTTATGAACTTGCGGTATGTCTCGTCCAAGACAATATAAGTGGTAATAGCCGTCTCAGACATCCCCTTCAAATACACACGAGCCAAACATATCTTGGAACAGGATCTTGCTGTCGGCACGTTGTGGCATATCTTGGTGCACTTTTAGCGAAAACGTTGCCTTGGGCGCCTTTATCATCAGTAGGAACGTTGGTTTGCTCCCCGCTTTGCTGGCTGGTTCCTGTATTCGGCTTATCTGCATGCAGGGCTTCCAGGTGCCGTTTGCTACCACACAATAAACATTCGATGTCGGCTTTACACGGCCTAGCTACGTGTGAAGTGGATGCGATGCACCGGAAGCAATACCCCAATTCTCTCAGTAGTGCTTGTTTCGCATCGGTAGACATCTTGAGGAATGCTCTACAATCATGCAACAGATGATGAGGAGTCTTGTGAATGGGACACTTCGTCGTCGGTATCGTTGGTTTTGTCAACACCTGTCAACTTAGCCAGGATATTAGCCCGGTAGGTAGCTTTGGGCGTAGTCGATCTTTTCGGGTTACTCTGTTTCCCCTGTTCCACGGCGTCGGAGAGCATCAGGCTCCTGTCGTTTCGTTCTTTAGCTACTTCTGTAACAAACTTGAAAAATTGAAAATGGTGGGAATTTACCATCCGAGTCTTGCTTGTAACAGAAGGCTCGAGAACGGCACTTCTCCTGAAGATCTCGTGACATCTTTGACACCAGAGGATTGACGCCTAGAAATGTATCTAAATAGTCAAGTCCGGGAAGACCACCATCAATTCTTGCTTGCTGTACCATTTGGATATCATCTCCAAACCTCCTCAGTTGCTCGTACTGACTTTTCGGTATATCTTGAAAATTAAGCAGTTTATTAGTTAGAGCTGTAGTTACTCTTTCGAGAGTACCATACTTTTCTTCCAGCCGATCCCATACAACAGACAATCCCTTAGCTGGGTTGGAAATGTGAACAGCCCTTGCACTCCGTACGATCTCGGTTGATTCAGGTCCAGTATACTTTAGAATGAGGTCAATCTGTTCCGATGGTGTCACAGGAATATCCTGGATTGCGTTCTGGAAAGATAACTTCCATGCCCGGAAACTTTCAGGTTGGTCGTCGAAGTTTGGTATACAAGCCGTGACGAGATCCCGACGAGTGTATATACGCATCATGCCTTGAAGAAAGTCAGAAACGTCCCCCTTTGATGAGTCGAGTTTGGTTTCTCCCATAACTGCTTTTGGCTCTGCCATCTTAGGTGTCGAATGAGTCGGTTTGGTCTGGCTAGGAAGGCTTTCTAAGTATTGTTCTACGAGACAGTTACGCTCAACTGCAGGAACACCATCCAAGGAATCGTCACTGAAGTCATCTACATTGAGTTCGAGAAGCTCTTGGTCAAGCACCTTTGACCTAGCCTCTGCAGCTGCAGCAGCCTCTTCATCCAGCAACGATTGGTATGCCGCCTTTGCCTTCGCTGCTTCTACTTGGACTTTGCTTTTTTCTTTTGTATAGTTTAGGCGTGCCTTCTTCATTGCAGCGTCTGCCCGAGCCTCTGCGACTGTCAATGCGAGCTGCGAATACACGGATGAGCGTCGTGAACTTGCTCTACTGCTTTGTTTCGAAGACATCTCCACTGTGGTTCTCATGCGATGTACAAATAGTTGTTTTACTGTTCTGGCCTCACGGAGACCGGCTGCCCGCTATCCAGACAGATAACCACACCGGTTACAATATACAACACGAACACAGCACTTTGGATCCGTACAATTTAATATGTAAAGCGGTTATATGGTAACTGAAACAATAACAATAACAAATGTGTAAATAATAGAGCACGGGAGCCAAGCCCATCGGGCACACAATACGCAAATCCCGGCTATGTGAAGTGTTACCTACAAACAGTACCACACCAGCCAATGCCGGCGAGAAAGCTATCATAAATAATAGGCCTATATGTACTGAGATAACAACGTACAGTAGTAATCTATCAAGATCAATTTTAGGTTAAGTTAAGTCAGTATATCGTAATACATTATTATAAACTTAGCTACTTACAACAACTGTAAATGCACCAGCATCGCACGATACAATCCCTTGCATGATATGACGAATGTATAGTGATTCATCAACTAGAACTATGTATACCTAACGAGTCATTCGTGTGCTAAAATACTATTCAAATGAGCCACGCTTTACGGCGGCAGGTGCGCTAAGCCGGCACAGTCATCAAAGCATGCATTATGAATTGAAAATATTACATAATTGTTATTAATAGGACGTATAGTTATGGGATGTTTCGTTCCAGAATCAATCAATCGAACTTTATAATGTACTAGCGCACGCGCGCGCAATATTCTTTGCCGCAAGTACTTCTGTACGCTGTGCACATCGATATTTCACCGTAAAATGTAAAATTACATTTTTTAAATATAAGAAAAAGTTTAAAGTATTTTCTTGCTCCTATACTTTACATGAATTAACGGAGACAAGTTTGACACAAATTGATCTGCATATCACGTGACTATAATCCAATGTCGTAACTCTTTATATATGGCTCTGCTAGCGCGAGTTGTAGGACGCCGCCTATACTATACAACATGCTTGAGAGAACCGATATGGTCCCACATTATCACCTCTGTCGTTTGTTTATCGAATTACGTACGTTTTATTGGCTTTTTTAGCGCGTTGTTGCCGCATGATTTGTGACTTCAACTTATACGATATAAATCACTAAAGAATGTGTCTGAACAGGCCCTTAAGCCTTTTTTTCTCTCGATGTTATTCGACGCTATCATCGTTGATCGTTAACAGTTTAAACTACAAACTACTGAACATGTTGACCACAGACACACGGAGCCTCTCAAGTAGCCAATGGCACTAGTGTGTTAACCTCCTGACCTTTCACATCCTAAAATAAGTAATGATAGCTTTTAAGCCATTAATTTGACAACAAGATTAATATGAATTGATTACATTACATAGCTTTGCTCAATACACATTTAAAACCACACTTCATTTACTATACCAGACAACCACACTATAGGCCTCAGGGTGGGGGGGGGGGGACGCAGAGGTGTTGCCCCAGTTGCCCGGGCAACAGCCTTAATATCATACTAAATGTTTTCTCTGCCACTAAATTAAAATTTAGATCCCATTTCATCATATATTAACCATTAACGTTATAAAAGTCCAGGGTTAGAAAAACCTATATGTAAATTGACAGACTGCATATTATTATTACATATAGTATTTTTTTTTTGGATATGTTTCTGAACATAAATAGAATGAATTTCTAACTATTTTGATTGCTTGTGCGTCGACACTGTGTTCGTGGAAAACCCTGTCATATGGGTTGTTGATTAGTCCATAGTTATTGCATTTTGCCGGGGATTCCCAATAATCGTATCGTAGTGTCCTATTTATCTTTATTTCCCTATGTCCGTGATTACGGACCTTCCAAACAGTGTTTAATTCCTTCTTTCTGCAAATTTTGATTGTATTTTCTTTTCTGGAGTGTGGTTTAAGCAACACTGTCAAGTACAGTTTATAGTGAATAAATGAATTTTGGAAATTGTGGTTTTTACTGACTTTTTAAAATTATTAATTGATAATAATAATCAATTTGTATTAATTATTGATTATAATTGGTGGAATTTATTACCTCACCGGTACTTTCTCTGCCGTTCGCATTGAACACAAAAATGTCATCCTTAGTCGTGTGTGTTTTACCGGCGGAAAAAATAGTATGTGGGATAAATACGATGGTATTGCTGTTTAGTAGCCCGATATAGAGTGTCATTTCTGGTGAACTAGAGGTGCCATTTATCATGAATTTTACGTGCAAGAGTACCATTTCCAGCCATGGTGTCATTTAAAAAAAGCAAATGCTTGGTTTCTACGTCCCAGGACTCTTGGAAACCCCCTTAAAATAGTCCTGCGACCGCCCCTAGGCCTACTTTGAACCATTATACACTCATCAATAAATCAGTCATGATAATGTATACAGTACCATGCCCAGTAACCTATAAATAAAAAATTTCAAAACTAGTTTATCAAAAGGTACAGTAGTAATTGAATTATGAACTATTACACTACAGTTATATTTAGGCCTATTTTATTTTATGAACTGTATAGGTTAAAGTTTTGATCAAATTATTTTGGTTTAAGTCATTAATCTATTATTACTATATCTTTAAGTTGTGATCTCTAATTTTCTTCACCTTTTAATATCCAAACTATATTCTATGTTACTGACTGTATATTTATTTGGAACTTCTTCAGACCTATCAAATTTTGTACATACAGCATACAGTACAAAAAGTGTTGATTCTATGCTATATTAGAAAATGAGTAAGATATTTTTTTTCCAGTTATTTAGATGGTTTAAGATCAGACAAAAGTACCCAAAATACTGACTGTACTGTAATTTTCTTTTCTTGTTCAAAAAGCTTTACTTGAAAATGTGTATAAAATTATTAATAAATAATCCATATTTAATTTTTTATCTTATATAGAAAAGAACAGTAGTTACTTGCAAAGATAACACATGCCCTTCAGGGTACCAATGCTGCAACGATGGAGTCTGTAAGCCTAATGGACAGACATGTCAGCCATTTTCTATAGGTAAAAATAGCACTGGAAGTTGTTAAGCTTCAAGTCAAATTTTTATTATAAACATAATCTCTAGGTATGAGTTCGTATATTAATTTATTATTTTGCCACTATTGAAATTTGGATATGAGAATGAAATAAAAAGAAAGGTAATATTACTAATATTATTACGGTAATATTCAATAATCATTTCAAAAATTCAATTTCTCCCAATATTTTGGACAAACACAAAAGAACTTTTGATGCGTATACATTTAAACTGAAATTAAACTAAATTTCTACTGCTGTACTCTCGATATGGAAGTTTTAAAATGTCTAGCTAGTCCTAGGCCAAGTCTCTGGCCCAAAAATAGCCATGATTTCTGAGAGGCATAAATGAAAAACTGTGTTACGCAGCTGATTGGTAACCTATGCTGTATGTAAGCACAGAGCGCATCATGACTTGTTTCTGCATGTCTTGGTGGAAGCCATTTTTATTCTTTGAGTGGGAGGAGTGACAGTCTGGTAACATCATTGTAATCATTTATTAAAGGGTAACACATTTTTTTCTACCACTTACCATTGTATAACAGTATAGTGTAGACAATGTGGGTTTTTCATGGGTAGACTTTAAATGTGATCATACTCATTTACATTTCTATTGGCAAACTGGGTTTCAAATTTTCCTAGAGCCCTTGTATTATTGTTCAATTTTTTCTTTTTCACAGTTGAAAATACTGGAAAAACATCCACATCTCCACCTACCATTAAGAGTTCTTCATGGAAATACATTGTTGCAACAGTTGTTATCAGTCCATGTAATTGTTTGTTTACTATTTAATTTAATATGGTGGTTTCATTAATAGTTTATAGTGAAATATTGTAAAATAAAATTAATATTGGGAAATTAGCTTGGTTATCTTTCATACAGTATGATAAAAGAATGTCTCTTTAGTCTTAGATTTTAATACAGATATCTAGAGGTACTGTATCTTTATTTATAATCTTTATAAATAATTAAAATTTGGTTGAAAAATATACTTTACTCTAAAACACACTTTTCTAGCAAAAAAGAAAAAGTAAAGACCCAGCAGGTTTTTCTAAATGTTAAACATTTTCCAACATTACGCTTTCCACAATTTGTTTCCATATTTTTTGTTTCGGGCAGGATGGTTTGTTATTGTGGTAAAGTCTACATTTCTTTCATTTAATTTATTTATTTGACCAAAAAACAACAATAAAAACAGGTCAGGAAAAACAAAAGTGACCTAGGCCACTATGACTCAATACAATATAAAAATATATAAAGTTGGTAATTATGAAAAACATTTATAAAATACAATTACAGTATATACAAATTTAAGATTTCAAGATAAAAATATAAATAAAATAAATAAATTTAAACAAATACAGCAGTATTACTTCAATGTGGAGTGACTGTTTGAAACAAGAATTAATTTATGTCTGTTTTCTAGGAAAATCCAACACAGAGCCTTTTGAATAACATTATTAATATTATTAAAGTTGTCATTTGATTAGATTATTGTGGTTCTAAACAGGTGTTATGATATGTTGGACATGAGTACTAAGTGACACGACATGACTGTAAACCACTTTTACTTTCAGTTGATAAATTATGCTTTTTGTCTCTGGTGTAGCTACTGCTTCAGTGATTGATGACTTTTCCCTCCTGTGTACCTTTAAAGTATATTATATGTTTCATGTAACACATTATCAATTCCCTTAACTTTTGATGATGGGTGTGGACAGTTGACATAATCAATCATAAATTACCCTTCCCATCTTATACTCATTCTTGGTAACAAGCTCAATTCTGTGGTTCAAGTCTCGTACTGTACACTAACATTCCATTGGTGGAAGGTCAAATATTTTTGTTTGCTTATTATTCTATTCATACTTTCTATAATATCACTTATTATACTATGCCTGTCATGTCATTTTAATTTTCTTACTACATCATCAAGACGTAAATGGGATGTCAACAACAGTCCTAAATAGCATTTCCGTTACCAACCTCAACTGTGTTACTGTACCTCCAAATAATCACACTAGTTATATTAACCTAGTCGCTATATTTTGGTTTTTGTACATAGGTTGGAGACCCCTCATGAAACGTAAAAATAGTTAATTCAGTAGTCATATGCATAGGTCTTGCCCGTGTCTCTGGTTTCCAGGGGCGAGAACCATTCATGTACACTCACTAGAGAGTGAGCAAGCGAACCCTCTAGTGTACAGGAATAAAGAGAAAGATGAAAAGAAAAGTATCCCTTGGGCTCTACTAAGTTCCCCATACTGTTATTAACACTTCCCTGTTTCAGGAATCCTTGCTCCATAGTATAATGCTAATGTATTTACCATGTCATCCCCTATATGAATGAATGCTACTGTCATTTTTTTTTATATTTTTAGTGTTTTTAATCACTGTTATTGGCTTTGCAACAAAGCTGTTTTGTTGCTGGACTGAGAAATCAAAGAACTTATGGAAACGTTATTGTCCATGTTGCAGCAGTAAGCTATAATTCAATTGTTACTTTTTATTAATTTGATTCAGTTAGTAGCCTATATGAAATCTGTTTTATAATTGTTATTGTAATTAGTATTATTCAAGAACAATTTTTCGAAGTACAGTACTAATTATTCTTTTTTGTAAAAATGTAAGTATTGCAGGATGCTAACCCCGCAAACCTAAAAAAAAAAAAAAAAAAATAACATTTTGCCATCCAACCAACATAGAACTGATTTTTACTTGTTTTAAGTACTTTATTGTGGTAAAACATTAATTTTTGGTTTTAAATAATTGCTAAATCCTGCAAACTTCCTAAGACAAATAGCAAACCCCATTGAACCGATTTTATTCAATGCGTGGTGTCAGCCACCAAATTCATGTATGACATATTTGATTATGGGGTGGTACCTTAATATTTTTTAACATTTGTGTCAAACCGATAATACTGTATTTGTCATTACAACCACCTCTCAATTTTTTTATTTTTTGAGTCATGCATGGATGTAAGCAATAGCAAAAATTAGTCTCTTTATAGATAGATTCCTGTACCATATATAATAATCATTTTGTTTATCTGCTGTTCTTCAACACCATTACCAAATATTTATTTTGCTTTAGACAAGCACACCAATAGTGAAACTGCGAATGGCAGTATCTCCAATACAATCAAGCATAATGAGAATTGCAATGTGTCAGTGGTTCATCTAACAACAGGTAAACAGACATTTTATAACTGTAAATATAATTTGGTATTAATATCTTTTCCTGCTTATTTGAATTTTGCTAGTTGAGATGGCCAAATGCGTGTATTGTTTTTAAATACATAATACAAAATGACTTGTGCATTTAGAAGATTATTGAACTGTTATTTTTTTTTTATAGGGGATTATGCAAATGTTCAAATAGGTGGTCCATTCAAAACAGGTAAAATCATTATTTATTTATGTAGTATCATAAAAGTACTGGTGGAAGCGGGGTTTAGTTATGTTATGTTGCCATGTTGTTAACATTTTTTATTTACCTTAACTGGCTTTTGTGATTCATAAGTCAGATAGAGCTACTACTGGTGTGCGCAGTTCTGCTGTGGTGTATTTTAAGTTTTTTTTTTGCAAATATGACTGTTCTACTGTTGTTCCCTTTTAATTTTTCAGAAATCTAACATTATCAACATGTGTATGAAAAGCCAACAGTGACAGAAAATCAGAACTCGTTCTGTTGACTGCTAAAAATAAACATGCCATTTTGTTGGAGTTCTTTTGCCAACAGAAAAGAGCACACATATATCGTATACATTCATTATACTCATTGTATTTTATCCACTGATTGATAACTGGATAGGAATTCAGACTTATTTAATTGTAGCCATTTTCTTTAAAACCTTTTTTTGAAAAAAAATTGCAAACTCATAGCAAAATTATGATTCGTATTATTAAAAAAAATGGAATAGTATGTTTACTCTTACTCAATCAAGTTAATTTAGTAACACTAACAGTAATAAGATTCACATTTAAAGATGTATTATTTATTTATTTATTTGTTGACTCATTCACCTTTGATCGGTGGCACTCACAACATGCGGTGCGATCCAAAAAAACAAAACATAACAATTTGAAAAAGAAACAAAAAGAAGGAAAACATAATGAGAGGAAAAAAAAAGAAAAAACTAAAAGAAAATTAAACTATATACAAGCAACAATACAACAAAAACAGTCATTGGGAATATTTCAACGAAGACCGTTTTTCCCATGACAAGCTTAAATATCTTTTACAGAATTTATCAAATGCGTTGTAAGAATTGTCAGAGAGAGGAATAGACTCTCCTCCTAAGATAAAACTTAGTTTGCTTTCATTGTTTGCATTTAAATATTGTGTCCATATGCCATAATCATTACAGAGTGTCAATTCATTTTCTAGTTTTCTTAATTCTTCTTTTCTGATTTCGTCAAAAGCATTACAGTTCAATAAAAAATGGTTAATATCTTCAGATTCACCATTATTACATAGAGTGCAAAAGCCTGTGGTTTCATTTGACCACTTACTTGTTTTACAGTCTAGAGGTAAGGTGTTTGATCTAGCCGTAAACTTTAGGCTGGCACCATAGAAATGTGTTTTGTCTAGAAGATATTGTCCCCCTGAAAAAATAATTGTTAACATTTTTTTGTTGAATATGCCATTTTTAATTTCACATAATGATTATCCACTTTGACCAAAAATTACATCGCGAAAAAAAAATGATTTACCTGAAAAAAACTGTAATTTAAAGTTAAAAATAGTCAAATTGGCTGCCAGCAATAGATTTTTGGTTGAATTTAACCATTTATTTTGTCATTTTATAAGGGAAACCATAATTTATTTTTTTTTTCTACGGAAGTCATTAACTAAAAAATAAAACTACAAAATAACCTATTCAAAGTCTGATTTAATTAATCTTCATTTTTCATGTTTTTGGGGGAAAATACATCTTTAAGGTAATTTAGTGTCTACAGAAGATTTTTTTTTATTCTACAATATTCAACGTTTGTTATTTAAGTGCAGTTTCTTGTAGAATACTGCATTTGCAGATTTAACAATATTGTTTAAAGGTTTGCATGGAAAATAATCACTAGTAAAGTTAGGTTTGCCATTGTGTTTCCAAAAAGAAATAAAGTATGGCTGAGATTGTTTTGCCCTTTTGATTGTTATGCTACAACTGTCTTTTGGAGAATGCTATAGGCAAGTAGAGATAAATCAAATTTAAAGTAACACATTCTACAGATGGAACAATGTCCAGACAAAAATTGAAGCCTATGTATTAGAACAGAGATAATATTTTGAATTTAGAATTTTGTTTATATTGAATTATGTTTCATATTTTAGAAAAACAGCCTTTTATAAATTCTGATGATTTGGGGAAAAAATCTGACGTGGCAATAAACTCCAGACCTCATGGTGTGGCAGAGTGCCATTGTTACCGTAAGAATTCATATTAATTTTTTATTCTTCTATTTAAAATGCTAAATTAACAAATGTTAAACATAAGGATTTCATTTTATAGGTTATTTCCTTGGTAAGGACTGGACAAAGCAAAGCACATGGCAAGAGATCAGTGATTATATGTTAGAAAACAACACTGGATATTTTAGAAACTTGAAATTAGCTTGCGGCACTGTAGAATTACATCAACCTCCCCTTGATAGTATACAAAAATGTCCATATTTTAATTCGTCAACTCATGATTTGGATCAAAATGCTGAATGTCTAATGGATTCACAGTTTAAACATCTAAAGCCAGTTTGCATACCAGATGGTGTGAATTGTTTATTCTCCGCTGCATCTGTTATTTACTACGGTTCAGAAGATCATTTTCTTGAGTTAAAATTACGAACAGTAATTGAATTGGCCTATCACATTGATCACTATTTGGAACAAACCGCACTTATATATTGTATTAAATCTGAGTATGCACTGACTATGGAAGAAGACAATCATGTATTACTAAACTCTGAAGATATATATGCAATCTTCAAAAATTTAGTAAGGAAAACATTAATTAAACAAAACCTTTTCAGTCTACAGGGAAACTCAATCCACCTGTTTGGTTTAGCATCAGTATTAAAATGCAATATTCAGTCCGTCTACCCTACAATAGGTGCATCAGAACAGAGCCCTTTAAATGTACTTATCACTCCCCGTAAAGAGCAAGACAATCCAGCAACTGTTTTCATTATGTGGTCTAGGCACACACCATTGCCTGAAGATGAACAGTTTGTTCCTAACCACTTTGTCCCTCTTCTAAAAGCTCCAACAACTACAAACTAGTTCTGATTACTTCTTGCTATTGCATCTCCCAAATGATTCCATCAATGGTTATAGTAAATAATATACCTTGACTAATTTACCTTGAATTTTTCTAGGACTAAGTTTATTTTTGTACTTTATTGTGTTTTTCAACTCCGTATGTTTATTTTAAACAAATAAAATGTTTTATAAAAGTTTTATATAATAATTATTATACTCAAATAATATTTTACTGTAGTATATATATTTTAATAGATAGATGGTATTAGTAAAGTACAAATCATTCCAATGAAATATTTGAAAAGTATCTATATCTTGTTACTTATGTTTTTGTTGCTTATTTTTGCTGCTGCTTTTAAGAACAAGCTGGTTTAATTCATTTAGAATTAAAGAAGTATTCATTTGTGCATCTAAGCTATCAAACACTTTAATAACAATTTTTAATTTAAAAACACTTCAATTTAAGGGTAATTTGCATATTATATAGTAACAAAATATGTAGGTAGGTAGACATTTCTTTTTAGGCTGATATTTAACTAATATATTATTTCTACTGTCTTTATTGTACCTAGTTATTTTCATTCCAATATCATTATGCAATTCAAATAATGTAGATTCATTATAGAAGGTGTTTTGTCTTTGCTTCCTATAACAAAATAGATAGAAGTGGTTAACAGTAGTCTAAAATTTAATTGGATATGGAATTATAACCGTTTGGGGCGCTAATTTCCCTATGCTAATACACAGTAGTGCCTTCTCAATTAATAATTCCAGGCATATTTATAATTTCAAGCAAGATCCACAATTTGTACCCAACTTTTTGGTGACGTTATCGTAGTTTCATTTTCATTTCAGTTAATCTACCTCTACTGCAATGTCATTCATATTTATTTACAATTCAATATTTAAGTTTAGGAGGGTTGTGAGGAACAGTTTCATCTCTATTACATACATGTACATATCATTTCAGTGCTGTTCTATCATGTTCAGTTTAAAAGAAGTCAATCGGAGGAATCTAGGTTTTACTTAGTGTCCATTTACACTTTGCTGCAGCATAGCACATCATTCTACTGTATAGTCCCAACAAAAAGTGTATACATGCTGATTTGATTAACATCAAGAATTCAATGTCAAAAGCTAACTTAGGCCTATTATAACAAGTGTGTGTTTTAGAAGTAGATGTTCACTAATAAATAAATATTAATTCAGGTATATTTATTGTAAAAAAAAGACGAAAAATTCCACAAATAGCCAGAATGCTGAAACTGTAACATTTTACAACACAAAAATTCGTAAGAAAAAATATAAAGTTTTAGGCAGTAAAATGAATATACTATATTGTATTATAAAATTGTCTTTACTTGACATGTATGTAATTCCACAGTGTAACTGTGTTATGCAATTAATTGAAAATGTTTAATTGTGGCTGCATTTGTTTTTAAAAAAGTGAGTGATTTTATTAAAAGCCTTTCATACTAGTTTTTATTTTAATTTGGGCCAAAACTATTAAAATACTGTTCAAATTATGTAGACTTTTTTTCTGCATAAAAATACAAGAAAAAAACTTCCATGTCAATCCATTGCATTAGGGCACACAGTTGTTAAGAACAGAATATTATAGTATTATGTTAATATAGTATTTTGTTAATTGTTGTGGTGGGTTACGTTCTTTCAATGTGCTGTAGTTGAGCACTTTAAGTTTACTGGAATCGCCCCAGTACATGCAAAGTTTAACATTGATATGCCAGGCCAACAGTATGCAGTAGAGTACAAGTGTTGTACAGTATTTCAATGCAATAATGTTCTATTAATGATTACTTCAAATTAATGTAACAAAACGTTATATCTTTTGTTGGATGTGACCAAACCACTTAAATCCTTGTTGACTTATATGTCTTCCTCACATACCGTTTTTAGTTGTAACGTGTATACTGTGTTGTTTTATATTAATATGTTGTGTAAATGAACTTGAACAAAAGTATATAACAACAACAATAAAAAATGAATCACTGAATTGATCAGAAATATATTAATTAGTTATTTGCTTTGTTATTCTTCTTTCTTTCTGCTATTTTTGTGGCTCGCGTATCTCTTAAAGATGTTGTTGAATATGCCATTTTAATGTTACATAATAGTTATTAACTTTTTTTTTCTACGGAACTACAAAATGGTATGTTCAAAGTCTGATTTTATTAATCTTCATTTTTCATGTTTTTGGGGAAAACAGAACATTTCGCAACTTTGTCGATATATCGAAATTTACGTGAAGTTGTGCACCTCATATTTTTTTTAATGACGTCATATTTTCGCAACATGACTTACGCGCGATTTTATGAATTCAATGATTGATCATAGCATAAAAACCAAGACATTTCTTTTGACACTTGGTGGAAATTTCATATCAAGGGTCAACTTTCTTTGATGTAAAATGGCGTGTTTCACAGAAAGTTACGCGCATTGAAAATTTGAAAATGTGAACAATTATTTTCTAATCATTTTTCAACACGGTTCAGGGTATTTCAGCATTTTCAATTTTGTTTGCGTTGCGGGAACGAACGCGTGCGCACATGTCGTACATAAACAGATAAAGTCCGTTTTTTCCAATTGATTGTTGTTCTTCATACCTTCTGTGATAGATTTTTATTAAATTTTATGAACTTTAATTGCAAAATAACGATTCACGTTAAACTTTAAAAACCATATGTTTAAAAATGGCTACTAATCTAATGCAAATTTATAAAAAAATGTCTATTTTAAATCTATCATAGCTCCGCGGGATGGATGGTGACCACATATTTTGCTGATGAGTTGTAGATATGAATTTATCTATCATTTATGCTTGACGAAAGTTGTGCCATCATCATATGCCACCCGAATTTTAAAAATAGGTGTTTTTTCTTTTTTATGCTAGTTTAATTGAATTTAATAGGTAGAGCGCATTTTATTTGAACCCCAATCTTTTCCATATTTGTGATATTATCTTGCTTAATCAATTATCTTTCGTAGGAGTAACATAATGTATGTGCGCATTTTCACGTGACGTTTTGTTGTGTTCAAATCTAGTTATAAATATGTGTATACAAGTAATCAAAATATTAGCTCACGTCACAAAACTGGTTTGCAGATAATAAAAATAGAAAATGCAATCTTTTTATAAGTTAAGTTACATTATTTGGTAGAAATTACATAACCATTTTTGTTATTGCCAAATCTTAGTCACTTATTTCCCACACATCGTAAAACTGCCACTGGACGCACGTTACGCTTCCGCAATAAGTTATCGCAATTTAAGTTTTGCACAGAAAGATTTTGTAAATCGATTATACCGTCCTTAATAAATGCATTAAACGATAGTTTTTTTTCACCCCTATTTAAGATATTTAATGATGATTTTTTTATGTTGATGTTTTTTTGATGACCTATTGTTTTAAAATGTGTATCCCAGTATATACGACATTTTTATTTGTAACCTTTGTTATACTGCAAAAACAACATGTGTAAGTGTGTAGAACTGGTGTAAATATTGCACTCAAGGGTAGACCGCCTCCTCCATGCAAGTTTTACCTGGGTAACATGTCTCCCGATAATACCACTGATGATATTAAATTGCATTTAAAAAAACTAAGGACATTGATGCCGATGTTTCTTCGTTGCCCTGTAAAGTTAATGACTGCTTCTTTTCTGATTAAAATGAAATGAAATTCTTACTGCAAATCGATTATGTAAGATAAATTTTCGATTTAATTGCAACATAATATTGTCCTCCCGGATCTTCATTGCATGCTAGCACTTTATTACAAGACGTTACTGATGATAGGCAGCCAAATATACACGTAGGCCAACGTTCAAGAAAAAAATGATGTCTAATGAGAGGAGTGAATTAGTATTAATTTTCTTTTGTATGATCGAAATGTAATAGTAAGACAGTGGGCAGAAGTAGATAGAAAAGAATATTTTAATGATGAAAAGCTTGGAATATCAGTTTAATTAAGTTATTTTATAATATTGTTTGTTGATGTTATCTTGTTTTATATGTATTTTCTTGTTTTTCCATTTTTTCTGCGTCCAACTTAATCATATATTTACTAGGCCCAACCACTCACTTTTTCAGTTAATACGGATTGGATCCCATTGGAAATAAGTTTACTTTTTTTGTCGACTTAATGGGTTATCCTGGTATTTTTTTTGTACATTGTATATTTTAACTTTTTGTAATAAAATCAATCAATCAACAGTGCCGTACACTTCCGCGCTCACCCGACACGAGAATTGAGATGTAAATTGTATGAATATCACCTTTCATTCCACCCAACAATAATAGCTTTGAAATAATATAAACGTTCATTTGGCATGAAAAGGCTTAATTATTATTTAAGGCAGACACCGTTGGAGACCTGGTGTTTGTATGGTCTTGTCATGAGCGTTCACATCCAAACTTATTGCGACATCGTCTGGATTATCTATTTAAATTATCTCGACATAGTTCGATGTGAACGCCACTATGGTGACGATTAAATTTGCAGAATGATTATAAGCTGTCGTAAGTTTTTCATGTCGTTTTGAGCACTTTCAAAATGTGTCACTTAACATCAAAGCGAGCAGCCTGTATCTTCTGCGTAAGCAAAACTCATCCTGACAAATAAATGAAAAGTGACCCTCATGAAAACGTTTTTTGGAGGCTGTTGAATTCTAGATACGAATTCATGTAAAAATGTTGCGTATCAGATGTTGTGACATCATTTTATGGCCAGTTGAATTATAAAAGTCGTATTTTTATCTTTTGCGTCATAGTTCATCACATTTAAAAGAGAGCTTATCTATATTCTACGTATCCAAATTCTTCTACAAGTTAATATGTTGTTGCTCAGATAAATTCCTTCCAAAATTGCTATCTTCGTGTTTCATTTTTATGACGTCATCATGATAAAAATTGAAATTAAAGGGCGGGTCCCATAATGTTACCTATGCTACACTATGTAGTTATATAGTGTATACTCTATATTCTTAGACACAAAATAGAGATCTCGCTATTAACAACATTTTCCTCAGGTCATAATGGCATAATTTTTTTATACGCGCAATTTCATACATGTGGTGTTTGTCGTGCGGATAACTAACTCGTCAAAGTGACGAGTTCAAATCTAGTTTATTTTTTAATTTCCGATGACCGTATTTTTTTATACCGTATTTAGAAAATGGACGAGTCCTTAAGTTCATTCGGCAATCTACATCGTTTGGTAAAGCACGTTGTTCGTTTATCAATGCATCACATAGAAGGAGAAGTTGTACCATGTACTTTCGATCCACCACCGCACCACCCCCATGCGAATATTCACGTCGTGCACCCACCCGAATCGAAAGTTTTCGAGTTTTGATTGGTTGAACAATTTTTCACCTCTTGGAAACAACCTGCCTCGGACTCAATGTGCCGCGCGTGTACTTGGGCAAGTTTGAGCAAGTTAGACTAGGCTCCATGCAGCAGTCACATTTTCTCATTTGACCCGATGTCAAGGGTCATATTTGTTGAGACTTGAAATTGAAAACGACCGGAAGGTAAAAACACTGAATGATGACAGCACCGAACGGCCAAATAGAAAAGCACCAAATGATGAAAGAGCCGTTTGAAATGATGAAAGAGCCGTATGAAATGGTAAAAGAGCCATATGAAATGGTAAAAGTGCCGAACGTAATGGTGAAAGAGCCAAATAGTCCAGATCCCTATGTCAAAAAAAGTGCCTTCGTGTGCAGATCATGGGGAAAGTGTAAACATTGTGTTTTATGAATATTTGAATCATGCTGGTTATAAAAACCCATGTTGTCAAATTTCTAAAATTCATCTTTGACCTCTGACCTCAATTTGAATGTTTTGACCCATTGAAATTAAAATGGTCATATCTTTGCAACGCTTAGATTAAATGAAATAATTTTAGTGTCAAATTATTTAGGAGATGCATATTAATATTCGTTCTAATGGAAAAGTTTGTCCAAAAATGGCTAGAAGTATGATTTTTGGCATTTTTGACCTTTGACCTACATATCATATAACTCCGTAACTAACAGTTGGACAAACTTTAAATAGGGCTCAAATTAATCTGAAGGTATATGTTTCTATTCAGTCTAATAAGAACTTTTTCAAGAAAATAACCCAAAATATTTTTATTGACCTTTGACCTGTATTGGTACTATACATTCCTATAATCTCAAAAACTATTGGCCGTAAAAGGTTTTTTTTGTTGAATTGTTCGAAAAATTTACATTTATATGTTGTATATAACAACATTTTATAGAAATGTAAAAGAATTCTATTTATGAACACTAACTTTGTAATTTATTAACATCACTAGCTTTTGTTATAATATTAAAATGTGTTATATATACTGATTTTAAGCACTTCACATGAATTTATCAGAATTATGTGTATTTAATATAAAGTTTTATTTTTTTGATATAAAGAAAATTTAATTATCTATCAAATAAGACCATTTTCAAATTATTATGGCTAAAACTTAATTAAATACAGGCAAAAAAGTGTATTTTTACTTGTATGAACAGCGCCCTCAATCTTCATTTTTTCCCCAAAAATGCCACATTTTTATGTGGTTTCTATAACTTAACAGGGTATAACTTTGTTTTTTACAGTAACCAGTAATTTACATACCACATTTATAACATACTAGGTCAGTTTCTCAGAAAAAAATTGAGAAAAATATTCCAATAGCTTGATATTTTTGTTGAGGTTATTATGATACACACCAAAAAATATTTTAATTTTGAGCTAAAAGTCCATCTTTTTGGTTTAATAAAAGCTATCTAGCAGATCTTAATACACAAAATTCATATTTTATTGGATAGATATTATGATTATCTTTCCAATAAAATATGCTGTTTGTGTAAGAATGTCTGTACAAGATTGTTTGTACTGGACCAAAAAGATGGATTTTTAGCACAAAATCAAAATCTTTTTTAGCGTGCACCATGTAATAACCTCAAGAAAAATATCAAGCTATAAAAATATTTTTTTCATTTTATCTCAGAAACTTACTTAGTATATGGTAGAAGGGGTATGTAAGTTACACGTCACTGACAACAAATCTTTTAAAAAGTTACAACCAGCTAAGTTTATGAAACCACATAAAAATGTGGCATTTTGAAGGAAAATATGAAGATTGAGGGCGCTGTTCATACAAGTAAAATTACACTTTTTTGCCTGTATTTAATTAAGTTTTAGCCATAATAATTTGAAAATGGTCTTATTTGATAGATAATTAAATTTTCTTTATATCAAAAAAAATAAAACTTTATATTAAATACACTTAATTCTGATAAATTCATGTGAAGTGCTTAAAATCAGTAAATATAACACATTTTAATATTATAACAAATGCTAGTGATGTTAATAAATTACAAAGTTAGTGATCATAAATAGAATTCTTTTACATTTCTATAAAATGTTGTTATATACAACATATAAATGTAAATTTTTCGAACAATTTCACAAAAAAAAACCTTTTACGGCCAATAGTTTTTGAGATTTTAGGAATGTGTAGTACCAGTACAGGTCAAAGGTCAATAAAAATATTTTGGGTCATTTTCTTGAAAAAGTTCTTATTAGACTGAATAGAAACATATACCTTCAGATTAATTTGAGCCCTATTTAAAGTTTGTCCAACTGTTAGTTACGGAGTTATATGATATGTAGGTCAAAGGTCAAAAATGCCAAAAATCATACTTCCAGCCATTTTTGGACAAACTTTTCCATTAGAACGAATATTAATATGCATCTCCCAAATAATTTGACACTAAAATTATTTCATTTAATCTAAGCGTTGCAAAGATATGACCATTTTGTTTTCAATGGGTCAAAACATTCAAATTGAGGTCAGAGGTCAAAGATAAATTTTAGAAATTTGACAACATGGGTTTTTATAACCAGCATGATTCAAATATTCATAAAACACAATGTTTACACTTTCCCCATAATCTGCACACGAAAATACATAGGGATCTGGACTAAAATGGTAAAGGGCCGAATGGTAAAAGAGCCGAAGAAGGCATGCGCAGTAACGGCGTTCCACAAGGAGCTTTCGAATTTGTTGCGGACTTCTTTAATTGTGCTTAGCTCTTCTTTAATTTCGCGTTTCTTCTTTATTTGTGCATTTCGTTTTATATTTTCATGCTTTCTTTTGTTTATATGTGATTTCTTCTTTAATTGTGCGATTTCTTCTTTAATTGTGTGATTCCTTTTTTAATTGTGTAATTCCTTCTTTAATTGTGTGATTCTGTGTTTTATAGTGTGCGTGACAGTTGTGGGCCACCGTAGTTTTTAGATATCGTCAATATAGACAATTTCAAAAAGCGTCTTTTAGTTAAATGAACATGTTTCTTTTTTTATCGTCAATATAGACAATTTTTTGCCAAATTAATATTCGATCCAATCTTTATTCGAGTATAATGATTTGCATTTAATTGATGTACTATTTCTGACTTCCTTGTTGCAGCGGCCTAATTTATGTTGTCTCCTCCCACGACACAATGGGTTGCGTAAGATAAAATGCAACCTCATCGTTGTTGTTCGATCGTTTTAACAGAAATAAAATTGTCACTCCGGTTTTGTAGCGGTAAAAAGAAGACACTTGAATGTTTAGGCCTATGCTAACAGGAAGTATTCGAAACGTCACTGACAGCCGGATACTTAGTATCACGTATAGGCCTATAACAATTTTTTTTACAAAACGACGAGCGCTGACAAAGAGTGAAATTGTATTGTAAAATGCAATTTCCAGTATTTGTTTTTAAATAGAAATTATATATATAGAATTCAAGCGTTTTATTTCAATATATAAAAATAATATAATAATAATAATAAGTCTTATCTTAAGCGCTACTGTGGGATTTATTACGAAGGCTCGTATCTCAAGGATATGATTTTATTTCTGAGTGCTATCCGTCTGAGAAATAGCTTCGGCAGAGACATTAGGACTAAAGAAAGATTATTTTAAACTTCCACAAAAACGAACAATGTTCACGTCACCGACCGACAAAGCGGCAATCAAAAACAAAATTATATATTGCTTAAATAAAGTATAAATATTGTTGGCAAAACCATAATAAATAATATGGTATTTTAGAACCTGACGCAACTTGATTAGGCCTACGGTAGTTATTTTCAACAGATTAAGCAATCAAGTTGGATTTAGGCCTACCTGGATTAGGATTATGTTATCGATCTACATTAATTCTAAGGTCTATTTTTCTTCTTTTTTGGGGTGTGGGGGGTGGTGACGAGTAGGTGAGAGATTACGTTTTAAAGCTTGTTAATACTTATAAACTTTCCATACGATCTACACTTTAACTCCCAGTTGAAATAAACATTTTTAAAAATTAATGTTATCTGCCAGTCTCGGCCAGCGTTAGGCCTAGACTTATCTACATTTTAATTCGTCTCATTGTTTAGTCTGTTATTGTTAAGCCTAATTAATTTGATGAAATGATGGCCTTATGTATGGATGCCACCGTAAATAGTATCTTTTTACTACACACCATGGATTAATAATGAGAATAAGAATAATATTTTGATTTTATCTTTTGTGGTTCACCACCACCTTTATTTATTCAATGTTTCATTACATAATCTCGAAACATTATAATATTGTATTTTAACCAATGAGCTTATCATTTAACGTAATACATATAAATCCAAAAGCAAATTACTGACAAATATGACAGTGTTACATTTATTTTGCGGTTGGTCATTTTGGCGTTTCATACGTCGGGTTGAGAGATAGAGGGAGACGTCACACCATAATTGTGTCATCATCCGCCGCCGACATCCATATCACTCAATGTCATAAAAAAATGAGCGAAGATGAGCTAGCTATAGGCCTAGCCGGTGTGTCGCCGTTCTTGTTTATGTGATGAAATCCTAAGCCTTTAAGTCGTATTAAATGGAATTGTCATATTTCACTATCCCTATTCTATTTGTATTTATTCAATATTCAATAATTTTAGCGAGTCCAGTTCAAATTAAGGTAGGTGTAAATAATCATATCCGACCAAAAAAAAACCGGGAAGCTAGGCCTACTACTAGCGGTTCAGGGACGATTCGGCCCTGAGACGATTCGGCCCGGGACTATTCGGCCCACTTTTGGTGGGACGATTCGGCCCACTTTTGGGCCGAAACATCCCACTTTGTGGGCCGAAACGTCTCACTTTAGACCAAATTCATATTCATTTTTTTGGGTATTTATCAAGTTTTTAAAGGTGTTTAACAATCCGTATTTTATTGATATTGACAATTTTGATATAATATATATAATAAATTACTAAAAAAACGTAATTTTATATTCAATTTATTACTTTGAAAACCTTGTTTATTTCGTGCATTCGCCAAGCGGCCAACAGAGGGCGTAACTTGTTTACATCGTTCGCGTGACTAAAAATTGATCATTTTCGACAATGTTTTCAAAATGTTTGCTTTATTGCATCTTTATCCCTAGTAGTACTACCCCATAGTCTCTCTGGAAATAAAGTTTGGGGAAAAAGCTTATTTTATGCTTATAAAATGCATATCAAAGCCGATAAATTTAAGTGTGCCGAATCGTCTCAGGGCCGAATCGTCCCGGGCCAAATAGTCCCGGGCCGAATCGTCCCAGGGCCGAATCGTCTCAGGGCCGAATCGTCCCGTTACCCTACTAGCCTAGGCCTTAGCCCTTATTAAGAAGGCTCGTATGGGGAAGGACTAGCGTAGGCCTACTGTAGGCTAGTCTTGCCCATTTGGACTACAGTACTAGGCCTACTACTAGCCTAGGTTTAGGTGGGATACTATGGTATAGATAGCTAGGCCGTGGCATGATCAGGTTAATTGTTAGTAAATCAGTTATAATTTTGGCTGAATTTAGCCTGTGCCGACTGACTTGACTGACTGGCAAATTTAGATGGTTTTGGTTGGGATGGTTGGTACCAAACTTATGTGTTCATTCGAATAAGATACAAATAGGCTGTAGGCCCTAGTGTATTAGTTTTATTTCATGATTTGTATTGTATTATTTATCATGACTGTAATGTAAACAAATGTTTTTATTTTATCACATACTGTAAAAAAAAACTTTTGATTGCCAATCCATCTCCAAAAACATCATGATTTGTAATTACAGTACTTAATACAAATTCCATAAACAGAGTTTTGTACTAATCCACTTTAAAAAAACATGTTACACTATTATATAAAACTATATAGGCCTAGGCCTATATATTTTTTTTAAATTTTGTATTACAGTACACTATTATTAAGTCAGAGTATATTGTGATCTACTGTATTAAATATCAACTCTTTTAAATATCAACTCCGATATATTTATTACATTTCAATGGCACAATTAAATTATTATATTATGTGTGGTAATGTTTCAACAAAAATATGCATTAGAAAAACCACCTGGAATGGATTTACGCATTGCTCAGGATATGCTTTAACCTAAGTACTGTTTTAAGAAACATGAATGTATAAAAAACACACAATCATAAATATTTGATAGGCTAGTTATTTTTCGAAGCATCAATTATGAAAAAAAAAAAAAAAAACATCGTAGATAACATTACAAAACCTATATATAAACTATCCTCGACATTTATTAAAGATGTATTGTCCCCCTGAAAAATGTTTGAATTTTGTTGAATATGCCATTTTAATGTCTGATAATAGTTATCCACTTTGAACAAAAATTGGATCTAAACAAAATTGATTTACCTGAAAACACTGTAATTTAAAGCAAAAAAGCGTCAAATGGATTTTTGATTAAATTTAACCATTTATTATGTTATTAAATTAAAGTGAAAACATTTTTTTGTTTTCGTTTTTTTTCTATGGAACTTTATTAATTCTACAAATTAACCTATTCAAAGTCTGATTTATAATATTGACTGGTTAATGTATCCAATGAACTATAAATCATTAAATGTTCAGTTTTTTGGAAACTTTCTGTTGACTGATCAGCGTTCGAAAACCCAACCCAACCCAATGTAGTGTGCGTTGTATAATAATGTTCTACTCAGCTAGCAAAATTGAAACGCTGTTTTAAAGCCTATCCTCCTGGCCTTCAAGAAGAAACACATTATTCAAATTTATTAAAAAAAATATTTGACATTAGAACAGTAAAAATAATGAATTTTTTTGTTGTTGGAGAGAATATTTCATTTGTTAAAAAATTGTAATGATTGCCTTCTAAATTTGTTTCTGTTTAAAGTTATCTTTATGATTACAATTTCACAAACCTTGACCTTATTGTGTGTCAAGTTATAATAAAAGAAATTCCTTCTAATTGTTCGTTATCACCACAAGATACACAAGGGGTAGGAACGTGTATTGTTTAAGCTGAACAATAGAAATTCCTAATACTGTATGCAAAATGAACCTGTTTTAAAATACGATTTGATATGAATGCACAATTCTTTGCTGAAAAATTGCGTTTGCAATAACACTGGTCTGCCGGCCAATGGCCAGTTAAATGCGTGGCAGATATATACTATATACTGTAGTCAAATAATGAGTCTGCTTGGCCAGTTAAAATGTCAATAAAAATCTGATAAAATAACAATAATTTTACTTAATTCACCTCTTCACAATTTCCTTATAAAATATTTAACACCTGAACTACTGTATGTATATTATGATTTCTTTTCACGTTTTAATGTTCAGGAATGTTCATTATTTTTGTTGTTCATTGGGGGTCTCCCTAATGTATACACCCATATTCTGTGACCAGTAAAAGAAGTGTCTAAAGGGAGACCTCTGTACAGTACAATTTTAATTTTCTGTTTAATATTTTTATACTGTTCTTATTAAAGTTTATTTCGTTTTTTTTTCATCATGTAAAACTAACATTTTTTCCGATTTAAATACAGTAGAACTCCTCTTTACAACACCTCAATTTAGGGGACATTTTTCCATGAAATGGGCGAGGGTCAATATTCTGTATAATACTACAGCCAACCTCTATTCAAGGGACACCCTGATGAAAAAGAGACATCTTGGAAGGTCCCGAAGGAGTCTCCTTAATAGGGGTTTATTATTAAAACTTTCAGAAGATCAGGACTTTTTTTCCCCAAGCTATCACATTTTTAACTAAACTTGATTTATTGTATTGACAGACAGCACATTTTTTTATTTTATGGTACTTTAAATACAAAAAAAGAGAAATACTCTAAAGGTTTTTCAACTCTTTTAACAATCATACATTACATAACACTGTAATTATTAGCAACATTCCATGGGTATTTCCTAATTGGTAAATTTATTATGATGACTCATTCCAATCATAAAATCTGGTTCCAAAGGTCAGATAGTGGATTTTAATAATAATAATAATCAAGTTTTATTAGGTTGACTCATGGAGTTATAACTCCATGGTTGACTATAGACAATCATGTCAATTACCTATTTTTATTTTGGGTTACAGGTGAAAAGAGCAAACATCTGCGATAATGTTGAATGCCTTCCTGGACACCAGTGTTGCAAGGGAGGTAGAGACGCTTGTGGTGGAAATGAGTGTGAACCATGTATAGGTAATTTGATATACAATTTTATAATCTTATCTAACATTTCAGATGGTTCCTCCTGTTAATATATACTGTACCTACAGTAAGCAATTCAAATGACAGTAACCAGTGTATTAAATTGTTTTTACTGGACATGAAGTCTGGAATAAATTCTTCTAAGCTGCTTTCACATCGCGCCCAGATTTGGTCCGGTGCCTTGAAAAAATTATCATAGAAATTGGCTTCACACCAAATTTGTACGATTTTAATCATTTTAATCCATACTTGATTCGGACTCCGAATTATATTTCTTCACTGAAATCATACATTTGTATTCTTTTGACCAATCAACAGTGATTATGAATGACCTCGCTTGACAACAGATAACCGTATTCATGTTCGATGTGAAAGCATGCACAATGTTCGCAATATTTTCCTCAGGGCACCGGACCGAATGCAGACGCGATGTGAAAATAGATTATAGTCTACAGGGCTATCCACAAATTATCTAAATTCAGGCTGCCTACTGGAATTTTACACTGGCATCCACAGAAATAAATGTACCAACCTATTTACAGTACCTACCTATTTACCTACCTACTTAAGTGCCTACCTTGTCATATTCTGCCATTTGGCAGGTCCATGAAAGTCTGCTTTCTCTATTTAGTGCTTATTCTTTTAGTTCCATTTGTGTATTACTACTTTTATTTTTTAATCTACTGTATCAAGCATAGCTACTGTATCTTTCCTTGTTTTACCTTTGTACTGTATCTTCCTTCTATCTATCACAATTTTCAATTATAATCCTTCCTATCCTTTTCATTATCTGCCTCTCCTTCTCTCTATCAATTTGTCCTTATTTCTTCTGAGTGTTTGTATTTTTCTCCAGCACCACATCTCAAAGGCTTCAATACTAAATATTTCCTGCGTAAAAGAATATTCATTAAAATCTGTTCAATATTAATTATTCACTGTCCTTCTCAAAGATAGAAACCCTATTCTCAAGGCAAACATACTGTAAGCCCTACACAATGATGTACACATCATCTTCTATCATTTTTTTGCCATGACCTCTGACAGGATTTGAACCCAAGAATCTGCCAATCATCAACCCCAATTACATTTCTATTTAAATTATTGTCTTATCTCAATAGATGGAACATTCTCATCTGGTAAAGTTGGAGAATTTTGTGAAAATTGTCACAATTGTCTCCAGGGCGAAGACAAGATTGAGGAGTGTACTCGTGAAAAAGACACGGTTTGTAAGTGTCCATATGGAAAATACATCACCAGCTTTAGCACATGCGTACCGTGTGACGAATGCAATGAAAAAGATTGTAAAATAGTATGTAACACAACAACAACGCCAACACCGCTAAAAAAGTCCACAACACCTGGTAAGTTTCAATCGATTAGGAAATCATTCTCAATTTGGCAACCAAAACTAATTATATGATGATCAGGAAAACATTGTGGTTGTTTAGAAAATTGAGAAATATACCTCAAATGTAGTTTAACAAATACAACTTAAATTTATGTTAATTTATGTTAGCAACTCTGATCTTTACTACACTACCTGGATTTGTGAAAACATAATTTTTAATAATTCGATCATTATTTGGACTATGTAATTTATTTTTATTTATTACTTTTCACAGCTAGAACCACTGTAATGACAACACCGAGTCAAACAACATCCACGTCTATTCCACCTACCACCGATATCCAAGAAGAGGGTTCATCGTGGAATTATGTATACCTTGTGCCAATTATTAGCTCTCCAGGTAAGGCTCCCCTTAATGTTATGTCGATTTGTGCTTATCAATTATCTAGTGGCATGACAACTGTGTTACTATCAGTGAATTACAACCACCTCTTGTATTGTGCACACGTAGAGTATATAAGCTCATTCATGCTTTTAAATTTTGTTGAGTGGAATAATTCAGTAATAAGGACCAAAATTTAGTGCATGAGAATTACACCAAGCTAGTCACCTAGCTTTCGTGGCTCAGTCCTTATTCTGTGCCTACTACATTCTGTTTTATTGAATTTTTTTTTTTTTTTTTAGTTTTGGTTTTCTGGCCGAATGAGTTTTTTTTTTGTCTTAACAAAACCCCAGATAAACCCAGATAACTATAAATGATCACACATCTAAAATAAGAACATTCAGTTTCTGGGTGATTTTTTAATGTACTGTATTTGTTATTCTTGTTTAATTTTTTTAGTGTCTGTTATCTTTGTTATTGGCGGTTTATGGATCTGTGCTAAAAGGAGTTTGTGCTGCTGGACTAAGAAATCTCGAGAATTTTGGGCAGATTATTGTCCCTGTTGCTGTAAACATTGTAGGTTTTTTATTTTATCGATTTACAACGATTGTTTATGAATTACTGTATGAAGGTTTTGATATCATATGTTGATATTTATTACTATTTAATTCTTAAATACACACATCACTGGTGTCACTTTCAGGTACATGCAAGCAACTCAATGGTGATACCTCATTCCCTTTCTTCAACCTACATATCCACCAGTATTCCAATCTTCTACACCACAATCTTTGCAGCAATAAATAATTTGAGAATCATAAACTTGTAAAAATGAAATAAAAAGAAAACAATATTATTTGCATCTGTAGTTATGGCCCCAGCTGAATTTGTTATTCTTCTGTGTTTTAATAGAACAAAAACATGTTTTATATAGAATTGTAATTGTAGTTGCTTTTCATCAGGATGTTTGCTCTACTCTGACGTCATTTGTACTTTATACTAAGTACATTAAGAATACTTTAGTGGGACTCAAACCCACGACCTTCAGATCACTATCGTGGCGTTCATACCTCTAGACCACCGAGCTTACGCTGATGGCTACAGGTTAGAATCGAGCCCAAGTAAGCAGTGGGTACTGCACCAACAGGGTTGTAATTGTTTGTATCTACTGTGGAGTAGCTTTGCATGTTTCATATAATTGTCAATAATATATTTTGATTTTAAGGCAAAGAAACACAAAGTAAGGATGTAAAAAAGGACGCAATGTTCAAAAATGTAAAAAAAATGTAATTAACAACATTACAGTAATTAAACGAGTGAGTGGCGAAGTGGTTAATTCTACATTCCTATAAATTCTTTTCTTGGTTTTTTAATATGTGTCTGAGGTTTTTATGTGTTGTTTTAAAAGACCAAAAAGTTTTATCAATCAAATAATTATTTTGCTTTTAGGCAATGACGAAGCTGACCGAAATCCTACAACCATGAATCATAGTAATAACGTATATAATATAACAGGTAGGTAAAACATTAGTACTGTACTACAATAATGTAAATATGATTTTATTGGATTTTATTTTTTATTTTATTTAAAACACCAATATCTTTTAACATTTATTTATTTTGTAGTGTTTTTTTTTTCAGTTCTCCCAGTTATAAAACTCATTAAAACATCACAAATAATTTGTTTTTACTTTATTTAATATATAAGTTATACTAATAATATTGGTTATTTTTTTTATAATTTTAGGTGACAATGCAATTCTCAATTTTGGTAAGCTATCAAGAAAGGTACAGAGTTTACATAGAGAGATAAAGAAACATATTATAAAGTGAATGGTATGGGTGAACACTGGTGTCAGGAGTTCAGTACTGTATACCACTGATGAAAGTTCTCTTTGCTAGATGTGAGCAGGTGGTGAAAAAGTGGTGAAAGCCAAATTGATCATTTTAATTGGTAGGAAAAATGACCAAAGAGCAGGCTAATGGATTGGATGATAGAGTGGAAGGAGAAGGGGAAAATACAACTTTTTGAACTATTTAAAAATATTTAATGTCCTACTTTTTGATAAAGCATTTAGCCAAAATAGTTATCTATATTCCTAACCGAAAGTTTGTTCTCCATCTTCCCTTAAATTGCATGAGGATACTTGTACCATTCAAGCTGAGATACCTTTTATTCCATTTAGGCGTAACAGCTATGAGCGCTCACTGGCTAAACCCAGGGGCCCCAGAGCATGAGCAGCCCAATGCAATTACCCAGCGTTGAACCATAGGCCTTTTTCCCCTGTGTTACGCCACTGCCTACTGTATGTTATAGTGACAAAATTTCTTTGCTACTATCAAATGCCACGTTTATTTTGGTAATTCTCGGATGGGTTAACAGTTAATAATTATGATATAAATATGCTATTTTAAAAAAACAATGAATTTGTTTTAGGTGACAACCTAACAATAAATGGAACAGCTCCATTGCCAGGTATTGTTCATAATTTCTTGTTTTCTACACAGAAGTGATTTGTTTTTATTGCAATACTGTTACATTTTAATGTTTGTTTTTTTATTTGCCTTTCTGTATGTTTAAATTTTATGTGTAGTTTTTCTGTGAATTTGTCTACTTTTGATCCGTCATTTTTAATGTTTCAATCTTTGTAATACAATATTTTCAGACCTTTAATAAATAAATAATTAAGTGTTACAGAAATTCATTCATTTTAAACCCTATTGCACTGTCTTTGATTTTTTTAAATCCAATCAAATGACGTCATGATCAATAAAATCGTTGTATTTCACGATATTATTGCTTTTACTAATCAAGACGTCATTTGATTGGACGTGTGAAAAATATTATTTTCATAAAAGAAAGCATAGATGGTTATCCTATAGTTCTACAATAAAAACTTTTTAGATTTCTTTTGTTTTATGTATGAAAAATGTGTGTTTATTTATCGGCCATCGTTATTGTCGTAGTGTAAATGAGTTTTTACATAATAAAATCTTCCAACTGCTTGCACTTTAATTTGTTGTTGCAGATACAGCACTTTGCTGAAGCTTTGTGCAGGACTATAATAAGTGATTTTTTTCTCTTTTTTTTAAGCTGGTGACAATAGCAGCAGCAGAAGTCAATCAGGTACAGTTCATTATATATTATTTCACCACATGAAATCGGTTCTTGCAGATTTTCTCATCTCATCACATTTTTGTTATACAAGAACACAGATCCGTTTCAAATGTTAAAAAAACTCCCTAAAACAAAGTTTCTGACACCGTATAAGTGTACAGCTTATTGCAGATTTTAGAGGTTTGCTGTCAAATAGGATCTGTGCCCATGCTAATATAGTATAAATTCACTACCTGCTTGCAGCACTTGAATGAATAAACAATAACAATCATAAACTTAATTTTTGTTTATTTTAGATTCAGTAGATAGTGTATATTATTCAGCTGAAGAGGAGTTAAGTGTAAATGATTGTGAGTATATTCTTACTACTAATAGGGTTTTAAGTTTCGTACTATAATCCTAAATAGTAGTACACCACTAACGCACAAATTCAATTCTGGCAGTGTACACTTTTAAAGTTGATTAAATCCCATTTTTTACCTTGTGACTTCATTTTTTTTGTAGGATGCAAAATTACAGAAATACAGAAATATTCCACATTAGTATGGGACTAGCTCTCTCTCCCCTCTCTTACAAGTAGCACTTTATAATTGTATTTTCCAAAATCAGAAAAGTTATGTTCGTAATCCTATGTGATTTGATTGTGGGAATTGATTCCCTCTCAAGCCCATTTAATTGAAAGTATCACCCTAACCATTGGTACTTTAACTATTACCACTACATTATTTTTATATACTGTATATTTAAATTATTTCAAATTTTAGCATGTGCAGCACAAGATCCTCAGCATCGTACGGCCTCCAGTGTTAAAAGATCTGGGAAGTCGCTTCATACAAGGTTATTCAGCCAAGGTCCCTCTAATCTTCCTGATGTGCCTGAATATGTTCTACCTGAATGGTGTTTCCGTAAGCATTTTTAAATATTTTTTTAATATTTTGTAATTTCTTAATTTTATTTATTGAAGCAGAACATACTTTACTTGAAGTGAACTCTATCATTAAAATTTATTCAACTTTTGCATTTGTATTGTTTGCTTTCATAGAGGATGAGGCAAGGGTTGAAGTTGAACACATATCAGAAATATCAATGCATATTGGAAACCAGGTAGCAAGGATTGGTGATATTCTTGGCTTATCTAATGGTGAAGTAGATAACATTAAACATAACAATTCAGATCTATCAGACCAAAATTTTGAAGTTTTAAAGTTGTGGTTGCTAAAGAAAGGTGTTGATGCTACAAAAGGTATCTTTGCTCGTGCTCTTAGTCGGGTTGGATTAGCAGAACTTGCAAAGGATTATTTATGGTCTGACCAAGAATGGAAACAAGGTAGGTTTAAGGTTAATTTTTTCCAGAATCACAATTATATTATTATAAATAAAGGCAAATGTAATTGTAACCAAAGGAGCACCAATTCAGATGCCACAAATTTTATTCAAAAATTCAAGTATAGAAGCCCTGGTTGATGGGTGTTATGACTATTTATTTCACTCCCCAACGCATATACTGTAAACTTACATTACGTAGTGATCGTTACATTACATTACAGTACATTACAAATTTGATATAGCGCTCTTAGAATGAAACCATTATCAAAAGTGATGTACATCGAAATTATGTTCCATAAACTTTTTGGAAAAGAAACGTTTTTTGTTTATATTTAAAGCTATCAAAGTTAGTTTCAGACCGAATTGGCACTGGAAGATCGTTCCATAACCGTGGACCTGAGAAGCCTAAAGACCTCTCAGCAAAGGTTCTCCTGGTTGTTGTGGAAACTTCTAGTGAACGTTCTCAGTTTACTAGAACAAAAGCTAAAATCTACATTGGCTTGTAAAAACATTTTTTTGTAAATATTTGATTATTTTTATTGAAGATAATGAAAATGAGCCGCTATTGAGTTCAGGGACATTAGCTGTTACAAAAGAGAGTGCGAGACAAGACACCTCTGGATCAAACTTACCTGATGTGCATGATCCATCTTCAAGCAAAGATGATCCACCTGAACCTAGTACAAAGTGGTCTGAAGGTAAGAGTTTTAAAGAACTTAATGTATAATTCAATCTTTCCTTTTGAAACTGAAATGTTTGATGTGAATCTTCTTGTAATCTACTTTTATTCCATAGCATAATTGTAAATAACGTTCGCTTGACTTGGATGGTAACAACCAAGTATAATTAATAACATTTTGGAAAGAAACTGGCCACCCTACCACATAATGCCAAGGCTTAGTACAATGAGCTCCTAACAGTTTATTCCCCTACGTCTATCCTACATAATTGTAAGCTTCACAAAAAAATGAGTGTTTTACTATTAAAACATTTTTTAAAATCTACATTGTCTTGTAAAAACATTTTTTGTAAATATTTGATTATTTTTATTGAAGATGATGAAAATGAGCCGCTATTGAGTTCAGGGACATCAGCTGTTACAAAAGAGAGTGCGAGACAAGACACCTCTGGATCAAACTTACCTGATGTGCATGATCCATCTTCAAGCAAAGATGATCCACCTGTACCTAGTACAAAGTGGTCTGAAGGTAAGAGTTTTAAAGAACTTAAAGGACAACTTGACTGAGGACCATATTTTTACAACGTATTAGGGATGTACATATGATTTCAGAACAATCACAAGATTAAGGATATCGCCGCACGTGCTCCCCGTACAGCCGTCGCCGTAAATTGCTGTGACGTCACAGATGCATCGCAAAATCTACTTAATGAGTCCAGATAAGCAAAAGAAAAAAAAAAAATTGCCAGACTTTGCCAGAAAACTCAGACATAAATTTTGCGATGCATCTGTGACGTCACAAATTTACGTCGACGGCTGTACGGCGAGCATGTGCCAAGGCTTAGTACAACGAGCTCCTAACAGCTTCTTCCCCTACGTTCATCCAATATAATTGTAAGCTTCACAAAAAATGGCTGTTTTACTATTGAACCCTTTATTTATTTTTTCATGGCCAAACACACCTACTGTGAATATGTAAATATATTTATCAATTATATTGGCCAATTATATTGGCTGATTTATTTTTTTCAGTGAGATTTTTAAATAAAGATAATATTTTGTTTTATAGGAGATTTTGATGGAAAGGACTGGAGGGAAGAAAGCACATGGCAAGAGATCTTGGATATTATGTTAACACTTGTAAACATATTTAGGTTCAAGCAAGATTTCACTGCACTAAAATTATTTTGCAGTGCTATAAAGTTAAAACAACCCGCTCTTGAAAATGTAAAAAGCTGTCAATATTTTAAAGAGGAGCATGATTTGAATATAACAGCTTTATCAATGTTGGAAGATTCACAGTTTAGAAACCTGAAACCCATAAATGTACCAAGTGAATCTGATTCTTTATTCTATACTGCATCTTTCTTGTACAATGGTTCATATAATCATGTCCTTGAGTTTAAAGTACGTACTATAATTGAGATGGTTTGTCACAAAGATAACTATTTGAAAAATGGTGCACTTATCCGTTATTGTAAGAAGTTCGGGTGTTACAGCGGGATAGATAGAAAGAGTTTCTTTCAACGTTCAGTCATATGTTTATTAAGTGATAAATTCCCAATGGCACTATACTACTTATTGCACAGTCTACCCGGAAACCCATTCTATTTGTTCGGTGTAGCGTCTGTTTTAAACTGCACTTTGCATTACATTTATCCTGATAGGTATTCATCAAAACTGAATGCAAAAAATATACTTATCACTCCACATAAAAAGATCGAAAATCCAGCCACAGTTTTTGTTATGGGATACATATATGAAGAAACATCATATATGCCTCTTCTTAAAGCATCATAAAGCAAATAACTCTTGTTCAAATCCCATACAGTAGTATTTGTATCTGTTTCATAAAAACAGTTTTAGGTAGGAATATGTGTATGCTTCTTAAAGCATCAGAAGTAAATATTTAAAGCAAATAACTGCTAAAATAAAATCCCATACACTACAGTAGAGTAATATAACATCAAAGAGTCTGTGTAAGTAGGCATTAACAATTCTAAAAATTCCGAAAGCAAAATTATTGGAAAAATTTCATCTGGTTTTACAATAGGTATAACAAGGAATTCATTTTGTAAAAACCATTAAATTATAATCGAACTTAGAGAACGTTTCGAAACCTGGCAGGTTTCATTCTTAACTGGCGTTTCATCGTCTGGCGTTGTTTATCCTATGATGACGATGAGTTGGTAAGGCGCCACCAATATGTCCAAAAGCCAACAAGTAAATTACAATTGTTAGTTCATTTTAAATAATCAAATGCTTATATTTGGTTTGTAAATATGTATATTGTATTTGCCTGTAGAATTAGTATATGTGTGAAGGATAACTTGTGCTTTAATGCTTTGGGTTTAAAGGTTTAATCAAAAACCATCAAAGCTCATCGAGAAAGACAGTTGTCTCAAAAGATGTTGTATTCCAGAACTGTTTTATATAAAATGATGAGTGTGATAGTAAACTGCGTATGCCAATGGTCTTTCAATTCATAATCGGTCTTTCAATTCATAATCATTCTTTCAAAAGCATGCACTAAAAGATTGTAGAATGATAGTTTTAAAAATGTTTAATAATGGTTTGTTAATTTACTCATTTTAGCCTTGTATAATTTGACTAATTTTGACTGCTTTGTGGGATTTTAATTGATAAATAGATTATACCTTGAATACTAAATGCTGCTTTTAGGAAATAAGACATATAATAGACATATTCTGATGTAAGAGGTTCTGAGACAAAAAAGTTATTTTGTACTTTAAATGGCAATGGTAATTTTTAAGTATATTTCTATTATTTCCCTGTAAGAAACTCCCATTCAATTGCACCATATTCAGAGTGAAAAAAGAGTTAATGTCTAACAGAACACATGTCTAATGGTAGAGTATATGAAGCAGAAGAAGAAGTCACAGTTTGACAACTTTTTCCACTCTGATGTGTGTTTTCTCATTAACTATTTATACATTATTTGCTTCATAGATTTTCTCTCTTTCCTTTAAAATCTTACTTCATTGTACAATACTGTTTTTTATGTAACCATTATTAAATTGATTGTAAATAAAATTTAAAGAAAGAACATTTTATAACTACCTACTAATAAAGATATTTTGAATTTTAATGTTGTATCTGTTTCATAAAAACAGTTTTAGATAGGAATATAGAAAAAGAATGTTGTGTTTTATGTGTATGTAATTTTACATTGGAACTGTTTACATATGATTGAAGATATTGGTCTAGTTATTGTAAGGAGCATTTGTTTTAAAATAATCAGTGTAATTTTTAAACAAAATATAATGACAGTTGATAAATTAGAATTTTACTGTAAATAACTGAATACTAATATTTTAAAACATATTTATATATATCGTAATCTATAATAGATTAACATTTTTTTTAACTTATTAATAATAAAGTACTATATGTGTACACCTCTTAGAGAGGTGCTCAGGTTGTTGAATATGATGTTAAGTAATTGTCTATGTAAGATATTTATAATAATAATATTTATTCACTTTGACCAAAGATTGGATCGAAAGACCTGAAAAATTAAAATTTAAAGCAAAAAAATGACTAAAGTCAATGTGTTTGGTTGAATTTAACTGTTTGTTTTGTCTTTTTATAAGTGACAAATATATTTGTTTTATAACCATCATCATCATTTTTCTTGTTTTTTGGGGGGACAATGAATTTTTAAATAAACATACATTTTTCAAAGACGTTATAATACGTTTTTACATATCGTCAATATAGACAATTTAAAGAAGCATCTTTCAGTTTAATAAACATGTTTTTTTTGCCAAATTAACATTCGATCCAATCTGCGCTGTATCCCCTCGTCGGAGAGCCTATCTGCCCCCACTCCCCGTCTGGGAAACGCGAGTACTTTTTCGTCGGGGAATATGATATACAGTAAAAATCATTCGCTTTCACTTCGTATAACTTCAGCGTCTAGAACAACCGCGACGTTCCATTTTTTTTAGTAAGTCGGATCCCGAGCGGAGGGCTATTGCACTTTATATGCATGCGTTATTGCCAGCGATCTAATAAACAATGAATAGGTACGCACTTGTCTGGCGGTTCCCCTTTGTACGAATTGTTTAACATTGGGCCTGCTCCATTGCGGTTTACGTGTGATATCATGTTCCATCCAGGGACCAGAATGTGTACTGTACTAGTTACTTTCCAGGCGAAGTTTACAGCCGCGTCATGTCAGTCGTGTACTGTGTATCGACGTACGCAATACAGCAAAAGGGTACGAATAATGTTGGCGATCTATTGTTCGTATATATGTCCGATTAAAAAGTTGCTTAAACGGTAAAATTTCGATTTACCAAATGATACGTCTATGGCTTGATAAAAAATATGATTAATTTTGTTAGCTGGTATAAAAACTGCGATATCTCCGTGAAAATTTACTCGATTTTTAAACGGTTTTTTCGAGAAAAAAGCTCAAAGAACAATGAACAACTGCACAAAGGTCATGCTTCACTATTAGTCCAGGAGTATTAGACTTTGAGGTAGAAATAAATATGCTAAAGCTGAATTTTTCAGGATAGGTCCCTAATGTTGTCTGAAACAACATACTAAAAGTCCCCGGGTTTCCCCGTTGTGCTTCTACCCGATTGGGCCATTTTTCAAAATGGCGGCCATCTTAAAATTATTTACCATATGTTGACAACCAGTAGGTGTAAGTAAACAATCTTGGTGTCAAAATACTCAGAAGACCCATATTTATATTCACTGTAATGGAAAAGTTTAACAAAAAATGGTCAGAAATGCCTGTTTTGACCTTTGACCCTAAATTTGGATTATCTCAATATCTCATCAACGACTGGCCGTAGAGACGTCAAAGTTGTCCCAAATTATTCAGAATGCCCAACTTTCTATTCACTTTAATGAAAGAAAAACACTAAATTCCTTTAAAAACCTTCTATTCTGACCTTTGAACTATTGACCTAAGCATATTTTAATTTTATAGACATCTTGGTGATCGATAGGAGTACACAAGCGAAATTGGTGTCAAAATACTCAGAAGACCCACATTTATATTCACTGTAATGGAAAAGTTTAACAAAAAATGGTCGGAAATGCCTGTTTTGACCTTTGACCATAAATTTGGATTATCTCAATATCTCATCAACGACTGGCCGTAGGGACTTCAAAGTTGTCCCAAATTATTCAGAATGCCCAACTTTCTATTCACTTTAATGAAAGAAAAATACCAAATTCCTTTAGAAACCTTCTATTTTGACCTTTGAACCATTGATCTGGTCATATTTTATACCAAAATTGTATAGAAATCTTGGTGATCGATAGGAATAGGAATTTGGTGTCAAAATACTCCAAAACACCCATGTTTCTGTTTACTCTTATAGAAATAATGTACTGAATGCGATTGAAAGTGTTTTGACATTTGACCCTAATAATTACATTTTAATGAGAATTAGTCTATTTCGTGCCTAGCTTACCTGTATAAACCGACAATAGCCCGTGCTCTCCAGAGGGAGGGCTTAGATGCAAAAAGTTAAATTTAAGTTGACATAAAGATAGACAGAATCTAACAATTCATCAGTATGGCCATTGCCATGAGAGGTAAAATTCATTCCAAATTGCTCAGATGCTAAACAGACAAACCAAGCCCCAATTTTAAACTATATATATATGATACATTTTACTGTCTGTTTGGGCTTTAGCCTGTTTTCACTTCTTTTATTCATTAGTAACCAAACAAATTTTATTATTTATTTATTATTTAAGGTTAGAAATTAGTCCTCCAAAAAATGCCACGCCTTCTCTATATGGCTAATGTCCATGTTTAAACTTTGGAGCTACACCAATTCTGAAATGTTTCCTCTTCGGCAGTGTCATTTAATATATAGCAGAGACCACTACTGGTTGATTTGACACACACTTATTGGTAAAATTGGTTTTTTTTTTTCAATTGAGCTGCACTATTACATTTCTTTGTGTATATAGGTCTGGAGTACATAATTCATCTTATAACATTTTTTAAATTGTCTAAAACTGCACACTGTACATAGTCACCCACCCAACCATTTATCAAGGTCTCAGTCTAAGTCTCATTTTAGGCTCTAGTCATACCTCCGATTCTTATCTGATATGATGCAATTTAATTTTAAAAGAATTATTGCATTTATCTTTAAGATGTGAACATTTTTCTCTGTTTTTTTCCAATCAAAATTCTCTAAAAATCGAAAATACTTCAGGACTATAATTATGATGGTTAATAAAATAAGGGCATGAAAATCTGTTGAAGACCATAACAACTTTACAGTGACAATTTTTTATAATTCATCTTGATAGATTTGTAAGAGTTTCATATTGTATTTTATTATTTAGGTGATTTGTCAAATGACACATTGTGACCCTTTGATACCTGAAATTATGGCCTCATATCTATATTGATGAATAGCATTATTCGTCCATCGGACATTTTTTTCTGGGCTGTTTCGGATAAATTTGACATCTCATGGCATGATGAATGGTGTGATATGTCCATCATGCTATTTGGGACTTAAATTATTAAATTATAATGTAGTGATTAAAGTCAAAGGTAAAAAAACATGGGTGTTTAGAAATATTTTGACAACAAATTCGCTTATGTATTCCTATCGATCACCAAGATTTCTATATATTTATGATATAAAATACTGTATTGGCCAGATCAATAGTTCAAATGGCAAAATAGGTGGTTTCTAAAGGCTTTTAGTATTTTTCTTTAACTACAGTGAATAGAGAGTTGGGCACTCTTCTTAATTTAGGACAATTTTGAAGTCTCTACGGCCAGCAGTTGATGCGGTATTGAGATAACCCAAATTTAGGGTCAAAGTTATAAATTTTTAAACCAATTTCGTATCCTATCGATCACCAAGATGTCTATAAAAATAAATATGCCTACGTCAATAGTTCAAAGGTCAAAATAGAAGGTTTCTAAAGGTTTTTAGTATTTTTCTTTCATTAAAGTAAATAGAAAGTTGGGCATTCTGAATAATTTGGGACAACTTTGAAGTCTCTACGGCCAGTCGTTGATTAGATATTGTGATAATCCAAATTTAGGGTCAAAGTTCAAAACATGCATTTCCGGTCATTTTTTAAAAAACTTTTCCATTATAGTGAATATAAATATGGGTCTTCTGAGTATTTTGACACCAATTTCGCTTATGCACTCCTATCGATCACCAAGATGTCTATAAAATTAAAATATGCTTAGGTCAATAGTTCAAAGGTCAGAATAGAAGGTTTTTAAAGGAATTTAGTGTTTTTCTTTCATTAGAGTGAATAGAAAGTTGGGCATTCTGAATAATTTGGGACAATTTTGAACTCTCTACGGCCAGTCGTTGATAAGATATTGAGATAATCCAAATTGATGGTCAAAGGTCAAAACAGGCATTTCCGGTCATTTTTTTAAAAACTTCTCCATTACAGTGAATATAAATATTGGTCTTCTGAGTATTTTGACACCAAAATTGTTTACTTACACCTACTGGTTGTCAAAATATGGTAAATAATTGTTAAGATGGCCGCCATTTTGAAAAATGGCCCAATCAGGTTGAAGCACAACGGGGAAACCCGGGGACTTTTAATATGTTGTTCCAGACAACATTGGGGACCTATCCTGAAAAATTCAGCTTTAGCATATTTATTTCTACCTTTGGCCCTTTTTTTGTCTAATACTCCTGGACTATATGATGTATTAGAAACTACTGCGCAACCTCTGTTTACTTTTCTTGTCACCGATGTCATGCCTGGCTTCTTCCTTAATTAGGGTGTTACGTAATCAGAGCCGACTCTGCAGCGAGCTGCATGGGTGTTCTTCAAAGGATCGTTATGGGAAGTTTATTACCCTATGCTTAAGCACTACCGCACAGCGTGATACTAATTGGATTAACTGGATAGCTAGGCCGTGTTGTGCCTCCTCTTATTCTTTACTCCATGATTTAATCATGGAGCTATAACATTTTATAGCTCCATGATTTAATGTACTATTTCTGACTTGTTGCATGTAGGCCTAATTATGTTATCTCCTCCCACGACAATGGGTTTCGTAAGATAAAATGCCACCTCATCATTGGTCGATCGTTTTAACAGAAATGCAATTGTCACTCCTGTTTTGTAGCGGTAAAGAGAAGACACTTGAATGTTTAGGCCTATTATATACTAACAGGAAGTATTCGAAACTCACTGACAGCCGGATACTGATCACGTATAGGCCTATAACAATTTTTTTTACAAAACGATGTGCGCTGAGAAGAGTGACATTTTATTAGGCCTACATAAAATGCATATTCCAGTATTTTTATAAATTATTATATAGTATTGAATCGTTTTATTTCAATTTAAAAATAATATAATAAAATTCTTATTCTTAAGCGCTACTGTGGGATTTATTACGAAGGCTCGTAAGTAGGCCTATCTGAAGGATATAATTTTATCTCTGCGAAATAGATTCGGCAGGGGCATTAGGACTAAAATTATTATTTTAAACTTCCACAAAAACATGAACAAAGTGGCAATCAAAAACAAAATTATATATTGCTTAAATAAAGTATAAATATTGTTGGCATAACCATAATAAATAATATGATATTTTAGAACCTGACGCAACTTTATCTAGGCCTACGGTAGTTATTTACAGATTAAGCAATCAAGAAGGATTTAGTCTCAGGGCCTACCCGGATATAACAAGATTATGTTATCGATCTACACTAGGCCTACAGTTTATTTATTTATTTTGGGGGGGGGGGGGGGTTAGGTGGTGCGGTTTTACATAATCCCGAAACATTATAATATTGTATTTTAACTAATGAGCTTATAATTTAACGTATTCATATAAATCCAAAAGCAAATTACTGAAAAATATGACAGTGTTACATTTATTTTGCGGTTGGTCATTTTGGCGTTTCATACGTCGGGTTGAGAGAAACGGAGACGTCACACCGTATAAATTGTGTCGTCATCATGCATCCGAGTCGACATACGTCACATCATCCATATAAAACATCATGTCTGATGTCATCACTCTCTCATCAATGACATAACAAAATGAGCGAAGATAAGCTAGGCCTAGGCTAGGTGTGTGTCGCCGTTCTTGTTTTTATGTGATGAAATCCTAAGCCTTTAAGTCGTATTAAATGGAATTGTCATATTTTACTATCCCTATTATATTTGTATTTATTCAATATTCTATCATTTTAGCGAGTCCAGTTCAAATTAAGGTAGGTGTAAATAATCAAATCCGACCAAACTAGGCTAGGCCTATAGGCCTAGTAGAGGCTATAGGCTAGGCCTACCCCTTACTAAGAAGGCTCGTATGGGGCTTAAAGTATTATGACTAGCGTAGGCCTAGACTAGTCTTTGCCCAATCGGACTAGGCGTAGAGTACTAGGCCTAGTCCTACTACTATCCTAGGTTTAGGCGGAATACTATGGCATAGATAGCTAGGCCGTGGCATGATCAGGTTAATTGTTAGTAAATAAATCAGTTATAATTTTGGCTGAATTTAGCCTGTGCCGACTGACTTGACTGACTGGCAAATTTAGGCCTAGGCCTAGATGGTTTTGGTTGGGATGGTTGGTACCAAACTTATGTGTTCATTCGAATAAGATACAAATAAGACTAGACTGTAGGCCCTAGTGTATTAGTTTTATTTCATGATTTATATTGTATTATTTATCATGAGTGTAATTGAAAACAAATGTTTTTACTGTAGGCCTAGGCCTATGTGACAAAAAAAATAAAAAAAATTTAATTTTTATCACATACAACAGTAAAAAAAAGCTTTGCCAATCCATGCCCAACAACATCATGCTTTGTAATTACAGTACTTAACAAATTCCATAAACAGAATTTTGTACAAATCCACTTTTAAAAAACCTGTTACACAATATAAAACTATTGTTTTTTTTTAAAGTTTTTATTTGGTACGCTATTAATAAGTCAGAGTATAGTGATCTATTGTATTAAATATCAACTCTATTATTAAATATATCAACTCCGATATAGTTATTACATTTCAATGACACAATTAAATTAATGTATTATGTGTGGTAATGTTTTAGAACATTTTTTCATTATTAAAACCACATATGCTGATGTTACGATTTGATTGACAAACCACGATACAAAAGTTAAAACAAAAATACACATTAGAAAAACCACCTGGAAAGGAAACGCCCACAGTACATTGCTCACTGACAGGATATGCTTTAACCTAAGTACTGTTTTAAAGCTCTGTCTACACTATCTCAAACTAGTTTTGAAAAAAAAAGTGTGATGTGCCTAAATATGGTAGTGATATATCCAAATATGGTAGTGATATATCCAAATATGGTAGTGATATGACATCATCATATCCATATATGGGCACATCAAATGTTTTTGTCACATAAAGTTTGATAGTGTAAACAGACCTTTTGAAACATGAATGTATAAAAAACACACAATCATAAATATTTGATAGGCTAGTTATTTTTCGAGGCATCAATTATGAAAAAAAAATACATCGTAGATAACAGTTATTTACAACACTTATAATATAAACTATCCTCGCCATTTATTAAAGATGTATTGTCCCCCTGAAAAATGTTTGACTTTTCTTTTGTTGAATATGCCATTAATTGTCACATAATATTAATAGTTATCCACTTAAATGACCAAAAATTGGATCTAACCAAAATTGATTTACCTGAAAACACTGTAATTTAAAGCAAAAAAATTCGCTGCCAGCCAATGGATTTTTGGTTGAATTTTAACCATTTATTATGTTATTAAATTAAAAACATTTTTTTGTTTTCGTTTTTTTTTCTATGGAACTTTATTAATACTACAAATTAACCTATTCAAAGTCTGATTTATAATATTAAATGGTTAATGTATCCAATGAACTATAAAAAAATCATTAAATGTTCAGTTTTTTGGAAACTTTCTGTTGACTGATCAGCGTTCGAAAACCCAACCCAACCCAATGTAGTGTGCGTTGTATAATAATGTTCTACTTCGCTACCAAAATTGAAACGCTGTTTTAAAGCCTATCCTCCTGGCCTTCAAGAAGAAACAGATTATTTAAATTTACTAAAAAAAATATTTGACATTAGAAAAGTAAAAATAATGAATTTTTTGTTGTTGGAGAGAATATTTCATTTGTTAAAAAATTGTAATGATTGCCTTCTAAATTTGTTTCTGTTTAAAGTTATCTTTATGATTACAATTTCACAAACCTTGACCTTATTGTGTGTGTCAAGTTATAATAAAAGAAATTCCTTCTAATTGTTCGTTATGACCACAAGATACACAAGGGATAGGAACATGTATTGTTTAAGCTTCAATAGAAATCCCTAATACGAATGAACCTGTTAAATACGATTTGATATGAATGCACACAAGCCTGTATGAAAAACAAAATATTCTTTGCTGAAAAATAGTTTTAAATAAAATTACTATATATTATTAAAATTACCAGCGTTTGCAATTGTAACACCTGGTCTGCCAGCCAATGGCCAGTTAATGTGTGGCGGACCAGCTATATACAGTACTGTAGTCAAATAATGAATCCACTTGGCCAGTTAAAATTTCAGTAAAAATCTTATAAAATAACAATAATTTTACTCAATACACCTCTTCACATTTTCCTTACACAATATTTCACACCTGAACTATGTAATTAAGATTTCTTTTCTGTACCTCGTTTTCATTTTTCAGGATCAGGAATGTTCATTATTTTTGTTGTTAATTGGAGGTCTCCCTAATGTATGCCCATATTCTGTGACCAGTAAAAGAAGTGTCTAACGGGAGACCTCTGTACAGTAGAATTTTAATTTTCTGTTTAATATTTTTATACTGTTCTTATTAAAGTTTATTTCGTTTTTTTTTCATCATGCAAAACTAACATTTTTTCCGATTTAAATACAGTAGAAGTCCTCTTCACAACCCCTCAATTTAGGGGACATTTTTCTATTAAATGGGCGAGGGTCAATATTCTGTATAATACTACAGCCAACCTCTATTCAAGGGACACCCTGATGAAAAAGAGACATCTTGGAAGGTCCCGAAGGAGTCTCCTTAATAGGGGTTTATTATTAAAACTTTCAGAAGATCAGGACTTTTTTTCCCCAAGCTAACACATTTTTAACTAAACTTGATTTATTGTATTGACAGACAGCACATTTTTTTTATGGTACAGTAAATACAAAAAAAGAGAAATACTGTACTCAAAAGGTTTTTCAACTCTTTTAACAATCATACATTACATAACACTGTAATTAACAGCAACATGGGTATTTCCTAATTGATAAATTTATTATGATGACTCATAATCATTCCAATCATAAAATCTGGTTCCAAAGGTCAGATAGTGGATTTCTACTGTACTACTAATACTAATTAATCAAGAGCTTTATTTGAATTTTGACAAGTTTACTATAAATAATGTTTTGCCTATGTCAATTACTTATTTTTATTTTGGGTTACTTACACAGGTGAAAAGAGCAAACATCTGCGACAATGTTGAATGCCTTCCTGGATACCAGTGTTGCGAGGGAGGTAGAGACGCTTGTGGTGGAAATGAGTGTGAACCATGTATAGGTAATTTGATATTTACAATTTTATAATCTTATCTAACATTTCAGATGATTACCCCTGTTAATATATACCTAAGCTAAGCAATTCAAATGACAGTAACCAGTGTATTAAATTGTTTTTACTGGACATGAAGTCTGGAATAAATTCTTCTTAGCTGCTTTCACATCGCGCCCAGATTTGGTCCGGTGCCTTGAAAAAATTATCATAGAAATTGGCTTCACACCAAATTTGTATGATTTTAATCATTTTAATCCGTACTTGACTCCAAATTATATTTCTTCACTGAAATCATACATTTGTATTCTTTTGACCAATCAACAGCGATTATGAATGACCTCGCTTGATAACAGATAACCGTATTCATGTTCTATGTGAAAGCATGCACAACGTTCGCAATATTTTCCTCAGGGCACCGGACCGAATGCAGACGCGATGTGAAAGTAGATTATAGTCTACAGGGCTATCCAGGAATTATCTAAACTCAGGCTGCCTACTGGAATTGGGATAATTTTACGCTGGCATCCACAGAAATAAATGTACCTACCTATTTACAGGTACCTACCTATGTACCTACCTACTTAAGTGTCTACCTTGTCATCTGCCATTTGGAAGGTCCATGAAAGTCTTCTTTCTCCACACTTCTCTATTTAGTGCTTCTTCTTTTAGTTCCATTTATGTATTACTACTAGCATAGCTACTGTATCTTTCCTTGTTTTACTTTACTTGTATCTTCCTTTTATCTACCAATTATAATCCTTCCTATATATCAATTATAATATTTCCTGCGTAAAAGAATACATGTGTTCAATATTGTTGAGTTTATTCACTGCCCTTCTCAAAGATAGAAACCCTATTCACAAGCACAAACAAACTATAAGCCCTACACAAAATGATGTACACAACGTCTTCTATCGTTTTTTTGCCATGACCTCTGACAGAATTTGAACCCAAGAATCTGTAGCCAATCATCAACCCCACTTACATTTCTATTTAAATTATTGTCTTATCTCAATAGATGGAACATTCTCATCTGGTAAAGTTGGAGAATTTTGTGAAAATTGTCACAATTGTCTCCATGGCGAAGACAAGATTGAGGAGTGTACTCGTGCAAAAGACACGGTTTGTAAGTGTCCATATGGAAAATACATCACCAGCTTTAGCACATGCGTACCGTGTGACGAATGCAATGAAAAAGATTGTAAAATAGTATGTAACACAACAACAACACCACCAAAATCAACGCCAACACCGCTAAAAAAGTCCACAACACCTGGTAAGTTTCAATCGATTAGGAAATCATTCTCAATTTGGCAACCAAAACTAATTATATGATGATCAGGAAAACATTGTGGTTGTTTAGAAAATTGAGAAATATACCTCAAATGTAGTTTAACAAATACAACTTAAATTTATGTTAATTTATGTTAATTTGAACAACACAACAACTCTGATCTTCACTACACTACCTGGATTTGTGAAAACATAATTTTTAATAATTCGATCATTATTTGGACTATGTAATTTATTTTTATTTATTACTTTTCACAGCTAGAACCACTGTAATGACAACACCGAGTCAAACAACATCCACGTCTATACCACCTACCACCGATCTCCAAGAAGAGGGTTCATCGTGGAAGCATGTATACCTTGTGCCAATTATTGGCTCTCCAGGTAAGGCTCCCCTTAATGTTATGTCGATTTGTGCTTATCAATTATCTAGTGGCATGACAACTGTGTTACTATCAGTGAATTACAATCACCTCTTGTATTGTGCACACGTAGAGTATATAAGCTCATTCATGCTTTTAAATTTTGTTGAGTGGAATAATTCGGTAATAAGGACCAAAATTTAGTGCATGAGAATTACACCAAGCTAGTCACCTAGCTTTCGTGGCTCAGTCCTTATTCTGTGCCTACTACATTCTGTTTTATTGAATTTTTTTTTTTTTAGTTTTGGTTTTCTGGGCGAATGAGTTTTTTTTTTGTCTTAACAAAACCCCAGATAAACCCAGATAACTATAAATGATCACACATCTAAAATAAGAACATTCAGTTCCTGGGTGATTTTTTAATGTACTGTATTTGTTATTCTTGTTTAATATTTTTAGTGTTTGTTATCTTTGTTATTGGCGGTTTATGCATCTGTGCTAGAAGGAGTTTGTGCTGCTGGACTAAGAAATCTCGAGAATTTTGGGCAGATTATTGTCCCTGTTGCTGTAAGTTTCTTATGTATAGATTTACCGAAGATTGTTTATGAAGTATTAAGGCCCTGATTTTTAGATTTATTAACAGGTTAAATTATGCCTGACGGATTTAAGGAGTATTTTTTCTAAAAGCACTAAATTCTTCAGCCAATAAATGCTTATAATCTTTACTTCAATAAACAGTTTGTGAACATAAATTTGAAAACATCAGTTTGACCCAACTAAAATGTTATTCTTCTGTATTTTATTAGAAGAACCAAAAAGTTGTATACAGTATAATTATCAATATTTTGATTTTAGGCAAAACAAATGAAATTGAAGGTGGAAATGAAGGAATTGCTGTCTCCCAGGGTAATAAGAGATCTACCATGTGTAATATTCTAGCAGGTAAAAATATAACTGATTTTATTATAAGTTTTACTAAACAAGTTTTTTACTAGTTTGAACAAATGTGTGTTTCAAATGCAATTTGTATTTTTGTTTCTTCTTCCTTTCTTGGAAAATGTATGACTAGATTCAATAATAAACATTTTGATGTTGTTTCAATAGTAAAGCAGCTCAACAACTTTGTTTGTTTATTTTTATTATAGGGTGTTGTATAACAGTCCAACAAACGGGTAAATATATAATTAGGTGATCATTTAGAATAAAATGATCACCTATTGTTATTGTATAAAATCTTTATTATTATTTTTTTTTTTTTTATTATTTTTTTTCTTTTTATTGTTTCTGTACACTATTTTGTGTAACAATTATCTCAAAAAGTTTAATGTCAATGATTACAAAAATTTCAGAATATCTTTCAAATAATACAACTTAATCCTAATAAGCTTTCCAGCGTGATCACTCATCCGTGACGACATTTATACGCCATTTTGCGAAATCACATTATCAATCATATCTCCATAATTCATTATCACATATTAATGAAATTCACTACACGTCAACTTCAGATCAAGGGTAAAAATATTAGCAAATAAAAACGCACGCGCACGTAGGTTCATGCGCGTGATATCGCGCGTTAAAAATTTAAAACGCTCAAAATTAAGTTTTGATCAATTTAGAGCATGAATTAGGCCATTTGCGTGTTTCAAAAAATTACTGCGCAAAAATGCGTTTTTGCGTGCGCGATACTTAAAAAGCGTAAAAAATATGAATTTTTTTTACAAATCTCATTCTACTCACCATCCTTAGTACATTCACCAAATTTGAGTCAGTTCCGACTTAAAATAACGCTATACGAGCACGTTAAAAATGACAAAATGCGCACATTTATTTTACAAAAGTTCTGAAAATGGTAAAAAATAAGTCTTTTTTAAAATGAAAATAATTCTTCAGAATGCAAGATGACCCCCGATTTTTTTAACTTATTCTGGAAGCCATTGAGTTGTAGATATGAATTCATGTACACATTTTACGTACAAAATGTTTTGACGTCATCAAATGGCCACTTGAATTTAAAAATTAGGATTTGTTATCTTTTTGTGTAGATTATCACATTCAACAGAGCGCATCTTGGTTATGTGTGCTCGAATTTCACACAACTTTCAGTATGTGCTTGCTTAATTAATTATCTTTATCATGAGTTGACACTACCTTCATTTTAATGACGTCATCACGCGTAAAAACTTAAATAACGTAGGCCGTGTAATTTCACCTTCGCAGTAAATTTGAATATCTTACAGCTCTTCAGAATTGAAGGTTACCTTGATGATTATAATTTATTATGAAAGCTGATAAAATGTAGATATTAATTCATATAAAAATTAAGCCTATCGGATGTTGTGACGTTAACATATGGCCAGTTGAAGTGAAAAAGTAGTTTTTTCATATTTTTCGTCAAAGTTATACACAATTCAAAGAGCGCGCACAGCGCTTCTACGTGCCAAATTTTTTTCCAAATCTTATATTTTTTTGCTCAATTAATTATCTTTCGAAATTGTTATCTTAAAGTTTAGTTTGATAACGTCATCATGCCAAAAAATTAGAACATGTGTCCCGTAATTTCACCTATGCTACACTGTATATAGATATACAGTATATACTGTACATATTGTATATGGCATATAGGCACAACTCAGCACTATAAGCATATAATAGGATGGCATACATCAACATTTTCCGATCGTATGTTAACGTACGTGCATGTTTAAAAAAAAATTAATTTCAGTAAAATGATAAAAATGATCACCTATAATTCGTCAAAGTGACGAATTAAATTCTAGTTTTTTAGTTGTAGTTACATACACTATTAATCATTTTCACTGTGTGTGGGAGAGATGAAAAATAGTGCCACAGTTTGATACAGAGTAGGGGCTATCAGTAAAAATTCTACAAGGCAGTACTGTAAGTAAGGATAACAATGTATTAGAAGACTGGAAATGAGCAAGATATACGGATTCAGGACTACTGTAAAGGTGGAAGATCAAAGATACTGTACTTGATTGCTTGATTGAGATTATGCTGTTATTTACAAGACTGGTAAAATGTGTAGGCTAGACATTTCATTAATACATAGTCATAGACTGAGATTGTGGTGATATCTAAAAAGTTGCAGAACATATCACAAAGCATAATAATGAATAGGAAATAGTGTAGAGGAGGGAAGAAAATGTGGAATATGGCATCATACTTAAAAACAATGTAAAATTCCTGCTTTGAATATCAATAAGATATAGAATAAATATATATATATATGGTGTATATTTTTATTTTGTTGTATTGTATCTTTGCTGACGCCTATGTAAAAATGGCATTAGGCATAAATATACATTTCTAATATTAAATTTGGTTTAAAAAAATGTCATAAAATTGTAATTTTTGTTTTTTAAGGGGCTGGAGACAATGCAGGTATAGGCTAGTCAATCTAGCATTTTGAGTGAAACAAATTGCAAACAGAGATTTTTTTTTTTTAAATGGTTACATATGATAAGGTGATTATTTTTTGAGCATCACACCTGTGACACTCATCCCGAAGGTATGCAAATTAGGTTAAATATGCAAATTAGGGTAAAATTACAGGGTTACCATATCTTAAAAACTACTAATCGTACAGAGTTCATTTTTGCACAGTCTGGTTCAGAATATATATATTTATATTTGCTCTAATGAGACATTTTACAAAAAAATGTCCGGAAGTACCAAATTTTGACCCTTGACCCCATTTCTCAATATTTACATAAATATGTGATTAACATGTCTGTAGAGACTTTATTTTGTACTCAATGACTTGGATATTGTTTTTCAATACCCACCATAGAACTGTATTATAATTCCCAAAATCACACCTCCGTCACGCACCTCTAAAGTATGCAAATTAGTAGTACAAGTAATATTAAATATGCAAATTAGGGAGTGAAATTACAGCGTTGCCATATCTCGAAAACCGCTAATGCTAGAGTGTTGATTTTTTCACTAAAATATTTAAAATATGTATATTTATATTTGCTGTAATAAAACATTTTACAAAAAAATGCCCGGAAGTATGACATTTGACCTTCGACCCCATTTCTCAATAATTACATATATACAATGAAACTAAAATGTCTGTAGAGACTTTGTTTTGCCCTCAAATGACTCGGATACAGGTTTCTAATAGCCAACATAGGAATGTTTAGTAAATCTCAAAATCACACCTGTATCACTCACCTTTAAAGTATGCAAATTATTAGTACAAGTTATGAAATATGCAAATTAGGGGGTGAAATTACAGGTTCCTATATGTATCGAAACCGCTAAGGTAGAGAGTTGATTTTTTCAAAAACTTGTTCAGAATGTACATATTTATATTTGCTCTAATGAAACATTTTACGAAAAAATGACCGGAAATACAACAATTGACCCTTGACCCTATTTATCAATGTTTGCATACATAATGCCACTAAAATGTCTGTAGATAATTTTTTGGACTCAAATGACTCGGATACAGTTTTCCTATCGTCAGCATAGGACCGCTTTGTAATTCCCAAAATCACATCTTTGAAAGTATGCAAATTATTAGTACAAATTACTTGAAATATGCAAATTAGGGGTGAAATTACAGTCTTCCCATATCTCGAAAACCATTAATGCTAGAGAGTTGATTTAAATTCAGAGTTGATTCAGAATGTACATATTTATATTCGCTCTAATGAAACATTTTACGCAAAAATTGTCGGAATTATGACATTTGACCCTCGATCCTATTTCTCAATATTTTCATATAATGCAACTAAAATGTCTGTACAGACTTTGTTTTGGCCTCAAATGACCCAGATACAGGTTTTCTATAGCCAGCATAGAACTGTTGAGTAATTCTCAAAATCACACCTCTGTTACTGCTTGAAAGTATGCAAATTAGTATAGTAGTACAAGAAAGTTGCCATATCTCTATCGGTCATTAGCGTTTTCGAGATACATAAGGCAATTCACTGTAATTTGCATATTTCATATAGCTTGTACTACTAATTTGCATACTTTCGAGGTGCTTGACTTATACTGGCTATATAAAACCTGTATCCGAGTCATTTGAGGCCAAAACAAAGTCTGTACATACATTTTAGTTGCATTATATGCAAATATTGAGAAATAATAATAATAATATCCTGGATTTATATAGCGCCTAATGTTGTGAAACCTCTAAGCGCTGTACATAAACTAATACGAAAAAAGGGAATTCCAACCATGCCAAAAAAAAAACCCAAACCGAAGTAAAGGGATACGCCTTCGTCACTAACCAGGGATCGGTCTAATTGAACCCTGGTCAGCACCAGTTGTGTCGAGGGTCAAATGTCATACTTCCGGTCAATTTTTTGTAAAATGTTTCATTGGAGCAAATAGAAATATGTACATTCTGAATACGGCTGTGAAAAAATCAACTCTCTAGCATTAATCGTTTTCGAGATATGGGAAGACTGTAATTTCACCCCCTTATTTGCATATTTCATGTAATTTGTACTACTAATTAGCATAATTTTGAGGTGCATAACGAAGGCGTGATTTTGGGAATTACAAAGCGGTCCTATGCTGACTATAGGAAACATGTATCCGAGTTATTTGAGTCCAAAACAAAGTCTCTACAGACATTTTAGTCGCATTATGTATGCAAACATTGATAAATGGGGTCGAGGGTCAATTGTTGTATTTCCGGTCATTTTTTCGTAAAATGTTTCATTAGAGTAAATATAAATATGTACATTCTGAACAAGTTATTGAAAAAATCAACTCTCTAGCCTTATTGGTTTTCGATATATAGGAACCTGTAATTTCACCCTCTAATTTGCATATTTCATGTAACTGGTACTAATAATTTGCATACTTTGGAGGTGAGTGATACAGGTGTGATTTTGAGATCTACTAAGCAGTCCTATGTTGGCTATTAGAAACCTGTATCAGAGTCATTTGAGGGCAAAACAAAGTCTCTACAGACATTTTAGTTTCATTATATATGCAATATTGAGAAATGGGGTCGAGGGTCAAATGTCATACTTCCGGTCAATTTTTTGTAAAATGTTTCATTGGAGCAAATAGAAATATGTACATTCTGAATACGGCTGTGAAAAAATCAACTCTCTAGCATTAGTGGTTTTCGAGATATAGGACAACTGTAATTTTTCCCCCTTATTTGCATATTTTATTTAAATTGTACTACTAATTTGCATACTTTGGAGGTGTGTGACAAAGGTGTGATTTTGGGAATTACAAAGTGGTCCTATGCTGGCTATTAGGAACCTATGTCTGGGTCATTTGAGGGCAAAATAAAGTCTCTACAGACATTTTAGTCACATTATATATGCAAACATTGAGAAATGGGGTCGAAGGTCAAATGTTGTACTTCCGGTCATTTTTTCGTAAAATGTTTCATTAGAGTAAATATAAATATATACATTTTGAATAAATCAGTGAAAAAATCAACTCTCTCAGACTAGTAGTTTTTGAGATATGGTAACCTTGTAATTTCACCCTAATTTGCATATTTAAGCTAATTTGCATATCATCGGGATGAGTGACAGAGGTGTGATGCTCAAATTTTGATCTCCTCATCATATATGACCATTTAAAAAAGAAAAATCTCTGTTTGCAATTTGTTTCACTTTGGGCTGTTTTTTTTGCTAGATTGACTAGCCTAGTACTGTGCATTATATTATTTCTATATTTTAATGTCATATTTTCTCATCATTATTCTTCACTATTCATTTTCTCCCTACTTGCAACATCTTTTAATCAATAGACAATAGATAAATTATAATCATTTTTCTATTCGATTTATGGTCTAGAACCTAGGCTTTAGAAAAGTGTGTACAATATTCAAAAATTCTAAAATTGAGACTATTAAATATACTGTAAATATATAAATAAATGAATTTCGTTTATTTTAGCTGATGCCAATGGACCAGTTGCTACTACTAGTCCTTCACAAGGTATTGTTTATTCTGTTCTTATTGCTGTTCATTTTCTGCATAGCAATTTGACCTGCTGTCACATTTCATTGCTTGTCAGATCCGAAAGTTTATTGTTTGACTACAAAACATTGGCCTGAGACAAGTTTACGACTTTCGCTCTCTGCAATTGCAACCATTTTTTGCAGGTGACGGTTGTACATGGCATAGTCTGTTTGGAGGTCTTCTTTTAACCAATGAAAAGTATTCTAATATAGACAGCATTTAGAAAGGTTCTTCATCATCAATTCAATTCAATTCATTTCACATTTATTCAATTAATGAAAACAATATAAACAAATAAAGATTTCATTAATTTGGAGCTATGCTCTGCTCCTTCCAGCACTTTGAAATGCCTAATTGGTCAAAAGAGTTGTAAATTTATAAACATTTTTACTCATTTCAAATTCTCTTATATTTAGCAAATGGTGATTCCGAACAACAGTCTCTTGTTGTACATAGTGTCCGTTCCAAAAACCAAAGTAATGGAAAGTCAAGGAAGTTAGCTGTAAAACAGACAATTGAAGAAGGTCCCTCCACCCCCAACCGTTCTGTAACTTACAAACGTAAATATAATTTTATAAATAATATACATGCATGCTGAATTTTAACAATCATTTTATATTTGAAGTAGCTAAAAATGAATGTGAGTTACAATAGCAGATTAATCAAACCTTTTAAAAAAAGTATTAATTAGTTACACAGCTTATTTTTCAATTGTAATTTTAGGTGAAGATGAAACAGTCCACATAGATGGTCCGTCAAGCTCAGGTAAAACTATTATTATTATAAAGTATCATTAAGATAAGAAATAAATGTATATATATATATATATATGTGGTGTATATTTCTATTGTATTGTATCTTTTCTGAAGCCTATGTAAAAATGGCATTAGGCCTATACATTTTCTAATAGTAAATATTTAAGTTGATAAAAAAATGTCATAATTACTGTTCATTATATTATTTCTATATTTTAATATTAGATTTTCGCATCTTATTCTTATAAAACTTCTTTTTGAATTATGCCCATTGAAAGATCTAATGAGAATGTTGAAAGAGAATTCATGATCTCCTGAAGAAAAGAAATTTCTAAATGAACAAAAACTAAATGTATTTTCATATAATTATCTGGTAGTTCTATTTTTTTACATGTTATACATTTTTTTCTGAAAGAATATAGCAAATTATAAATATATATTTTCTGAATTTTGCTTTTTATTTTAAGATGGGAAAAGTGTACCAAATGATGGTATTAAATCACAAGGTATGATTTTATAATCAGTCAAATATATTGCAAGATATAAATACCGTATATCCTCGGGTATAATCCCACTTCGGGTCTAATCCCACTCCCTACTTTATGTCTGATTTCAAAAACAGGCATATCCCTGGGTATAGTCCCAGTATTGCCAGTTCAGATTAGTTTTTACAAGAAATGCTTACCAATCATTATTTTTCTGAACCTGGGTATAGTCCCCAACCCAAATTTTCATGTTCTATCATGGTGGGATTATACCAGAGGGTATACGATATATTATTATACATACTGTAATTCAATTATTATTTATTGAAAATTTTTCAATGAATATCAACATGTACAAAAGGTAGAACAAAAGACCAAGCCACTCAACTAAAATTCATTCAAGCAATAAAATGGTTTACATGGTCCTTTGACTTTTCTGTTATTTTAACTGAATATTTCAAAATGCAAATTTTTAAACAAAACATTTTCTAAATAGTGATTTTTTTTTTAGGCGATGACAATATATCAAATACTTCATCAGCAGGTATGTTGAATTGTTAAATACCATGGTAAACCCATTTTATGTCAACCCAACCTTGTATTTTCTGCATGAGTGTTTTTCCTATACAGTAACAATTAGTATGAAACCTGATAATGAAATAGAAAAGCAAATTGTACAATAGCGATATCCTTTTATTATCTATCAATTGAATGTCTAAAAGTGATTTATTTAAATGTTTGGTTGTATGGTAATTTGAGTTTTGTCCAAGTAAGCCCAATGCAAAAAGCTACAGTACCAACCAGATCCCATCATGCATCAGCTCATTTATTCAATAGTTTTATTTGAGTAAAAGAAATGTTTTACTACTCATTAAATGCTAGCAATTTCCAACATTTATTTCCATGAATAATTAACAGCAAAGAAAGATGTTTTCCTTTTTTAAACAGCCAGTGTATTTTCACGCCAAGATTCTGAGAAGTCAGGTGAGTCTATACTGTACATTAGTGAATAATATTTTATATTACATTATGTTGTGTAGGATCATCTCAAATGCAATTTAATATAAATTTTAAATATTGACATTGTATTATTATTTCAGAGATTGAGGAACAATTAGAACCACTTTTGATTTCAAAAACTAATGGAAATTCTAAAAAGGTTGTAAAAATGGTTAGGAGACGACTTTCCTCCATATCCAGCCTTCCTGATGTACATGAAAATGAACCACTTTCAGGTGTTCTACCTAAGTGGTGTTACCGTAAGTGTTTTTTAAATTAATGATTCAACCTACCATTTTAAAAATTGAATATCTGATGTTAAAATAAAACAGGCTATGTTTTTTTCTACTTCCTTTTTTTTATTTACTTTCAATTTATAGAGGATAGGACAAGAGCTGAATCTGAACACATTTCAGAAATTTCTAAACACATTGGAAAAGAAGTAGCAAGAATCGGTGATATCCTTGGGTTAACTAAAGGTGAAGTGGAGACCATTGAGCATGACCACAAGTCTGATCTATCAAGACAGAACTTAGAAGTTTTACAGAAGTGGATGGGAAAGAAAGGTGTTCATGCTACGAAAGGTGTTCTTGCACGTGCCCTTGATGTTATAGGAAGAGTGGAACTTGCAAAGGATAATCTATGGTCTGAGCAAGAGTTGAATCAAGGTAATTTACCTATTTTGAATGTTTATGAACGAGGTTTTTGATTTTTTAGTACAACTAACATTATCTGTTAGACAAGACAAGTTAATAATATTACATTGCTATATTTTGTTCACTTGATTTAGGAAATGTAAAGAAAAAACCATTTTTTAAGAGAAGAAAAAGTCAGGAATTAGATTTTGAACTTAATGCTGGTAAGTACTGTAATTTAAAATACAATTAAAAATTGGATTAAAAACAGGATTGTATTCATTCTTGATTACAAACATTTTAAATTAATAATTTAAAATGTTAGCCTCTATGGCTGTCCTCCAGATAAAGTTGTTAAAATTAAATTAAGTATAAGCAATAAGAAAAACAAATACCGCTCAAGATTAAACTAGCTTCTGTAGAAAATTAACCTATTTATTTAATTTATGGATCATCTTTTAAACCCTTTTTCTCATATTTTAGCATATTTCCATGGTAAGGACTGGAAGAAAAAAAACACATGGCGAGAGATCTGTGATACTTTGTTAGATAATGGTTATGGAGACTTCCGAATACTAAGCATGGCTTGTGGCACTGTAGAGGTTCATCAACCCTCCATTGAAAGTGTACAAAAGTGTCCTCATCTCGAGGTGCATCAAAGTGTGGATAACATTTCTGAACCCCTGATTTCACATTCATTTAAACATTTAAAACCAGTTTGTGTCTCAGTTGGGGAAAACTGTTTATTCTCTGCCGCTTCCCTTATTTGCTACGGTTCAGAAGATAATTTCCTCGAGTTAAAAGTACGAACAGCTGTTGAGTTGGCTTTTCACAACGAAGACTATATGAGAAGAAAAGCACTCACTAAGTGTATTAAAGCTGAGTACGCATTAACAAGTGTAGGAGAGAATGATGTACTAACCAAATCTAAAGATATAAAGGCAAACTTTGAAAAGACAGTCCGGCAAACATTAAGTGAACAAAACCTCTTCAGTCTGCATGGAAATTCCATCCAGCTGTTCGGCCTTGCATCTGTTTTAAACTGCAATATTCAGTCCGTCTATCCTACAATAGGTGCATCGGAACCCAGCCCTTTGAATGTACTTATCACTCCACGTGAAGAGCAAGAAAATCCAGCAACAGTTTTCATTATGTGGTCTAGGCACACACCAATGCCTGAAGGTGAACAGTTTGTTCCTAATCACTTTGTCCCTCTTCTTCAAGAACCACAAACCACAAATTAGTCTTCTGGTTATTCACACACAGAATAATTGTCCCTAGTTAGTTTTATTGAAATCAACTGTTGAGGGCGCTATGTTTTTTTTTTACCTTGGTCGCATTTGATTTTGTCCTTGCATGGTCTTTTTTCGGAGCAAATTTAGAGTTTTTGAGTAGTAGTTAACTGAAGTTAAAGTAGTTTGAATGAAAAAAAAATCTTTTGCGATCGAGGTTTAAGATAAAAAATAATTCTTTCCTTGTTGAAAAATTTCAAACCCACCTTAAATTTGTATTGATCCGTCTACAAACAAGTGTCCTTAACATTTTATTTTAGCAAGAATATTCCGATATTCAACTTTCTATGCAAGAAAATATGGTAACTGTGGTTAAAAGATTGAATGCAAAACCTTGAAGTAGTTTTTCATTTGAATACGGTTATTTTAAAGTAATCATGTTATTTTTTATTATAAAAATCCTTAATACAGTACTATAACACAACTACTACTGTTTGGGACAACAGAAGGTACACTGATTTTAACCTCAAAATTTAAAAAAAAAAAAAAATTAAATTAAAAGTTTTTAGAATTAATTAAGGTTTTATAATTGGTATTAGTAGAAGTATGTAATATATTCATTACAATGGCTGATTTATATTATGCATATTTTTGAAAAAGTAAAGTATTTTTAAGATATATTTTCAATTACTATATGACAGTAGATAGAAGTTTACAATATAATTGAACAAATTTTATATTCCTTTGAGTTGAACTAAACATTTTAAATGTAAAAAGCAAAAGTGGGCTTATGTTAAAATGGAACTGAAAGAAACTTTGTTGACATAAGTGATCCGAGAAACTGACTTCAACTGACCGCAAAGCTACGCAAAATATGTCGACATAAGCTGAGTTGAGTTGCGGAACTGATAGGAAAAAACGAATAAAAACTTCATGTTGATATGGTATTTGTAACCACGACCAGTTGGTATCTCAACATGGATCTTCTGCCCATCGGTTCCACTCCCTCAACTACGGATTGCGTCGTGTACGCAGTATGGGTAACCATGACCAGATAGAATTTGTTAGTTTCCTACTCCAATGTCGACACGAGTCCTCTAGCACTATTAGTTACTTTCAGTTAGGTTTTTCATGGCGCCGTATATTAATACGGATGTTTTTTGTCAATTTTGTATAACAGAGGTGATATTAAGCAAATTCCAATTTTAATCATTCCTAAAGTAAATCTGTATTATTGTGTGTTTAAAAAACAAATTAGACATAGTTTTTAAAATGACAATTTGTATTGGTATTGTTACTTATGTCTGTGTTACTTAAAAATATAAGTATTTGGATGCTACTTTTAGTAAAAAAGAATCACTCAACGCATCAGTGTATCTCTACACATTTATTACTGTATCATAGGCAATTATTTGATACAGTATAACATGTTCATCACATGTGCCACCTATATCATGGTTAGATCAAGGTTAGATCAAGATTACAAAATGATGCATGTGATACATATGTGTCACTGTTTCACAGAATTTGCCTATGATACTGGACAAGGTACAGATACAGTACTGAGAATTAAGTGTACCTTAACTACTACACATATCTTTCATTTGTAGCTGCTTGTATATTATGGGTACTTGAACAAAATGGCTATACATATCAATATATTTTATTTTCTATATATTATTATGTGGATTGTGATTTTTTTTAAATTGTGTGTTATAAGCCTTAATGTTGAAATGGAAATATTAATTTTGTATTCTTGTAGTTTAATAACATATATATAACCAAAGTAGATAAGTATTATATTTTTAATTGACAAAACCAATTGTAACTTAAATATATAGCAATTATATTTATGTATTGTATTAATTAACTGTCTTTCTTACATCATAGTCTACACACATTATGTATGGTAGACGGGAAAGAAGATATTTTTTAATTGTATTGTAAAGAAATTTTTAGTTTTTTTTAACCAATAATTTATGACACCATACATTAATATCAATTTTATAATTTTTTTTACTTTAAAAATATAAAAATATTTTAAATTTGCATATTTTCACATGTAGATAAGTTATATGCAACACCGGCGCAGATCCTTGGGGGTGGGGGGACATGTCCCCTCACATATTATTTAGTGGGGGATATTCCCCCTCACTTTTCAACAGCAAAATCATTAAATTGTTGATGAAATAGAAAGTAAGACTTCTATGACACGCATGACGTATTTGTATGTAATTTCAGAAAATACAGTATCTAAGAAGAATAGATTTTGCGTGAATATAACCAGTGGCGCATCGGCCACCTGGCCCCCAGCCTAAAGTATTTCATTTTTTTACATCCCCCACTATTAAAGACTGCGCCGTTGGTTATATGTACACAGATTAGAATATGTTTGTCTTGTCACTAAATCCCACCTGAATGATTGACCCACATACATTTAGTATTGCCAATGAGAGGCCATATTTATTTCAACATTATGTATAGAGGGTAACGTTACATACTAAACAAAGTCCTTAGCACAATGCAAGTTTTTTTTTTTTTAAATACGAAAACATTTCTGATAATCTATAGCTTCTGATTGGTCAATTATGTCATTGTGTTGCATCCTATGGCAACCATGCTTTATAATAATTCAATGCATTTGGTGCTAATAGTTAGATAAATTATTCTTCATTTTACTAATATATTTGCACTGCCCAGCTATAATATTTCGCCATTATTATAATTATGTGTTGTAAATAACTTGCTAAAGAAGTGTCGGTTGATTGGTTGGGGTGGGTAGAGGTGAGGGTGAGGGAGATATCATTACTAATTCCATGTGGTTTACTTTAGTACTATTCCACTGTACATTTTCATAGTGTTAAAGAGTTTTTGTCCTATTGTTAGATTATTTGAACATATGAAAATACAGATAATAAGATGTCTTATATCAAAGTAAAAAAAATGTGGTAATTTTGAACTCGCATATCTTCTCATATACCCCTATTAAGGGGACACTTTTTTGGGTTTAAATGGTGTCCCCTTAATAGGTGTTATAGTTGTATTTTCTTTGGCCATTAAAGTTATGTTTCTATATATAAATTATGCTTAATTCTGAGATATAAGTGGACACAATACAAGGTTTGAAGATATTGGTTTGTTTTGTTTGGTTTCATAAACAACTATTATATAAATGCCATGGTTTGAAGTATTTACTTTTGTTAACTGCCTGCTAAAAAATAATTGAACGTTTAATTTTGGTGTTAGTTTTTTATGTAAATAATAATCAGAGAAATAATGTATACTATACTTATAGAACTTCCACTATTCTCTATTAAAGGGGATGATAATTGTTGGGTACTAAAGGTGTCCAGTTTTTCTATTTATTTGTATATGTAATTCCACAGTTAAGCTGAACGTTTTTATATGATTATTAAATTAAATTAAAATAATTTTTTTATACACAATTTAGATACATGATAGAAAGAATTCTATTGAATGTGTTATTTTTTATAATGGGTAATTATGACTGTTTATAAGATTTTACTTTAAAAAAGTTGCCATTAAAACTGTTTTCATTTCATTACACTAAAAGTGAAGTAGTTTTATCCTAAGAACATCTTCAAAAGTATAGAAACATTTTAGCTGTTAGACTAGTTGAAGAATATTATTGATTTTAGAAAATATACCCATGCAAATTCCAAATGTTTGGGTTATTTTAGGTGGTATTTTGTTTATAAAGTGACAATTTTGGCGTCGCCTGCACCCCATACATGATCAGCGCTGATAAGAGACCTAACGGAAACGAGTTCAGACTTAAAGGTTAAGGGTTAAAGGTTAATGAAAGTACCTTGATATACATTTATTGTCACAATCTGTACTACACTGTATTCTGAAATTTTATTTTTTCTGTTACTGAATTTTTACTTAAAAATATGTATAAGTAATGTAATTGCAATAATTTTATATGAATATAGAAATTATTAAATACTTTTCTCATCATATTGTTGTTATTGTTCTAATTATACATTGGTGATACCCCTATTCAGACATCCGTATTAAACGATAAAGAGAAATGTATGTTTTCACACTACAGCCACCCACCCCTCTTATGGTCCTAAAAGTGTCCCCTTAATCGGTGTTATAACAATGCGTTTTAACAACAGGTCACTGAGCTCGGCTTGCCAAGATAGGAACTTGTAACAGTCCTTTGATCTGATGTCTGACTGCGACAAATACCAACAGTACTGTACTATGTACATACTGTATTTTCTGCGACGCGGTGTCTGATGTGTAGAATAGATCGTGTCGCAGCCACAGATAAACCTTTGATCTATGCAACTCAACATCCTGTTGTTAGATTGCCTTGGTTATACTGTAGGGCCTATTTGCAATCGATGCTTTGAATGAAATCGTTCAATCTTTATAAGGTACCGGCTAATTTTGCAAAACAATGATTTAGTCCGGGTATCCTATGACGTCACTGACGATCTCTTCTACACCGCTATGATCCACACCTGGAGCGTTGGCGATTCAAATACAAGAATGTGATTGGCTAGAGGAGTAGGAACAATACGATTCACAGGTGTATGGGTCGAGCGTGACAACAAGAATTGTAGAAAATGGATAGCACATGGATTGAAAAGGTTATTGAAATATATCCTAATGGAATCATAATATGTTTTTTTTGGAATATACACCTACTTTCGAGCAAGACCAAAGTGTTTTGGATGTACAGTACAAAACAAAGCAAAATGATACATGACTGTTCCTGAATTATAGGTAAGATTTAAACAATGTTTTATTTCTGTAATGATTTGATAAATTCCAGGCCTCGAATGCAGTATATCTTCTTTACAAAGGTGATTTTTGGATGTGTAAAGACCTTTATATCCTCAGAAATGTAGGCTAGATGTCTAGATCGTCTGCGTTTACAGACAATCCTTGTGCCTGGCAATATTTTATTGTTTAAACAAACAGAATATCTACGGATTATAATGTATGATACCGACTACGAAATGTCAACCATGGAGCATTGTTATTGTTATTAGTATTTAGGATAGCCTTTATACAATTGATTAGTTTTCTAACAATACAATGACACGTGGTCTTCTTCTATTAGTCTTTAAGAGTACACAAATGCTGTATCACATTATTTAGTTTTTCTATTAATTATGGTTGAAATAATCTGAGTCAACTTTAGCATATTTGTACAATTTTTTCAAATTCATTCATATCTAATTGGACTGAATATGCTGACGCTGGCGAATATTATGTTTCACGCAGGCCTACAAATCAAATTATGAAATTGTTCAATTTATTGAATTATAAAAACACATTAATGTATACAAAACAGTGCATTTGTACAGTTTTTGATTCATTTGTGAAGCATCTGTACTCTTGTCTGGGATTCATCGATCTTGTGTATGGTCTTTGCTGAAAATTGTTCTCTCCAGTTATTTATACCATCAATCGGAAAATTATTTGGTTATGATCTCTCTCAGAAGACTTTTTCAGCAACAACATTGTTTGCTTTGTTTATGATCTCTCTCAGAAGACATTTTCAGCAACTAAAGTGTTGCTTTGTTTATGATCTCTCTCAGAAGACCTTTTCAGCAACAAAAGTGTTTAAGTTGTTTATGATCTCTCTCCAGAAGACTTTTAAGCAATAAAATTGTTTGCTTTATTTACCGTACGATTTACATTTTGATGTTATAACTGTCAACATAAAAATCGTCATTTCCGTATGATCTTTGCTGAAAATTGTTCTCTCCAGTTATTTATATCATCAATCGGATCATTATTTGGTTTTTCTTTTACTTGGATTGAATAAATAACTGTTAATATAACAATCATCATTTCCATTTCCACCGGATTTTTTATTTGGCTCTCTTCTGATTGATGTTATTTTTATTATAACAAATGGTACCAACTTGGAACAATTGTGTATATAAAACGACGGTCAATTCCAGTTTACGTTTCCAGTTTTTCTGTGATCTTGAATTGGACTTGGTCATTATTCATTGACTTTCTTCAGCTATCTGTTGTTTTTATTAACCAAGAGTTAAAAACCTGGTATCTGTGATCTTGAACTGGACTACGGAGTCAGTATTTTCTAAATTGCTTCATTGGCTAGCTCTTTTCTGCTTTCTATTATCGTGCGATGTGTACGTGTCTTCGTAAGCTTTCCAAATTGAAATACAGTATTCTCTTTTGTAATTATACCTGTCAAAACATACAACATTAAAGATATCAAACTTTTGTTTTGTATTGGCGATAAAATGAACAATATATCCGAGGACAAAAATATAGATTTTGCACATATAGTAATACTTACAAGTGTATGGATAATGATTTCATTGTGGATTATTGTTAGTAATTTATTTGTTATTGCTGTCACTATCTGGAAAAAGCTGTACACTAACTTGGCAAAACGTATCCAGTTCAGTTTAAGTATAACTGATTTTTTTTCTGGATTTTTTGGTAGTCTGTGGCCAATTTACAGATTTTTTCTGAAAACACCAACATTCAATAATTTACTGGAATATTTTTTGTTGTGCCTTGTGTTCGTATCACAATTACAGTTGTGTTTATTAACAATCGAAAGATACGTAGCAATAGTGTATCCGTTTCGTCATCATCAACTGATGACGTCACGTGTTGTAAATACTGGAATTGCAGCAACGATTGTATCAGGATTGTTTATGCTCATACCTGGTGGTTTCATTACTTTTTACACTAACCCATCAGTTTCTTTCTTATTAATCGATACAATAAGGCTTATAATTCTGCTGTTAACATGCGTCTTTAATGTTACCATTTATTTCAAAGCAAAAAAGCAACAACAAAAAATTACCGCAATAGAGAATCTGGTGATTAAATCGAAACGCATAAGAGATTTCAGAGCTACGAAAACCACACTGATCGTCGTCGGCACATATTTTATATGTATTTTTCCATTTTTGATATATTTTTGGTTCAACTCTCTACTCGAAGTCATCTATGGTGAAACTATGCGCGATAACACAGTATTACTATTTCTATTTACAGTTACGCATTTAAACTCTGGTATGAATCCTATCGTGTATTCGTTTAGGAATGAGCAATTTCTTAACTTTGTTCGTTCTCTATTGAATAAACATTAGGCAGATCATATAGGCATATGGTAATAACAAACAACTAATTTATTTTATGTTTACTTATAAATTAATGAAACTCGAAGAAGTAGGAGTTAACTACATTACATTCCTTTTTGTAAACAACAAGACACCTGTCTGTAGATAATTGCAATTCATTAATTAATATTTGAATATTATATTTTTGTTATCATTATATTTTGTCAGCATTGATGAACTCTTTGCGATGAAAATTATATCTAGTGTTATTGCTTACATTTGACACATATATTTATTTTATTTTACTTTCATAATTAAATTAAATTCAATGGAATTGAAATTCGACATGAAATCCAATCTTCATTTCCATCAGTAAATGTATTTAATATATAAATTTATTATTCGTTGATACTTGGAGACATAACAACAATACACACACAATAGGCTATAACTGGAATAAAGTTTGAACATTCAACCGTGTAAACTGCACTTCAAAAAGATGACAAAATTAATGTAAATTGGAATTTTCAAAATTGATGTATAAGTTTTGTATTTCACGTATTACATTTCGCATTTGATATTTCAATTATTAAATTATAAAAACAATAGTGTAAGACTCTTGTTTATTGTAGCATTCACTGTACTTGAATTTAAAATATCATTTTTAATATTCTTTACATCATTGATGTAGGCACATCATAATATTCTTATTCCTTTGCTGAACTCACCAGATTGTACTTTTCTACCATCATTCAGCATATTTGGTTGGTCACTAGAATTTCAACGGTTGAGCGATTCCCTAGTTGATCATTTTGGGATTTTCTGCGAGGTTTAAAGTAATTTAATGCGAACCAATACTAAACTTGACTTTTAGCTACAACTTCAATGTCCTTTACTGTATGAAGTACGCTTAAAGATTGTTAATGTTGTCTCACATTGAAATTGAAATTGTCGACATTTCCATCGCTGAACTCGTGTGAACTGAACTCTGGTCAATAATTCCTCAATTGCCTTTTCTCTCTTAAACGAAATCTTTATAAGAACTGTAGGAAAGCAAAGAAAGAATGACGTGTGCAGAAGAAGCGACTGTCACTAGGCCGAGTATAGTAGCGTGTAGGACAGCAAGAGTAGTTGTTATATTGGCGCCTCAGTAGCCTAAAGAAAAGTAGGAAGACCAAACAAAATATTTATAAGAACTATGAAAGCAAAGAAAGAACGACGTGTACAGAGGCATCGATACATGTAGGACAGCAAGAGTAGTTGTAATATTGGCGCCGCAGTAGCCTAACGAAAAGTAGGAAGACCAAACGAAATCTTAAAAAGAACTGTTGGAAAGAAAAGAAATGAGGAAGTATGCTGCCGGCCATAGGCAGCGACTGCCTGCAGCCAAAGGCTGAAAAGCGCGTAGGACAGAGGTACCAGGCCCTATTGTTTCTTGGAGAGAAGGAATTAATATGATTTACAACGTATCCATTGATTGAAAATAAAGAATAATGAATAACGAAACTGAGGACAAGGCACTAAATGTTGATAATGCAATAGCAGGTGTGTGGATAGTGATATCCTTGTGGATAATTGTCAGTAATTCAGTTGTTATCGGGGTCACTCTCTGGAAAAAGCTTTACACTAACGTGTCAAAACGTATCCAGTTTAGTTTAAGTATAGTTGACTTGATAACTGGAATAATTGGAAGTGTATGGGCATTGCAAAACCGTTTACTGAATACATCAATAATTGGATTACTAATGGATTGCATGTTCTTGTGCCTTGTGTTCATATCACAGCTACTTCTGTGTTTATTATCAATCGAAAGATACGTAGCAATAGTCTATCCGTTTCGTCATCATCGACTGATGTCGCCACGTGTTGTAAATACTGGAATTGCAGCAACGATTGTAACAGGAATATTCGTTTTAATAGCCGGTGGATTCATAACAGTCTATGTTGACATGTCAGTTTTTGCTATAATCTTCGATGCGACACGCTTCATAATTCTGACGTTGACATTCGTATTCAATTGCATCATTTATTTTAAAGCTAGAAAGCAACAACATAAAACTAGACATGAAACTCGTCACTTTGACGAGTTAGTTATCCGCACCACGACAAACGCCACGTGCACGTCATACGTTGGAATATTGCACACAGATAAAGATTATGGCATTATGACAAGAACTGAAGAATATGACATGCTGTTAGTGCTGAATTTTGTGTCATATAGTATATACATGCAAACAGTATAAGCTGTATACATACTACATACAGTGTAGAATAGGTGAAATTACGGGACCCGCCATTTATTCCAATTTTTAACATGGCGACGGTATCAAAATGAAACACTTAGATAGCAATTTCAGAAGGAAATTATCTCAGGAACAACATATTAACGTGTAGAAGAAATTTGAATACGTAAAATATAGATGCGCACCCTTTTAAATGTGATGAACTATTACGCAAAATATGAAAATACGACTTTTTTTATTCAACTGGCCATATGATGACGTCACAACATCCGATTGGCAAAATGTTTACATGAATTCGTATCTACAATCCAATAGCTTCCAGAAAACGTTTTAATCGTGATTATCACATTTTATTCTTACGAGCTATTACAGATTAAAATTTACTGTAAAGATGAAATTAATGACCCACGTAATTAAAATTTTTAGGCATGATGACGTCATAAAAATTAAAATATTTTTATCTCATGCTAAAGAAAGTTGATTGACCTACACAATATATAAATGTAGGAGAAAAAGGAATACAGATAAGCGCGATGCGCTCCATTGAATGTGATGAGCAATAACGAAAGAGACAAAAATCCTATATTTTACATTCGTGTGGCCATACGATGACGTCACAATGTTTTTTTAGCCTTATTGATGCATGATCCGATATCTACAACTCATCAACTTCTAGATTTTGTAATAAAAATAAACGGTTAACGGTTTACTTTAGAAACTATGACTGTTTAAAAAAAGACATAATTTTGACGATTTTTTAAGCTTTTTCATAAAAAACGCGCACGAATTGTCTAATTCAACGTGTTCGTATGGCGTTATTTAAACTGGAAAAGGTCTAAATTGTTTTCAAAATCACTGGGAAAGGCTTGAAAAATATAATTCAAGAGAAAAAAATATGTTTTTAACGCTATGTGCGCACCGCGCGCATAAAAAATTGCGCGCCCGTGGGAATTTTTGACATGCTCAAAATGACAAGAAACGCGTAAAAAGTTGATTAGAAATTAATTTTGCGCATTTTGAAATTTTAAATGCGCGTGCGCGCGTAACTTCTTGTCAAACATGCCATTTTTAATCCGTAGAAAGTTTGCCCCTGATATGACTTAAATTTTGTCAAAGTGTCAATACTAAATGACTTTTGGTTTTTAATCTATGATCAATCATTGAAATTCATAAAATTGCGCATAAGTCACGTTGCGCAACTATGACGTCATTCAAAAATAGGAGGTGCACAACTTCACGTAAATGCCCATATGTTGTCAAAGTTATGAAATGTTATGTTTACACATTTTAGAGGAACACGACTCACAAAAAGGAAGGAAGGAAAGAAGAATAATACAGAAAAACTAGATTTGAACTCGTCACTTTGACGAGTTCGGGTTATCCGCGCAAATGCAACATGCAGATACTTTAAACTATGAACCTCGACAATTACTATGCCATCCTATGACATGAAATAAATATGTTTACAGTGCTGAATTGTATCTATTTTGTAGCATACAGCATATTACAGTATTTACAGAATACACTGTATATGTTATACAGTGTAGCATAGACGAAATTACGAGACCCATCTTTTAAATCCAATTATTAACACGATGATGTCATCAAATTGACATATAAACATAACTATTTTAGAAGCTGATTATCTAAATAATTACATTAATACAAATTTGAAGAATTTTGGGCACGTAAAAGTGAGATGCGCTCTCGTTTAAATGCAATGAACTTTTACGCAAGAGATGAAAATATGACTTTTTGAATTAAACTGGCCATATGATGACGTCACAACATCTAATTGGCAAAATATTCACATGAATTCGTAACTAAAATCCAATAGCTTCCAGAAAACGTTTTAATCATGATTATCACTTTTTATTCTGACGAGCTATAACAGATTAAAATTTACTGTAATGATAAAAATAAGTGCCCTACGTTATTTACATTTTTAGACATGATGACGTCATAAAAATTAAAATATTTTTAACTCATGCGAAAGATAGTTGATTGACGTAGACAATAATAAAATCTCGGGGGAAATGGAATACGTATAAGCGAGATGCGCTCTGTTGAATGTGATGAGCAATAACGAAAGAGACAAAAATCCTATATTTTACATGCGTGTGGCCATACGATGACGTCATAACATCCGAGAGGTGAAAATTCTGCATGAAATCATTTCTACAATTTATCTTCTTGCATAATAAGTTAAAAAAATTGGGGGTCACCTTCGATCCTGAAGAGCTATAATAGATTCAAAATAGGCATTATTTTGACAATATTTTGTAACTTTTTAAACAAAAACGCGCGCAAATGGTCTAAATCAACATGTTCGTATGACGTCATTTTAATTTGAAATGATGTAAATCTTTTTTAAAATGACTAAGAAAGGCTGTAAAATCATAATTCAAGAAAAAAACACATGATTTTCATGCTCCGTGCGCACCTTACGCGTAAATTTTTTCGCCCGCGTGGGAATTTTTGACATGCTCAAAATGTCATGATCAGCGTAGAAAGTTGATTAGAAATTAATTTTGCGCATTTTGAAATTTTAAATGCGCGAGCGCGCGTAACTTCTTGTGAAACATGTCATTTTTAATCCATAGAAAGTTTGCCCTTGATATGACTTAAATTTTTACCAAGTGTCAATACAAAATGACTTTTGGTTTATAATCTATGACCAATCATTGAAATTCATAAAATTGCACGTAACTTACGCTGCGCGACTCTAACGTCATTAAAAATATGGAGGTGCACAACTTCAGGTAAATGTCCATATAATGACAAAGTTATACAAAAGATATATTCACAAGCAATAGGGGATATGCGACGCACAAAAATCCGGGAAAGAAAGAAGAATAACAAAGAAGAAGATGAAAAAAAAGATATTTACAATCACATGGGTTATCCGCAACTAAGTTGCGGATAACCAAAAATATTGATCTCATACAATTACAAGGAGTTATCCGCTTGGTATACCAAGCGGATAACTAATTACCGCAATAGAGAATGCTGTCATCAGATCAAAACGCAAACAAGACTACAAAGCTACGAAAACCACTTTGATTGTTATCGGCACATACTGTGTATGTATATTCCCCTATTTGGTATATTTTATGTCTCACTCTGTATTAGAAGTAATCCGTGGCGAAAAAGCTTATGACGACATAACGGCAGTTATACTAGTGGCAGTTAATACGTATTTAAACTCTGGTATGAATCCTATCGTGTATTCGTTTAGGAATGAGCAGTTTATTAACTTTGTTGGTTCTCTGTTTAATTAATATTAAAGATTAACTATGCGACTCGGAGAAAATTAAATGTTCGCTTTTTGTAGTACCAATGGCGAATGATTCATTACAAGTAGACTTGCCTTTATAGCAACTACAATATTGTATAAATCATATTTGCCACTACTTTTTTAAAATTCTGCATATAGAAGTTTGTACCATTTTGGTATTCACTGATGTCTGTTACTAAACATTTGAGGAAGCCAATTGACTAATCGAAAATCAGTTAAGTGTTTAAGGGAGGGGACTGATCGTTTCGCAACTAGAGGTAAATCCTTTGATCTGGCCGAGCTCAGCGTCCTGTCGTTAGATTTCCTTGTGTAAAGGCAACAATCAGTCTCAACAACGAACAGCAATGATATCCACATGGAAAGTTACCTTAGGAAACTATACAACATTCATGGGTCGATGATCCTATATTAATTACATGATATAGATTAAATTGTTCAAGATAATAAATCGTAGCTACATCTTTGGAAACGAGAGAACCTAGCACATCTTTCGAGACGAGTAGGGCATTACCCCGGTGTACTAGCTCACACAGCCACTGTCGTGGACAGACGTATGAGCGCTAGAATTGGTAGCACTGACATAGCTTGACACTTGAAGTATGTTGCTGAAAAGTGTAAATTCCACAGCGCCATGAGCGATGATCGTTTAGAAGGGAGCTATATAAATGAAAATATTTATCTAATATTTATTTATCCAGACATTTGTAATCAAGTTGTATCTGTCAATACTGACACGTGTCGAGATCCAGTGGGCTGGCCAAGACCATTCTACAGGATACCGTATCAGGAGGGAGAAGGAGAGGCAGACAGAGAAAGAGTTGGAATCAAGGAATGGATAGCTACAGAGTACAGAGATCGATGGAGGAGGATTGTTCAAAAGTCAGCAGTGGTGCCTGAACAACCCTATCAGGGGTTAGGAGACTGAACTAACTGAACTGTATCTGTCAATCTTTTTTTTTTACTTCTTTTTAAAATAAAGAAATAATACACGCATAGCGCTTGATGTTATTGTAAGTTGTAGGCTAGGTCTTTTCTAAGTGTTCAGTATAGTATAGCAAAATACGAAGATAATTGGAATATTCTATTTCTATCACATGTCACACAATAAATGATTTCTTTAACGTTACAACTATTAAACCTAATAATATAGGGTTACGTTTAACACATATAGTGTTCAATATTGTTTTACTATAATTCAATAATTGCACTATTAATAGGTAAATTTGTACATAAAAGACAATATAATTATATCACCTTCATATATTGTGTTTAATACAATTTTTTTAGTAATATTTACCGAAGTTACAGTTTTACAATTTTGAAATCTTTTGTCCTAATTAGGTTAGCTGATATTTAGTAGGAATCTCTTTCAGTGGGATTAGTTCCTTTCAGCAGAACATAGTACTGTAGGCCTACTCTCCAGTACTTTCTCATCGGCACACTCGTGGGTAACCACTAGCAAAAACACCGTTGTTTTCGTCAGAATGAATGCTTATGCAGGCCTAACAAGAGTCTTCATTTTTATTTCACGACTGTTTATAAGCTGAACTCCGTGATGTTGAACTTTGAACTTAAACTGAAATCTCATCAGTAATTTGCTTCATTGAATTGCCTGCTTTTTGACTATTTTATTTCGCAGCCTGTGTTCTCATAGATTTTTCGCTTTCTGTTTACTTTGATATCAACATACCTCATGCTATCAAACTTTTGTTAGTACTACGGACACGTATGAAATGAATAACACAACTAGCTATGAAGACGAAATACCAACTGTTAGGCCTATTAATATAGTAATGTGTACTTGGCTTGTGATATCGTCGTGGATAATTTTCAGTAATTCAGTTGTTATTGCCGTCACTATTTGGAAAAAACTTTACACTAATTTGGCAAAACGTATCCAGTTCAGTTTAAGTATAATTGATTTGATATCTGGAATAATTGGTAGTATATTGTCAATGTGTAGAATTTTATTGCAAAGATCAATATTTGAAGAAATATTTGACAATGTTTTTCTGTGTCTTGTCTTCATATCACAGCTACATCTTGGGTTATTAGTATTCGAAAGATACGTAGCAATCATTTATCCGTTACGTAACAATTTAATAATGACATCACGCGTTGTGAATATAGGAATTGCAGTGACGTATATCATAGGGTGTTTTATTTTCATATCTAGAGTACTTTTCATAGTTTTTTCCAAGGATTGGTTATTTTTATTGACGTGTTATACAATAAATCTAATACTTCTGCTGTTAATATGTGTCTTTAACGTTATCATTTACTGCAAGGCTAGACGACAACAAAATAAAATCGACGCAATGGAAAATATTGTGATCAGATCAAAACGCAAAAAAGACTACAAAGCTACGAAAACAACTACAATAATTGTGGGCACATATTTTGTATGTATTTTTCCACTTGTCGCATATTTACTGTATCAATCCCTATCTGATATCATTTCTGGTAAAAACTCTTTTGATAATATTGTAATCGCCATACTATTAACAATTACTTTTATAAACTCTGGTTTAAATCCGATCGTGTATTCTTTTAGAAATAAGCAATTTGTTAACTATTTTCGTTCTTTGTTCAGTAATATTTAGACTGTATTATTTACCAGTAAAAATAATGAATGTTGATGAGTTGATGGACAGAATAATTCATGAATTGAAAAAAAATTGACTTCTATGTTTATTGAGGCGGAGCCGAGTTAAATAGAGCAGTAAACTTTCCATCGAATGAAATATTCTCTCCATTCAATGATCATAACACATTCATTATTTGTTTTAAAACACACTTACTGTTCTATAATAAAATATCCATCAAAAACAATTGACGAAGGCTAGGTCGAGAAGCTAGGCCATTTAAAATGGCATTGCTCCAACGTTTGAAGACATGTGGTGCTTAATTGACCAATCAAATGGGTTATTACTGTCACTCTGTTACACATTGTACTCATACTATTCATTATTATATTACTTATTTTTATAATTAATAAATTGAACTATTATTAGTGAACTATGCTTATCGAAATACAATATTCCTCACGGTTAACAATTGATTTTAATACAATTATTTTATTGTTAGCTTCAGCTACGTATTTTGTATCTTTTGTAATCATTTTTTCTGTCACAAGATAATTATAACATTGTAGATATCTCAATTGAAGCAATATATCTCTAATGTCAACAGCAAGTCACTGACTATCGAATGTCTTAAAAAACGGTTGTTTCAAAAGAAGAAAAATAACCATTGGTGTCGAAGCGTTTTTTCTTGGTGTCTCCATGCCCCTTCAGTGAACATTGTACGGTATAGTTCTTTACTTCATTTCTCACCATTGTAGGCCAACTCTCAATTTCCTTCTGAAATCGGTCGGTAATATTAGCAGCAACAACAAATTCGTACGTTTTCTTTGTGTATACCTGGATTAGAATCAGTAAATTTTAAGATTCAAATCAATCGTCATTTTCATTTCACGACAATTACTGTGAACTTTGAACTTGAACTGGACTCTCATCAGTAATTTCTGAACTAAAGGTACATTATTCGTTTTTTGTTAGTTTGGTGATACACACAAACCAATAGCTACCTGTTGTTTAAGGTGTGGTCCTTAAGCAACAATGGTGGTAAATTGAGCAGTACACTTATGTTTGTCGGTGCTCTCCAAGAATTAATGCATAAGTTAGTTTAATTGCAACACAACAACCACACACGATTAAACAATAAAATGGATAGGCCTAATATTACTAGCTATGAAGATAATATAGTAGACACTTTCACTATAGATGTGATAACAATTGCAAGTGTATGGATAGTAATAACAGTGTGGATAATTGTCAGTAATTCATTCGTTATTGCGGTCACAATTTGGAAAAAGTTATACACTAACTTGGCAAAACGTATCCAGTTCAGTTTAAGCATAATCGATTTAATATCGGGAATAATTGGCAGTGTGTGGATAATGCAGAGAATGTTAGGCCTGGAGGGTTCCGTTTTCACATTTCTACTGGACTGTACTCTGCTGTATTTGGTGTTCATATCCCAATTACAGTTGTGTCTATTAGCAATTGAAAGATACGTAGCAATAGTCTATCCGTTTCGTCACCATCAGCTGATGACGTCACGATTTGTAAATATTGGAATTGCAGCAACGATTGCAATAGGAACGATTATGTTCATACTAGGAGGATTCATTATAATTCATATCAGTACGTCGGTTTTTTTGCTAATCCTCGATACATTACGTCTTATAATTCTAGTGTTGATATGCGGCTTTAATTTTATTATTTATTTGAAAGCTAAAAAGCAACAACGGCAGATTGCCGCAATTGAAAACGCTGTAATCAGATCAAAACGCAAAAAAGACCACAGAGCTACGAAGACAAGTATGATAATTGTAGGCACCTATTTTGTATGTATCTTTCCATATTTGGTATATTTTTTGTCTTGCTCTATATCTGAAGTCATTAATGGTGATATAACATGCAATGGAACAACATCAATTGCACTTTTGGTCGTTACCTATTTAAACTCAGGTATGAATCCTGTTGTTTATTCATTTAGGAATAATCAGTTTCTTAAATCGGTTCGTTCTCTTTTGAATAAAAATACGTTTCATCATTAAAAGACTGAATGGATTTATGGACACCATAATGAATTGATAAAGTCAAAACAATAGGGCTATTAAACAGCAATGACCAAATCTAACTCTCAAAATTAACTTCAAAATTTAAAAAGCTACGCATTATTCGTACATCCACATTTTAATGAACATCGAAAAACTATACTTTCACTCGCTATATATAGTAAGATGGAAGAATTTTTAACTACAACTTGGTTTCCACTAGGTTGCACCCAAATGGCGTCAGCGTCAAGTAATTTGACCAATTACAACGTGATGTATTTCATTTCATTTCATTTCAAAAGACATTTATTTTCCTCCATAGCAATACAGTACAAAATAATAAACAAAAATGGTAAGGAATATAAAAAATGAAATAGATGTTTGTTGGATAATCCGAACTGTCGCTTGTCATTTGTCAACTCACTTTATCTGTTAAACAAGTTAGACAGTTAAGATGTGCTTTATTGTTAATATTACAATCAATAGAGTGGATATGTTTATCTCAATATGTGACCTCTTTAAAGATAAAATTAAACCTAATAATATCTAGTGTTACGGTTTACTTTACATTATTGTTTCATTATAATTCAATTATTGAATCAGTAACAGGTTAATGTGTACAATCGTGAAAAACAGGTTTGGAATCTGTTGTGATAGTAATTCATGTAACACAATTATATATACTGTAAACATTCTTGTTTTAATTCCTTTAAAGGATATTGTACTCTCCAGTTCTTACCATCAGTGTGTCTTGGGTCACAGCCATTGGGTTCTCTGTTTCTGGAGATTGAATGCATATATTAGTCGAATTAACTATCATTATTTCCAGTGCAAGTTTTGCTTCTGTGATGTTGAACTTTGACCTCTAACCAGTTAATTTCTTACTAGCTTCATTGGATCGTCTGCTTTCTGACAAGTCTGTTATTTCGCACTCCGTGAATCTCTGAATATCCTTCTCGAGTACGGCATTCTCTTCTCTGTTAGTTTGATATCAACATACCAAACAAAGCGATCTAACATTTGTTACCGACGAAAAAATGAATAGCACAACTAGCAATGAAGAAGAAATTCAACATGTTAATAATACAGTAATAATTACTAGTGTGTGGCTAATGGTTACATTGTGGATAATTGTCAGTAATTCATTTGTTATTGCGGTCACTATTTGGAAAAAGCTGTACACTAATTTGGCAAAACGTATCCAGTTCAGTTTAAGTATAGTTGATTTAATATCTGGAATAAGTGGTAGTATATTGTCAATGTTTAGAGTTTTAATGGAAAGATCAATAGTTGAAGAATTATTTGAAACTGTTTTTCTGTGTCTTGTCTTCATATCACAACTACATCTTGGGTTATTAGTAATCGAAAGATACGTAGCAATCATTTATCCGTTACGTCACAATCAAATAATGACATCACGCGTTGTGAATATAGGAATTGCAGTGACGTATATTATAGGGTTTTTGATTTTCATATCTAGAATATTTTTCATAGTTTTGTCCAAGGATTGGTTATTCTTCTTGATGTGTAATACAATCAATCTTATACTTCTTCTTTTAATATGTGTCTTGAACGTTATCATTTACTGCAAAGCTAGAAAACAACAACTTAAAATTGATGCAATGGAAAATATTGTGATAAGATCAAAACACAAAAAAGACTACAAAGCTACGAAAACAACTACAATAATTGTGGGCACATATTTCGTATGTATTTTCCCATCTGTCGTGTATTTCCTGTATCAATCCCTATCTGATATTATTTCTGGTAAAAACTCTTTTAATACAATTGTAATTGGAGTATTATTAACAGTTACGTATATAAACTCAGGTTTGAACCCGATCGTGTACTCTTTTAGAAATAAGCAATTTCTTCACTATTTTCGTTCTTTGGTCAATTTCTAGGCTATCTATTATGTCTGCCAATACTCTTCTGACGAGAAGCACAAAAAACAATCATATAAATGCATTCGTACTTTTATTTACACATCTGTGGCTGGTTACATATCATGAAGTTGTATTATTATCATCTATAACCTGTACTCGTAATCAACACGTCACAGGATCTTCATCTCTTTATTTATGCCCGTTTGTGCATTACGTCATTCTGAAATTACTCACGCATAATGGAGTGTAACTAGCGCCATCACAGGCTATATCTATTATTTACCTGTATATGGTATCATACTAGCCTACATTGACCAAACAGAATAGTAAACAGGTGCCTACTTTAATACATAGATGTATAGATAGATGCATAACCTGTATTATAATAATAGTATTTAGTTTTACCAAGGCAATCTAAAAATAGGACACTTGTCAAGATAGCAACTCATAACAGTCCTTTGATATTATGTCTTGCTGCGACAAATACCAAAAGTACTGTACTATGTTCTTATTCTCCGCGGCGCGCGGCGTCTGTTAAGTTGCATGGAACTGATGGTGTCGCAGGCACAGATAAACCATTTGATCCCAATAGCTTAGCATCCCTTCGGCTCGTTACATAACCCATTTTGTATCAAATACCATGTTTTTATTAAATTAGAAATATTCTAGAAAGAAGAAATACTGTATATATATATATATTCTGGTGATCCAAAATAAATGGTACGTACGCGAATAAGTAAAGTAAGATTGCCTTGGTTTTACAAGGTAGACATCTGTGACATTTTTGCTCAAAAGTAACTTCTCCCGAATTAGTTTATTGGACTGATTTCATTATTGGTACTTGTTGTCTTAGATGGTTAGTAAATCATTCACATACGTCTGTTTTTCTAAATTGATGGCTTCTTTAATACAATTACCTTAATAATATTATTTTACACATTGTACTGATACAATTCATTATTTAAATTTGTTTATAATTAATAAATTGAACCATTAGTAGTGAGCTATGCTTCGAAATACAATATGCCTCACTGTTAGCAATTTTGCCTCACTGTCAGAAATTGTGCTAATTGTACAATTATAGTAATGTTACAGTTCTGGTATGTTTTATAATTATTTTGCCTGTCAGAGGTTCGGTAACTAAATTATAAATTGTAGATATTTCAATTAAAGCATGTCAACAGCAAATGACGATGATGTCGAATGTCTTTCAAAGACTGTTATTGATGAAGAAGAAGAAGATGAAGAACCATTGATTTTGAATCCTTATTCTTTGCCATCTTCATGCTCCTTTACTGACCATTGTACGCTACAGTTTTATACCTCCTTACTCACCATCGTATTCGCAAGCTCAAAAGCAACACACGCCTACTGTTTTGTTTTCTCTGTGTATGTGCCTACGCGTCCAATTACGTATTGGATACAATATCTTAAGGTTTGTAACAATCGTCACTTTCATTGCACAAATAGGCCTACGTCTGGATTTTTGTGATCTTGAACTAGACTCCTCTCTCAAGGAACTAATTAATGCATTCTGGTTCATTTTACTGTGATTTCAACACACCGAACAATAAAAGATGGATAATGTAACTAACTATGAAGATACTAATGTGAATTTCAGTAATCTGTTAATACTTGGAAGTGTATGGATAGTCACATCATTGTGGATAATTGTCAGTAATTTATTTGTTATTGCGGTCGCTATTTGGAAAAAGATGTACACTAACTTGGCAAAACGTATCCAGTTCAGTTTAAGTATAGTTGATTTAATATCTGGAGTGATCGGTAGCCTGTGGGTGATGCAGAGACTTTTACTGAGAAGGTCAACATTCGTTTTTTTACTGGACTGTACTTTGTTGTATATGGTGTTTATTTCACAACTACTGTTGTGTTTATTAACAGTCGAAAGATACGTAGCAATAGTCTATCCGTTTCGTCACCATCAGCTGATGACGTCGCGTATTGTCAACACTGACATTGCGGCTACAATAGTAATAGGGATTGTCTTGTTCATTGCTGGAGGATTCGTTGCATTTTATATCAACCTGCCTACTTTCTTCTTAATGTTCGATACTGTGCGTCTGATAATTCTTGTGTTAATATGTGTATTCAATCTTATTATCTATTTCAAAGCTAGGAAGCAGCAACTACAGATATCAGCAATAGAGAATTCTGTCATCAAATCAAAACGCGTGAAAGACTACAAAGCCACGAAAACAACTATGATAATTGTCGGCACTTATGTCGTATGTATCTTTCCATATTTGGTATATATTCTGTCTCATTCTATATACGAAATTATTCATGGTAAAAAAACATACGATGACACAACGGCAATGTTATTATTAACAGTTACCCATTTAAACTCTGGTATGAATCCAATTGTGTATTCATTTAGAAATGAGCAATTTCGTCATTTGATTCGTTCTCTGGTAAATAAAACGACGTGTCTCTGTTGAAGACATGGAAATAAATTCGTTTCGCAATTGAATAAATGAATTGCACGTCAAAAGCTACTAACATTCTATCAAGAACCTACAACGATCATAACCAGATGAAATTTTGCTGAAAGCAACCATTAGATCATACTAATTATCGAACCTAAAATTGGAACTTTCCTTGAACTATTATCCATTAAAATTGGACCTCTGTAATGTTGAAATTTGAACCGAAACTGAACTCATGTCAGTGACTCCTAAACTGCTGTATTGGCTCGTCTGCTTGTGATGTTGTGTTCTGTTATTTTGCGTTCAGTGCTTTTCGAAACTCAACCGTCTTTCTCTGTGAAAGTTACCTCGATCGCAACAACAAACTACATTATCAAACTTTGTTTTATAACATTATAAAATGAATAATACTACAAACTATGAGGACGAGATACTAGATTATATTAATATAATATTACTTACAAGTATATGGCTAGTCATGTCGTTGTGAATAATTAACACTAACAAACACTAGCAAAACGTATCAAGAGTTAGATTTTATGCCTCAGCAGGCACGATACTACAGTATTTTCTTGTTGTCACTAGACATCATACCATACGTGAATCAGTTTGAAGAAAATCACAGTAGACCTAATTACCAATTGCCTGATGATGATTTTCTACAGATTCAATGCTATTATTAAAGCTATTGACAAAATTATTATCGGATCTTATAACTAAACAAAATTAAAAGTTTCGTACTAGAATTGATGAAATGACGTGATGTATAATCCGAACTGTCATCAGTCAACTTACTTTTTCTATTTCTGCTTCTATAATACAATTACCTTAATAATATATGTTACACATTGTACTGATACAATTCATTATTTAACTTTGTTTATAATTAATAAATTGAACCATTAGTAGTAAGCTATGCTTCGAAATACAATATGCCTCACTGTTAGCAATTTTGTTTAATACAATTATAGTAATGTTACAGTTCTGGTATCTTTTATAATTATTTTACCTGTCAGAGGTTCGGTAACTTTGGCCTATATAAATTATAAATTGTATATAATTATTTCAATGAAAGCATGTCAACAGCAAATCAATGACTGTCGAGTGTCTTTCAAAGACGTTATTGAAGAAGAAGAATAAGATGACAAACCATTGATGTGGAAACGTTATTCTTTGGCATCGTCATGCTCCTTGACTGACCATTGTATGCTACAGTTTTATACCTCTTTACTCACCATCGTACTCGCAAGCTCAACAGCAACAAACGCCTACTGTTATGTTTTTCTCTGTGTATATGCATACACATCTAATCAAGTATTGGATACAGTACTTTATATCTTAATGTTCGTAACAATCGTCACTTTCATTGCACAATTACGTCTGGACTTTTGTGATCTTCAACTAGACTCCTCTCTCAAGGAACTAATTAATGAATTCTGGTTCTCTGTCATTTTACTTTTTAGTCGTCACTTTACACCGAACAATAAAAATGGATAATGTAACTAGCTATGAAGATACAACAGTGAATTTCAGTAATATGTTAATACTTGGAAATATATGGATAATGATATCATTGTGGATAATTGTCAGTAATGTATTTGTTATTGCGGTCGGAATTTGGAAAAAGATGTACACTAACTTGGCAAAACGTATCCAGTTCAGTTTAAGTATAGTTGATTTAATATCTGGAGTGATCGGTAGCCTGTGGGTGATGCAGAGACTTTTACTGAGAAGGTCAACATTCATTTTTTTACTAGACTGTACTTTGTTGTATATGGTGTTTATTTCACAGCTACTACTGTGTTTATTAACAGTCGAAAGATACGTAGCAATAGTCTATCCGTTCCGTCACCATCAGCTGATGACGTCGCGTGTTGTCAACACTGGAATTGCGGCTACAATAGTAATAGGGATTGTCTTGTTCATTACTGGAGGATTCGTTGCATTTTATATCAACCTGCCTACTTTCTTCTTAATGATAACTACTGTGCGTCTGATAATTCTTGTGTTAATATGTGTATTCAATCTTATTATTTATTTCAAAGCTAGGAAGCAGCAACTACAGATTTCAGCAATAGAGAATTCTGTAATCAGATCAAAACGCATGAAAGACTACAAAGCCACGAAAACAACTATGATAATTGTTGGCACTTATGTTGTATGTATCTTTCCATGTTTGGTATATATTCTGTCTCATTCTATATACGATATTATTCATGGTAAAAAAACATACGATGACACAACGGCAATGTTATTATTAACAGTTACCCATTTAAACTCTGGTATGAATCCAATTGTGTATTCATTTAGAAATGAGCAATTTCGTCAATTGATTCGTTCTCTGGTAAATAAAACGACGTGTCTCTGTTAATGACATATAATTAAATTAGTTTCGCAATTGAATAAATGAATTGCACGTCAAAAGCTACTAACATTCTATCAAGAACCTACAACGATCATAACCAGATGAACATTTACTGAAAGCAACCCTTCAAGACCATAATAATTATCGAACCTCAAATTGGAACTTCTCTTGAACTATTATCCATTAAAATTGGACTTCTGTAATGTTGAAATTTGAACCGGAACTGAACTCATGTCAGTGACTCCTAAACTGCTGTATTGGCTCGTCTGCTTGTGATGTTGTGTTCTGTTATTTTGCGTTCAGTGCTCTTCGAAACTCAACCGTCTTTCTCTGTGAAAGTTACCTCGATCGCAACAACAAACTACGTTATCAAACTTTGTTTTATTACATTATAAAATGAATAATTCTACAAACTATGAGGACGAGATACTAGATTATATTAATATAATAATACTTACAAGTATATGGCTAGTCATGTCGTTGTGGATAATTAACACTAACAAACACTAGCAAAACGTATCAAGAGTTAGATTTTATGCCTCAGCAGGCACGATACTACAGTATGTTCTTATTGTCACTAGACATCATACCATACGTGAATCAGTTTGAAGAAAATCACAGTAGACCTAATCACCAATTGCCTGATGATGATTTTCTACAGATTCAATGCTATTATTAAAGATATTGACAAAATTATTATCGGATCTTATAACTAAACAAAATTAAAAGTTTCGTACTAGAATTGATGAAATGACGTGATGTATAATCCAAACTGTCATCGGTCAACTTACTTTTTCTGTTTCTGCTTCTATAATACAATTACCTTAATAATATTATGTTACACATTGTACTGTTACAATTCATTATTTAAATTTGTTTATAATTAATAAATTGAACCATTAGTAGTGAGCTATGCTTAGAAATACAATATGCCTCACTGTTAGCAAGTTTGCCTCACTGTCAGAAATTTTGCTTAATACAATTATAGTAATGTTACAGTTCTGGTATGTTTTATAATTATTTTACCTGTCAGAGGTTTTGGTAACTAAATTATAAATTGTAGATATTTCAATTAAAGCATGTCAACAGCAAATGATGATGATGTCGAATGTCTTTCAAAGACTGTTATTGATGAAGAAGAAGAAGATGAAGAAGAACCATTGATTTTGAATCTTCATGCTCCTTTACTGACCATTGTACGCTACAGTTTTATACCTCTTTACTCACCATCGTATTCGCAAGCTCAAAAGCAACACACGCCTACTGTTTTGTTTTCTCTGTGTATGTGCCTACCCGTCCAATTACGTATTGGATACAATATCTTAAGGTTCGTAACAATCGTCACTTTCATTGCACAAATACGTCTGGATTCTTGTGATCTTGAACTAGACTCCTCTCTCAAGGAACTAATTAATGCATTCTGGTTCATTTTACTGTGATTTCAACACACCGAACAATAAAAGATGGATAATGTAACTAACTATGAAGATACTAATGTGAATTTCAGTAATCTGTTAATACTTGGAAGTGTATGGATAGTCACATCATTGTGGATAATTGTCAGTAATTTATTTGTTATTGCGGTCGCTATTTGGAAAAAGATGTACACTAACTTGGCAAAACGTATCCAGTTCAGTTTAAGTATAGTTGATTTAATATCTGGAGTGATCGGTAGCCTGTGGGTGATGCAGAGACTTTTACTGAGAAGGTCAACATTCGTTTTTTTACTGGACTGTACTTTGTTGTATATGGTGTTTATTTCACAACTACTGTTGTGTTTATTAACAGTCGAAAGATACGTAGCAATAGTCTATCCGTTTCGTCACCATCAGCTGATGACGTCGCGTATTGTCAACACTGACATTGCGGCTACAATAGTAATAGGGATTGTCTTGTTCATTGCTGGAGGATTCGTTGCATTTTATATCAACCTGCCTACTTTCTTCTTAATGTTCGATACTGTGCGTCTGATAATTCTTGTGTTAATATGTGTATTCAATCTTATTATCTATTTCAAAGCTAGGAAGCAGCAACTACAGATATCAGCAATAGAGAATTCTGTCATCAAATCAAAACGCGTGAAAGACTACAAAGCCACGAAAACAACTATGATAATTGTCGGCACTTATGTCGTATGTATCTTTCCATATTTGGTATATATTCTGTCTCATTCTATATACGAAATTATTCATGGTAAAAAAACATACGATGACACAACGGCAATGTTATTATTAACAGTTACCCATTTAAACTCTGGTATGAATCCAATTGTGTATTCATTTAGAAATGAGCAATTTCGTCATTTGATTCGTTCTCTGGTAAATAAAACGACGTGTCTCTGTTGAAGACATGGAAATAAATTCGTTTCGCAATTGAATAAATGAATTGCACGTCAAAAGCTACTAACATTCTATCAAGAACCTACAACGATCATAACCAGATGAAATTTTGCTGAAAGCAACCATTAGATCATACTAATTATCGAACCTAAAATTGGAACTTTCCTTGAACTATTATCCATTAAAATTGGACCTCTGTAATGTTGAAATTTGAACCGAAACTGAACTCATGTCAGTGACTCCTAAACTGCTGTATTGGCTCGTCTGCTTGTGATGTTGTGTTCTGTTATTTTGCGTTCAGTGCTTTTCGAAACTCAACCGTCTTTCTCTGTGAAAGTTACCTCGATCGCAACAACAAACTACATTATCAAACTTTGTTTTATAACATTATAAAATGAATAATACTACAAACTATGAGGACGAGATACTAGATTATATTAATATAATATTACTTACAAGTATATGGCTAGTCATGTCGTTGTGAATAATTAACACTAACAAACACTAGCAAAACGTATCAAGAGTTAGATTTGATGCCTCAGCAGGCACGATACTACAGTATTTTCTTGTTGTCACTAGACATCATACCATACGTGAATCAGTTTGAAGAAAATCACAGTAGACCTAATTACCAATTGCCTGATGATGATTTTCTACAGATTCAATGCTATTATTAAAGCTATTGACAAAATTATTATCGGATCTTATAACTAAACAAAATTAAAAGTTTCGTACTAGAATTGATGAAATGACGTGATGTATAATCCGAACTGTCATCAGTCAACTTACTTTTTCTATTTCTGCTTCTATAATACAATTACCTTAATAATATATGTTACACATTGTACTGATACAATTCATTATTTAACTTTGTTTATAATTAATAAATTGAACCATTAGTAGTAAGCTATGCTTCGAAATACAATATGCCTCACTGTTAGCAATTTTGTTTAATACAATTATAGTAATGTTACAGTTCTGGTATCTTTTATAATTATTTTACCTGTCAGAGGTTCGGTAACTTTGGCCTATATAAATTATAAATTGTATATAATTATTTCAATGAAAGCATGTCAACAGCAAATCAATGACTGTCGAGTGTCTTTCAAAGACGTTATTGAAGAAGAAGAATAAGATGACAAACCATTGATGTGGAAACGTTATTCTTTGGCATCGTCATGCTCCTTGACTGACCATTGTATGCTACAGTTTTATACCTCTTTACTCACCATCGTACTCGCAAGCTCAACAGCAACAAACGCCTACTGTTATGTTTTTCTCTGTGTATATGCATACACATCTAATCAAGTATTGGATACAGTACTTTATATCTTAATGTTCGTAACAATCGTCACTTTCATTGCACAATTACGTCTGGACTTTTGTGATCTTCAACTAGACTCCTCTCTCAAGGAACTAATTAATGAATTCTGGTTCTCTGTCATTTTACTTTTTAGTCGTCACTTTACACCGAACAATAAAAATGGATAATGTAACTAGCTATGAAGATACAACAGTGAATTTCAGTAATATGTTAATACTTGGAAATATATGGATAATGATATCATTGTGGATAATTGTCAGTAATGTATTTGTTATTGCGGTCGGAATTTGGAAAAAGATGTACACTAACTTGGCAAAACGTATCCAGTTCAGTTTAAGTATAGTTGATTTAATATCTGGAGTGATCGGTAGCCTGTGGGTGATGCAGAGACTTTTACTGAGAAGGTCAACATTCATTTTTTTACTAGACTGTACTTTGTTGTATATGGTGTTTATTTCACAGCTACTACTGTGTTTATTAACAGTCGAAAGATACGTAGCAATAGTCTATCCGTTCCGTCACCATCAGCTGATGACGTCGCGTGTTGTCAACACTGGAATTGCGGCTACAATAGTAATAGGGATTGTCTTGTTCATTACTGGAGGATTCGTTGCATTTTATATCAACCTGCCTACTTTCTTCTTAATGATAACTACTGTGCGTCTGATAATTCTTGTGTTAATATGTGTATTCAATCTTATTATTTATTTCAAAGCTAGGAAGCAGCAACTACAGATTTCAGCAATAGAGAATTCTGTAATCAGATCAAAACGCATGAAAGACTACAAAGCCACGAAAACAACTATGATAATTGTTGGCACTTATGTTGTATGTATCTTTCCATGTTTGGTATATATTCTGTCTCATTCTATATACGATATTATTCATGGTAAAAAAACATACGATGACACAACGGCAATGTTATTATTAACAGTTACCCATTTAAACTCTGGTATGAATCCAATTGTGTATTCATTTAGAAATGAGCAATTTCGTCAATTGATTCGTTCTCTGGTAAATAAAACGACGTGTCTCTGTTAATGACATAGAATTAAATTAGTTTCGCAATTGAATAAATGAATTGCACGTCAAAAGCTACTAACATTCTATCAAGAACCTACAACGATCATAACCAGATGAACATTTACTGAAAGCAACCCTTAGACCATAATAATTATCGAACCTCAAATTGGAACTTCTCTTGAACTATTATCCATTAAAATTGGACTTCTGTAATGTTGAAATTTGAACCGGAACTGAACTCATGTCAGTGACTCCTAAACTGCTGTATTGGCTCGTCTGCTTGTGATGTTGTGTTCTGTTATTTTGCGTTCAGTGCTCTTCGAAACTCAACCGTCTTTCTCTGTGAAAGTTACCTCGATCGCAACAACAAACTACGTTATCAAACTTTGTTTTATTACATTATAAAATGAATAATTCTACAAACTATGAGGACGAGATACTAGATTATATTAATATAATAATACTTACAAGTATATGGCTAGTCATGTCGTTGTGGATAATTAACACTAACAAACACTAGCAAAACGTATCAAGAGTTAGATTTTATGCCTCAGCAGGCACGATACTACAGTATGTTCTTATTGTCACTAGACATCATACCATACGTGAATCAGTTTGAAGAAAATCACAGTAGACCTAATCACCAATTGCCTGATGATGATTTTCTACAGATTCAATGCTATTATTAAAGATATTGACAAAATTATTATCGGATCTTATAACTAAACAAAATTAAAAGTTTCGTACTAGAATTGATGAAATGACGTGATGTATAATCCAAACTGTCATCGGTCAACTTACTTTTTCTGTTTCTGCTTCTATAATACAATTACCTTAATAATATTATGTTACACATTGTACTGTTACAATTCATTATTTAAATTTGTTTATAATTAATAAATTGAACCATTAGTAGTGAGCTATGCTTAGAAATACAATATGCCTCACTGTTAGCAAGTTTGCCTCACTGTCAGAAATTTTGCTTAATACAATTATAGTAATGTTACAGTTCTGGTATGTTTTATAATTATTTTACCTGTCAGAGGTTTTGGTAACTAAATTATAAATTGTAGATATTTCAATTAAAGCATGTCAACAGCAAATGATGATGATGTCGAATGTCTTTCAAAGACTGTTATTGATGAAGAAGAAGAAGATGAAGAAGAACCATTGATTTTGAATCTTCATGCTCCTTTACTGACCATTGTACGCTACAGTTTTATACCTCTTTACTCACCATCGTATTCGCAAGCTCAAAAGCAACACACGCCTACTGTTTTGTTTTCTCTGTGTATGTGCCTACCCGTCCAATTACGTATTGGATACAATATCTTAAGGTTCGTAACAATCGTCACTTTCATTGCACAAATACGTCTGGATTCTTGTGATCTTGAACTAGACTCCTCTCTTTAGGAACTAATTAATGCATTCTGGTTCATTTTACTGTGATTTCAACACACCGAACAATAAAAGATGGATAATGTAACTAACTATGAAGATACTAAAGTGAATTTCAGTAATCTGTTAATACTTGGAAGTGTAGGCCTATGGATAGTCATATCATTGTGGATAATTGTCAGTAATTTATTTGTTATTGCGGTCGCTATTTGGAAAAAGATGTACACTAACTTGGCAAAACGTATCCAGTTCAGTTTAAGTATAGTTGATTTAATATCTGGAGTGATCGGTAGCCTGTGGGTGATGCAGAGATTTTTACTGAGAAGGTCAACATTCATTTTTTTACTAGACTGTACTTTGTTGTATATGGTGTTTATTTCACAACTACTGTTGTGTTTATTAACAGTCGAAAGATACGTAGCAATAGTCTATCCGTTTCGTCACCATCAGCTGATGACGTCGCGTGTTGTCAACACTGGAATTGCGGCTACCATTGTAACAGGAATCGTCTTGTTCATTGCTGGAGGATTCATTACATTATATATCAACCTACCTGCTTTCTCTTTAATGTTCGTTACTGTGCGTCTGATAATTCTTGTTGTAATATGCGTATTCAATCTTATTATTTATTTCAAAGCTAGGAAGCAGCAACTACAGATTTCAGCAATAGAGAATTCTGTCATCAAATCAAAACGCGTGAAAGACTACAAAGCCACAAAAACAACTATGATAATTGTCGGCACTTATGTTGTATGTATTTTTCCATATTTGGTATATATTCTGTCTCATTCTATATACGAAATTATTCATGGTGAAAAAACATACGATGACACAACGGCAATGTTATTATTAACAGTTACTCATTTAAACTCTGGTATGAATCCAATTGTTTATTCATTTAGAAATGAGCAATTTCGTCATTTGATTCGTTCTCTGGTAAATAAAACGACGTGTCTCTGTTGAAGACATGGAAATAAATTCGTTTCGCAATTGAATAAATGAATTGCACGTCAAAAGCTACTAACATTCTATCAAGAACCTACAACGATCATAACCAGATGAACTTTTGCTGAAAGCAACCATTAGATCATACTAATTATCGAACCTAAAATTGGAACTTCCCTTGAACTATTATCCATTAAAATTGGACTTCTGTAATGTTGAAATTTGAACCGGAACTTAACTCATGTCAGTGACTCCTAAACTGCTGTATTGGCTCGTCTGCTTGTGATGTTGTGTTCTATTATTTTGCGTTCAGTGCTTTTCGAAACTCAGCCGTCTTAAGTTACTTCGATCGCAACAACAAACTACATTATCAAACTTTGTTTTATTACATTATAAAATGAATAATACTACAAACTATGAGGACGAGATACTAGATTATATTAATATAATATTACTTACAAGTATATGGCTAGTCATGTCGTTGTGAATAATTAACACTAACAAACACTAGCAAAACGTATCAAGAGTTAGATTTTATGCCTCAGCAGGCACGATACTACAGTATTTTCTTATTGTCACTAGACATCATACCATACGTGAATCAGTTTGAAGAAAATCACAGTAGACCTAATTACCAATTGCCTGATGATGATTTTCTACAGATTCAATGCTATTATTAAAGCTATTGACAAAATTATTATCGGATCTTATAACTAAACAAAATTAAAAGTTTCGTACTAGAATTGATGAAATGACGTGATGTATAATCCGAACTGTCATCAGTCAACTTACTTTTTCTATTTCTGCTTCTATAATACAATTACCTTAATAATATATGTTACACATTGTACTGATACAATTCATTATTTAACTTTGTTTATAATTACTAAATTGAACCATTAGTAGTAAGCTATGCTTCGAAATACAATATGCCTCACTGTTAGCAATTTTGTTTAATACAATTATAGTAATGTTACAGTTCTGGTATCTTTTATAATTATTTTACCTGTCAGAGGTTCGGTAACTTTGGCCTATATAAATTATAAATTGTATATAATTATTTCAATGAAAGCATGTCAACAGCAAATCAATGACTGTCGAGTGTCTTTCAAAGACGTTATTGAAGAAGAAGAATAAGATGACAAACCATTGATGTGGAAACGTTATTCTTTGGCATCGTCATGCTCCTTGACTGACCATTGTATGCTACAGTTTTATACCTCTTTACTCACCATCGTACTCGCAAGCTCAACAGCAACAAACGCCTACTGTTATGTTTTTCTCTGTGTATATGCATACACATCTAATCAAGTATTGGATACAGTACTTTATATCTTAATGTTCGTAACAATCGTCACTTTCATTGCACAATTACGTCTGGACTTTTGTGATCTTCAACTAGACTCCTCTCTCAAGGAACTAATTAATGAATTCTGGTTCTCTGTCATTTTACTTTTTACTCGTCACTTTACACCGAACAATAAAAATGGATAATGTAACTAGCTATGAAGATACAACAGTGAATTTCAGTAATATGTTAATACTTGGAAATATATGGATAATGATATCATTGTGGATAATTGTCAGTAATGTATTTGTTATTGCGGTCGGAATTTGGAAAAAGATGTACACTAACTTGGCAAAACGTATCCAGTTCAGTTTAAGTATAGTTGATTTAATATCTGGAGTGATCGGTAGCCTGTGGATGATGCAGAGACTTTTACTGAGGAGGTCAACATTCATTTTTTTACTAGACTGTACTTTGTTGTATATGGTGTTTATTTCACAGCTACTACTGTGTTTATTAACAGTCGAAAGATACGTAGCAATAGTCTATCCGTTCCGTCACCATCAGCTGATGACGTCGCGTGTTGTCAACACTGGAATTGCGGCTACAATAGTAATAGGGATTGTCTTGTTCATTACTGGAGGATTCGTTGCATTTTATATCAACCTGCCTACTTTCTTCTTAATGATAACTACTGTGCGTCTGATAATTCTTGTGTTAATATGTGTATTCAATCTTATTATTTATTTCAAAGCTAGGAAGCAGCAACTACAGATTTCAGCAATAGATAATTCTGTAATCAGATCAAAACGCATGAAAGACTACAAAGCCACGAAAACAACTATGATAATTGTTGGCACTTATGTTGTATGTATCTTTCCATGTTTGGTATATATTCTGTCTCATTCTATATACGATATTATTCATGGTGAAAAAACATACGATGACACAACGGCAATGTTATTATTAACAGTTACCCATTTAAACTCTGGTATGAATCCAATTGTGTATTCATTTAGAAATGAGCAATTTCGTCAATTGATTCGTTCTCTGGTAAATAAAACGACGTGTCTCTGTTAATGACATAGAATTAAATTAGTTTCGCAATTGAATAAATGAATTGCACGTCAAAAGCTACTAACATTCTATCAAGAACCTACAACAATCATAACCAGATGAACATTTACTGAAAGCAACCCTTAGACCATAATAATTATCGAACCTCAAATTGGAACTTCTCTTGAACTATTATCCATTAAAATTGGACTTCTGTAATGTTGAAATTTGAACCGGAACTGAACTCATGTCAGTGACTCCTAAACTGCTGTATTGGCTCGTCTGCTTGTGATGTTGTGTTCTGTTATTTTGCGTTCAGTGCTCTTCGAAACTCAACCGTCTTTCTCTGTGAAAGTTACCTCGATCGCAACAACAAACTACGTTATCAAACTTTGTTTTATTACATTATAAAATGAATAATTCTACAAACTATGAGGACGAGATACTAGATTATATTAATATAATAATACTTACAAGTATATGGCTAGTCATGTCGTTGTGGATAATTAACACTAACAAACACTAGCAAAACGTATCAAGAGTTAGATTTTATGCCTCAGCAGGCACGATACTACAGTATGTTCTTATTGTCACTAGACATGATACCATACGTGAATCAGTTTGAAGAAAATCACAGTAGACCTAATCACCAATTGCCTGATGATGATTTTCTACAGATTCAATGCTATTATTAAAGATATTGACAAAATTATTATCGGATCTTATAACTAAACAAAATTAAAAGTTTCGTACTAGAATTGATGAAATGACGTGATGTATAATCCAAACTGTCATCGGTCAACTTACTTTTTCTGTTTCTGCTTCTATAATACAATTACCTTAATAATATTATGTTACACATTGTACTGTTACAATTCATTATTTAAATTTGTTTATAATTAATAAATTGAACCATTAGTAGTGAGCTATGCTTAGAAATACAATATGCCTCACTGTTAGCAAGTTTGCCTCACTGTCAGAAATTTTGCTTAATACAATTATAGTAATGTTACAGTTCTGGTATGTTTTATAATTATTTTACCTGTCAGAGGTTTTGGTAACTAAATTATAAATTGTAGATATTTCAATTAAAGCATGTCAACAGCAAATGATGATGATGTCGAATGTCTTTCAAAGACTGTTATTGATGAAGAAGAAGAAGATGAAGAACCATTGATTTTGAATCTTCATGCTCCTTTACTGACCATTGTACGCTACAGTTTTATACCTCTTTACTCACCATCGTATTCGCAAGCTCAAAAGCAACACACGCCTACTGTTTTGTTTTCTCTGTGTATGTGCCTACCCGTCCAATTACGTATTGGATACAATATCTTAAGGTTCGTAACAATCGTCACTTTCATTGCACAAATACGTCTGGATTCTTGTGATCTTGAACTAGACTCCTCTCTCAAGGAACTAATTAATGCATTCTGGTTCATTTTACTGTGATTTCAACACACCGAACAATAAAAGATGGATAATGTAACTAACTATGAAGATACTAATGTGAATTTCAGTAATCAGTTAATACTTGGAAGTGTATGGATAGTCATATCATTGTGGATAATTGTCAGTAATTTATTTGTTATTGCGGTCGCTATTTGGAAAAAGATGTACACTAACTTGGCAAAACGTATCCAGTTCAGTTTAAGTATAGTTGATTTAATATCTGGAGTGATCGGTAGCCTGTGGGTGATGCAGAGATTTTTACTGAGAAGGTCAACATTCGTTTTTTTACTGGACTGTACTTTGTTGTATATGGTGTTTATTTCACAGCTACTTCTGTGTTTATTAACAGTCGAAAGATACGTAGCAATAGTCTATCCGTTTCGTCACCATCAGCTGATGACGTCGCGTGTTGTCAACACTGGAATTGCGGCTACAATAGTAATAGGGATTGTCTTGTTCATTGCTGGAGGATTCGTTGCATTTTATATCAACCTGCCTACTTTCTTCTTAATGTTCGATACTGTGCGTCTGATAATTCTTGTGTTAATATGTGTATTCAATCTTATTATTTATTTCAAAGCTAGGAAGCAGCAACTACAGATATCAGCAATAGAGAATGCTGTAATCAAATCAAAACGCATGAAAGACTACAAAGCCACGAAAACAACTATTATAATTGTCGGCACTTACGTTGTATGTGTCTTTCCATATTTGGTATATATTCTGTCTCATTCTGTATACAAAATTATTCATGGTGAACAAACATACGATGACATAGCGGCAGTGTTACTATTAACAGTTACCTATTTAAACTCTGGTATGAATCCAATTGTGTATTCGTTTAGAAATGAGCAATTTCGTAATTTGATTCGTTCTCTGGTAAATAAAACGACGTGTCTCTGTTAATGACATAGAATTAAATTCGTTTCGCAATTAAAAAAAGGAAATGCACATCAAAGACTGCAATGATCATAACCAGATGAAATTATACTGAAAGCAGTTCTTAGATCATAATAATTATTGAACCTCGCAAACTGGAACTTCTCTTATTATTATCTTGTAATATTGAGGAATTCATCCTTGTCTTGTTTTAGTTCCTTAGCAGAACATTGTACTCTCCAGTTCTTTCAACTCATTTGTGGGTCACGTCAAGAGAAACTCTTAGTTTTCTTTGTCACAAAATTATTGAAAACTAATGTAAGGCCTAAATAATTTAACAATCCTCGTTTCAAACGCACACCCATTAAAACTGGACTTCTGTAATGTTAAACTTTAAACCGGAACTGAACTCATGTCAGTGACTCCTAAACTACTATTGGCTCGTCTGCTTGTGATGTTGTGTTCTGTTAGTTTGCGTTCAGTGCTTTTCGCGACTCAAGTACCGTATTTTCTCTGTGAATGTTACTTTAATCGCAACAACACCAAACTAAGCTATCAAACTTTGTGTTGTTACTTGATAAAATGAATAATACTACAAACTTTGAGGACGAAATACTAGATTATACTAATATAATAATACTTACAAGTGTATGGCTAGTGATATCGTTGTGGATAATTGTCAGTAATTCATTCGTTATTGCGGTCACTATCTGGAAAAAGCTGTACACCAACTTGGCAAAGCGTATCCAGTTCAGTTTAAGTGTTATTGATTTAATATCTGGAGTCATTGGTAGTATATTGTCGTTGTATAGAGTTTTTGTGGAAACACCAATTATAGAAACTGTATTTGACTGTATTTTTCTGTGTCTGGTGTTCATATCACAGCTGCATCTAGGTTTATTAGTAATCGACAGATACGTGGCAATAGTCTATCCGTTACGTTATAATCACATAATGACATCACGCGTTGTAGACATAGGAATTTTAGTCACGAATATCATAGCGTTTGTAATGTTCATGTCTGGTGTATTCATCATCGTCTTTTCAAGCGACTGGTTATTTTTCTTGATGTTCAATACGATTAATCTTATAACTCTGATGTTGATATGCGTTTTCAACGTTATAATTTACCACAAGGCTAGACAACAACAACGCAGAATCGACGCAATGGAAAATATTGTAATCAGATCAAAACGCAGAAAAGACTACAAAGCTACGAAAACAACTACAATAATTGTGGGCACATATTTTGTATGCATTTTCCCGCTTGTGTTTTATTTCCTGTATCAGTCACTATCTGATATTATTTATGGTGAAAACTCATCCGATGATGTTGTGCTCGCCGTACTATTAACAATTACGTATTTAAACTCTGGTTTAAATCCGATCGTGTATTCCTTTAGGAATGAGAAATTTGTTCACTATTTTCGTTCTTTTGTAAATAATTGATGAATAAAGAGATACTATTGAACTTGAGGTCCAGTGAATGTGACAGTGACTGTATGTATGCACTCTACTTTTCTGTATATAATACAGATATTGCCTGCTTAAGCGTTGAGCTTTTATGTAGTTAAGTTAAGAATTTAATAACGATGATAGGGCTAGGCCGCTAATATTTACACATTTTTAAGCTATTTTGATGGGAAACGCTCACGTTTTGCAAACCGAAAGCCGACCACATGCAGCCCGCGTAAATGTTAGACAAAATCCAGGGTTATTGCTGCAACCTATAGGACCGAATAGGCCTATAACAAATCAGATCGGTAGTCATGTGATGCCATTTCGATCAATCACGTTCACGTATTAAATAAGTATACTAAATAATTAGTAAAATAACATATGTTTACCATTCTTGCTTTCCTAATATTAAACTGTTATTTTGCTTTCTGTATCTTCCCCCACTATTCCCATCCTCTGTTTATCTGTCGATCTATCATACTGAGCTATCGAATTATGTTTTGTTACTGATATGACAAATAATACAACTAACTGTATGAAGAAAAAGATATTAAAATATAATATTTGCAACTTTATAGATAGTGATATCATTTTGGATATTTATCAGCAGTACTTATCGCAGAAACAATTGGCAACACTTGAGGGCAACATATCTTATACCACTTCACATCGCCCACCAAAATTCTTTTTAAACTCTCTCTACACTATCAGACTAGTTTGACAAGAAAGTGTGATGTGCCCAAAATATGGTAGTAATATGCCCAAATGGTAGTGATATGACATCATCATGTCTATTGGGCACATCATATTGTTGTTGTCACATAAAGTTTAATTGAGTGTAGTCAGAGCTTAACAATAATTTGCTTTGTTTGTTCATATCACTTCACATCTACATTTAGATTTATTGTTTACCAATAGATATGTAGCAACGTGGGTATATGGACATAAAATGGATAACTTACTTAATGGTTAACTTTACTAAATAATATATAGATTTACGGTTTTTATTTTTAAATCGACGGCTGTTTAGTTTGATTTTGATTTTGATAATTAAATATTTGTTGAACGAAAGTTAACAAAAAGACTTGAAGAAAACTATATGGTAGCATTGAATAATGAGTAATTAATTTGTATTTGCTTCTCTTGTTTTAATAGATTTTTGTACTCCTTTTAGAGCTTAATATTCGTATGTCTTTATTTGTAAACTGAATGTTTATGGGTTCAATGCGGTAAAGGTTATATTTTATTTTTTATTATTGAAAATAGATATTTCATCTTTCACCTCATGAAATTATGCATATACTTAAGCCAGCGACTGCAGTTGTAACGATATATACCTTCTGTATATAAATTGCAATCACTTAATATTGGAACAATTATTTTTGATTATCATTACCGTGTACTCCATTGATTTCGTGTAACGATAATGTTCACATAATGATTGCTACTGTTTGATATTTACATTATGTAACTTTATAATTTAATTAAATTCACATTTGCATGAAATACAATCTTTATTATCGTTAGCAAATGTACAATTTAGATACTTCTTTTGTATTCAACCTACAAATTTCGATTAAATTAAATTCCAAAAAGTACACCATTGTATAGAATTTGCATCATTTGTTGTATCTGAATAAAACAAAATAATAATATTGTGTGTATCATTGATGTGAAAACATCTTCTCTGTAGTGTCAGCTCTTGTTATTTTTGCTATACTTTCCACATTGGTTGGTCACCAGAATTATTCAACAACAAAATTGTTGTTTTATTTGTTAACTGTAGTAGTTCATCCAAAGACCGATAAGGTTATATTGCTGTCTTAAGGCCCGTTTACACTAGGACGATAACGATCGGCGATAAATAGATAAGCATGCCTTTTTCTTACACAAAACAAAATAATTTAGAAAGGTTTTCGTTCTAGAATTATAGAATTTATGCTGTCTTTGATAAAAATAATATTTTTAAAAATCCAATCAAATGACGTCATGATCAATAAAACCAAAAAAATCGTTGTATTGTCACGATATTATTGCTCTTACTAATCATGACGTTATTTGATTGGACATGTGAAAATATAATTTTCATCAAATTAAGCATAGATGGTTCCTAAATAGTTCTAGAATTAAAACTGTTTAGATTTCTTTTGTTTTGTGTATGAACAATGCATATTTGTTTATTTATCGTCGATCTTTATCGTCCTAGTGTAAACGGGCCTTTAATCAACCGTCTACAGCAGTCATTTCTGGACTCTTGCGAAATGGACTCTCGTTTGTAGCTTAATTTGCTTCCTGAATTACTTTGTTGTTTAGTCTTTCTTCAATATTCTGCGGTATGGTTCTCCGTGATCTTTCTCAAGTAAACAATCCGTTTTACTTCATTTTAAAGCCAACGTGTTAGAATAATAAAATGTTCAGGATTTAGTACAAGCATGTGCGCCTAAAGGTAAACAAGTTGGAAACCAAACGAAAACTCTTGAAAAGGAAATACACAAGAAGCAAAAGAAGCGGATGGGACAGAAACACCACACCGACTATCATTCTACCTCTTTGAATGCTATTTGACATGAAAAAAAAATAATGAATAAAACTACTGACGCCAAGACACTAAATGTTAATAATACAATAATAATGGCAGGTGTGTGGATACTGATTTCATTGTGGATAATTGTCAGTAATTTAGTTGTTATCGGTATCACTCTCTGGAAGAAGCTGTACACTAACTTGTCAAAACGTATCCAGTTCAGTTTAAGCATAATCGATTTATTATCTGGAGTAATGGGTACTGTGTGGATATTTCAAAACCGTTTACTGAAAAGATCAATAACCAGATTACTATTACATTGCATGTTCTTGTGTCTGGTGTTAATATCACAACTACTGTTGTGTCTATTAGTAATCGAAAGATACGTAGCAATAGTTTATCCGTTTCGTCATCATCAACTTATGACGTCATATGTTGTAAATATTGGAATTGCGGCAACGATTGTAACAGGAATAGCTACTTTTATCATCGCTAGTGGTGTCACAGCAGTTTATATTGATTTGTTAGTTTTTGGGTTAATTTTCGATGGGATACGTCTAATAATTCTGACCTTAATATGCCTCTTCAATTGCATTATTTATTTTAAAGCTAGAAAGCAACAACGACAAATCACCGCAATTGAGAATGTTGTCATCAGATCAAAACGCACACAAGACGAAAACTACTATGATCATTATCGGTACATATGTTGTATGTGTTTTCCCATATTTGGTTTATTTTCTCTTTTACGGTATTTTGGAAGTTAGCCGTGGTGAAAAAGACTATGACGACACAATATCAGTTGTACTGATGGGAGTTACGTATCTAAACTCCGGTATGAATCCTATCGTGTATTCGTTTAGGAATGAGCAATTTATTAACTTTGTTCGTTCTCTGTTTTATAAACATTAACGACTTTCCAATATTAAAGGCACAGAATTTATTTGAATAAGAATAAATAAACATCAACAAACATTTGTTAGGCCTTTTTAAGCCTGTGTTCACATTAATAACAATTGTGGGTTAGATTTTCTTTCTAAGACACCTTTCTGTCTCTTTATACAACAAGTATACCATAATTCCCGCTGAGCCTAAGTTAATGTACATGACCTAAAACAACGACGCTACGCAAGTAATATGACCAATTACAAGCGATGGATTATTTGAACTGTCGATTATCATTGGTCAAATTGTACGATGTACTCTATACAACCTAGTATTACTTAACTATGTGTGACTGAGGTGTAATTGATAATTACCTTAACAAACGTTAATTAAACTTAAAGCCCCCTTCCCTACGTTTTTTAGATCTAATTTAAGATCACAAACTATATTTAATGTAAAAATAATACTATATGGTCCTATTGCGATAACTTTTTTCGTCTTTAAACGGTTAAAAATGTGAAAAATAAGTCGATTCTAATAATTATAGCGGCCCGCTATAAATCCCAAAATGCATTGCGCGCGGATTGATATTTTTGTTTTTCACCTGTAATTCGCCCACTTTTCGATCGATCGTGAGGCCAAAACAAATGGAAGACTCCTAACTTTTCAGCGAAAATACCGGGTTTTCCCCAATTTGTATCAACGGAGTCTGGCAAAAATAGAAAGACAATTAATGCAGCAACTATACAACGTCAGGCTAGGTATATAGCTAGCGTACGATGTTCGTACGTTACCGATGTTTACCAGTTAGGCCTACAAAACTAAGCCTAGCTAGGCTAGGCCTAAGACCGTCCGCGAGAGGTCGATCGCCGCGAGCTACTTAGGTAGTGCATTGTTTCTCACTTTTTATCATAATTTACCATAAAACGTACATTTAAGACAAGGAATGACATGGTTTAATGTTTTTAAAGTGATATATATGTATTATTTTCCAAAAAACGTCCAAAATTGCAGGGTAGGGGTCTTTAATAATATATAACGTAACTGGGGAAACACATGTTAACTTATTGTATTTTTCATGTACAATACAATAATTGAATAATCAAATTGAAGATATACATGGAAGGCTATCTTCCTCGTCTAACAGCAGTTAGTTTTGCCATCTTTTGTGATACAATATCTAAGCTTTCTGATTGATCATGGCTGTGTCTTTCTTGTGTTCACGTTCCTGTTGATTAAAGTAACCAGTTCTCATTGTACCACCAGCACATTGGTTGTTCACCAAAAGACAATTTCTATCAACAAACTTTCTTTGGATGCTGTTGTAACGTTATTCAGTCGTCATAACAATCGTTACTTCCATTTCACAATTTCGATTGTAACAGAAATTCTCATTTTCACAGACGAAGACGAAATAAACAACAACATGAAACTAAACTCCAAGAAACCGTTTAACTGTTTAATTAAGGTGACGATTTTTTTTAATCTCATGGACAAAAGAAAATTTCAAATGGCGTAGAATTGTGTAACAGCAGATTCCACAGATAAATTAAAAAGTACAAAGATTTAAAACACTAAAAAAAAATAGTAAGGGATGGGAGGAATATCATAAAGCAATTACGCGGAGAAGTTAAGCATGCATAAGTCGGTGGTGGAACAGCCAGTAAGTCAGAGTAATGCATTGTAAAATGCGCTCTGATACGCCACGAAACAAACTTGTAGGCCTAATGGTTATGATCCTATTTTAAATGTAAGTTTATTGGTTGATATCTTCCTATGGGCAAAAAGCTACGGTACGCAATATTCTTGCAAACTGGAAGTTCACTTTTAGATAAGAAGCATTGAAGAATGTTTGAGCAATTTTTAGCTGACACTTTTTGGTCACTTACTTTTTATTTAAAAAAACAAGTCGAAAAGAATACATGTATATCTGTGATGGCGCTAGTTACACTCCGTTATGCGTGATTAAGTAATGAATTACGTTATGCATAAATTGGTATCGTCATGCTATTGTGTATATATATACAGTAGGCCTAAGTGGAATATTCTATTTTTTCATTCTATAGCTTCAAGATGACCTCTTTAACGATACCGTTAAATACCGTTAAATCTAATAATATTTAGAATTACGGTTAACATTATTATACTTTACATTATTTGTTTCAATTATTGAACCAAATTTAAAAGGTAAATTTGTACATGAAATAAAATCTCTTTCAACGCCAGAAACGTTGTAATACAATTTAGTCATTATCACAGAAGTTTCAAATATTTTGTTTTCATAATTAAGTTAACAATACAAACCACACCAATATGTAAAAGCATCATCTCTTTCTGGTTTTAGTTTCTTAGCAGAACATTGTACACTCTAGTTCTTTCATTTGTGGGTCACGTCCAGAAGAATAGGCCTAGGCGCGCCTACTCTCTAGCAACTCTACAACTTTCATTTCGATTGCACGACCATTGAAGCTGGACTGATGTTGAACTTTGAACTTGAACTGACGTCAGTAATTCATAAATTTCTTCATTAATACTCGTCTGCTTTCTGTTATTTCGAGTTTGGTTCTTGGAGACTTTTTCAAGTAAAACTGTCATTTTTACTTTGATTTCTACGCTATTGAACAAAGCTTCCAAACTTTATTTGATTGACAAAATGAATGCTACCGAGGATGACGAAATACTAAATACAATCATAATGTCTAGTGTATGGATAGTGATATCCTTGTGGATAATTGTCAGTAATTCAGTTGTTATTGTTGTAACTCTCTGGAAGAAGCTTCACACCAACTTAGCAAAACGTATCCAGTTCAGTTTAAGTATAGTTGATTTAATATCTGGATTATTCGGTAATCTGTGGTTAATACGGAAATGGTTCATTAATATACCAACATTAGACTTTCTAATTGATTGTATATTAATGTATTTGGTGTTCATATCACAATTACTGTTGTTTTTATTATCAGTTGAAAGATACGTAGCAATAGTTTATCCGTTTCGTCACCATCAACTGATGACGTCACGTGTTGTCAACACTGGAATTGCGGCTACGATTGTTATAGGAATCGTCTTGTTCATTGCTGGAGGATTCAGTACATATTCCGTCAGCATGTCTAGTTTCTTTTTAATGGTTGATACAATACGTCTTATAATTCTGATATTAATATGCGTCTTTAATGTTATCATTTATTTCAAGGCTAGAAAGCAGCAACAGAAAATTGCGGCAATGGAGAATGCTGTCATCAGATCAAACCGTACAAAAGAGTATAGAGCTACAAAAACAACTCTGATCATTATTTGTACATATTTTGTATGTATTTTCCCATTTTTGGCATACTTTCTGTATTGCTCTGTTTTGGGAATCGTCAATGGGAAAAACGGTTACAATGACAGAATAGCAGTAGTACTATTAGCTATTACCTTTTTAAACTCTGGTATGAACCCAATAGTGTATTCGTTTAGGAATGAACAATTCATTCATTTTGTTCGTTCTCTATTGAACAAGCTTTAAATAACAAGATATATTCGCCCTTTAGCTGTTCGGCTGATCAGTTCGGCTGATTTGTTCGATTAAGCTGTTCGTCTGATCTGTTTGGCTGAACTGTTCGACTAAAATGTTCGGCTTATGTTCGGCTGATATGTTCTGCTAATATGTTCGGTTAATATGTTCGACTAAGCTGTTCAGATGATCTGTTCGGCTGATCTGTTCGGCTGATCTATTCGACTAAGCTGTTCGGCTGGTCTGTGCGGCTGATCTATTCGACTAAGCTATTCGGCTGATCTGTTCGGCTGATCTGTTCGGCTGATCTGTTCGACTGCTATGTTCGGCTGATCTATTTGACTAAGCTATTCAGCTGATCTGTTTGACTAAGCTGTTCAGCTTTCCAATCGGTAGACCTTGTTCGAACCCCAGAAGAAGGCCCGATACTACAGTATTTTCTTAATGTCTCTAGAAATTATACCATATGTCAATTAGTTTGAAGAAAATCACAGTAGGACTAATCACCAATTGCCTGATGATGATTTCCTACAGATTCGATGTTATTAAAGATATTTACGAAATATTATCGGATCTTATAAGTCAACGAAACTCAAAAAATTAAAAGTTTCGTACTAGAATCGATAAAATGACAATTCGCCTACAACAATCACATACATACAAGATACACTCTTTTTGATTACAATCGATCAAACTTGAAATAATCCTTCAACAACAACAAAAATAATGATCGGTTTGTTGTTTAATTTCCGGTAGCTCAATGTCAATCGTAAACAGTTACAATATTGGACTGTCAAACTTGTATTTTTGTAAAATGTAATTTAGTTTATTATCACATATTAAATCGCTATTATGATATTGTCTTACACTAATCGTTATTCTCAAGTTTTACATCAAGTGTTATTATAGAGTTGTTGAAGTTAAACTAAATTAAATATTTAGCTTTAAAAGTGTTTTGTTGATTACTTTTTTTGATTTTGCGAATTATATTTATTGTGTAGGCTGACTGACCAGTGGAAAGCATTCTTGTGGACTATTTGAGCGACAAACATGCATTGTATAATTTATTATATCTTACGAAACTGTTCTATTTTAACTGTGAAAAAAGGTTTATATAGACAATTATATCCGTTAGTTGTTTCTGTAATACTGTCATGTTGGTTGGATTCTCCCCTGATAAGCTCAAACTTGGTTATCTCATCAATCGTGAGAGAAGTTACTTTTTTAGTTTGCTTTGTTCTTCCTAGGTGTAAAAACAACGACGTTCCATTGTACTAAATATTGTTACGTTTATCCTTCTTATAATACGCTGTGGAACGTTATAAATGGTAACATATTTTCCCTACTGTAAAGTAATTGTACTAAAAATATACTTTGCGAACACTCTGCCATTTATTGTTTTTATCTTTATTGCAATATTGTTATCTTTGTTGTAATTTTTAGACATTCCTTTGTTTCATTTTTGGTTGATAAATTATCTCAACTGTTATTTCTTTGATAAGTCGAAACAAGTCCATTTTACCACGAAGATACAATGAACACCACAGCTAAAGATAAAATGGACTATAGGAATATAATTATTGGACTGCTATGGATAGCAACATCGTTTTGGATAGTAGCGAGTAATGTATTCGTTATTACTTTCATCATCTGGAAAAAGCTTTACAAAATAAACTTTACAAAACGTATCCTGTTCAGTATAAGCATAACTGATTTAACTATTGGACTAATTGGTAGTGTGTGTATAATGCAGAAAGCTGTAGTTTCAAAATCAACTCTTGCCATTGTATTAGATGTGGTGTTACTGTGTTTGGTGTTCACATCACAGTTGCTATTGTGCTTGTTAGCAATCGAAAAATACGTAGCAATATTTTATCCATTTCGTCATCAGTTGATAACTGAGCGCATTATAAATACAGGAATTATCGTCACAATTTGTGTAGGATTTGTCATAATGTTCGCATTATTCAGCAGTCACCGTTTAGGCCTAATGGTGTCATTATTTTTCCTGATAGTAGATACAGCACCTCTACTAATAATGTTGTTGGTATGTGTTTTAAATGTTTTAATATATCTCAAGGCTAGAAAGCAACAACATAAAATCGCCGCAATAGAGAATGCTGTGATCAGATCAAAACGCACCATAGACTACAAAGCTACGAAAACAACCACTATAATTGTCGGCACCTATTTCGTATGCATTTCACCTTTTCTGGTGTATAATATATACCAATCTTTATTATATGTTGTTTGTGGTGTTCACGATCCGGATAAAAGACTACAAGTTGTGCTATTTACACTTACCTATTTAAACTCTGGTTTGAATCCTATCGTCTATTCATTTAGAAGTGAGCAATTTGTTACATCGTTTCATTCTTTGTTGAATAAATGGTAAAGATGTTTTCAGTAGAGAAGAAAAAGCTATTTAGTTTTCAGTATCTGATAGTTTTAATATTTCATCTATGACGTATTGTGATGCTGTCAATATCCTAAGAAGTTGTACTTTGTAATGATCGTGTTGAAACAGCAACGTTTCACCATTACCTTTAAATGTGCATCTCGTAACATCCGTGCATATTGTAATTACGTCATCATATTTTATTTTCTTCATAATGATTACAAGATCTTATTGGAAGAGTTTGATTTCACTGAACAAATAATTCTTTTATTTTTGTTCATGCTATCGATTGATATAAATCGATAACTTCAACAAACAGGCCCAATAATAACAACTGATTTCTAGATATCATAAGTAACATGAGAGTAAGTAAGTTTATTTATGACAACCTTACTACGCTTAAATGTTGGAATCATTATTCAATGTTCGCTGATAAGTTAAAGCTCACTGGACTTTTGCTTTTACAATAGAACTCGGTGAACTTTCGCTGATTTATAGACTTGATTCATCAGCTCAAACTCTCATAAAGTATTTTGAATTTTGAACTATTTATAAACGTTCATTATATCTCAAAATGCAGTATACCGTTTTATACCTCTATTGACCTTTTCATCAAGAAAAAAAGTTAAACTGTCGAGAACATGGATAACAACACAACAAAGCATGGAGAAGAAAACAAAATAGACTATGCTAATATAGTATGTGGATTTGTATGGTTATCTGTATCCTTTTGGATAATTATAAGTAATGCATTCGTTATTATTTTCAATATCTGGAAAAGACTTTACCGGGATAACTTGACAAAGCGAATCCAGCTAAGTGTAAGCATAATTGACTTTACCTCTGGAATTTTTGGCAGTGTATGGGCAGTTCAAGCACTGGTGGAAAGATCAATATTAGAATTTGTACTGCTTTGTATTTTACTGGATTTGGTGTTCATATCACAGCTACTGCTGTGTTTATCAGCTTTCGAAAGATACGTAGCAATAGTCTATCCGTTTCGTTATCACCAAATAATGACGTCACGTGTCGTAAATACAGGTATTCCTGTCACAATAGTAACAGGCTTTCTCATACTTATAGTTGGTGGATTCATTTCAACTTACATTGGAACGTCTGGTTTCTTAGTCGCCTTCGGTACAATACGTCTAATAATTCTCGTATTGATATTCGTATTCAATGTCATTATATATTTCAAAGCAAGAGAGCAGCAGCTAAAAATTGCCGCAATGCAGAATCTTGTAACCAGATCAAAACGCACAAAAGACTACAAGGCAACGAAAACCACACTGATCATTGTGGGCACGTATTTTGTATGTATTTTTCCACAGTTGGTATTTTCACTGTATTACTTTGTTTTGGAAGTCATTCATGGAAAAAAGATGTACGATAGCGTCGTATTAGTGGTTCTATTTACAGTTACCTATTTGAACTCGGGAATGAACCTTATCGTGTATTTCTTTAGGAATGAGCAGTTTATTAAGTATTTTCGTTCTGTGATGAGAAAAGCATGAATAAAGTATTATATATAATATAGAATGTGACATTATATGAAGTATAATACAGTATTATTAGCCATATTATGGACGCAAGCTTTTCATATTCTTCTGAACAGCAATCTGACCTCAAGTCACGCTTCATTGCTTGACAGATCCGAAAGTTCGTTGTTTAGCTACGAAACATTGGCCTAAGACGACCTAGGCAAGTTTACGGCTTTCGCCCTCTGCGAGGGAAATCGTTTATTGCAGGCAACGACTGTAAACAGCATCCGTAGAAGGTTTTTTGCTATCCAATGAAAAGCGTTTTATTATAGACAATTGCTTTTTGATGTGCAAAAGGTATAAATTATTGTATTTAAACTTATAATTTCGCCGAAATAAAAAACTCAAGAAACTTGAATTCTTTTCGCAGAAGGGATTTAACCCTCCTATTCGGTCGAAAAAAAAGTCGCCTAGTGGGGAAAACAGGCCTTAGTCGATTGTCATAACATTTTATTTTGTAGGCCTAACTCTACAATGAAATCATATTTGACGTCAAACAACTAATTCATTCACAAATAAGTGAACAATTTATCTTGTTTGTTCTTTGTAGAAGGAAGGTTTGCTTTTCCCGTTACATAATTGAACACATTATCTGGTACTTTCAACGTTGCATTTACAACTAAATGTTATACATCACGTCCTAACTACTGTAACCACTCGACCTATTAAATTAAGCGCATCTAGTAATTGTAATTTGTAAATTGTAAAACATAATTACAATCGTACTATCTTATTTTTTTAACTATAATATAACATTTTCACTGACCTAATAATTAGTTATCATGCTATCGATCGATAGCGTCTTTGTCAACAAGCAACTATAGACCTAAAAACAACAGTTAAATGTACACGTTATATTGATCTAAATTTGTAGTAAGTCACCTAATAGCCTTTTGTCAAATATGTGAACGTTAGTTCTGCACTCAGCTTTTGGCATGTGATATTGTTCAATAAAGTGTATCTAATCACAGTTAGACCTCGCCTTTTTTAGAATACAGATGCATGTTTCACTCGAGCTCCTGGTTTATCTGCTTTTCTTCTTATTTTTTCGGTTATCTTACGATATTTTATTGATCATTGTTGCGTTTAGAAGCATTGTATTAGGCGCTATTTAAGACTACCAATATTAGTATTATTACTATTATCTTATAATAGATCGGTCAGTTTTCGCTAATGTGTAAACATTATCTTATTCATTGCCCCTTTTTCATTCATCGGTTTCCAACTTTGTCCTGTAGTTTCATCAATGCCAAACATCCGTTTGGACGATCTATACATCTCTACTGAATCTTACAGCGTACTGTACTCTATAATAATTTCGTTGATCTTGTAATCAAGAAGAAGTTATCATCAAGTAATCAGTTCATCTACTGACGCACGAGGACATGGATAACACAACAGGCGAAGAAGAAACCAAAATAGAATATTTTAATATAATAGCTGGATTTTTTTGGTTTTTTGTATCTATTTGGATAATTATAAGTAATGTATCCGTTATTATTTTCAATATCTGGAAAAGACTATACCACGATAACATAACTAAACGTATCCAATTAAGTTTAAGCATAATTGATTTCACTTCTGGAATGATTGGTATTATATATGCAGTTCAAGTACTTTCCTTTAAAAGATCAACATTCGAATTTCTACTGCTCTGTATATTCTTATGCCTTGTGTTCATATCACAATTACAGTTGTGTTTATTATCAATCGAACGATACGTAGCAATAGTGTATCCATTTCGTCACCATCAACTGATGTCGTCACGCGTCGTAAATACTGGTATTGCTGTCACAATAGTAACAGGATTTCTCATACTCCTAGCTGGTGGATTCGTTTCAATTTACATTAGCACGCCGGTGTTTTTAGTAGTCTTTGATACAATACGTCTAATAATTCTTGTATTGATATTCGTATTCAATGTCATTATATATTTCAAAGCAAGAGAGCAGCAGCTAAAAATTGCCGCAATGGAGAATTTGGTAACCAGATCAAAACGGACAAAAGACTACAAGGCAACGAAAACCACACTGATCATTGTGGGCACGTATTTTATATGTATTTTTCCACAATTAGTATATTTACTTTATTATTCTATACTGGAAGTCAATCATGGAAAAAAGATGTACGATGACGTAATAATAATTATATTATTTACACTTTCCTACTTAAACTCGGGAATGAATCCCATCGTGTATTCCTTTAGGAATGAGCAATTTATTAATTATTTTCGTTCTCTTATGAGGAAAATCTGATTCTTAAATACAATGGAAAAAAATTAATAATTGAGCAGCTCCTTCAATATTGAATGTAAATTCGTCGAAGAAAAGGGGCATTTAGAAATTGACAGAAGAAGATGACTTTTGAATCGCTCGAACAAGAAAACAGGAGGACTCAATCGATTGTCATAACATTTTATTTTGTAGACCTACATACTCTACGAAAGCATAATTGACAATTTGATTTCACTGTCAAACAACTAATTAATCTATTTTTTAATATAATATCGAACGATGAAATATATCTTCTTAATAACAACTAAACTGATTGAGAAATGACAGTCTAGGGTTACTGTTGTACACGTTAAAATGTTTAATAAATCACCAGGCCTTTATTGTTGAATAAATGTTAGTAGTGCACTTATGTTTGCATATTATTGTAATATTTTCTCAGCAAGTAGAAGATTGACATTTACCGTAGACCCTCGAGTTCACGATACTGCATTAAGGCTGAAATTTCACTTTTTTAAGGCTACATATTTTTCACCATCGTTTTCTTTGATTCATCGCTCCAATGCGTTTATTCACCGCGAGCATCCTTTTGGATTATAGGCCTACTGAATTTATAAAATAACACTTTGCTGAAACCACAATTGTATACATTCATTGATCTTCTACTAACATGAATAATACAACAGGTGAAGAAGTAACCAAATTACGGTATACTAGCCTCATAGTATGTGGATCTGTATGGATATTTTTATCTCTCTGGATAATTATAAGTAATTCGTTCGTTATTGTTTTTATTATCAAGACAAGACTTTACCACGCCAACATGACAAAGCGAATCCAGTTAAGTTTAGGTATAATTGACTTCAGCTCTGGTGTAATTGGAAGTGTGTGGGCAGTTCAGGGACTTTTACTGAAAAAATCACGATTCAATTTTTTTCAGGATTGTGTTTTGTTGTTTACAGTGTTTATATCGCAGCTACATCTGTGTTTATTATCAATTGAAAGATACGTAGCAATAGTCTATCCGTTTCGTCATCATCAACTGATGACGTCTCGTGTTGTCAACACTGGAATTGCGGCTACAATAGTAACAGCAATGTTCATGTTCATTGCAGGAGGATTCATAGCATTTTATATCAACCTGCCTAGTTTTTTCATAATCTTTGATACGATTCGTGTAATAATTCTACTGTTAGTGTGCGTATTCAATATTATCATTTATTTTAAAGCTAGAAAACAACAACAAAAAATCGCCGCAATAGAGAATGCTGTCATCAGATCGAAACGCGCGAAAGACTACAAAGCTACGAAAACAACTCTCATCATTATCGGTACATATTTTGTATGTATTTTTCCATTTTGCGTCTACTTTTTGTCTCACTCTATATTATATATTATCGATGGTAAATTAATATACGATGAAATAATTACTCTTGTTCTATTGACAGTTACGTATTTAAACTCTGGTATGAATCCTATTGTGTATTCCTTTAGGAATGAACAATTTATTCACTATTTTTGTTCATTGATAAGGAAAGGCTAAAGAATGTTGAAAATGTGGGTGTCATTCACATATTTTGTGATTGGTACAATATGAATGCTTTTACTCGTCCTATTAGCATGATTAGGCCTATTTATTAACAATACAAAATGGCCTATTCAAAATATTTTGATGGACAATACATCTTTAACTCGAATTTAAACTTAACTTACAAACAATTTGACTAACTGTATCATATCCAGATGGTAGAAAATGTTAAATGTTGTTTACATCTTAATTAAAACATATTTATTAACTTTCTAAAAATAACTAACACTATCTAACACGTCTTAAATAACCTCATCGCGTTTCTGTCATTTTGCTATTAATGATTACAATAATTGAATCGGTAAAATATATTGTTGAATGTTTGCATGGCGAAATCAAATGTTGATATAAAGTTTGCGGTACACCACGTATACTAGTTCTGAAAAAAAACTGTGAGTTTATTTTCAATTTCAATATGCTTTGATCGTCCTCAGGAGTGAGAATGGAAAATCGGTAAACGAAAGCGCCCTCTTTTTCTTACATAAAATATCGGTAGAAGTATATCGGTAGATTGAAGAAGAGAAGAAAATTAATTAATTCTCCATGGTTACCATGGTTACAGCTTAATCAGTCTCGGCAGGAGTTTAAATTAAATGGGCACTGGCGAACATTCACTGAAGTACGCTACACCATTGATGAACTAAACGGATTGTAAATGTATATTTGATTTGTTGATATCTCCAAATCTTCAAATGCAGTTTCGAGTTACGATTTTTAGTTACTGACGAAGACATGAATTACTCGGATGAGAAAGAAACCGAAATAGATTCTTTTGCTTTAATATGTGGACCAATATCGGGATTTATTTCTATTTGGATAATGTTAAGTAATTCATTCGTGATTGCATTTATTTTCTGGAAAAAGCTTTACCATAATAACATGACCAAACGTATTCAGTTCAGTTTAAGCATAACTGATTTTACTTCTGGGATAATTGGTAGTGCTTTGGCTTTTCAGAACTTCTTAAAGGCCGAATCAAGAATTAAATTTTCACTGGACATTATTCTTTTGTGTGTGGTGTTCACATCACAGTTACTTTTGTGCTTGCTAGCAATCGAAAGATACATAGCAATAGTCTACCCCTTTCGTCACCATCAGCTGATGAGTCCTCGAATTGTAAATATTGGAATTGTAACCATGATTGTAACTGGAATATTCATTTTAATTGCTGGCGCGTTCATTATAACGTACATTAAAATGGGTACCTTCTTCATAATGTTCGATACTGTACGTCTAATAATTCTCATCTTAATATGCATTTTCAATGTTGTTATTTATTTCAAAGCAAGAGAGCAGCAGCTAAAAATTGCCGCAATAGAGAATCTTGTAACCAGATCAAAACGCGCGAAAGACTACAAAGCTACGAAGACAACTCTCGTAATTGTGTGCACATATGTTGTATGTGTTTCCCCACTTGTGGTATATTTCCTGTATTGTTCGTTAGTGGAAATCAGCGATGGTAAATATTCGTACAATGTTGATGTGATAGTTGTACTATTAACAATTACCTATGTAAACTGTGGAATGAGCAATTTATTCATTTTTTTCGTTCTTTGATGAAGAAAGGTTGAATAATCTTAAAATATGAAGGCAGTTTATTGACTATGATTGTGATGCTCACAAATGTTATGAAAACGATCATTAGTCTGTAACTATTTATTACAGAAATACATATGAATATAGACCTAATACAGTGTAGAAAAGTATTAATGATTGAAACTTGTTGAAGTAGAATATAGAGGTAGGCCTATCTTCTTGTACAGATACTGCTTCACGCATTATTAGCGTTCAGCAGTTGTTTGTTTCAAATCCCAGTTAGAAGACTAATTATAGAATCGGTGGCATAACATTTAGCAGTTAATTCATCCTTTAAGGAAGCAAAGTGTATTGTTGAAGTTGTTCGTAGGCATAAGCAACTTTTAGAAGAGTTTTCTCGTCAAACATTCGTCCAACTAACATCATCCCCACTGGTAGGCCATCTAAGAAACCTGCGTTGATGGTCAGCGCTGGATGACCAGTTGCGTTAAAGGGTGATGTGTTGGTCACATTTCGCCCAACCTCTTTCAACAGAGCTACAAAACACATAAAATATTGTATTCTATTTAAAAATCTATCTACACTATCAAACGTTATGTGAAAATAAATGTAATGTGCCCAAATATGGTAGTGATATGACGTCATCGTGTCCATATATGGACACATTTTGTTATCACATAAAATGTTATAGTGTAGACAGAGCTTTAGTTTGATAAGTTTGATAAGCTTTTTTTTATGTAGAACATAGTTTATTCAAATAGAATTGAGTAGAATAGTGGTTGTAGTCACTAAAACTAAATGTTTACTGCAGTAACGTATGCTAAGCAGTAATTCTAATCATCAATGTGTATGATTACCCCAAAGCTTCTTAAATAGTTTTAAAGCTTAAAGTGTAAACCAAATTACTGCATTACTGGCATGTGTTCTAACCGTACCTGCAACTGGGGTGTTTTTTGCTGGTAGTTTTGGCGTTTTGAATGGAATCGTTGGCATAACGATAACATCAACCTCCTGAAAAACTTTATCGTATTCTGCAGTCAGTAGTCTTCTAAGATTCTGAGCCTTGCCGTAAAATCTCCCTCGATATTCATGTTTCATATATTCTCCCAACATCCAAGCACGCTACAATTAATAATATTGGGGTATAATTGAATGTATAATGTAAGGAATCACTAGGAAGATAAAGGATAATATTCTATAATAAACTATGAATAAAAAAGAACACTGTGTTAAAATTAGTATATGTTGTCTAATCAAATTATGCTCTAATAAACTATATTTATTCTATATTTAACTAATTATTTCTAGAATTTCGATATGTAATTAACTAGAATAATTTATACATTTTGCTTTATTTAGCTATATATTTTATTATATTGTTGTTACTGAATTATCTTTTTTCTTATATATTTTACTTCTGTAAGATCCACTTTAAGGTTAGGAATGAAGGTATCTTTTTTTTGTCTTAGTTTGTTATGTATGTCATTATCTAAATACATGCTTAACAAAAACAATTAATATAATGCAATGCTTTAACAAATTCACAGAAAAATAGGCTGAATAATTAAAACTAGTGTTTTCACAAGGTTGTTTTCATAAACGAAATAAACTGAGTGATGATAAAACAATACATTGTTGAGTTGAGATGCGCCTTTCAATCTTTTCTGTCTAAATCTAGTTCTTTGTGTACAAACAAAATGTATGTGACACAAAATGTGATGTGTCAATATCACTGCCATATTTGGGCACACCACACCTTTTTTGTCAAACTAGTTTGATAGTGTACATAGAGCTTTAGTTAGTCAAGACAACATCCAATCTATCTATTAACAAACATCTCACTGTCGTTATAGGCATTCACTAAACAACTAATTAATAAAGTACTGTCGGCTCCAAGTAAAACATACGGTACTATACTATGTTATTTCAGAAAATAAACGGTGGTTGTTCGCCTATTCGCTTTGGTGTACATTGCGGTGAGTGATTGACTTTTACAAGTATTATAGCAAAGTATAGCAAATTTATGACGTATTGAAAATCAATGAATGGTCTAATTTGTTCAAAAATGTAATAATAATTTGGAATTAGTCTAGTTAATTGAGACAGGAAGTGACGAGGTGTTCTTACAGTTTGAATTGGTTATTGATATGCTGTCAAATCCAAATAGTATCCATGAAAAAACAAACTATAACAAACATCTGCATGATGGGAAGGATTAATAAGATACCACCTACGCCTGAACTACATCAAGGCAATCAGGAGATCAACTGTTTATCTGTGGCTGCGACACGACCAGGAACATCCATATTGTTATTACCTTAACTGCAGGTGAAAGATCATTTGGTTGTGACTGGAGCCCTCTGCCAACAGCGTCCATCATGCTGGTTGAATAGAACCCTTTGTGACCGCTTCCCACACCTGGGAAATGAAAAGCAAAGCAGTGCACACAACATAGTTAGTGAGTAGCCGAGTGGTTCAGTGGAACCATGCATAACCATAATATCGCCCTAGTTGGAACGATTCTTCTCAGCTAAAGTCTCAAGAAAGTTTCAAAATATGAAATTTATGTTTTTACTTACAACCTCCTCGTAGCATTGTGTCACTTATTCCTTGATGTGCCATACACCACCTTATATTTTTACCTAGAAATACCGTTTCAAACTTGATCAGCCTATTACTTGCTTTGTCAATGTTGAATGCATGTTTTATTCATGACAGAAAATCTTTACAAACCAAGCGCAAACCTAAAATTATTTTTTTCTGGAATATTTTATGAAACTCTCTCTGTGTTACCTGTTTTGTATTATTCATACTTTTGTTTTCGTTGTTTATGTTTTTTATTCTATAAGGTGTATTGTGTTCAATACACTTAGAATTGTATCTGACTGACTGTCAATAATCTGTTAGATACTATCGAATGACAGCTGCCTAATCGGGTGTTTTGACCAAATTGAATCAAATTGATACATTTCCTTCTTATCTAATCTGAAAACGGTTATTTTGTGTACATTGTTTGGCTGTTGTCTTTTTCTATGTATTAGAAAATGTGGCTTACCCTGGTTGTGTAAAGGAACCGAAACATCTACGATCTTTGTCAATAATAATTTTGACATTTTGGAAACAGCCGACTTTACAATACTGTTCACCCTTTCGTCACAACCTTGCTGCTCAAAACCCTCCTTAAGCAATCCTATTGTAATGTTCTTGAGATTTTCACACTCCACCTGCAAAATACAAATCAAGAATGGTTTAGGATACAAGAGAACAAAAAGTTGAATAAAAAATTTAATTTTTACTTAGCAAAATGTATGGCCAGCTTTGCATGTTCGTTTCTGTTTTTCTTCGGTCAATTTTTTGTTTCTTTTTATTATAGGTAATATACGCCAAGTGTGCCAAGTAGTTTATAATAATGAGTAAAATTAACTAACTATACTACTATACTCACAGAATCTGAATATTTTTCTCCCACGATTGTTGGATTTTGTCGTTGATCGAGTCCATCATCGTACCCTGCGATTGCCTCCAATAGAAGAGCACAATCCTTTACGTTCTTTGCCATAGGTCCTAAATGATCGGTTGTTGGTTCCATGGCTTGAGCACCTGTGTAAGGTACAAGACCATGGGTAGGCTTTAAGCCTACGATGCCACAGCAACTAGCAGGTAGTCGAATCGACCCGCCCTGGTCACCTCCAATCGCCATGTCCACTTCACCTTTTGCTACCTTTGAAAATAAGTCAACCATGAAAAAACAATTAATCTTAAATTATGAAAATCTTCAGGAAACTTTACTCTGAATTCTGGTTCAAACTCCCAGTCTATGAGTGCCAATCCGAGGAATTCGGGTCTCTCCCTAAGCCATATAGTATTCATCGAAATATTAATTGATTACACCGTCTTACCAGTACCGCACAACCTGAGCTTGACCCTCCTGCACTGTGCGTGTTGACGCAGGGATTCAGCGTCGGCCCTTTGGCTGCCATATAACTTACTCCAGAAACGCACCAGTCCTCACATACTGCTTTACCCGCAATTGTTCCCCCTTTGGAAGAATACAAATAACTAAATTAGGCTTAGCAAAATTGTACGTATAATTTCTCTGTACATCTTTAGACAAAAAACAACAAACCTGCATCTAGAACCCGGGTGACCACCGTGGCATCAAACTCTGGTACATATCCTTCCATTACCCATGATCCTCCCATCATAGGTACTCCAGAGACGGCGATTGTGTCTTTCATAGCTATACGTTTTCCTTGCAGTAATCCTTCTGAAGCTCCTTTGATGTCAGTCTTCCAATACCTAAGAAAACCACATTGGAAATATAATAAATTAAGCGCTCAGAAACTAAACGGAATACAGAATGCATAGAACGAAAGAGTGCGCCCTATTTAATGTTTTTGTTCATATTAAAAAATACAGAAAACCTGAGATTAGTCTTTACATTAATATTTTGTGACGTCATCAATATGTATACAGTAATCCATCCTTTTGGCTAGGCTCAGATCTTACAAACATAATGACTTACCACGCATTTAACGGATTTTCCTCCGCCGTAGGTCTGTAACCCGGTAGTCTCGGGTACTTCACTGGAAGTGTAATCTCTGGAAGTTTTTCTATTTCGTTGTAGCAGCCAATGATATCCTTCATTAGATCCCTGTATTCAGCTACTTCTTCTTGACTAAGATCAATTCCGATTCTCTGGGCAAGTTCTTTCGTCTTTTTTAAACTAGGTAAGCGAACTGGTGGTGAACTATATGGTACATCTTCAAAAAAAGTCATTTATTAAACGTTCATGTTTTGTTATTAGGCTTAATTACTTGGTGCTTATTTCACGATGCTCGTTCGGCTGTACCATTGTTAGGGCGTGTGGCGCAGTGTGTTGGACGTTCGACTACTGATCGCGAGATCGTTTTCCTCACTCCACCCAGGTGTATAATGGGAACTCGGTTAGATCAAGACACAACTGATTACTAGCTGCATTATGGGAGTATGTTTCCATACGAGTTTGATCAACAGAAAAAAAATGTTCAGCATTAGGTGCTATATAAATCCAGGATATTATTATTATTATTATTATTGGGGTCATTTATTAATTTTGTAGCAAAGGTGATTGTATAATTGTGTAATGTTATAAACAAAATACATTTTTTACCCGGAGCTACCTTTTAACAGGTACATGGATAGGAAAAATAGCAAAAGTTGTGTAGCAACATTTAAACAGTAATCAGTACGGTAACTAATACTGTATGTGCCTACCTTCTTGTCAACTTGACAACAAACGTTACGTACATTATAAATTAAATGCACGCGTTAGCTAAGGTGGATTCACACAATGACGTAAGCGGAAACGACAGTAATTTGATCAATTACAAGAGACGAGAATCATCAAAAGTACTTGCGTAGTTCTTACGGCCAAAGGTGTGAACTGTTTGTTAGCTTGATATACTTAGTAGTCGAGCAATCACAAGCGATTGTTCGAATAATCCATCGCTTGTGATTGGTAAAATTACTTACGTTGATGAGTTACGTACTTGCGTTCTGTCTGTATTTGAAACCAAGCTTTAGCTTGATATACTTACATGAAGCCATTGCTAAATATTGTGTTTGATCAGTCTCTCTCTTCTGACTAGAGTTCCTAAGCCTACCAATTATAAGCAAAACATACTATTAATGTACTGCTAACTTTATCGCCTTTTTTCTGATTGGCTTCTTGAAATGGCCTTATTATAAATATCATGATTTTATTAATATGAAGGCCTGCAATAAACTTTTATTTATTATTTTATTTGGAGCGTATACGTGTGTATCGTACCGTTTATTAGGCTGTTATAATCTTACGAGGTACACTTGAAATGACGCATGCGCAAATGTTTAACATTCGTTATACGACTGATCTGCAGTATACTACCTTAAATTCACTGCACAATAACGCGTGGGTCCCACTAGTAGACAACACAAGGACGAAATGCAAAACAAGTAATTGTTGACCAATCACGGCGCGATAGATGATGGTCCGTCGCGTCGTGATTGGTCTACTTGCGTTTACGTACTTGCGTTAACCTAGTGAGAACCAAGTTTAATCGCTGGAGAAACATAGCGTTTTGCACTATAAGCCGACTCGACAAATGCTGAAATAATATAGGCCTGGGAAATTGAGGCTATACAATCCAGGCAGAGAATGCGTCTTTACTCCTGATTCCCAGTACTATATCTCCCTATAGATACATACAGTACCGAGAATTGGCTTACTCTCGGTACTATCCAAATTCAGAAACGTTCATTCCAACCACAAAGACCAAGTTGTCATTCCCGCAGGGACCGAGCTGTCATTTCCCCAGGTGCCGAGCTGTAATTTTCCAGAGACCGAGCTGTAATTTCCCAGGGACCGAGCTGTAATTTCCCAGGGACCGAGCTGTAATTTCCCAGAGACCGAGCTGTAATTTCCCAGGGACCGAGCTGTAATTTTCCAGGGACCGAGCTGTAATTTTCCAGGGACCGAGCCTTAAATTCCCCAGTAACCTACCCTAGCAAACAACGTGTAAGCCTACCTTACCACAAAATATGACGACCAGCAATAAGGCAAATCAGTTCAATGTTCAAGGACTTACATACACCGTATGGCAAAACTACGATATAATATAAAATGGATGTGATTGTGATGTCATATCCAGATTCAAAAATAAGAATTGGGCCAATCCATTTTGTTAATAGGGGAGATAATTATGATATATGTCTTAAAGAATATGAAATCTTCATAGCAGGAATATGAAATGAAAATACATTTTATAAATGAAGATTTCACCTTTAATATATCTTTTTAATAGACCTACCAGTATCATTTGCAATAGTGCACATAATTATTTATTAAATATGATATTAACATAAATTATGCATTGCACGCTTATTATTAGTACTGTACCTTTAATATTTATTATTAAATATGTTTTTAACATATGCATTAATAATACTGTACCTTTAATATGTATTTATTTTATTTGTTTATTCTAAAGTTTACAAACGTAAAACATTTAAGGAAAAAATACAGAAAGTAAAGTGATAACTTATATCCAATAAAACAAAAACAATATTATTATTATTATTATTTAAAAAAACATCAATTCGCATCTATTATGTTATCTTTTCATTTTACAATGATTCTTTAAATATGTTTGGAACTTTATAGGCAGCATATTCCCTTAATAGTCAACAACAGTTACAAAGTCTTCTATCATTCGTACGTACGAGACATTTGTTGAAAAATTGACTTTAGACGAGGACAGCTAGATCTTATATATAATATAGATGTATTTTTTATGAGGAAATTCGAAATTCTATTGTCTCACATTGAGTTATAACATGCATGGTCTAGTTTGGAAGTAATTCAGCCAATCACGATGGATAATTTGAACTGTCGTTTCTCATTGGTCAACTTCTTTGTTTACGTTGAATATCATGGTGGTCCTATTGGTCTAGTTGTTCGTAAGCGTGCGCTACTTTCAGAAGTGTTTTCTCGTCAAACATTCGTCCAACTAACATCATCCCGACTGGTAGGCCGTCTATAAAGCCTGCGTTGATGGTCAGCGCTGGGTGACCAGTTACGTTAAATGTAAATGTATTCGTCAAGTTATTTCCACTATTATTGGCCAATTCTAAATTACAACGATAGTAAATTGTTTGTTAGTGACCGATATCTTTTGTATTTTGAGATTGTATATGTGACTATTGGCCCGTTCAGGCTTAGTTATATATCCGGATAAGTTGGTGAACTACCACCAACTAACTGTGCTCACAAGGTTACTCGGAAAAATAATTAATCTTAAACTGCCGTATTGTTAGCAGAAGCTAGTTGAAATAACATTAATGTTAATTTATTAAAAAATATCATTACCTGAGATTGAAGCGCCTTTTCTTTGCAGTTCTGGAGTTCGAAACGGAATCGTTGGCATAGCAATGACATCAATCTCTTGAAAAATTTTATCAAATTCTGCTGTCAACAATCTTCTAAGATTCTGAGCCTTGCCGTAAAATCTTCCTCGATATTCGTGTTTCATATATTCTCCCAACATCCATGCACTCTAAAACATATTATACATGTTACAAGAATTTATTCCCCAAAAAACAAACTCTTGTTGATGTTATTGATATGTTGGATGCCTACCTTAAGTGGAGATGGTAGATCATCTGGTTGGGATTGAATACCTCTGCCGACAGCGTCCATCATACTGGTGGAGTAGAATCCTTTGTGGCCACTTCCAAAACCTAAAAAAAAGATGATATTCGTTACCAGCAGTATTATATTTTTTTCCCAACGTTTTATCGCAAAATTCAAAGCAAATGTTTCACGGGAGAATTTGGAATGATTTCGATGCCTGGAAATTCGTAATACCACCCCATATCTAGAATATAATGAGTATTAGAATAATTTTTAAAGTATGGTAGGCCTATTAGTTATCTAAGATAAGTTACCTTAGTTATACTCATATACGAGAGTTGGCATTTTACAAAGGGAGCATGACGGTTAAAATGTTACTTACAGCCTCCTCGTAGCATTGTATCTGCTATCGCTTGATGTCCTATACACAGCCACATATTTGGACCTATAAATTATTTTCAACGATATTTCATTTAAAAAAATCCTTCTGCAACCTTTTCTTATTAAATAGGCCTAACTACCACTTTATGGAACGTTCCTAGTGGTGTATTACCTAAAATGTTGTTCATTGTACTTATTTATTAAACACTTTTCTATGAATTGAAATATAACACATGAAATCTTACCTTGCTTGTGCAATGGTACCGAAACGTCAGTGACTTTTGCTTTCATTTTTGTAATTTTTTGAAGAGCTGTTCGAACCAACTCATTTACTACATGCTCGGAGTTATCCTGCTCAAAACCTTCTTTCAACAATCCAATCGTAATATTATCGAGCGTTTTAAACTTCAACTATAAATAAAATGGATTTAAATAACATATTGCAGTTTATATTACTAAAGCTGTGTCCACACTAGTATGACAAAAAATGTGATGTGCCTAAATATGGTATTGATATGCCCAAATATCAGTGATATGACATCACCATGTCCATACATGTGCACATCACATTTTTGTCACATATAGTTTGATAATTGTAGACAGAGCTTTACATATCTGATAATGAACAGCATGTTTTTCCGCATATAAATGAAGAACAATCATACTTACTGCGTCTGTGTATTTTTCTCCAACGATTGTTGGGTTTTGTCGCTGATCGAGACCATCATCGTATCCTGCTATTGCCTCCAAAAGAAGAGCACAATCCGTAACGTTCCTTGTCATTGGTCCTAAATGATCGACTGTCGAGTCCATGGCTTGAGCACCCGTGTAAGGTATAAGACCATGGGTAGGCTTTAAGCCTACGATTCCACAGCAACTAGCAGGTAGTCGAACTGACCCGCCTTGGTCACCTCCAATCGCCATGTCCACTTCACCTTTTGCAACCTAAAAAATTATAACCATAAATTTATAATGCTTCAATTTGTGACGACCAGTGATCATGGAAGATCGTGTTCACTCTTTCCTGGTCATGTTAATTGAGTGTGCGCATGCGGGGATAATGGGACGTGGGTCCTTGCGCCCCCCATCTTGACACAGTTTTTATGGTTTCTAGGCTCCAGGCTCAAGTTTGAATAAGGAGAGTAAATCAATCGGACTAACTATGCACAAAGACAAAACAAAATACATGACTAACTTTGACACACAGGAAGACATTGAAATAGAGGGCCGGAAACTAGAAAAAGTGAAAGAATATAAATATCTAGGACAAACACTGAAAATGGAAGACGCCACGAAGGAGGAAGTTCTGTTAACAATAAAAGCAGGATGGATGAATTTTGGCAGACACAAACACATGCTGACTGACAAAAATATACCAATGTCACTGAGAAAGAAATTATTTAACCAATGTGTGCTATCAACTATGACATATGGTACAGAGACATGGGCAATAACAAAGGAACTTGAACAGAAACTTACAACTACTCAAAGAGCAATGGAAAGAAAGATGATGAACTTATCGCTTCGAGACAGGGTAAATCATACAAGCATCAGAAAAAAGACAGGTGTTACAGATATAATGGAGAAAGTAAGACAGTCAAAATGGAGATGGGCTGGGCACGTGGCAAGATTTCAAGATAATAGATGGACATACAGATTAACAGAATGGCAACCAAGGGTAGGAAAGAGGAAAAGAGGAAGACAGAAAAGAAGAAGACAGAAAAGAAGGTGGAGAGATGATCTAACAACATACATTGGAACGGCTGCATGGACTAGGACAGCAGTGGAAATGTTATGAGGAGGGCTTCATTCAACATATGGATGAACTATGCCTAGATAGATAGATATGCTCCAAGCGAGACCGATCTATTGACCTGACCTACCTGCCTACCTGGGGTAGGTCATCGGTCTTCGCAAATCGAAAGCTGTTAGTGACAGACGTCTAGACTTACCAATACAGCACAGCCTGAGCTTGAACCACCCGCACTGTGACTGTTGTTGTGAGGGTTCAGTGTCGGTCCTTTCGCTGCCAGAAAACTTACTCCAGAAACACACCAGTCCTCACACAATGCTTTGCCTGCGACTGTTCCACCTTTGCGTCAATACAACATAAAAAGCAATCATGATTTCAGTTTTCTTTAACTTTTCAACAACTATAATTAAGATAGTAGCACAAGATATGTTTGTTGTTTACAAATAAATTTTACACTAATATTTATTTCTTTTCAGCTCACGTTAATCTTATACAATAACACGCCAAGTTTTAAGGTAAGCCTAATGATTTATCTTCTTACGTATCTTTATATATAAATGGAATTTAAGTTTGGTTCCCACATACAAGTTCGTAAGCGTAACGTAAGCGATTTGACCAATCACGGCGCGATGTATCATCCGAACTGTCGCTTGTGATTGGTCAACTCACGTTGTGCCTTACGCCGATGCGTTACGTCCTAGTGAGAACCAATCATTACATACACTAAATGTAATCTCTCTATTGAAATGACCTCTATACTACTGTAATGATTTGATAATACAATACAGAAATACAAGAGTTACAAACAAGTTGGTACAAGGATTTAGAAGTTTCTTTTCACAAACTAGATGAACTTTTACAATATCATAATTTGTACAGCTTACACTTCAACCGTATTCTGGGTTCAAATGTCATACCAAAAATTCATCAGTAGTCACAAACCTGCATCTAGAACTCTTGTGACCACCGTGGCATCAAACTCTGGTACATATCCTTCCATTACCCATGATCCTCCCATCATAGGTACCCCAGAGACGGCGATGGTGTCTTTCATTGCAATGCGTTTACCTCTCAGTATTCCCTTTGGCGCTCCAGAAATATTAGTTTTCCAATACCTGCAAGTAAACCAACCTAATTGGACAATTTGTTCAGTAGGTACCATTAATGTCCCGATTAATAGCAAAATTCAAACAGTGCTGACTTTTGGGTGTTTCTTTGAAACAATGATCTCTGTATGATTTCATCTCTGTATGAAGTCATCTCTGCATGATGTCATCTCTGTATAATGCCATCTCTGTATGTTATTACCTCTGTATGATGTCATCTTTGTATGGTGTCAGCTCCGTGTGATGTCATCTCTGCATGATGTCATCTCTGTATGATGACATCTTTGTATGTTATTGCCTCTGTATAATGTCATCTTTGTATGGTGTCATCTCTGTGTGATGTCATCTCTGTATGATGTCATCTCTGTATGATTTCATCTCTGTATGGTATCATCTCTGTATGATGTCCTGTCTGTATGATGTCATCTATTTATGATATTATCTCTGTATGATGTCATATCTGTATGATGGCATCTCTGCATGATGTCATCTCTTTATGATGTCATCTATGTATGATGTCATCTCTGTATGATACCATCTCTGTATGATACCATCTCAGTATGATGCCATCTCTGTATGATACCATCTCTGTATGATACTATCTCAGTATAATGCCATCTCTGAATGATGTTGTCTCTGTACGATGTCATTTCTGTATGGTATCATTTCTGTATGATGTCATCTTTCTACGATGTCATCTCGGTATGGTATCATATCTGTATGATATCATCTCTGAATCTCTGTTTCGTTCTTCCTCTTCTTATTCCATTCACATTATTTGTGATCGTTCTTTTGAGATGCCATGTTTCTGAATTATTAATGTTGGGTAAATAACTTTCTCTAAAAACATAGGTCTCTGTATTGTTTAACTAAAGGACTATAGGTGTGATTTTGTCATTGGATTTTATCCTCGATATTTTTTCCCCATTTTTTGTCTTATCCCTGATTTGTTGTAACAAAACATTTGTTATATTTTGTGTCATATTATAGGCCTATCTATTTAAACCTACCACGCATTCAGGGGATTTTCTTCCGCCGTCGGTCTGTAACCCGGTAGTCTCGGATACTTCACTGGAAGCGTAATCTCTGGAAGTTTTTCTATTTCATTGTAGCAGCCAATGATATCTTTCATTAGATCCCTGTATTCGGCTACTTCTTCTTCACTTAGATCAATTCCGATTCTCTGGGCAAGTTCTTTCGTCTTTTTTAGACTAGGTAAGCGAACTGGAGGTGAACTGTAGGGTACATCTAAAACAAATGATAGGTGTCCAATTGTTAATAATTTTCGAAAGGACTCCTTTTTTATCCTTTTTATGAACATGGAACTTTTTAGATTTACGTGTTAATGAACGATAAATGTTCTTTCACTTTAATTGGTTGTTTTACTGTGTATTGCCACTACAGTTTTTCGACACTAGTAATACACTTGATCCTACATCTGTCAGTAGATAGTGTCTAACTGAATCTTGCAAGTCATATAAAAACGAGTTTAGCTGTATTAAATAAGATATCGCTGTCACTAGAAGAAATGCACAATTCACGTTATGCGTAGATAATTACTAACAAAGATATCGTTTTTTAAAAGTATTATAATACAGCTAGACTTGCGACAGTCAGTTAGACTCTATTTACTGACAACTGCAGAATCGGGTGAATAATGTGAAAAAAATAAAATTAACTATTGACAAGGCCTACTTTTTTTTAGATTTTTTTTTCATTAATGGATGGATTCTTACATAATGTTAAAGAATTAATTCAATATTTGAATCTACCGCAGTTTACTGCAGTAGGAAAGAACATTAAGGCAGTGAATACAAAAGAAATATAACTTGTAGGCTACTTACGTGCCATGTTATCTGTTATGTTCGGTTTCTAGATGAACTAAATATCAACATCAACTAATACTGAAAAGGCTTGAACGTGTCTGGTATAGAGGTTGGCATAGGTTTTCTTTCTCCAATTTATAATTACTACCTTTAAATTTACTTGTTCTCTGTAATAATGTCTTGCCTTGGTTTAGTTTGATTTGTTCAGATAACAAGTGATTAGCATTTATGTTTGACGAGTTTCATTTGCACGCATAATAAACTCTCTTAAATGGTTATTACGTATTATTAGTAGGCGTTTTGGTTCAATAATTAAAGAAAGTGTTTCCATTTTTCAAAATTTGAAGGATATAGTATATTGTTTGTGGTTAAATAATTTTAATAGGCCTAATTAATGTTATGGTTAACATATGCCAGTAGTGATAGGAAATCAAACAACAGTTATACACAATTTCGTTAAATACAAATTATTTATTAAAAGTCAACTATTATTACATACAGTAGGCCTATTCAAGAATTAAGAAAATATATTATATAACATTTTTTACAGGAGTAACTAATTTTATTTATACAAACATTTAAAACCTGAATCAAAACACATCAAATTTGATTTATTGTTTTTAATATTAGTAGTTGCTGGTTTTTAAAATACATTAGTCTTCTTTCTCCCTACAAATAAGCGAAATGGCCTTTTAGTTGGCAGTCTAGTTCATAAAATTCATAGTGCAAGGCTTTCATCAAATGTTATAGGCCTACTATTATTTAATTTATTATCTTATTTGTATACCACGTGTTTTTTCAGAATCCTAACACTTAACCAAACCTTCCGTTATCCATTCCACTGGGGACGCAACGCAAGCGAGTTGACCAATGACAAGCGAGAGTTCAAATAATCCATCGCTTGTGATTGGTTAAACCACTTACGTTCCGCTTTTGTCTTTGGGTTGCGTATCTAGTGGGAACCAAGCTTTAAGCTTGGTTCCCACTAGAACGTAACGCAAGGACGTAAACGCAACGCAAGCGTTTTAACCAATGACAAGCGAAGTTATAGACAGTTAGCAATCACAAGCGAATAAGCCATCGCTTGTGATTGGTCAATTCACTTACGTTGCGTTACGTCCTTGCGTTGCGTCGCTAGTGGGAACCACGCTTAAGCTACAGACGCAACGCAAGCGAGTTCGTTACGCCTAAACGAATTGATCTATTAGTTCATTATTTTAATGTTTAAAATTAATATACATGAATAAAATAACTTTGTCGTATGGACATGACGACAAGGACGAAAAACTTAGGCCTAAGTGTGTGCCTACAATCCCATTATTCACTTAAAGTTACCCGGGCTCATTATAGCCCTTAACCACGATTCTCTCTCCTCTGGACTGGATGCCTGAAATATGTATTGTTTTCCCTTCCGTGTTTTCACGCTAAACAGATTGGAACGAGATTTATTTTTCACTTTCGAGTCTGAAATCCAAACAAGCATAGTAATAAACATTTATTAGCGAGCGGTAATTATTATTTATGATCCTAGAAGCATAAAGAAATGTGCATTGTCATTAGGTTACGTGTAGCCTACACAATTGCGGATAGGCCACGGGATAGGCATCTGATTTGCCCGCGTGTTTATTTCCGTCATGCTTTTTATGCTGAAATGCCATTCATTGATTATAGTAAATTGTCATTTTTAGTTGGTAATTTTACTTAGTTTCTGGTTTTATTCTTATTTGTCCAAATAACCGGCCAAGGGTTTACCGCAAATAGCGTGAGTGATGCATGATGGGAAGGAATTGAGAGCAATAGCGCCACCAGCATAGTAAAAACTTTATATACTAATGGTGGCGCTATTGCTCTCAATTCCGTCCCGTTATGCATCGCTCACACTATTTGCGATAGGCTTATTATGTTAAATGTACGCTAATCTTAGTCAACGAGTGCTGGTACACTTACCTGATGAATCTGTATTTAATATTTCAACCGAACAATAGTTTATATCTACTTCTCCAAGTGGTTTTTCCTCATCAATCTGAAATAGGATTAGATTAGGCCTAGATTAAATTACACTGGTTGGATTAAATCCGAGAGTGTTAAAGAGTCGCTATCCAATCAGAAAGCCCCAGTGATCTAATGGTTAGAACATCTGAATGAAGGTCCCGGGTTCGAATCTCGGTTGGGGCGACTTTTTCTCTTTCTCACAGGTTTCCGTTTCAAATAATTATAATACATTTTCAGTATCACCGGGCGGTTTAGAATTTGTTCTATGCCAGTGGTGTTTATATATATCTAATATTATCTATTTATAGACGGTGGGATTAACCCTGTAGAACAACCAAAAGGGCTTGTGGTTCCGTAAACTGTCTATTAGTATTAATTATAATACATTTTCACTATCACTGGGCGGTTTAAAATTTATTCTATGCCAGTGGTGTTTATCTGATATATTATATATTCATTTATAGTCGTAACATTGGGATTAACTCTGCAGAACAACCAATAGGGTTAGTGGTTCCGTAAACTGTCTATTAGTATTAATTATAATACAGTTTCAGTATATCACCGGTCTGTTTAGAATTTATTCTATGACAGTGGTGTTTAACTAATATATTATTATCTATTTATAGTCGTAACAGTGGGATTAACCCTGCAGAACAACCAATAGGGCTTGTGGTTCCGTAAACCGCCTATTTATTACGTCATAATGAATTATTATCAGGCATGTCTATATTGACAATTGGTAATTCCAGATTTGCAACATCCGGTAGATATTCACCTTTGAACCCCGATAATACTGTAATAATTGTGGCTTATCCCATAATAGGAATAACCTAGCTTTCCACGTTCGGCGCACGTGACCCTGTAAAAAATAAGACATAACATTATAGTTTGGATGAATCATGAATGGGTGATGAATACATGAATAAACTCAATTGTCATAGCCTGTTGTCTTGCTGTAAAAACATCAACATTTTACTGTCTTTCATGCTGTAAAGTAAGCAAATATGAAACACAATAATGTATGTATAGTAGGCTCTACTGTACAAACACAATGCTGTTTAAAATTGAACCTCTTAACAAACATAATGCCACTTGTGGGACATGATAACAAACAATGCAAATAAGGAAATTACATTTTATCGCGTATAAATTATACATAGATTTTCATTGGCACTCAATGATTCCACTCAACGCAACAGCGCTCTATGCCTATCGGTAACCGGTATTGTAATTCAGACCCAGAAGATATAATTTACATTTAAAAGTTTGAAACAAAGTTCAAAGCAGTAGATGCTTGATGCTAAATATTGGTTCGCACTAGCGACACAACGTAAGAAAATGCGCGCCCTTCCAATTACGCCGCCTGCGTGGAATCAAACCTGCGATGTTTACAGCACTGTTGCGTTGTCGGTTCCCACTGATTAGATTACACAATACAGCACTTTGCGTCAATACGTCACTGCGTTGCGTTCTAGTGGGAACCACGCTCAGCACAACGCAATAAGGTAAGGCACAACGTTACAGTGAGTGAGCTGACCAAACACAAACAACAGTTAGGGTGATTCATCGCGTCGTGATTGGTAAATATCTTGCGGCGTGCTTATACGTCCTTAAAGGGTCTTCCACACCTGTTCCGGCACGGTTCCGGTCCGGCGCCGGAAAATCCAATCGAACGTCAATGTTTCGATTGGCGCATAGCCGCGTGGAGCGTCGTGAAAACGAAACATTGATGTTCGATTCGCCGGACCGGAACCGTGCCGGAACAGGTGTGAAAGGCCCTTAAGGGAACCAAGCTTAAAGCTCTGTCTACACTACCAAACGTTGTGTGATGTGCCCATATATATATGGACACGATGGTGTCATATCACTACCATATTTAAGCATATCACTACCATATTTGGGCACATCATACTTTATTTTTTCAAACTAAACCACGGAAACATTAGGTTCAATATTTCTCAGTCAAATCGTATTTTTTTATCGTTAATGTTTCGACGTTTGTGACCACACATAAATCAATGTATCTTTAAAAAAAAGTATACGTCTATTGTATTACAGTGCTATTAACTTATCGTGCGTAAACGGCCATTCAATGTAATCATTCAATTCAATTTATTCCGGATTTTACAAAACAAACAATAACACATACATCACATTATGCTAGACCCGGGGGACTCCTACAGCGAACTCAATCGCTTTCAATGGGACGTCCCATGTGAACATTTACATTGTGGTCGGCCATTGCCGAGAGCATAATGTGCCTGAAAAAACAGGTAAAATTATAGAATTTCAAAAGAGAAACATTAAACTTCCACCTTTGAACTTACCCTTTTTAATAGAAATCCTTGTTTAATCAATGTTCCACCTTCCGGTCCATTTAATAATTTTGAAGGTATGACTACCTTCTCTTTCGCCCTTTTCAATTGTTTTTCGTCGTCTGAATCGGATTCATCGCTACTACTAGTGAATGTATCTTTGTTGTTAGATGTGAAGGCTGACTGGATAAAATAAAACAAAGAATTGTGATAATTTACGAGAAAGGGAATTAACGAATAATACTAATCATGATTATAAATATTACCCGTACAGTTTGCAAACGTATAATCAGCTACTGTTGTTGATATGAAATGAAATAGACCCACTGCAGCCATGTAATATTTCGTTATTGTCACTTAAAGGGTCACTATAGAAAACTACTAATTCAACAATCGTAATGTAACGACTGTAATGTAATTATGACGGTGGTCTCTCGGAGTTGATGGACACTAGAGGACACAGCGCAAGAATGTACGCGTAACACTGACCAATCACAATGGATGGATGATTATCCGTGCGAGGTGATTGGTCCAATTGCGCAACTTCTTTGCATAGCTTTTTAGTTGGAAATAAGCTTTACGCAAAATAGAGATACTGTGTTTTGAGATTAGTTTTATGATTTCCCGGTAGAATTTGAGGAACAATAGACACACAGCAGCCCTCAAAATGTTACTTACAAATCGATATAATGCATGTCGTTCGTCTTGGAATGTTTTTGCGTCTTTCGTCCCGTTCGTGTCACCCTCTAGTGCTTGTAGATAAGCCCGCCCAAGTAGCGTATTGCATTGCTTGACTCCGTCCGCTCGATTTGAGACAAACGACCATTCTAAGAGCCAGTCTACCAAAGCCACTCCTGTTAAAGGTACATTGAAATCATTCTTATCAGCATAAAGCCCTAATCGACACTATCAAACTAGTTTGACCAAATATGGCAAGTGCAAGTATGATAGTAATATGACATCATCATGTCCATATGATTGAATGAATGATTGAAATATATATTTATACTGGGTAACCTCTTCAGTCAAAGACTGGTCTCCCAGAGGGCCCAGTTGGTCATCAGTGGCTGTGATGTACTAATACACCGGCACATCACATTTTTTTGTCACATAAAATTTGATAGACAGAGCTTTAGAATTAGTATCAATGGTGTGAAAAATAATATTTGTGTCAAGTTAATATATTGTTCTTCCGGGTGTGATGGAACTCTTCGCCCACCTAACATTGATGAATTAGGGCATAATTATTACTTGGCAAAATTCCAAGAATTGCACTGGTTAGTTTACACGGAACGGTTCACAATTTTTAACTTATTGTTCCGATTTGTTCCTGATTGTAAATAGCTTTATAACAACAGATTATGTCTTTTGATTTTCAAGAAAATCGATATATCGATGACGTCACAAAGCATATTAAAATCTCGAGTCTGTATCTTTAATATTAAAAAAAATACTGAATAGCACGCCCTCTGGTAGTTCGCTCATTTTCTGACCGCTTGGTTGTTTGATAGTTTTTTGGATAGTTTTTGATTGAAAACAGTATAGCAGTATAGTTCAAACTTGAATTATGTTATTGTTCAATGTTGGATACACGGCCGCCTTACCTGTAAAGCAGTGATTGTATTTTTTAGTCCCGACAACGTGCGTGTCAAGTTGAATACCCCCTCCAGAATCTTGCATCGCTGATACAAGATCACTATAAAAAAAAGTTAATAATAAATCATTAATACAGAGAGGAAAGAAGAAACGAGGCATGGGAGATATCAAAATTATAATATTTTATGAAATTAGTTGGGTTAGGCTCGTGTTGTATGGTGTGCCTATTGCATTATAGCATACTATATTGTAGGCTACTTCATAATGGAATGTACGGATGTAATTATAACGAATAAGTAAGTAATATTTATTGCTTTCCAAGAACAGTACAATTTATAAAACAGCATAAAAATATGAATGAAAGTAAATAGATAAATAAAAACATTAAACTTGAGAAATTAAAGCAGGGGATAGCCCAAATTGTTTAGTATAGTGTTACCCCGCCCAGTGGCCAAATTCACGCTTCCTGACACACCTCGCCTTATTTTTCAGTATGGCCTACATTAGGTATTGTAAAAATTACGGTTGCATCATTCTGTATTTCTATTAATAAAATCTTCGCAAGTATTAAATAAGCCTGTGATAAATATTTATGATTTTGTTTACAATTATCAATTCTTGTGCGGTTATTTGTTTGTATTGGCGTATACGATTACATATTAAAAGTATAATATAATTTCAGTATAACAATCGAATAATATTGTTTACAGTTTTATGAATGCACTAAACTTTATCACATAAAACATCATGACCAGGAAATTACAGGTGTGGTTAGACATGAAGACTTTAAACTTTGTTCATGATGTAATCATAGAGGTATACCTCCATGGTAGGCATATAATTATGTTTCCCATCATTGATGAAGAGGATTAGATGGATTAAAATATTACGTCAGATGTAGTGAATGGTATTAGGCCTAATCTGAATAACAATCGAACCCGCCGATGATCCAATACGAGTTAAATTCCCTCCTTTCAAAGCATTTCCTTCGGTTCCTTACTAATCACAGTATTTAGGGAAAATCAAGTCATCCGTCGGTAATTTAATTTGTTTAAGTTGAGCGCAGAGGTCAGATTTGAAAAATAAAAACAATGATTTTGTCCAAGGAAGCAAGGGAAACTAAGGGAAATAATGTGATGTAAGGCTATCTAAAGATCTAAGGAAGTCAATTCCGTAAATAGTTTGTTTACTTTGGAACTTAGGTGCGGCCAAACTTAACTATTGACAGCCAATGGCATTAGGATTACATTCGGCTACAAACCATCCCATTGGTTGACTTACTTTAAAGATTTGTCGTGTTCTTTACCGTCTACTCGAACGGCATCGACTCCTCTGATAGCCTCACTGATGGCAGCTACCCATTCTTCTCTTTCAGCGTCACCAGATGCTTGAACCAGAAGATCTTGACCAGCCATGGATGATATTTGAAATACGTCCTAAATTTACAAAATTGTACATATAATATAACGGTACATTTAGAACTAATTAGGTTATGAGGTTAATATATCCCCAACTAGAATTCTTGTTTAAAACTAGACAGAACAAGTGATTTAGAAAAGTTAAAATTGTAACATACATCAAAATACTGGCGATGCTAAACTCTAAAGCTCTGCCTACACTATTAAACTAGTTTGACAAACAAAAGTGTGATATGCCTAAATATATGGTAGTGATATGCCCAAATATATTAGTGCTATGACATCCATCCATATATGGGCACATCACATTTTTGTCACATAAATTGCAATGATGTAGACAAGGCTTAAGATATTTACTTGAAAGTGCGAACCACAATATTTTAAGATACAGTTAGTTCGAGATTTAAATAATCTTTTGTGACGTCATCGAATATATTGGAAATCAATAGGTATGATAGGCATATATGTGGATATGGACAGCCAGACAAACAGAATGCCATACAAAGTAAACGCACTGGTCATTTTGCCAAGTAGTAAATTATAACATTTGTTCTAGAATTATAGAAATATTTTTAACTCGGTGGGAAGCTCTCTAATTACAGGTTACTGAACCACAAAGGAAGTACTCTAACTATATTTATAATTGAAAAAATAAATATTTAAAAAAGAAAGTTCAAGCGAGCAGGAAAATAATGCGCAAATATAGCGTGTTGGAATTTCATTAAGACGTCGCACACGGTTACATTCATTATGGTCGTCATACTCGTCGTCGTCGTCGCCGTAGTGGTTATCATAGTGGTCGTCATTGTCGCCTTCGTCATCGTTGTCTTTGTGTTCGTCATAGTCGTCGTCGTCCTCGTCGTAGTGGTTGTCAGTGTCGTGGTCGTCATCGTCGTCTTCGTCATCGTCGTCTTTGTGTTCGTCATAGTCGTCGTCGTCGCCGCCACCGTCCTCGTCGTAATGGTTGTCATCGTCGTGATCGTCATTGTCGTATTCGTTATCGTCGTCTATTGTGTTCGTCGTCCTCGTCTTTGCGTTCGTCATCGTTCTCGTCGATTAGTATTCGTCATCGTCGTTGTCATCACCATCATCGTCGTCGATGTTGTCTTCACCATTATTTACAATAAATGTACAAACCGTTTTCTTAGTGTATTGCGGAACGGGTGAGATGACAGAGCTTCCTTTTAATATGACGACACCAGCCGCCACCTCGTCTTCCTTCTTTTTATAATATCGTAGTTCCTCTGGAAACAAAACAAACCATCGGGTCCTCCAGTTGGTACGAACATGACCCTACGAGTAAAAGGGTTAGATTCAGTGTAAAACACTGGGTGATCTTAATAAAATGAATATGAATGGATATACAAAACACACGTGATTCCCAATGGTGATGTGATGCAATGTATACTCACTCTCTGCTCGGAGAGGATCTTTTCGTATCCGTAACATCATAATCCATACATTACATTTGTGGTTTAAATACCTAATAACTTCCTATGCGTTTTTCCGTATTATTTCTTTGTAGAGAAATAATGGAAGAATGCATTAGTATATCAATGTTGGCGATCTAGAGATGGAAACGTGTTAATCAAACCATAAGGATATAGTGAGATTACTCCCGTATTTTATTCATTTTCCTTTTCTTTTCCTATTTTTTTGTAGCGGTTACGTTAACCGACTTCTGCTTAACTTGCCTATAACTTACGGAAACAATATCTAAAATTGATAGCGGATTCTAATAAACTTTGAACAATAAAAATATAGAATCTATGTTATTCCTTATGACCATTTACACACAACGCGAAGCGAACGGGCAGTTCCGCGCTCAGAATAGATACAATCTACGTGGGACAAGCTACGCGGTTTTCCACTTACCGTTACCGCTCGTCTGTGTAAATTGGCCTTAACAAGCGCATTCAATGTTGTGTTTGCACGTGTAGTATGACGTAAAACGCACAGGCAAAATAGAAAATATAATTAGGCCTATTGTTAGAGAATGTGGTGATTGAGATTCTACAAGTCGTTATAATTAATCCATCTTCACAAAAAAATAAACACAAACAAAGTTTTGAAATACTTATACAGTATGCCTAATCATTGCATTCCGGAAGTGATTCTTTTCTGCTAGAGTGATTGTAGGAATTAATAGATTTAATCATTGGCCATTCATTCATACAAATTCATTATAATAACAAAAAGTTATAGTACTGCATTTTGTTTACTCAAGTCAACGTTGAATTTCCAACAATTGAATGCCAAACAAATACTCGTTATAACCATTGGTTCTTCCGTAACAAATTAACTTTGACATTTTTCGTGGGAACAATATAGCAATAATTACGAACAGCATGAAGGTCGGTAACTTAAGTAAACTCAGAAAAGTGTAACAGAACAGATTAATATATACAATTGATATATCTTTGATATTGGTAAAAATAGCCTACAATACAATTAAAAAAACTAATTTGACACTAATTCTTCATGTGCCCTGATTGCCCTTAATATCGGACTTACACTATAGTTATTATCGGGAACCCTGTGACTCTAAAGCTCTGTCTTCACTATTAAACTTCATGTGACAAAAAAAGTGATGTGCCCATGGACATGATGATGTCATATCACTACTATATTTAGGCATATCAATACCTTATTTAGGCACATCACACTTTTTTTTATCAAACTAGTTTGAGAGAGTAGACAGAGCTTTACTGAATATCTCTACTTTTAACAAGTCTTTTTGAGGGGTTGTATGAGTTCCTTCTCCTAAGGTTGTCCCATATTAAAATATCAAATTAGGCCTAACAATTGTATCTTTTTCACTTTGTATTTTACGTTATTATACATTTGAAAAACAGAACTCAGACCCGATAGATACAGCAAACGAATTTTAACATTACCGTAATGCCTACACAGCATAGGCCTATACAATTCTTTTATTTACAATCAAAAGAATCATAATAATACCGTGGGCCACTATAGTGTGTCATATCGCAGTTTTACAACCCCGTTGATTTCTTATTTACACAAATGCTTATGTCAACATAGCCATTCTGTGTGTATATCAAAAACAACGTTAAGCTTACCTTTTTGACGAGGAACCCTTCTTTTAACTTAGCGCGTTGTGTCATTTAGCCACCGATGTAAGGGCCTATTTTAAATCAGTAGCCCGTCCTTAGTAATAACCAACTCACCGGCTCAAGATCAGATTAAGTTATGCCTTGCACGGATATTAGTATTGCGTTGTAATGGGAAGTTACTACTATACTATTGATATCATTTAACGCTCTATTTGGTTCCTGGTTGGAACAACAATAGTATATTGTCAGCAGTATAACCATATAGGCCTACTTTTCAAATGGAGGCGCTGTAGGTAAATGTTGTCACTTCCAGAAATTAAATATTATTGAAAAATTAATGTCTTATAGAATATTCTAATAAAACGTACAGTAACTAGAAGTGCATTTATTTATTTTTTTATTTTTTTCATACGCATCTGAGCACACACACGGCAATTACAAACTCGCTAATGGATAAATATTTTATAATTGATCGTGCATGAAGAGTTGAAAGAGCGTGAGTTACAACCCTGGAACTAGGTCAGGATTGAACCCTGAACCCTGGGATTGGAAGACAAGCACGTTAAGCTCAAAGCTACAGGGGACCACTACATTATCAGTTTGTTCGTATCAAAACAATGAATAATTAATGCGATAGGTCTAGCGTTTGTAGGCCCCGTGTAAATGTTTGTAAGTCAGTATTTAGGAATCGAAAACACAAAATGCGGTGTCATCTATATACGACGTTTATTGCCAATAAAAACCGTAGAAAAACTCTCTGTTCTAAATATTAATTATCATAAAATGTATACAAGTATTTAGGTCACGTTGCATTTCCTGGGGAATATTACCTTGATATAATAATTTCGCGTGTCATACGTCCTCTGTATAACGGCACCACGGGCGTGCCATAGATTGGTGTTTGTAAATCTCCGTCACGATGGTTCTGAACGTGGGAGGCCTAGCTCTGGTTTAAATTACGAACTTTCACGTATAGAAAGATCAGCAATAAGAACAAGTAAGTGTCCATTATGTTATTTACCATTCATACTGTTATTGAAAGCCCACTTTTTTCATTTTCTAGCCTAGGTTAGGCTAGATCAGCCATGCCTACATTCTAGGCTAGGCATAGCTTATACCTATTTCCACACGCGACACAGCGATAGCTGTATCATATAGCTATGCGATGTGCTCGAAGTCGTTTCGACCTACTATGAATATCCATATGATTACTACTAGTACTACGTGTTATTATCTTTGAGCGTAGATCTTAGATGGCTCATTTATATATTAATAAACTATTCTATGCCTATGATTTAAAAATATATATATATGATTAATTGTAAAGTTATCAATATATAACATGTGTTAATTTATTTTTCAGCAGAGATTATTACAAATTTTTAGTAAGTATCTGTAATAAGTAAGGATGGCAGAAAAGGAAAATGATTCACCCTCCCCTGCTTCTAAAAAAGGAAGTCTTGAACATAGATCTTGTCTTAGACGATTAGAATTTGCTTGCAAAGAAAGTAAGTTTTGGAACATTTTAATTTGATTCATATTGGTTACCTAAAGTTTTATATTGAAACAGTAAGAATTTCATTATTAATATTATCACAGTATATTAATTATATAATACTGACAGTAGGTACACTTAGATTACTGTAAAATATCCATCCCATCATGCAGCATGCTACAGAAGCATGCTACTAGTATCCCATCATGCAGCATGCTACAGCAGCGCGCAAAGTAACTGATACAACAACTTCAATAATAGCAAATAATATTTTTCTTTACTTTTATTTTAACAAAAATGTTTTAAATTGTTTCAGGTCCTTTTGTAAAGTTCATGCTGAAATCTATGGAAGCACACGGATGGTAAGTACTGTAATCTACTTTACTGCAGTTACTGCAGTAACTATATTATTGTATAATCTTTAATATAACCTGTTTTAATATGTCATTTTATCTAGCAAACTTTTTTTTGTAAACATATAAACTGTTTTTCAGTGACTGCCTCATAAACTTATACCTTGGAACAAACTAAAAGCATATGGTACATAATGTCAGTAGAAAAAAAAAATTTAGTTACTGCAGTAACTGCACAGTAGAATCATTTTGACATTATCCCCAAGTACTGCAAACAGTATAATGCACTTGTCAATTGTACAGTATGACCCACTATACAACCCTTAGGAGAGGTGTGTCATTTGTCCGATGTGCATCATACCATATAAATACCATGACACACCCCTGTGTCAAAAGTGACTTACCTTTAGGTGACCATGAGGCACCCATTTTCACGCATTGTGACCATGTTGGTGGTGGTATAAGCAATAGACATTGACACACCATTGTTCATTGATGCGACGTACTGTACCTTTTTTTGACGCACCCCTGTATATTACGCATCCATGACGCACCTCTCCCGGGGTCGTATAGCGGGTCATACAATTGATAAGTACATAATGCATACCAAGTTCTACCAATGATTAATTTAATTTTTTTTCTTCTCAGTCCTGTGAACATATCCCGACATATTTCTTGCGAAAAATGCCCTGAGGACAGTATTATCAACGGTGGATTTGATCCTTCAAATGGACAGATTGTACTCTGTGAAAACAGGGCGCCATCACAGCGTGTTGTTAGCACGCTACTCACTCACGAACTCATTCACGCATTTGATTTCTGTCGCGCTCACGTAGAGTGGGACAACTTAAAGCATGTTGCCTGCACAGAAGTAAGTTTTTTTTTAATCTTTTGTGTAAAAAAATATGTTTATACTGTATCTATATCACAGTATCTGTGATACAGTATCACATATGTGTCACATGGGATGCCTGTATCATAAGCTTAACCTTACCACTACATTTGGCGACTGCCTACTGTATTATACTGGACTCATAATGGCATATGTGGAGATACAGTTATAGTACAGATAATCGGGTTGATTTTTTAAAGGCCGTTTATCAATAGATTATTTCATTTGTGAATTTTCAGTTGTACTCGTTTTGACCTTTAACCTGTGATCTATTTACAGATTCGTGCCGCTAGTCTTAGCGGAGATTGTTCGTTTGTTAGCCAGAATGTCTATAGTCACAAATTTGGTTTCAAGAAACATCACCAGGTGCTTTTATATATTTTAAATTGAAAAAAACCCTGAGTATCATAAGCAAATACTGTAATAGAGCGTCACATATGTATCACATGTGACGCTTGTAAAGTTGCCATACTGTATGTGATGCATTTGTGACACTGTATTTTACAATTTGCCTACGATGCTATACAGTATAAAGAATTGTATAGAATATTGTTACTCACACAATTTTTTAATAGCAATTTCCTACATGCTTCACATATATGTTGCACTAATTTATATTCGATAGGCTATACACAAACAAGACGTAAAAAGGAAAAACCATATAATATATGCGATTATCTTTCATTTTTTTCTTCAGAATTGTGTCCGGGAACGTGCAATGAAATCGGTTATGTCGGTGTGGAATATATCTAAAAAAGACATTGACAAAGCGATGGACGACGTGTGGGATATATGCTTCAACGATTTTGAACCTTTTGACAAAATTCCAAGAAACAAAGAAGAAATTAAACGTATGTCCCGTCAAAAATACAATTATGATTTATGACATAGAGTTACTTAGAAATATTGTTATTTTATGAATAAATTCTGATTTATGCAAAGAATTTTTTGTTGACAATTTGTCTCGTGTCTTGTTTGAGCAGAGTTCAATTGAATCCGTTTTTGAAAATCGATGCATGTCAGTATACCGTATGAGAGAGATGTGACATTTTGTAATTGTTTTTTTTTAGTTTTTTATTTATCTGTTTTTGTATATCTCGGAGCAAACAAAATGTCTATGTATACTTAATATGTAAGTGACATAAATGGAAGTAATTTTCCACTGATATGATGAATGAATTAATATTGAATTCATGTTGAAAGGCTGATTGGTTAAAAATTGTTGCGTACAACACGTCCGGTCGGTGAATAAAAATCCAAAAATATCCCATCTATTTAGAAAATGATGAAATACAATCTTCCAAAACTAAAATAGGAAAATACAATAATCTATAATCATTTGATTATCTTTTTAATTGTGCCATGACATTCATTTAAAGATGTATTGTCCCCCAAAATCATGAAAAATAAAGATTTTTAAAATCGGACTTTGAATAGGCCATTTTGCAGTTTTAATGAAGTTGTTCACTTCCATAAGAAAAAAAACGGGGGAAAAAAATTATTTCACCTATAAAAAGACAAATAAACAGTTAAATTACCCAAAAACTCATTGTCTTCCAGACAATTTGACCATTTTTTGCTTTAAATTACATTTTTCTCAGGTAAATAAATTTTTTTCAGACCCAATTTTTTGTGAGAGTGAATAACTATTATGTGACATTAAAATAAAATATTCAACAAAAAAATTAAAAAAAATATTTTTTTAGGGGGACAATATATCTTTAAGTAAATTGTCGATGCTGAAAACTTTTTTCCTATGACTACTATTTGTCTTTAAATGTATATACAATTAAATTACACAAATGAAATGTTTCCTTTTTTACATAAATCATAATTTTAACAGAATATACACAATATGCTAATTCTAAATAATTGATTGATAATAAAGTTTTACAAAAAAAAAGTTTTTAATATTTCAATTTAATAATAAAACTTATAAATTTGAAATCAATTATAATGTATTAATTAATATAATTATGTACGATTGTATGGTTTTTCCTTAATTATTCACCCACCATATGTAGTAAGTACTAATAATACAATTATTATATAACACAATAATTTTATTTAACCTATTGACAAGTAATGCAAATTCTGTAAGATGCGGTCTCCCCACTTTTGAATAAAAGGCGCAATTTTTAAAAATCAATTTGATATTGAAGTCGGTCTATTCACAAAATTTTGCATAATTAACACAACTTTGGGAGTGCTAATTGGTGGGCTTTAATCATGTGACAGTCCATAAATTATTAATATATTTTTTTTTTAAATATGGACAGTTACCTTTAAGGTAACTGTCCATATTAAAAAAAAAAATTTAATAAACGCCACACACTACCATACTCCTAGTAATTCAATAAACATATTTTTTATGTTTGTTTTAATATATTTCTAAATTTTCAAGTGATTTATAATTTCTATATAATTATTATTTCATATTGATATAATGTAGTAGTATTTTGTTTAATACACTGTAGTATATATAAGATTCTTTACTTTTACAATTTAACATTTATATTTTTAAAACAGAACACTTGGATCATAGGGTAAGACTAAACTGCAGGTTACAATAATATAATAGTACCATAACATGGTCAATAGAATAACAATAATAATGATAAATTTTGACATTTAAGCTAAAGGCACTTCACATATTAATGCTGAAAATATTTATTGTATATTTTTAACCAGTGAATTAGCAATGAGTGTGGCGTAACACTGAGGCTTGAGGCCCCTGGTTTAGGGATTCTAAGTGGCCCTCCAACACTGGAGGACTTCGGTGTTTTTAGCCTTGTTCCCTCTCAGGGGCCCGTTGCGCCACTGAACAATAACTTTATTATAATAATGATACCATTCAACAGAATGTGCCAACTACACAGTACTTCTAAATAATTAATCAATTTTTATCTACACCAGATTATTAATTCTTGCCTATAACCAGGGTTAGGTAATGCTAAATAACCCTTTTTCAATCTCTGACAAGTTTTAAATCAAATATTTACAGAATATCACATTAATGAACATAATTATTAATATTGGTAAAAATCAATATTTTACTAAATTTATTTTCTTTGAAAAGAAAATGTTATAAACTAAATTACCCTTTAAATATCTTTCAGTTAATCTATTTGATAAACTGTATCGAAAACATTCTTTCTAATTTCTACAGTAAATCGATCCTTTTTTGTTGTCCTACACAAAATTTAATTTCAACTGAAACATAAATTTTCTTTTAAAGTTTACTTTTAAATTCGAAAAATGTCTTTAAAATTAAAGTATACATAAATAAAGACATTATTATTAGAACAATTTCAATCATATTTTAAAATTTATATCCCCGGTTTGTTGTTTTCGTTTGTCAATTTTAATGTTTGCAGCAAATTAAACATAACTGTACTTTAATAGTAATTATGCAATTATTTGATATTTAATAATTTTTTTATATCTTTGCTTGTTTATATTTACTTTTTATTGGCTTTCTGGATGTGTCTTAACATTTTAAAAAATAAATAAACAAAATATAATTTTTGCTAGTGAATGAAAACTTCTTGAGTCAGGATCGTTCAACCGTTTCGATATTTGCAGGCATTCTATTGGATACAATCAATAACATGAATCTGCAGTGTGTCTATATCTGGAAACAAGTTTTGGCAAACGGGACACTTAAATTCTTGCGCCTGTCGAAGAAAAACAAAAATGGCTGTTAAAACGTTTTCCTAACAATCATTTCATAAATTGCTTTCATCTTATCTTTCTGACATTACGTTACTTGGACCCCACAATTACAAAATTTCGCAAAGTAGGTTACCTTTTCTAATGATATATAACTTACAGTATTATTTCTGTTTCATTTGCACTGATGAAGGGCTAGTGTTGCCTGAAAGCTCTACTACTTTTTCCGGCTGTTTTACCTTATCGTTATCGTTTTGATTTAGCTTTTTGCTTATTTTATTTTGTATCTCCATTGCGATCCAGCCACTGATACCAACAGCATTGTCATTTTTTCAGTAATTTGCCTTTGGATTTATTATTATTTCTATTATAGGCAGTTGTATTTATCTTGACAAATACATGCATTTTTATGTTAAATAGCAGCTCTTACAACCTGTGAAAAGTGGTGTTGTGTCTAATCACCCTTGCAAAAATGTTCTATAGAATTCTATAGAGTTCCATAGAACATTTTATAGAGCTCTATATTATTCTATAGAAGTACAACATTTCTATAGAAACATATTTCAAATTCTATAGAATTTATTTAGTGTCTATAGAATGTTTCTTCTTTTCTATAGAATCTCTAATTGTATTGAATTTCTATAGAACCAGTGGTTGGGTAGTTCTTATGTACCGATAATAAAATGGTTGTTTTTACCAGTGGTTGGGTAGTTCTTATGTACTGATAATAATATGGTTGTTTTTACCAGTGGTTGAGCAGTTCTTATGTACCGATAATAATATGGTTGTTTTTACCAGTGGTTGGGTAGGTCTTATGTACTGATAATGAGGTGGTCGTTTTACCAGTGGTTGGGCTGTTCCCATGTGGTAATTACCACCACCAACAGGGTGTGGATAGTAGTCTTCCTGCCTTCCATACGTCTGACCAGCAGCAGGTGCGATTGTATGCTGGGGGTAACCATGCGCGGTTTGCGCTCCTCCATATATACGCTGTAGGTCCTCTAAGGCTCTCACATTAGCCGGACTTTGGTCTTCTGTCAACTGTTCCATTTCTCTCTCTTTCATTTTAATCATTTCCAAAAGATTTTCTCTTTCGCTGTGTGCTGCTTCTCTGGCTTGTCGCTCGGCTTCAAAATCGGCCTTGTACACCTCCGCCTTTAAAAAAAATAACAAGAATTACTAGAGACATCGGTAGAAAAAATTTAAACAGAAATATTTTCAACAACAACAAAGTCCTGGACTAGACCAAACTTAAGCTCTGTCTACACTATCATACTTGATATGACAAAAAAAATGTGATGTGTCCATATATGGACACGATGGTGTCATATAACTACCATAATTTAGGCATATCACCACCATATTTGGGCACATCACACTTTTTTGCTCCAACTAGTTTGATAGTGTAGACAGACTTTATGTCCTCCCGCCGTAGGTTTAATATATTCACCTGGGCAGCTAATGCGGAACATTTGTCTTCCAACTGGTTTTTCATTCCTTGCAACTCTTTGATGTGAGTGTCTTTCCTCTCGTGGGCTTCTTGGCTTTGAACCAACTTTATTGTTATGTCGTTTAATGCCTACGTAAATAATAAAAAAAATTTGGGATAAAATAAACAAATTAATTCCATTTATTTATGTTATGGTTTATTTTACGTCTAGTGCTACAGTTTTGTGCTCAAAGAGTTATCACCAAATGATCTTGAGTATAAAGATGATTTTTAAATGGCTACCTCCTGACATAAAATGTCGTGAAGACCAACTCATAAAAGACCTTGTCATATACTATTTTGCTGCAGTTACTGCAGTAACTACATTTTCCTCTTTAAGCTGTTTATGCAATTATTTAGCAATCTTTTTTGGGTACAGTATACACATACTGTATTGTAATTGCAGTTATTGCCTCACACACATACAGTACGTTTACTGGAGTAAAAAAAACTTAGTTACTGCATTAGAATATGATACCATGATCCCTAAGTGTGTGGCAAAATATATGTCAATTTTATATGTGTGTGGATTATTTGAAACACATACGCGAGGAAAAAAAATCTTAATACCTGCTCGTCAACTGCATTCTGTTTCACATCTTGATATAATTCTTGAAATTCTTGGCATTTACTTAGAAGGTTGTTTCTTTCCTCGCTAAAATAATAATACACATTTAATATTAATTTACATCTAAAGCTCTGTCTACACTATCAAACTTTATGTAAAAAAAAAATGTGATATGCCAAAATATGGACATGATGATGTCATATCACTACCATATTTGGGCAGATGTAGACAGAGCTTAAGGTACAGTACTACTGAAGAAATATGCTAAAACACTGGACACTATTCTGATAAAAAATGTTTATTTTTTTCTAATAGATGATTCATTTGATATGGGAGGAAATTCTGGGTGAGTTTTTTCTTAATTTATATTTGGAAATAGGAATATCCCATTAGCTGCAAACCTACAGGTATTTATCTCAAATTGGATTAAATCTGCGTACAAATGCAAGCGTTGGCGCCTTTTAAAATACAGACAAACTGACAGCTAATTGTTAGTTCGTTCGTTCGTTCGATGTCCTGTTGGGGCGTAGCAAACGTGATACTCATCATGATACGTTATGGTTATTATGATTAGTGGTGCCTATCTCCTCTCCGGGATGGCGGGGTTTTTTTCTGGATGGCCGTCCTTGGTTCTCCTGAACCGATGCCCTTGTGGGTGTCCAACCACTCTCCACACACCATGCTCCTAAAGAAGTTGATGTGGGTACCGGTTTGGTCGCTGGTGTGTGACAGTGGCTGTGTGTGGACTACCCCTACTCATCTCGAAAGATGTACTAGGTTCTTTAAAGTGCACATGAGCAATTGTTAGTACTGACGGCCAACTTCAATTAACATAAAAGTACTGTACTTACATAACCCTGTTTAGGTCATTTCCGAGACGTTTAACTTCGATTTGAAGACGTTCAATGATAGCTGTGTCTTGCATACTTTGGTTGTAATGTTCACTATCTAAAACAGAATTCTTCATCTCCAGACTTTTAATTCTGTTTTTCAATTACAAAAAATAATTTTATTTTTAAATGCAATGCGACAAACAGATTTAATACAGCAATCTTTACTACTAACAGTTGACTCTCTCAATACTGGAATATCTGAAAAATGGAAACTCTACCAAAACCAAAAAGTCCCAAAATTCTTTTTAACCATTACAACTTCATTCGGAAAACCAGAATTTTTAGAAAACCAGACATATGCCAGCCAAAGAGTGTCTGGTATTTGGAAACTCTTCTTTAAACCTACAGTCCAATTCCTGTGACTGTTTATATTTTTTCTCTGACAACAGCTTATTGATACCTTACTCACTATCCCTGTGACAGTGACACACACATAACCTCACTGACAAAGAAGGAATACAATGTAAGAGAATAATGATGAAGACAAATGCCCAGAAAGATGAGGAAAAACATCTTGTGATGGGCGAGCCTTAAAGAAGAGATACCTAGTGCATACCTTTCATTTTTCTTCTCCACCTGTTTGTTAGCATTGGCTACTTGAGCATTCATTTCTGAGAGTTCCCTCATTAGATGCATCACCTGTCCTCTTAAGGCACGTAGGTTCTCTCCAGTACTTTGATATCGTGGTTCCTATATTATGAGAAATGGACCCTGGATTAGCACACAATCTTAGTAGTATAAAGAGTCAGGTATAGGTACCTCAATCTACAGTAGCCATAACATCGGCACAGGTTCAAGACTTTCCTCAACCATAGTTTTGGACATTGCTCTTTGGTGGCAGCTGTATGACACGAAAGGACTTTTTAGGGAGATAACAGTTGGTTTCTGTATTGTTCACACTTGTGTGCAATTCAGCCCAGTAGGCTGTGAGTCACAGCTTATTCTCCTAATTTTACACCGATTTTAACATAATGGTTTCTTTTTTCTGTTAATCTGTTAATTTTGATTTGCAACGACCGAGAAACGATTACTGTAGCAACCTAAGTGACATCAATCACTGTGTCGTCGGTCGTCGTCTAGATCTAGAAACCATCAAACCTGTGTCGGGGCAAGGACACACATCCCAACATTCCTGGATGCGCACAATGATGGTAGTTTGGTCATCGCAAGCCGAAAGCTCCCCAACACATTGAAACCAATTAAATCAATAACTGGATTTACCAGTTTGCAATCCTTGGCAATTATAACACAAGCAATACTGACCTTAGCCTCTTCTAGTTCTCTAGAAAGGTTGTCTAGTTTCTTATTCAATTCTTCCACAGTTAGCTCATGTTCTCTTTCTCTCTTGGTCATTTCTTTGTCAAGATTACTGCTTTTATATTCCAGTCTACTTTGACTCCTGAACAATTCCATCTCAAGATCGTGGCATTTCTTGGATTCGTTTCTAAGTTTTTCCTGTAGACTGTTTAGGTCATTTCCGAGACGTTTAACTTCGATTTGAAGACGTTCAATGATAGCTGTGTCTTGCATACTTTGGTTGTAATGTTCACTATCTAAAACAGAATTCTTCATCTCCAGACTTTTAATTCTGTTTTTCAATTACAAAAAATAATTTTATTTTTAAATGCAATGCGACAAACAGATTTAATACAGCAATCTTTACTACTAACAGTTGACTCTCTCAATACTGGAATATCTGAAAAATGGAAACTCTACCAAAACCAAAAAGTCCCAAAATTCTTTTTAACCATTACAACTTCATTCGGAAAACCAGAATTTTTAGAAAACCAGACATATGCCAGCCAAAGAATGTCTGGTATTTGGAAACTCTTCTTTAAACATACAGTCCAATTCCTGTGACTGTTTATATTTTTTCTCTGACAACAGCTTATTGATACCTTACTCACTATCCCTGTGACAGTGACACACACATAACCTCACTGACAAAGAAGGAATACAATGTAAGAGAATAATGATGAAGACAAATGCCCAGAAAGATGAGGAAAAACATCTTGTGATGGGCGAGCCTTAAAGAAGAGATACCTAGTGCATACCTTTCATTTTTCTTCTCCACCTGTTTGTTAGCATTGGCTACTTGAGCATTCCTTTCTGAGAGTTCCCTCATTAGATGCATCACCTGTCCTCTTAAGGCACGTAGGTTCTCTCCAGTACTTTGATATCGTGGTTCCTATATTATGAGAAATGGACCCTGGATTAGCACACAATCTTAGTAGTATAAAGAGTCAGGTATAGGTACCTCAATCTACAGTAGCCATAACATCGGCACAGGTTCAAGACTTTCCTCAACCATAGTTTTGGACATTGCTCTTTGGTGGCAGCTGTATGACACGAAAGGACTTTTTAGGGAGATAACAGTTGGTTTCTGTATTGTTCACACTTGTGTGCAATTCAGCCCAGTAGGCTGTGAGTCACAGCTTATTCTCCTAATTTTACACCGATTTTAACATAATGGTTTCTTTTTTCTGTTAATCTGTTAATTTTGATTTGCAACGACCGAGAAACGATTACTGTAGCAACCTAAGTGACATCAATCACTGTGTCGTCGGTCGTCGTCTAGATCTAGAAACCATCAAACCTGTGTCGGGGCAAGGACACACATCCCAACATTCCTGGATGCGCACAATGATGGTAGTTTGGTCATCGCAAGCCGAAAGCTCCCCAACACATTGAAACCAATTAAATCAATAACTGGATTTACCAGTTTGCAATCCTTGGCAATTATAACACAAGCAATACTGACCTTAGCCTCTTCTAGTTCTCTAGAAAGGTTGTCTAGTTTCTTATTCAATTCTTCCACAGTTAGCTCATGTTCTCTTTCTCTCTTGGTCATTTCTTTGTCAAGATTACTGCTTTTATATTCCAGTCTACTTTGACTCCTGAACAATTCCATCTCAAGATCGTGGCATTTCTTGGATTCGTTTCTAAGTTTTTCCTGTAGACTGGCACATTTTTCTCTTTCCGTTTTGAAGAGCATCATCAAATTCTGTACCGTTTCATCATTTGATTCCTTCTTGTAACTCTTAACACCAGTACTTGGAGCACTGCCAACCAAGACTTCTGTAGACTGAGTTGAAGTTTTATTAGATGATGGCGGTGACTTCACAGTTACTTTTGGTATGTTTGCAGATTGCTGCTGGTGAGAAGTCTGACTCTTCACCAGTTCATCCCTATCCATCTGAACTTTGTCATAGTTTGCACGGAGTCTTTCAAACTCTTTTGACTTCTCTTCCTGGATGTTTTGATACCTAAGAACGGAAGCCTTCAGAGCATTGATCTCTGTCTGGTTCTTTGAATGTAGATTCTTCATGCTTGCAAGGTCTTCTGTCAACTGAGTATTCAGCGATGTCACTTTGCCAAGTTCATTTTTCATCGATGCAACATCGTCTAGGGAGCTTTCTGGTAATGTACTTTCAGATGTTCCATTTGATGTTTCTGTTGATTCTGAGACCTGCAATAGCAAAATAAAAATAGTAAAACTATAGTACAAATTAACATAAACGTCCCCTTAAACTAAAAGTTTATATATCTATCGACGAGTAACAGTCAACTATGACCCATGTGGACGTGAACGTTGTGTACGTTCACTTAAATCTAAAAGTCTTGCTGTGCATTGAAGAATTAATGATTTTTCCTACCATGTTTGGAGAATGTTGAGCTAATTTCATTTCCGATAACTGTTTGGCTATCAAGTCGATCTGTTCATCTTTACATTTTAACTGTTCGCTCATCTCCGCAACCAATGCGTTTAACTTGGTCATTTCTTCGTCAGTTGCGCTTGTTTCTTTTCTCTCCTTCTGTGTTCCGACCTCTTCAACAGTTTCTGTATTGCTTGTGTCTAGCTTATCTGTCTCTATTTCGTCTTTGATTTGTAATGAGATATGCTCAAGGACTTTTTTATATTCTGGATCTTTTTCCTAAAAAAATGTTTGATAGTTCAAATTATTTGCCCTAAAGGAAATTCATGTTAACATACAATTGTTCGAAATTTGTTAAAGGTTATTAACACAGAAAAAAACTGTATATGACTATGTTTTAGCATCCACCTACAGTGAAGAGGTTTCATAGGAAGGGAACATAGTTTTCATTTTTTAAACTACATAGATCTGGTGGTTAATATTCTAAAATAGAAGTCAACCAATGAATGTTGTTTATTTTTTAATTGAATTGAATTATAAACAATATTTTGAATTTTCTTTATTTGGTGGTTAAGATGCTTGGCTACCGATCACAGGGTCGTGGGTTCAAATTCTGTCAGGATTTTTTCTCATGACAACAACTCAACTCGAACCACAGACTTGCAATCATATTGTCAACAAGGTTGCCACTTTCAGGAAGGCAGTGAAATAACTCACAAATCGCAAGCTATCCTTGGCAATCTGCCTTAAATGAGATTTTTTTTTTAACGAGAATAATTTAAAATCTAAAACTATAGTCAAGGACATACTTGAGTGTAATATTTATAAAAGATTGTTGAAATTTAATGTTATGTCTGAACAAAAAGAAAAATGAATTGTGGTTGTCATTTAATAATCTGTACAGAAGGTGACTACATCCGTTTGTAATTCTTTAAATATTGCGCAAGAATTCAATGGCGTGTTTTTGTATATTAAACCATACTTGTTGGTCCTTGAGGCATAATTAATTGGCACAACACCAGTATAGTTACTGCAGTACCTACAGAACCATCATTTCTGACATGGATCTGCCAACCAATTATTTGTGATTTTTTGTTACGAATAATTTAAAGATGTATTGTCCCCCAAAATCATTAAAAATAAAGATTTTTAAAATCGGACTTTGAATAGGCCATTTTGCAGTTTTAATGAAGTTGTTCACTTCCATAAGAAAAAAAACGGGGTAAAAAAATTATTTCACCTATAAAAAGACAAAATAAACAGTTAAATTACCCAAAAACTCATTGTCTTCCAGACAATTTGACCATTTTTTGCTTTAAATTACATTTTTCTCAGGTAAATAAATTTTTTTCAGACCCAATTTTTTGTGAGAGTTAATAACTATTATGTGACATTAAAATAACATATTCAACAAAAAAATTTAAAAAAATATTTGTTTAGGGGACAATATATCTTTAAGTATTATTAATTAATTAAAAAAAATATACCCTTTCAATAATTTGCCCGAGTTGTTCCAAGATTGATTCAATACGTTGTTTATAGCTGTCATTTTCTTTTCTTAAATTCATAATCATCTCCTTTGCTTGTTTGAAATTTGTGTCAAACACTTCTACATTTTTTTCTTGATTAATTCTCATCACCTTTGTTTCTTCTATTCGTTTAATGAGACACAGATTTAGTTTCTGTAGTTGTTCTAAAAAATAAAAGCGTTTTCATTTAAATACATTATTTTTGTTTTAAAGCCAACTACATCTACTATTGTGTCATTCTCTTTTCTAACAGTTCCTACGATTAGAGAATGTCCTTGTCATTCTCTTTTCTTATCTGATTGGATGAGATTTTGTTTAAGATTGGCATTCCCTTCTCTCATCATTTCCAATGATTGGATGAGATTTTGTTTGTGTGTGTCATCGTCATGGAGAGTGTCATCGTCATAGGGATTTTCTTACCTTTAAGATTGGCATTTTCTTCTCTCAACATTTCCCATGATTGGATCAGATTCTGTTCATCTATATTCGTGTGATGGTTCTCAGATAAGTGCTCTTCATTGATATCACCCACTAGTGGCTCCTTAGAGTAATTCAAAACAACAAAATCATTTGGAATGCTGGACAAATTTGCCTCAAACATCTGTTGATTTTCACCATCGTTATCCATATTTCTCTATTACTGTAAACAAAAAATTCAGTAGTATTAATAATATATTATAATTTCATTTCAAAATGTTTTCTTAATTTATGACGTACTGTATACAATACAAACATTGAAAATAGTTATGAAAGTTTTAAAAAAATCAATACTGGTAAAAATGAAACATTGAAAGAAATTTATTCTCGGATAGAGTAGTGACCTCAATATTGTAAATAGGATATAATTAGATCATTAACTTTCTGAATATTAATATATGCCAAATTTTAGAGTAGGCCTGTTGCAATACAGTTTCACCAAACTCTGTTTACATTTAAAGGTCAAAGCAGACTGATTGCGTAATGATGATGATGATGTAATAATATTCTATACAGTAGAAAATTTGGATTTTAATCTTTGAAATTAAGCAAACACTATTTTTCATACATGATATGTCTTAAACTAAGCCTGGACTACAGTCATTATTGAATGATTATACTCTATATATAGCCTAGGCCTATTACTTCTTGTCCAAAAAAAAGTACCATAAGAAATATGTACATAAAAATAAATAAAATATTAAATTGAATTGTCTTTCCTATCTAGACTTTATTTTTAGGCTTATATTAGAATCAATACAACTTAATGAAATAGATACCAATTATGTTAGCTAAGTATAAACCTATATTCCTGCCTCCAAGTACGTTTAGTAAGAAGTACAGTGTTTTAAATAGTCTAGGCCTAGGCCTTCGGCTAGCATATTTTAATCAGGGGATTCCCCCAACAGGTACCGGTACCGACGATCAGTCCGTGTGTGGTAGGCGTAGGCCTATCCTAACTTTACACTTACACTACAGCACTGCGAAAACTACCTACTTCTTACCTGTATATTAAGCTATAAATGTAGTAATATGTTTAACATCCTTCTTTTTTGCTCTCCGATACAGAAATACGATTTGGTAATTTCTGGATTTCTAAAATACACAATTGGAAATTCCAGAATCTAATTGAGTTATATGTGTGACGTGACGATGATTTTGATAATAATAACGTCATGCATCAATGATTTGCCTTTTAAAAACTAAAGGTGGCGTCCTCTTAGTGAACGTGTTGAGCATATCACGTGACTCTCTTTTCTGTCGGCTACTGATGGGTAGCAGAAGGTTCTGTTTTTCTTCGTAATTAAAAGTCAAAATTTAACAAAATACAGGCATTTTCTTCATACTTTTTATAATTAGTGGTGTTAAATATGGGTAAGTATCTCTATTGATGTTAATATTTTATGCTTTTTTTCAATTTACAGTTGTGTTTTTTAAGTTTTTATCAGTTGATTTTCTCGTTTGTGGTGACTTCTGGTGGCGTTCTAAAGTGACACGTCGCACAAACGCAGTTTTGACCGTTCATTGCCGGTAGTCTAGGCTTAGTAGTTTAAAGGCCTAGGCTAAGTTAGATAACAAGATTCAATTAAATTGACCAGTGTAACTGTTCATGAATAATACATTACTAGGCCTAGGCTTTTTAACATGTGTGATTCCTTGCATTTTTTTAAAATTGTTTTATTTATAATAATTTAATTAAGTGGAAGTTTTACCATCTCTTTAACAAACTTTTTTTTGTTTAATAAATCTCTGAAATATTTTCACCTTTTCTATTTTGAAAGAAATGTTTTATTTACTATATTTTGTCTCTTTACTATTTAACTGACATTTAATTTAAATTAGAAAACCTACTATGCCTAGGCCTAAGGTTATTGTTTTGTTTAAAAAACTTAAATCTTATTTTTATTAGTATTATTACATTTTTTTATAACCTATATGCCAATTAACAGGGCTTTAAAACCCATATATGTATATATTTATTTAAATTGGTATGGGCAATTCAAATGTTACCTACTTTAAAATTGACCACCTGAACTGATAATTGAAAACAACATATGGTGGAACAAAACAGTAAATAAACACAAACGAACAAGCTGTTTCATTCTGCAACAATGAAGAACTATGTAATCCATTTAAATATGCTTAGAACATAATTTAAGATTTAATTAATCAAACTTAGATTTAAGATTTATTTTCAGGCTTTATAAAAGTTGCTATTTAACAATTAGATCGCCAAGGTTATTTATATGATACTGTACTAACTATTGTAAATCTTTTGTAACAATACATAAATGTGAAACTTTTATTTTACAGTGAAATTTTTGGAAGTGCTGAAGCCTTTCTGTGCAGTATTGCCAGAAATTTCCAAGCCTGAGCGAAAGGTATAATTCTTGTAGTTTTTATATTAAAATATTTTCAATTAATATTAAAATTGCTTGTCTTTATACCATTTCAAACAACGTGCTCTATGTTAAAGCTCAGGTACAGGCATGAATTTTAAATATAATATTTGGTTAATTGTACATAAATCAAATATTTGTAACCGAAATCAAGACGAAAAAACATGAATTTCCCTTAATATGGCCAAATACAAAATTTGGCAAAATTCTTCCATAAAAACCAGGAAGACCTTTTTTCAGTAGTTAGGTAGTTAACCTAATGTAAGAACATGTCTGGTGACTCCCTAGAAGGTGAAAAAAGATGGTGAATATACGGTGGATAATTTTTGCTATAGCATGAAAATAAAAAGCTGAAGTTGAATAAAAATACCATAAATGTAATATTCAAGTTATATTACCTATATTTAGTTATCTGATAACATTTTTTACCACACTGTTTATTTTTCATAGCTTTTTAAAATGCCTCTCTATTTACAAAATTTGTGTACAAAAGAATAGAGATTTTACTGTGTAATTTGAACTATCCCCCCACTGATAAGAAAGTGCTTATTTTCAACAAGCTTGTGTAACACAAATAAAATCCCAAAAATTATGAAACATAGGGGAAACTATAGATCGATAATTATTGGAATGTATGATCAATAGAAATTTTTTGCCCGCACCTGGCCTTTAAAAATCCTGAGTTAAAATGCATCCTGCTTTTTGACCACACCCTCATTTTTACAACAAGCCAACTTTAATTAGGCTTTTGTGTAATGTATTGTTATGGAAGCGATACCCACCTCTTTTTACTTAAGTCTTTAGCGAGGTTCAAAAGATAACACACACAATATAACATACGTTGATATGTTGAAATGGTCTCTAATTATAAAATAACTTTCAAATTTATGTTTTATTTTTCAGATTCAATTTAGAGAGAAAGTATTATGGACGGCAATTACGCTTTTCATCTTCTTGGTTTGTTGCCAGGTAAGAAAAATAAACAAACAAAAAAATATATTTAAATTAATAAATGAAATAGAGTATTATCTAACAAAAACCTACAAGTTTTGTGTGGGTACCAAAGGGTAATAGGTAGATGGCTAAGTATTTATAAAACAGTTAAAGATGTATGTTTCCCCTGAAAAAATAATATGTTATTTTTTTTTTTTAATATGCCATTTTACTGTCAGTTATCCACTTTGACCAAAAATTTGATCCAAAAAAATGCATTTACCTAAAAAATCTGTAATTTAAAGCATGGAAGTGATTAACTTTATTAAAACTACAAAATAATATATTCAAAGTCTGATTTTAATAATCTTTATTTTTCATGTTTTTGGGGGACAATACATCTTTAAGTGATTTAGGCTGGGTTATATCCGCACCACTCTGTCTGCAGCTCTGTCTTCACTATCACATTTTATGTGACAAAAAAATGTGATGTACCCATATGTACATGATGATAATGTCATATCACTACCATATTTGGGCACATCACACTTTTTTTGTCAAACTAGTTTGATAGTGTAGACAGAGCTTTAGAGAAACTGTATCAAAGTGTGTAAAGAACTTTAAAAAACTAAAGAATGTGTCTATTATTACAGATTCCATTGTTCGGTATTATGTCCTCGGATTCCGCTGATCCATTCTACTGGCTTAGAGTTATCATGGCTTCAAACAGGGGTAAGTATCTAATAAGAATGCTTGACTATTAGACCATTATTCCTGGTTCGATTATCTACAAAGTTACACCCATACATCGAAAAACTTTCTGGCATATCATTGACATTCTGCAGTACTAATGATTTAATTTATCTTTGCAGGAACGCTTATGGAGTTGGGTATATCACCCATTGTCACTTCCAGTCTTATCATGCAATTGCTGGCTGGAGCTAAAATCATTGATGTAGGAGATACCCCAAAAGATAGAGCTCTTTTCAATGGTGCACAAAAGTGTAAGTAATTTAGTATTTTCCTTGCCTATTAGTACTAAGCGATTCCCTTCTAGACTATGTATGATTTTGTAGGGTCTATACAAGTTTAGATACACACCCTACATTCACAGAGTTTTATACAGACTGCACCTTACTAAGCAACGTTATAATTCTAGGCCGTGTGTTAAGTGAGAAATATGACTGTAGAAACCCTTAAAATATACTGGGTAACCCACCCACATCCAATTCATGTATACCATGTTGTTACCATGATTACAAGTATATTTATTATCTTATTTATTTTTTACAGTGTTTGGTATGATCATTACTATTGGTCAGGCTATTGTATACGTTATGACCGGAATGTATGGAGATCCAAGTGATATTGGTCTTGGAATCTGCATGCTCATCATGATTCAGGTATGGAACGCACTTATTCTCGATTTATGTACATGTGAGCACCAACAATTACTACAAAAATATATTACAACACTTAGGGAGGGCATGATTTTAGAAAACTGCTAGCCTAGGCCTATCCCAAAACACAGTCAAGAACGCTGTATAAAAGTTGTTCTGTGTCTGATTTTTGTCTGGTTTTATTCTCCGGCATAAGGCCTAGCATACATATTATAAGATATTTTAATCTTTTGTTCTTTACAGTTGTTTGTTGCTGGTCTCATTGTATTGTTGCTCGACGAGCTTCTACAAAAAGGATACGGACTTGGTTCAGGAATCTCGCTTTTCATTGCTACTAATATTTGCGAGACCATCGTATGGAGGGCGTTCAGTCCAGCGACAGTTAACACTGGAAAAGGTAATTTGATTCAACAGTGTACTAATCTTCAAATTGCACAAACAGCATAATTGTGCTTTGGGAAATACCTAATGCAAGAATGTGTGTACTGTGTTACCAGAAACCTTTTCAAGGAATCGCATTATTACATTTTTTTTACGGGTACATGTACGTCTAAGTGTAAACATATGCCTGAAGTTATTGCGTTGTTGTTACTTGACAGTGTGTTTAACTTAAATTTAACATGTATCAGGAAGCTCATACAAAATATATACCTACACATTGGATATTTTGTTATACGGCTATATGCCATTTTCTCCTGCAGATCCGCTTACGTTTTTTGGCTTTTTCAATGCCATTACAACTATATAATGCAGGTATATTATCACTGGTTGGATTAGCTTGTTGGACTGCTATTTCAGTTGGCACATTTCAACCTCGCATCTTACCAACAGAAAAATTATCTTCACATATTTTGTATGCAGAATTATTATTATTAATTATATATCTGTTTCATAAACTTATTTAATGTCATTGTATTCGTCTTGCAGGAACTGAATTTGAGGGCGCAGTTATTGCATTGTTCCATCTATTAGCGACACGTACAGATAAAGTACGCGCCTTGCGAGAAGCATTCTACCGACAGAATTTGCCGAATCTGATGAACCTTACAGCAACCGTTCTTGTATTCGCGATAGTAATATACTTCCAGGTATGTGAATCAATTATTCAGGGTCGAGTAGTAAAGCTCTGTCTACACTATCAAACTTTATGTGACAAAAAAAATGTGATGTGCCCATATATAGAAATGATGATGTCATATCGCTACCATATTTGGGTATATCATTACACTTATATTTGATATATGGTCCTTCTCCTGCAGATCCGCTTACGTTTTTTGGCCTCTTCAATGCCATTACAACTATATAATGCAGGTATATTATCACTGGTTGGATAAGCTTGTTGGACTGCTATTTCAGTTGGCACATTCCAACCTCGCATCCTACCCACAAAAAAAAATACATATATTATAATTATATTTATCATATTATGTAATAACAGTTTTTTTCCTTTAAATATAACTTTTGTATTTTTTAAATTTTACTTTTCAGGGCTTCAGAGTCGATCTACCAATCAAATCTTCTCGTTACCGTGGACAATACAGTTCTTATCCAATCAAATTGTTTTATACATCAAACATTCCCATCATTCTGCAGAGTGCTCTGGTTTCTAATCTTTATATTATCTCGCAGGTAAGAAAATAAAATATTTCTTCAAACTTTAACTTTTTATTTTCACGAAGAATGTTTTAGGTGCTCGCAAGACGATTTCTAATACATTACATATTTGCTACATATGTAAAATCGTTACATCATCAGATGGGATTTGAACTTAAAACGCAAGATTTCTAAGCAAGCTTAATGACCATAAGATATTTGCTATATTTTGGGGTACATGTACATCCTAGGTTAAAATTTAATGCCCATACTTGTTTGAGGTCTGTAACAATTTGTCGTTTCCTGATGCACCATATTTAGTAACACCACTTCAAGAAATACAAATGATTATATTTCAAATAATAATTTTTCTTTCATCTTTCTTTCAGATGTTGGCAGCAAAATTCAGTGGAAATATTTTTGTTAATTTCCTTGGAACATGGGCGGTAAGTTATATTCAAATTCAACATATATTGCCGAGTATGCATAGAATACACACTAATGAATTGGACATCTGACAGGAATGTATATAAAGACATAAGACCTATAGCACAGTGTAGTAAGATTGCAAATAAAAAGAAACCACCAGAAATTGTTATTTAACTGTTGTGGATACCTTTTGCATTCTTAAGCCCTGTCCACACTATCAAACTTTATGTTATAAAAAATGTGATGTGCCCATATATGGACATGATGATGTCGTATCACTACCATATTTGAGCATATCACTACCATATTTGGGCACTTTTTTTTCAAACTAGTTTGATAGTGTAGGCAGAGCTTTAGAACCATATCATTTGCATTTCTCCCGGGAAATAGACAAAGTGTACCCCTCAATACAAACATTAGACTTGTTTACCAAATTAAAGAATAAAAATAATATATAAAGTAAATAAAATAATAATAATAAATTTTATTTTACTTAACAGGATTCAGGAGATGGCGGTCCGGCACGTTCTTTTCCTATAGGTGGCATTTGTTACTATATGTCGCCACCGGAGAACTTCAGTCATATGATAGCGGATCCTATCCACGCTCTCATCTATATTGTCTTTATGTTGGGCTCTTGCGCCTTCTTTTCTAAGACTTGGATCGATGTATCCGGGTCATCAGCTAAAGATGTAAGTGTGGCCATTTTAAATTTTTTTTTTTTTTTAAACATATTAAAAAATGAAATAATTAATGTTCTCGGTTATTGTAGATCTTTTTTCTGTTGGCTGTGATCCAAAAAATGTTATAAAGGGCGTGTTTCCTCAGACAAACATTAACCGATAAACTGCCTGTGGAAACGGAGTTTAACCTATTCCACTCGAGGAAAATTAACTGATAATTATCTTAATCAAATTGGATAATTATTGGATAAATTTAAAGGACAAATTGCTGCGTTGTGATTGGGCATCTAGTTGTTTGGTAATGATTGATCATGCGCACTTTATTGGTTAAAAAATTAACCGATAATTTTGTTTTGGCTGCCGAAAGATGACGAAGAAAAAAATCATTCTGTGGTAAAAATGGATGATTTGGACTCGAACCTACAACCTCCTGATTACTAGCCATTCATACCTCAAGACCAACTTGATCATTTAATCATCTGCCACAATATTTTTATTGTTTTGTTTATATTTATCTTAGGTTGCCAAGCAACTCAAAGAACAACAAATGGTGATGCGTGGTCACCGTGAGAAGTCTATGATTCATGAACTAAACAGGTAGGCATCTTATCCTTTATTTCATCCCCCTAGGGACCGTGTCAAAATTATTTTACTGTAGTTACTGCAGTAAAGTGATTTTGACATGATTCTACACATTGTTCTGCGATCATTACTAATTTTTGTAAGTAAATGATTAATAATAAAGATTTTTTCTCGCTTTGATGCAACACATGGACGCAAGTAATTTGACTAATCATGATGTGATTGGTTATTCGAATTGTCGCTTGATTGGTAAACTCATAGTGGTGCGCATACGTTGTTTGTTTCATCCAAGTAGGAACCAAGCTTCTAATAAATATTATATTTTATAAAACAATTTGAAAAAAATGGAAAAAAAAATTAATAATTTTTGTTTCTAATTATGTAGATACATACCTACAGCCGCCGCATTTGGAGGTCTGTGCATCGGTGCCCTCTCAGTTATGGCTGATCTTCTCGGCGCCATTGGTTCCGGAACTGGTATTCTACTAGCTGTTACGATTATATACCAATATTTTGAAATATTTGTTAAAGAACAGAGCGAAATGGGCGGCATGGGATCGTTGCTATTCTAACATTGACCAATAAAAACTATTCATAAAACTATTATAATTAGGGTATTTCCCTTAAAATTATGTATGCGTACTGCATACATAATTAGGGAGTTGTTTTGTGTTGATATGCTAATTAGGGGATTTCCCTATGCTATTATTTCACTCTCATTACTAATCCATTGATGTTTAGTTTTAGATGTTTTTAAATGTTTACCATCTTTTCGTTCTCACCATGTCAACTTTTCTCTGTTTCCGACTCATAGTTAAAAATGTTACATAACATGTAATATTTAAGATATTATTTCTTGCTTCGGGGGTAATTATTTGAGATAGTAAAATTTTCATTCTAATCAGCAGTATCGCGGTAAAACAAATCTCTATGGAAACGTTTTGCCATGTGGCCGACGACACGCCTTTAAGGATAGCCAGTCCTCCCTCCGAAATACTGTAAACAAATCAACATAAATTTAATAATAATTTTACTTTAAAATATCCATTTTAGCACTACAGTACTTTACTTGTGTGTTATTCATGGCGTTAAGTAATTTTAAATATTGTTTAGTAATTAAATTCTTTTCCTTTAATTTTTTTTTCTGTTCAAACATGAATTGACTTCCTTATTTAATAAATAATTTATTTGTTTTGTTATTGTAAAATGTGCTACTTAAAAACAAATTATCCCTACACATATTTCTATCAATACGATCGCCGTTTATATTCATGCGTTTATAAATTAAATTAAAAAAACAGAAAATGTTATATTTTTTGTGGAGTTGTTGGATGTGAAAGTTATTTTAAAGAAAAAACAGGAATTAATGTTATGCTTTACTATCTTCTTACAAAATTAAATACAGTGTAAAAACTATAAGAGTAATAGGTGGTCCATCCGTCACTGAAGGGCGAACCATCTAGTTATTGTCACAACAGTAATGTATAGTAATATAATGCTGTATGTATCAACAATTTATGGTTACAAAAGTCATGTTTGGAAATAAACTGATAACAAAGTTTTGAAATATGTTTTATGTTTATTCGTACAGTATGTGATGTGCCCATAAGGATATGTTGATGTCATATCACTACCATATTTGACAATATCGCTACCATATTTGGGCACATCACACTTTTTTTCACATAAAGTTTGATAGTGTAGGGCTTTAAGATCTGTCTACACTATCAAACGGTATGTGACAAAAAAATGTGAGGTGCCCATATATGGACATGACGATGTCATATCACTACCATATTTGACAATATCGCTACCATATTTGGCACATCACACTTTTATTTTCAAACTCGATTGATAGTGTAACAGACAGAGCTTAAAGAATGGTGTGGATATTTATTTTGTACTTAAATTTCCATTTTTTAATTTTGAGGTGCAATTTATTTATTTCAACAATATTTGCCGAAGCTGATCATTAGGGACCCTCACAAAAATACAATATGACAAGACAAAAACAACACAATTAAAATAAAGCAACACAATAATAAACAACAACATCCCATGAAAAAATGATTAAACAAGAAATATTTCTTACAAAAAACGCTGCTCGACATTTTAAAATTAAACATTGTTCTTTCTTCAGATATATTTTTTAAAAAGATGTCCTTTAATCCCAAAAATACATACAAATCAAAGATAGTTCTTTAATTATGAATCACATGCCCATTTAAAAATGGTCAATTTTGAACTTTAATGTGCTGTGTGTTTGTGACCTCAAGGCATGCAACTGAATACACTCTAGAGACAACGTGACTTCAGTGATATATATTCTTTGCTTCAAGTGAGAAAATTCTTTCCAGTCTGTCAACCAATCAAAGACAATTTAAAATCGTTCAACCATGAGCCCTCATAGACTCTCTTTTCCCATAGTTGTTTGAGTCCAGCAGCTGGGATCTATAAATTATAGTTGAGTTTACAAATTAGCAAAAACGTCAGCCTCTAGTACTATAACTGCTGCTTTTGCTTTCAGCTTATAAATGAGTCATCTCTTGTGACGTAGCGGGCTAGAGCAGCAGCGTGAAAAAAATTGTGTATGCATATAATAACTAAAACCTGTTTGATAGTTGGACAGTGCTTGGCTAGTGCGATTTTTTTTCTATTCATATACCTACCCCTCCTCTTCCTTACAACACGACATGTGTCTTCACCCTATATTTCCGAATATACCAGAAGGCTATTCTGAGTTACAGGACTATTCATATCCATTTGTTTTAAAAGATGGATTTCAAAATTAACATTTACTAGAAATTTCCGAGAACACTGTCTATTTCTCATGAGAATATGCTAAAATAGTCGCTGGTTAAACAGAATGTTACAATCCTTCTTCAATGAATATACACAAATATTGATTGATTTCCTCTATAATAATCATTGTTACGCTAGTAACACGGGATTTCCCCCATACCCATTGTGGGAGAATACTTACATATTCATAATGTTGTTTTACATTTGAATTCCTTTGTTTTAATTATGTTATTATTTAATTAACTTTATTGATTTTGGAAACAAAACATTATATTATAGGGTTTCCCTTTTTACGATATCTTAGACTGAAACCGTTGTAGTAGATTTAACACTTATAGTGTGTGGTAAGATGATCTGTATATAACATTAATTTTAACTGAAATTCTAAATTCCATCATGCCTTTGAATTGTATCATTTGCTTGAATGATATAAAGCTAGGCTTCTGGGAGTGCTCTGTCTGCACATGTGCAACTCACTTTGAGTGTATACTTAAATGGTATACCGTAAAGCGTAGTTGTCCACAATGCAGAAGACGTCGACGGCGTGGACGTCCTCCCAGAGCTCCCCAACGAGCTTCTCCTCAGCACTGGGTAGAATTTGATTTCTATACCTAGTAAATGAAAAATCCATTTTTTTTTAAAAGATTTATTTATTTATTTTTTTTTTTTTTTTTTTTTTATTTATTTTTTTTTTAACAACCAAAAATAGTATAAGTGAACTTACAGTACGTTTCAGTTCATTTTCAGTTCATTCTCAACTGGCGTTTCATCGTCTAGCGTTGTTAATTCCATGACGACGATGAGTTGGTATAGCGCCACAAATAGGTCCAAAAGGACGTGCCCCCTTCTCCTTCTTCAATAGTTGATCATAAATGTGTGATAATTCGTGGGCTCCTTCATCTCTGTTCATGATTTTTCCATGTTTTCTGATGTTGATCGACTCTTTTATTTGCCTTTTTTGAGTGTTGCATTCTTTCTCAGGGATAGCAGCGTTCCAATCAATGAGGTGATTGTCTTGTAGTGCATGATCTGTTATTGCAGATTTATGTATGATTGAAGATGTAGACGATCTTTGAGCCCTAGTTAAAATCCCTCCCGTGTTATTTTCTGTGTCTGTGCGATGTTCTTTTATGCGTGTTTTTAAAGCCCTCCCTGTTTCCCCTATGTAAGCTTGTGGACAGTTCAAACATTGTAGTTTGTAGATGCAACCGCATACTTGATCTTTTTCGATGCGGTCTTTCGGATGAACGAGGTTTTGCCTGATCTTATTAGATGGGATGAAGAAGGTGTCAATTTGGTGTTGGTTGAATACTCTTTTTATGCGTTCAGACAGACCTTTTGTGTATGGGATCCCGATGTTACAACGTGACTTTTCTTTAGTAGATGTTGTACCTTTGCTGCGATTTTGATCAAGCTGTTGTTGCCGTTTTTGGAGTCGTTGTTTTTCTACCTTCTTGAATGTCCATTCTGGGTAGTCGCATTTCTTCAAAGCCTGTCTGATGTGGTTCATTTCCTGTTTCTGTCCTTCAGGTGTTGAAACTATGTTTTCACATCTATCCACAAGCGTATTAATAACACTGAGTTTGGGTTGTAATGGGTGATTTGACTTGAAATTTAAATACTGATCTGTGTGTGTCGGTTTTCTGTAGACTGAAGTAGTTAATGATCCGTTGCTTTGTAGTGTTATGAGAATGTCCAAAAAAGGAATGGTGTTGTTGGACATGCATTCGGTGGTGAATTTGATGTTTTGGGTAGTGTCAATGTTGTTTAAGTGAGTGTTTAGATCAGTAGCTGCATGTAAGGGAATGCTGGCAAGAATGTCATCGACATAGCGATACCATATGGTGGGTTTGAATTCCATTGGTGCTGTAGCAATCGCCTCCGACTCTAACCATTCCATAAACAAATTCCCTATGTTTGTATATTTTGCCTTGGAAACTGAAATAAGTGGCGTTGAGAATCAGTGATAGCAACTCAATGATGTCAACCATTTCTAATTTTGTTCTTGTGTTAAGTTGCTTGTCCTGTTTTAGGCAATGTTCTACGGTTTTTATTGCTTCTTTTACTGGTGTTTTTGTGTACAAAGAAACAACATCAAATGATATTAGTGTTTCATTAGGAGGTATGTTTATGTTCCTCATTTCCTTCGCTAGCTGTTTGGAGTTCTCAACATGATGTTTTGAGTTGCCTACTAGGGGTTTGAGGATTTCCTTAATGTAGCGTGACACTCCGTAGAAAATGGTGTTAATACTGTCAACAATTGGTGGGATGGGCCAATTTGGTTTGTGTACTTTGGGTAAGCAATAGAGGCGTGGTACATTTTCAGCTGTGGGAAACATGTCATTCTTTTCTTTCCTTGATATTTTCTTATCATTAAAGTGCCTGTTCAAGATGTTGACTAGTTTTCTTTTGTGGTTTGCCGTTGGATCTTTCTTCAGCTGTTCATAGGTGTTACTATCGCTAAGCATGTCATTAACTTTGCTTACATAATCAATTGTGTCTAGAATAACAGTAGCTCGAACTTTGTCGGCTGGCAAGATTGTAATGTCGTTGTTTTTCTTTAAATTGAGTAAGGCTTTTCTTTCTTCGGATGATATGTTGGAGGGTGGGATTTTAGCAGTGTTTATGGTGTTAAAGATTTTGGCACGAATGATGTCTTTTTCAGCGTTGATCGATTTACATGCTAGCTCTGTCGCTACAACAATGTCCTCAATAGGTGTTGTGCGTGGGGACACTGCATAGTTTAGGACTAGCTCTAAAATACCTTAATTTCAGTACTGCTAAGGTCTTTTTTGGATAGATTTATCACCCACCTGTTTTTCAACTGCCTCCCGCTCAAATCTGGTTCTTGATATAATTCATTCTGTAGATGTTTTCCTTTTTTAATCCACCATTCAAGTTTCTTCTTTTGCCGTGATCTTACATCTGCAAACTCTCTTTCCTTGCTGTTGTTTGCGAAATTCTTTATCGCGTCACGATCCCCTCTGTTCGTGATTTTTCGGTCGATGATTTCGCTTATTTCTTTTTCTTTAACGCTTAAATGCTCAATCTGCTTCGACGTTACACGGATACTCTCACGTAATAACTGCTTTTCGGTGTTTTTGATGATATTTTTGCTGATTTCGGTGTTAAAAGGGTATCTAAGCTTTAAACTCGGCGGGGTGATGTCTAAACGTTTGCAGTGTAATGCGAAGATGTATGTATTTGAAAATTAACAAATGTTAGAAATTTCCGAGAGCATTTCCCTATAGGCCTAATTGCTATAACAGAATATGCTAAATAGCAGGTAAGACTAGACAAAATGGAACAGCATGTTACAACATTTCTCCCATAATACTTCGCTGTTATTAATACTGTTGCAGTCTTTTGTCTTCTATTCTCTAATAATTTGTATTTAGGTCTAATCGTCCGCATGTATTGGGAGAACTAAAAGAAACTGAAAAATAAATAAGTTCGCCTGCAAAAACAAAAAATAGCAAATTTAGAAGGTTTTAAAATGAGCAGAACTGTTACACACTGAATAATGCAGTACCATGTTATGCCATCGTTTTGAATATTCCACCGAATATTTAGTCGTCCAGTATTGTGACGGAATTTGTGACAAACGAAATCCTGTTTTGGTTTTTAAATCATGTTTTTCCTCTAGGCTTATATGAATACAAATGATGTGTTATTGTATGTTAAACCACCAGAACGTATTTAGTAGACGGCGTCGGTGTTCTCGACGAGCCCTCCCTCACTGGGTCATAGAATTTGATTTCTATACTTAGTGTTAAAAATCCTTTAAAACTTCAATAAGGATTTTAAATGTACCTAATATTAGAAATTCACATAACTAGAGAAGAACTTTAGGAGACCTCTGTTTGTTTGTTTATTAATTCTTTTCCACACACATCAAAATACATTTTACTTAAATATATTTAAGTAAAAGGGCATTACCTAAAGTGTAGACTTTCCCGTGAATTAACGAGGCGCAAGATAGGAATTTACCACTGTAGGCCTATACTAGCTTCCATTATTTTTGTTGCCGAAAACATAAATGTTGTTGTGGTGGTAAGGTGAAACATAACGGTATTTCTTTCCCCTCCTAATCCACAGCCAGTGCAATTACTTTAAAGCATTCGTGCTTTCTATATTTGGCCATAAAACAAAATTTAGTGGACCAGCGTATGTAAATCTGTACTTAGAAGCACCAGGTATAGTGTTTAAAGTCTGCGTAACATATGAATACAAAAATACAAAATATAAAAGCAAATATTTTAATTAGTGATCTTTTGAAATTTTAGTTTGTTTTTATTGAAAGTTTTAAAATGACTATTTCAATAAGCCTATTCCAAACCATTGAAGATCTTGGAGTCACGTACTCTCAGCCAGGCTGAAGGCATTTTTGATTGCGCTAGCAACCCCTCAGCGCCACCTACCATCGTGACGTCAGCACCGTGATACTCTCAAGATCACACGCATTATTTATTTTGTCTATTGTTTTGTCTCATAATGGTGTTTGAATAGTATAATTATTATAGGCAATAGTTTATACGCCCTCATCTTTCAGTAGTATATATTATATATAATGTACAGTAGGCTACATTCGTTTCTATTATTCCATTACCATGGCTTGGAATTGTATCATTTGCTTGAATGGTATAATGCTAGGGTTCTGGAAGTGCTCCGTCTGCTCATGTACAGCTCACTTTGAGTGTATACTGAAATGGTATACTAACAAGCGTAGTTGTCCACAATGCCGCCAATGTCCACGTAGACGGCGTCGGCGTTCTCGACGAGCCCTCCCTCACTGGGTCAAAGAATTTGATTTTTATACCTAGTGTCACAAGGTAGAGTGTGCTATCTTTAAAATCCTTTAAATAAAAGGATTTTAAATGTACCTAATATTAGAAATTCACATAACTAGAGAAGAACTTTAGGAGACCTCTGTTCAGAGGCCTTCCCTAATGTGTAGACTTTCCCGTAAGCGGTCACGTCTCGTAAGCGGCCATTTTTCCCGGTCCCGATGGTGGCCGCTTACGGGAGGTTCAACTGTAGTTATATGTTAAACAAGACAACCAGTAATGCTATGCAATCTTTCAGTCATTTTTAGTTATTATTTTCGAAAAGTACGTTTGGCTTATTGATAGACCCCTTAATGTGTGTTCTGTATTAGGCCTACTTGTGTGTCATGACTAAAAGTGAGTTCTATCACTTCTCCCCACTTCATACCACATAAGTATTCATCTTATGTTCGCAGACATGTACCGAGAATTAGGCATATTTCAAATTGTGTATTATTAGAGGACTACTGTAGGATCCATACTTTCCATATTTTGGTTGTAAACCATGCATAGACCCTACTTTTGACGGTGTCTTATTTATTTGGCATTTCTCCTTTTGAAGCCGCACAAACTGCTGTGGGGCGGTCATTATACAAAACAGTTTAGTAGTAGTGTTTTTCTTCTACGCTTAGGCCTAATATGAATATAAATGATGTGTTATTGTATGTTAAACCACCAGAACGTATTTATATCCACAAGTTATACAAGTCACACGCATTATTGATTTTGTCTATTGTTGTCTCTCATAATGGTGTTTTAATAGTATAATATTATTATTATAGTTACATGGGGTTTTTCCCCATGCCCTTATAGAGGAGACGACTTGCATATTCATCATAATTGTGTACAATTATTTTAATAATTGTGTTTATGATATACGTTGTTATTTAATTACCTTTAATGAATTTGGAAATAAATAATTTTAATATAGTGTTTCTGTTTTTTACAAGATTTTGGCCTGAAACCGTTGTAGTAGATGTAAAACTTATAGTGTGCGGTAAAATGATCTGTATATAAAATAAATTTTAACTCAAATTCTGTATTCCATCATGGCTAGGAATTGTATCATTTGTATGGATGATATAATTCTAGGCTTCTGGGAGTGCGATGTCTGCACTTGTACAGCTCACTTGGAGTGTATACTGAAATGGTATACCGAAAAGCATAGTTGTCCACAATGCAGACGACGTCCACGCAGACGAGGTCGTCCACCAAGACGACGTCGTCGTCCACCAAGACGTCCGCTTCCATACTGGGTTATAGAATATGATTTCTATACCTAATAATTTAAACCATTTTTATTTTAAAAATGGTTAAAAAATATCTAACATTAGAAATTGACATTGGTAAGTCTTCCGGGGCAGCCTAGTGTGTTAGGGTGCCTCGCTGTCGGAGCAAATTCCTATGATACATGACTATATATACACAGTTTTAAAATGAAGATCATTGTAATGTTAGTGTCGAAAAGTACGTTTGGCTCATTGATAGGAACTTTAATGTGTGTTCTGTATTAAGCATACTTGATTAATGTAGTTGGGCCTATTAGTTTACTCAGTTGAACAAGTTTGTCGTTAATTTGTATTGTGAGCGACCAAGTACCGTAAATAATTAAATGTGCCTTTCCTTAGTAAAACATAAACAATATTGTTTCATAACTAAAAGTGAGTTCTATCACTTCTCCCCACTTCATACCACATAAGTCTTCATCTTATGTCCGCATACATGTACCGGGAATTAGGCCTGTTTCAAATTGTGCATTATAAGAGGACTAGAAGTGTTTTCTTCTACGCCTCCAGGCCTAATATGAATATAAATTATGTTCTATTGTATGTTTAACCACCAGAACGTATTTATATCCACAAACATACATGTCACACAAATATAATTATTGATTTATATTTTCTATCTAAGCTCATAATAAAATTGTGTAATATAACGTTTGTCAGAAATAGGTAAAATATTTGAACATTACAAAACAATACAGTTTTTTTTTTAAAGCGCGGAACATTTTCTTATGCAGGCCGCATCTCTGAATGTCGCTCTACATTCATCGTTTTGAATCATCAATTGTCCACATAATTGTGATGGAATTCAATTAGATGCGATGTTTTAAGGTTGTTTATGTAAACAGAAATCCATGTAAAACCAAAGAAATACACCAGTGTGTGTTAAATCATATAATTATCTATTTTGATCTTCTTGTTCTGTTACCAATATGAAATTACCTTTACCGAACCCAATACCCACACAAATGTCACACATTACGGTATTGATTTCGTATTGTTCTCTACTCATATACAATTAATGTCTGAATAGTATAGTTGTTCTTACGGGATTTCCCCACATGTCCTTATATAGGATAACATTTGCATATTCATAATGTTTTACTAAATGTTAATAATTGTGTTTATGATATACGTTGTTATTTATTATGTTTACTGGTTTTCGAAACAAATATTTATATTATAGAGTTTCTGGTTTTAAGAGATTTTTGTCTGAAACCTTTGGATTGGATTCAACACTTATAGTGTGTGGTAAAATAATCTGTATATAAATATTATGTATTACATAGAACTGGAATTCTAAACCGGTGATATACTGAAATTTAATTAATTATTTCAAACGACAATATGAGGAAATCTGTGAGATTGAGAAAAAGTCGCCCCAACCGAGATTCGAACCCGGAACCTTTCATGATGTTGTTCAAACTCGATTGGATAGCGACTCTTTAACAGTCTCGGCGTGGTACGGCTGAACAGGCACTAGTCCCTTAATTGTACGCACGCGCACCAGAGATCAAATTGATACGCCCTCATCTTTCAGTATTTATTATATATAATGTACAGTAGGCTACATTCGTTGCTATTATTCCATCATGGCTTGGAATTGTATCATTTGCTTAAATGGTATAATGCTAGGCTTCTGGGGGTGCTCTGTCTGCACTTGTGCAACTCACTTGAAGTGTATACTGAAATGGTATACCAACAAGCGGAGTTGTCCACAATGCCGCCGACGTCCACGTAGACGGCGTCGGTGTTCTAGACGAGTTCATACTCACTGGGTCATAGAATTTGATTTCTATACCTAGTGTTAAAAATCCTTTAAAACTCAATAAGGATTTTAAATGTACTTAATAATAGAAATTCACATAACTAGACTAATAACTTTAGAAGACCTCTGTTCAGAGGCCTTCCCTAAAGTGTAGGCCGTAAGCGGTCACCTCTCGAAGCGGCCATTTTTCCCGGTCCCGAGGGTGGCCGCTTACGGGAGGTTCAACTGTAGTTATATTTTAAACAAGACAACCAGTAATGCTATGCAATCTTTCAGTCATTTTTAGTTATTGTTTTCGAAAAGTACGTTTGGCTTATTGATAGACCCCTTAATGTGTGTTCTGTATTAGGCCTACTTGTGTGTCATGACTAAAAGTGAGTTCTATCACTTCTCCCCACTTCATACCACATAAGTATTCATCTTATGTTCGCAGACATGTACCGAGAATTAGGCATATTTCAAATTGTGTATTATTAGAGGACTACTGTAGGATCCATACTTTCCATATTTTGGTTGTAAACCATGCATATAGACCCTACTTTTGACGGTGCCTTATTTATTTGGCATTTCTCCTTTTGAAGCCGCACAAACTGCTGTGGGGCGGTCATTATACAAAACAGTTTAGTAGTAGTGTTTTTCTTCTACGCTTAGGCCTAATATGAATATAAATGATGTGTTATTGTATGTTAAACCACCAGAACGTATTTATATCCACAAGTTATACAAGTCACACGCATTATTGATTTTGTCTATTGTTGTCTCTCATAATGGTGTTTTAATAGTATAATATTATTATTATAGTTACATGGGGTTTTTCCCCATGCCCTTATAGAGGAGACGACTTGCATATTCATCATAATTGTGTACAATTATTTTAATAATTGTGTTTATGATATACGTTGTTATTTAATTACCTTTAATGAATTTGGAAATAAATAATTTTAATATAGTGTTTCTGTGTTTACGAGATTTCAGACTGAAACCGTTGTAGTAGATTTACCACTTTTACCACCGATCTGTGTATAGAATAAATTTTAACTCAAATTCTGTATTCTCTTTATGGCGATTGAGAAATGTATCATTTGTTTTTATGATATAAGGCTAGCCTTCTGGAAGTGCTCAGCCTGCACTTGTGCAACTCACTTTGAGTGTATACGAAAATGGTATGCCAAAAAGCGTAGTTGTCCACAATGCAGACGACGTCATCGACGTCGACGTCATCCACCTAGACGTCCGCTTCCATACTGGGTTATAGAATTTGATTTCTATACCTAGTTTTTTAACCATTTAATTTAATTATAGATAGATGGTTTAAAAAAAATCTAACATTAGAAATTGAAATATACTTAAGTCTTCCAGAACAGCCTAGTGTGTTAGGACGCCTCGCTGCCGGATCGAATTCTTTCTTTCTTTCTTTTGAATAGAAAGTTGTTAAAGAAAGATCGGACAGTTGAACCTCCGCGAGCGGCCACCTCCCGTGAGTGGCCACCTCCCTTAACGGCCGCACTTTAAAAGCCCGTTTGTTCTTCCTATCTAAATTAGTGCATTTGGTACCTCCCGTAAGCGGCCGCCTTCCGTTTTAAACAAAAAATTAAGCGGCCACATGAAAAATTTGTATTGACAACAACAAAAATACAATTTTGATACTTTATTAGCTTTATTTCGAAGCGGAAAACATTTCTGTGAAGAAACATTCACTGTGATTTTTAGATGAGATGAGAAAACTACACAGTTATTGTTTTCGAAAAGTACGTTTGGCTTATTGATAGGCCCTTTAATGTGTGTTCTGTATTAGGCCTACTTGTTTAATGTATTACAATATTATGTGTCATAACTAAAAGTGAGTTCTATCACTTCTCCCCACTTCTTACCACATACGTCTTCATCTTATGTCCGCATACATGTACCGGGAATTAGGCCTGTTTCAAATTGTGCATTATAAGAGGACTAGAAGTGTTTTCTTCTACGCCTCCAGGCCTAATATGAATATAAATTATGTTCTATTGTATGTTTAACCACCAGAACGTATTTATATCCACAAACATACATGTCACACAAATATAATTATTGATTTATATTTTCTATCTAAGCTCATAATAAAATTGTGTAATATAACGTTTGTCAGAAATAGGTAAAATATTTGATATTATATATATATATATATAGACAGAACAGTAATTCTAAACTCCCCGGGGATATACTGAAGTTAAATTAATTAATTTGAAACGATAAGATGAGGAAATGTGTGAGAATGAGAAAAAGTCGCCCCAACCGAGATTCGAACCCGGAACCTTCTGCTTGATATGCAGATGTCCTAACCATGTGACCACTGGGGCTTTCATGTTCTATTGTTCAAACGCGATTGGATAGCGACCCTTTAACATTGTCGGCGTGGTACGGAGGAATAGCACTAGTCCCTCAATTGTACGCACGCGCACCAGAGATCAAATTGATCGCCCTTATCTCTCAGTATTTTTATTCATTATTTTCACTAGGTCGTGTCCACAGATAATTCAATTCTCGAATACACAGTAATTTCAGCGTCAAAAAACTGGCTTTCAAATGTATACGTACCGCAGGACTATAAATACATTGTCGTTTTCAGAAACGAATAAATAGACACGATGATTAATTTAGTCAACTAAAATTAGCACCCTGGGAATTAGGCCTACTTCCGAAGGAGAAACATAAAAATGAGTTTTTTATTTGAACTCATTTAAACAAACCCAATTTGTGTTTTGTATATAACATTAGAGTTGAGGGATGGGGAAGAGGATGGGAAAAACAATTTTTAAATATACTCTTTATCCACTCAGTAACGAAATATTGTTTTAAATGTTTTATAGGCCTATCAATAATATATTACTAAACACAGTAAAACATTTACGATTTAATACTTTTTTTAAAACCGTCCCTGTTATAGTCGATTGGAATAGTAAAGTACATGTAACGATACACCACTACGACGTTTATATTTTTTATAATGATTAATTATTACAAAAACGTTGATAAGCAACTGTCAGTAATAAAGTTTTTATTTGTATATTATGTGTTTTATATATCCAGCAGCAGAGCCTACCCACAGTCACAGTAATAAATGTTCTTTGTGTATGTGTTTATATAAACAGTAATCACATTCACGGTAAGA